>NC_091950.1:340587982-341225482 GCF_031021105.1 Erythrolamprus reginae | reverse complement strand
TTAAAAACCATGCAACACACGCATGCCATACATAAAACTATAAAAGCCTGGGGGAGATGTCTCAATTCCCACAGGTAGAAAGCATTACTGAAAACAGAGCTAGCGGAAGTGATGGTATTCCAGCTGAATTATTAAAAAACGTAAAAGAGGATGCTGCAAAATGTTGCACTCAAAATGCCAATACATTTGGAAAACTCAACAATGTCCACAGGATTGAGAAAGGACAGTTAACATTCCAAACTCAAAAAAGGGCAATGCCAAAGACTGTTCAAATTACAACACAACTGCTCTCATTTCACATGCAAACAAGGTCATGGTCAAAAGCCTACAATTTAGGCTTCAGCAATATGTGAACCAAGAACTATCAAAAGTACTAACTGGGTTTTGAAGAGGCATGGGAATTAGAGCTCAAATTGCTAAAATTCAGCGGAATATGGAAAAAGCAAGGAAATGGTTATGACCCAGGGTGACAGTTAGGTAAGCCTCCAGAGTATCTTTATTTCTCTTGGGAATGGTTAAACAAATGACCCTCCAGTAACCAATAAGGCTCCACCCTCAGTCCCCTAAACAAGCATTGATCACCCAGCGAGACCACTAGGCAAAAGTCAAGGCATAAGACAAGGGCAGTTTTGATAGCAAAGTCTTCAAGGCTAAGACAAGAAAGTCCTCAAAGCAAGTCAAAGCAGTCCTTGAAACAAGCAGTCTTCTCAGCAAGGCAAAAGGTCTGAGTCACAGCCGAGAGAGTGTAATCTGAAAACATACACTTGTTCCTGGCAAAAGCCCCTTCTCACTGTGTCTCCCTAAGTGGTATTCCCTAGGTCAGTGATGGCGAACCTTTTTTTCCTCAGGTGCCGAAAGAGCATGGGCACGCACTATCATGCATCTGTGAGTGCCCACACCCATAATTCAAAGTCTGGGGAGGGCAAAAACAGCTTCCCTCGCCACCCAGAGGCCCTCTGGAGGCTGGAAATGGTCTGTTTCCCAACTTCTGGTGGGCCCAGAAGGCTCACGTGTCACCTTCCACAGGCTTCTGGGGAGCCGAGGGAGGGTGAAAACGCTCTCCCCATTCCCCCAGAGGATCTTTGGAAACCAAAATTGCCCTTCCAGAGCCTCTATGTGAGCCAAAGATCAGCTGGCCAGCACCCACATGCACGTTGGATCTGAGCTAGTGCAACGGCTCGTGTGCCAGCAGATATGGCTTCGCGTGCCACCTGCGGCACCCGTGCCATAGGTTCACCATCACTGCCCTAGGTAATCCATGTGAGGAGGGGTGGGGTGCCCTCCTCCTAAGTATTGGGCTGTCCTGTGCTGACTCCGACTCCTCTCCATTCTTTGCACTTGGGGATCAGGCAAGGGAAGCAGTTGCTCCTCTCCATAGTTCTGCTGCTCCTCTGCTCTGCTGCCTGCCTTTTCCCTCTCCGCCCATCTTGCTCAGTCATCCTCTGCCCTTTCTTCCTCCCTCCCTATTCTTCTGAGGCCCAAGGGATCTGGGACTGCCTTGTCCTCCTCCCCAGGTCATTCCTCCTGGGCCATAGGGACTGTGCCATCCACCTCCACCAAGCCCATCTCCATCTCCTCCTCCTCATCCTCGGATGCAGGCTTCAACAAGACCATGACAGGAATTTCACAAAAACATCTACTTTTGCTCTATTGACTATGCTAGACTACACATCTTTGATTGTTTAGATCCCAACAACCTGTGGCAAGTTCAAAGAGATGAGAGTACCAGACCATCTTATCTGTCTCCTGAAAAACCCATATGCGGGTTAAGAAGCACTGGACATAGAATAACTGATAGGTTCAAAATAGGGAAAGGAATACAACAATGCTGTACATTGCCACCTTGCTTATTTAACTTATATGCAAGGAACATCATGCAAAATGCCAGACTGAATAAATCACATATTAAAATTAAGACTGCTGGGAGAAATATTAACAACCTCAGATATGCAGATAATATCATTATAATGACAGAAAGTGAAGAGGAGCTAAAGGGCCTATTGATGAAGATGAAAGAGGAGAGGGTAAAAGTTGGCTGGAAATTCAACATTAAAAAAACTAAGATCATCATTATTATTATTATTATTATTATTATTATTATTATTATTATTTATTGGATTTGTATGATGCCCCTCTCCGTAGACTCGGGGCGGCTAACAACAGTAATACAAAACAGCATGTAAATCCAATACTAAAACAGCTAAAAAACCCTTATTTGTAAAACCAAACATACATACAAACAATGCATAAATTGTAAGGGCCTAGGGGGGAAGAATATCTCAGTTCCCCCATGTCTGATGGCAAAGGTGGGTTTTAAGGAGCTTACGAAAGGCGAGGAGGGTGGGGGCAATTCTAATCTCCGGGGGGAGTTGGTTCCAGAGGGCCGGGGCCACCACAGAGAAGGCTCTTCCCCTGGGTCCCACCAAATGACATTGTTTTGTTGATGGGACCCGAAGAAGGGCCACTCTATGGGACCTAACCGGTCCCTGAGATTCGTGCGGCAGAAGGCGGTCTCGTAGATAACCTGGTCCGGTGCCATGAAGGGCCTTATAGGTAATGACCAACACTTTGAATTGTGACCGGAAATTGATCGGCAACCAATGCAGACTGCGGAATGTTGGCGTTACATGGGCATTTTTGGGAAAGCCCATGATTGCTCTCGCAGCTGCATTCTACACAATCTGAAGTTTCCGAACACTTTTCAAAGGTAGCCCCATGTAGAGAGCATTACAGTAGTCGAGCCTTGAGGTGATGAGGGCATGAGTGACTGTGAGCAGTGACTCCTGGTCCAAATAGGGCCGCAACTGGTGCACCGGGCGAACCTGGGCAAACGCCCCCCTCGCCACAGCTGAAAGATGTTTCTCTAATGTGAGCTGTGGATCGAGGAGGATGCCCAAGTTGTGGACCCTCTCCAAGGGGGGGTCAATAATTCACCCCCCAGGCTGATGTACGGACAGATGGAATTGTCCTTGGGAGGCAAAGCCCACAGCCACTCCGTCTTATCAGGGTTGAGTTTGAGTCTGTTGACATCCATCCAGGCCCCAACAGCTTCCAGACACCGGCACATCACTTCCACTGCTTCGTTGACTGGACATGGGGTGGAGATGTAAAGCTGGGTATCATCAGCATACTGATGATACCTCACCCAATGCCCTGGCATTCAGTCATGCCATTTTCTGGCAAATAGAAGGGAAGAAATGGAAGCAGTGACAGGTTTTGTTTTCTTGGCTCACTTGCTTTCAAGGTCACTGCAGATGGCGACTGCAGCCATGAAATTAAAAGATGCTTGCTCTTTGGGAGGAAAACTATGGCAAATCTAGACAGCATATTAAAAAGTGGAGACATCATCTTGCTTACAAAGGTGTGTATAACCAAAGCTGTGGTTTCCCGAGTAATAATGAATGGCTGCGAGAGAGAAACCATAAGGAGGGCTGAACACCCAAGAATTTATGCTTTCAGATTGTAGTGTTGGAGAAGACTCTTAAGAACCCCTCGGCCTGCGAAGAGATCAAATCAGTCAATCCTAAAGGAAATTAACTCTGACTATTCTCTGTAAGGATAGATCCTGAAGCTGAAGATCAAATATTTCGTTATCTAATGAGAAAAGAGAACTCATAGAAAAAGACCCTGATATTAGGAAAGATTGAAGGCAAAAGGAGAACAGGATGAGATAGTTTGTTTGTTTGTTTGTTTGTTTGTTTGTTTGTTTGTTTACTTACTTACTTACTTACTTACTTATTTATTTATTTATTTACTTATTTATTTATTTATTAAATTTGTATGCCGCCCCTCTCCGCAGACTCGGAGCGGCTCACAACAGCAACAGAAAACAATACCTGTATATAATACAATTCAATAATTAGAAAGCTAAAAACCCATAATTTAAAAAACATGCACACAACATACCATACATAAACAGTATAGAACTGGGGAAGATATTTCAGTTCCCCCATGCCTGACGGCAGAGGTGGGTTTTAAGGAGTTTGTGGAAGGCAAGGAGGGTAGGGGCAGTTCTTTTTTTTCTTTTTTTTAATAAATTTTATTGATTTTATAGGTTTACAAAAAACAAACATATAACAGTGCACAGTGCATGTGCCCATCACCAAACAACACACACACACCGTCACCCCCATCACCCCTATAGAAGGATTCAAAGAATTTTAAGTTATTTATCTACCTATTGATCCTTGACTCTATCTTGAACGATTTTTACTAAAAGAGTGATTGTAATTTATTTTTCGTATTTACATCACAGATTCTACTTAACATATAATCTTTTACCTTGTTCCATCGCACCATCAGCTTCTCTAGTTTATTCTCATCAAAATTATTTAATCTTATTTCCATAATTTCAAAATGTATGTGATCCACCATGTACCAGTACCAATTCTGTAGTGTCCATTTTGTAGAGTCTTTCCATCCTAATACTATCACCGCTTGAGCGCTTTCCAATGCTACAGTTTTAATTTCTTTAGATTCTCCTAGTTCCCTATATTTAATTAAGATTGCTGTTTCTTTTGTAATTATCCAGTTGATGTTTAACATTTTGTTACCGTATTTTTCGCTCCATAAGACGCAGTTTTTTTCCTCCCAAAGTAGGAAGAAAAATCAGCCCCGTCTTATGGAGCGAAGATGCAGGCAGGGAGGGGTGGGAGGCTGCGAACTCGGAAGCGCCATCCCGCCGGCTGGCTGGCTAGCTGCTGCCTGGCCCCCTCCCTCCCGGAGGAGGGTCTCCCTCCGCACCACCAGCGGCGCTCCCCCCGCCAGCCAGTCAGCCAAGCCCCGCGCCCGCCAGAACCGGCTCCTCGCTCTCCCCCCGCCGCCCGCCGCATTTGCAGGAGGTGGGGAGGGTCGGGCAGCCCGATGCCGGCAAAGTTTTTCTCAGCGGAGGTCTTCAATGTCGGGGGCGCTCGGGCGGTTGCGCGCGCTCCCTATCTCCCTGCTAGCCCACTCGGAATATTCAAAATAAGAAAAGCCTTTGCCGGCGAAGGTTTTTCTTATTTTGAATATTCCGAGTGGGCTAGCAGGGAGATAGGGAGTGCGCGCAACCGCCCAAGCGCCCCCGACATTGAATATCACCTTCGCCGGCCCCGCCTCTCCTGCAACCCCCTTGCTGAGAGCCCGGGGCGAAAGTGCTCTCGGCAAAGGTGAGGCGGGCAGGGCGTGCGCGCGTCACCGCTGAGAAGAACGGAGAGAGAACGAGAGTGAGTGACAGCAACAGACAGCAAGATAGAGAGAAAGTGAGAAAGAGAGAGTGAGAGAAAGGGGGGGAGAGAAAGAGATAGCAAGAGAGAGAGAACAAGAGAAAGAAAGAGCGTGAGAAAGAAAAAAAGAGAGAAAGAGTGAGAGAGAGAGAAAGAAAGCAAAAGAGACAGAAAGAAAACAAGAGAGAGAAAGTGAGAAGAAGAGAGAGAAAGAGGGGGAGAGAGAAAGAGAGAGGGGGAGAGAGAGAAAGAGAGGGAGAGGGAGAAAGAGAGTGCGAGAGGGGGGAGAGATAGCAAGAGAGGGAGAGAGAGAAAGAGAGAGGGAAAGGGGGGAGAGGGGGAGAGAAAGAGAGAGGTAGAGGGGGGAGAGAGAGAGGGAGAGGGAGAGAGAGAAAGAGAGAGGGAAAGGGGGAGAGAGGGGGGAGAGAAAGAGAGAGGGAGGGAGAGAGAGGAAATAAAGGAAGAGGAGAGAGAGAAAGGAAGAGAAAGAAAGAAAGAGGGATAGAAAGAGAGAGAGAGTGAGAGATGCTCAGTGAGCCTTTCTTTGAAGTTGCCTTTCTTTCTTTCTTTCTTTCTTTCTTTTTCTCTCTTTCTTTCTTTTTCTCTCTTGCTCTCTTGCTCTTTCATTCTTTTTTCTTTCTCTTTCTTTCTTTCTTTTTCTTTCTCTCCTTCCTTCCCTCCTTCCATTTCTTTCATTCCCCCTCTCTATTTTTATTTCTCTTTCATTTTCTTTCTTTCTCTCTTTCTTGCTTTCTTTCTTGCTCTTTTTCTTTCTCTCTTTTACCTTCCCTTCCTCTATTTCTTCTTTTTTTTCTCCTTCCTACCTTCTTCCCTCCCTCCCTCCCTTCAGTCCTTCCTCTCTTACTCTCCCCTTTCATAAGTTTCCTTGCTTCCTTCCTCTGTTCCTGTCCCTTCCCCCTTTCTTTCTTTCTTTCTTTCCTTCCTTCCTTTCCTCCCTCCATTTCTTGCTTTCCTTTTCCTTCCTCCCTTCTTTCCTCCCTCACTCCCTTCACTCCTTCCTCTCTTCCTCTCCCCTTTTTGGCTCAAAATATTTTTTTTCTATTTTCCTCCTCTAAAATCTTGGTGCGTCTTATCAGCAGGTGCGTCTTATAGAGCGAAAAATATGGTAATTTCATTCTGGACTACCTTCCAGAATTTCTGTATTTCTGCACATTCCCAGATCATATGCATAAAAATTCCTTTTTTCTGGCACCCATGCCAACATTTACTCTTCTCTTTCCCCTGGAAGTGTGCAATTTGTACAGGTGTATAATACCACTTATGTAAGATTTTTCTTCTCATCTCTTTAACTCTCGTATTTTTAATCTTGTATATATTTTCTATTATTTCTTCCATTTCTTTTTCGTCTATTTGTAAATCGTCCTGCCAACATCTTGTTAAGCTTTTAACTACTTCTTCTTCCCTCTGCAATAGCATTCTATATATATTACTGGCTTGTGCTTTACTTTCATTTATCTTCACACTTATTATTTTTTCCAAGCTATTTTCTTCTCGTAAAAAGGCTTCTTTATTCTCACTTTTATTTAAATATGTACATATTGCATTAATCTGCAACCATTTCTGTTTACCGATCCACCATTCCAATCTAGTTCTACTAACTCTTCCATCTTTCTCATATAACTGTTCAATTCTCATTACCCCTTTACTATTTAATATTTTAATAATTCTAGTTAAATTAGCATCGTCCCCTATATTCAATTCGTGTAACGTTGCTAGCTTGGATATCTTTATTCCACTTGTCCTCTGCCATTTAAGCCATATTTCTAAACATGCTTTAAAAGGATCACTTAGGGTACTGGTTTCAATTCTACTCCAATTTTTAAATAATAGTTCTTTGTTATTTATATTATTAATTTCTCTTTCTAATTCTACCCATTTCTTTCCCCCCCCATAACTGTAGCTCAATTAACCTTTCGATTTGAAATGCATTTCTATATAATACTAGGCATGGGCTTCCCCAACCTCCTTCTTTTTCTTGTGCAAACTGCCAATGCTTCCTTATTCTGGATTTTTTCTCTCCTTCAATCCAAAAGTTTAGTCTATTATCCCATTCTCTTAATTTTGCCTCAGGAAAGCTACCCGGTAAAACTTGAAACAAATACATCATCTTTGGTATTATCATCATCTTAAGGGCCCTAATCTTAGCCATTCTTCCTAAATTTTTACCCTTCCAATTTTTGATCTGCTTCTGAATTTTTTTCCATATTAAGTTGTAATTGGCCGTTGTTATTTTTGATGGATTTTTAAATAACCAAATTCCCAAATATTTCATTTTTTTACAACCTAATTTCAATCCTGAGATTTTTTGAATCTCAATTTGCTCTTTAGGGCCAGTATTTAAACATATTATCTCTGATTTTTCTATATTAACCTTAAGCCCAGATTGATCTTTAAATTGCTGAAGTAATATCATTATTTTTTTCATCATTTCAATTGGGGTTTCAGACATTACTATAGCATCATCTGCAAATAAATTTAATTTCAGTTCAAGTTCCCCTATTTGATAGCCTCTCCATTCCTTATCGTTTCTAATTTTATTTGCTAAGGTCTCAATTGCTAATGCAAATAGCATTGGGGATAATGGGCAACCCTGTTTAGTTCCATTTTGAATTTTAATCGTTTCTGTTCTATTGCCATTTACTCTAATTTGAGCTACATTATCCTTATATATTGTTTCTATAACTTTACAAAATTTATTTCCCATATTTAAATCTTTACATAGTTGGAATAGGTATTCATGATTAACTTTGTCGAAAGCCTTATAAACATCTAATTTTAAAATGCTTAATTTCCTTTTGGTACTGGTAGCATGGTGTAAAACATTGATCACGTTTCTTATTGGTTCAAAGATTTTCCTTCCTTTCACAAATCCATATTGATCTTCTCCAGTTATTTTTGGTAATATATTCTCCACCCTATTTGCCAATATTTTCATGAATATCTTGTAGTCCTGATTTAACAGGCTAATGGGGCGATAGGAACTAGGATCCATTAAATCACGATCTGGTTTTGGGACCGTTATAATTTCTGACATTTTCCACATCTGTGGAGTTTCAAAGGTCTCCATTACATTATTAAACAATTTCTCCCTATACGGTAGTAATTCATTCATATACACTTTATAATATTCAGCTGTAAAACCATCTGGACCTGGAGCTTTAGCAGGTTTCAATCCCTTAATAACTCTAGATATCTCCTCACTTGTAATTTTTGCATTTAACATTTGACTGTCCTCTTCCTTTAATTGCTTTTTAACCTCTGAAGTTTGTGAAACAACATACTCTTTTTTATATAATTCCCCATAAAAATCTCTCATTATTTTTTCCATTTCTACAGTATTGCATTTTATTAAACCATCCTTATCTTTTAAAGCAGAGATATAAGATTTTTCTTTTCTTTTTTTTAAATAGTGTACCATTTGCTCCATAGATTTATTGTTCCAACTTCTAATTCTATGTTTCATAATCATCTTCATTTTATTCCAATTTTCCTCATCAAGTAATTGTAATTGCTTTTTCTTAAATGATAATAATAAATTCCATTCTCTGTTTCTTGTAATTTTTAAGGTTTCTTGGATTAAAGCTATCTCTTTTAATAAATTATTTCTCTTAACATTCCAGGATTTCCTAAGGAAAGCTTCCGTACTAATGCAATTGCCCCTCATCACTGCTTTATGTGTATCCCAAACTATTGTTTTTTTAATCTCGCCTGTTGCATTAATACTAAAGAATCCATTGAGTTCCTTTTGTAATTTAATTCTACTCTCCTCATTTGCTGAGACAATGGGGTTATACCTCCAAATTCTTTGTTTATTACAAGCCTCTATTTCTAACACAGCTGACAAAGGAGCATGATCTGCTTTCTTCAACTTTACCTTATCTGTTTTGTTAATTAACATATAATCTATACAGCTAAATTTATTATGTCTTGCAGAGTAGAAAGTCTCTCTATTAACTACATTTTGATGAAGGTCCATCATATTAATTTTATTTAGATGTAACTTTTTCTTTTCCCTCTTCCCTGTTGTTAATTCCAAATTAAAATCACCTGCTAAAATCACTATGCCTTCCGTAAAGTTATCTAATTTCTGTTTTACATTTATTATGAATTGTTTTGCATTTACGTTAGGGGCATAAATAACCGCTAAAGTTACTAAATTATTTCTTATTTTCCCCTTAATAAATAACATTCTACCATCCTTGTCCCTCTTAATATTGCTTAACTGAAAATCCACTCTTCTGTGAACCAAAATAGCTACTCCTTTTGCTTTGTTCGTTCCTTTCGACTCATAAACTTTTTCCCATTCTATATTTGATACTAATTTGTCTGTTTTTTTCCCTTCCCTTATGAGTCTCTGAAAGGAATAAAATATCTGCCTTACAGTCTTTAGCCAGCTTCATGATTCTACATCTCTTTTTCTGTGATGAAAGCCCGTTTACATTGAGAGATAGAAGGCCTAAATCACCCATTTACATAAACTAAATGCATTTCCTCTTTCAACAAAACAGAGCCTGCCGGAGAATTGTTTATTTTCCCAATGAATCCACACCCTGGTGCCTCTAACCTGACCCCCCCCCCAGGGGAAGGCAACGAAAAAAACCTTCCGTTACTGAGAGGCACTCTTAGATCTACGTTCCCTCTGAAAGCCCTCCCTTCTTCCCCATTTTACAAGATAATAAAAGATAGGGGCAGTTCTAATCTCAGGGGGGAGCTGGTTCCAGAGGGTTGGGGCCGCCACAGAGAAGGCTCTTCCCCTGGGACCTGCCAAATGACATTTTTAGTCAATGGGACTTGGAGAAGGCCAACTCTGTAGGACCTAACTGGTCACTGGGATTCATGCGACAGAAGACGGTCCCGGAGATATTCTGGTCCGATGCCATGAAGGACTTTATAGGTCAAAACCAACACTTTGAATTGTGACTGGAAATTGATCTGCAACCAATGCAGACTGCGGAGTGTTGGTGTAACATGGGCATACCTTGGAAAGCCCATGATTGCTCTCGCAGCTGCATTCTACATAGTACATTGATGTAGCAAGTAACAGTTTGGGCGAACTCCAGGAGGAAGTGGAGGACAGGCAGGGCCTAGTGGCATGAAGAGTCAGACATAACTTAACAATTGAACAACAACTCATTTCATATATATCCCTTTAATTCAAGCTTTCTCTTAAATTGTAAATGTTTCATCTGTCTAGGAAGGAGAGACACTGGCATTGAAGTTGAATAGTAAATTTCAATGGCCTCCATTGTGACTTAGATTAAGACCACCACAACAAAGACTCCTATAATATCCAGATTTTAATTCTGGCAGAAGACTTCAATATAAAAATTGATTACTTATCAAAATTCACAATATTAATCAGGAATCAATCTTAATGATAAACATTCAATTGAGAAAGAATAGTAGCTGGGAAAATGAATTATGAAAAAAATAAACCACTCAAAAGAATCTAAAACCATTGGCTTATGGTCTTATCTCGAAAAATGATGTTTAATTAAGAAATGAATGGTTTCAATATGTACAAGAAACAGCTCTGCTCAACTTTCTTTCCTCAGCATCTTCTCAGTCCTATGGAAGATAATTGTCAGCTCTATGAGGAGGCGTAAGAAACAGAAACTAAAGAATAACAGAAATGCCAGTTTATTGCACCATAAATCAATGGAAAACAAAACCCCTAAAAACAAACCTGTATCTTCGTCACAAATATACAAAATGAATACAACATAATATACAGAACTAAAGAAAACAAACCCACAATTCCATACACTAGATATAAATACCTAATATTAGGTCGCTTGATAGTGATAGTCAAAAATATTGAATTGCATTAAATTTATTAGATTTGTATGCCGCCCCTCTCTGAAGACTCGGGGCGATTGACAAATTATGTCTTCTATATAAGAAATAAATATATGTATGTAGTGAAAGAAAATATTAATTTATGATAAGCAAATAACTATCTATGTGCATATAAAGAACACTACTGAAACTGAATATGTTCTATATGTTGTTTAAGTTTATATGTTCATTTGTCTGTTTATCTTGGGTTTTTTCTTTCCTTTTTTCTTTGAATGTTCTGTTCGTTTAATTTTTTATCTTTTCTTTCTATTTTTATATGTAGAAACTTAATAAAGATTATTTAAAAAAAAAGAAATGTCAGTTTATAATTATAGGGTAGAATAACAGAACCTTGAAAACCTATCCAAGTTTCTATTTATCCCATTTTATAATAAAGAACCAAGAGGGCATTATTTGGAATGTCTTTTTAACATTTGCTTCAATGTCTGGACTGAGTAATGTTTTTTGCAAAACCCTCCCTGATTGTTCTTCCCTATCTTTCCCAAAGGTATCTCTAAATTCCTTTGCATAACAAAGAAAAAGGCAAAAGTCAGTCCCAGTCTCTACTTTTCCATTCACTGTTTTCTAAACCAGTCAAGTGACTGGAGCTTTAGAAATGGAACAAATGTTAGCTTTTTTGGGGAGGGGGGGGTTGCCTTTCTTTCTAAGAACCAAACCTGATTCAAATACTTTATTTCAATTAATCAAACTCTATCATACAAACAATTTCAAAATAATACCTAAAGTACAACATCATAAATCAATTTACCTTTTCCATAGATGCCTTGTAGACAAAGTCAGTCCTCTCACTCATCTCCCACAATATATAGTTTGCATCAACTGGTTTAAGAGTTTTCTCATCCACATATCTGTATACAACAGAAGCACAGTGCAGTGTCTTTTCTATGAGTATAAAGCCATAGTGAGGATTCAAGTATATTTATCATCTGCTAACTTTTCTCTACCTCCGTTCCAATAAATTTTCCAATGTTGCTAGCATTTGTCCTTTGTCAGATAAAATTGGAAGAGTTTTGCACAGACCGGAGAGAGAGAGCCCTCCACCCTTTTCAGGGGACATTTGTGGGACAAGGATCAAAGAAGTTAAGATAACAGTTGTGACTATGTGATTTGTGCACGTATAAAAAGGTGTAGTTCTACAATAGCACAGTTGTACTCATCATCTTGATTTCTTTTGACACCTTCAATTCTTGCCCTGAAGATTGGGGAAAAGGTCTATAATATATACTTCCTAGTGCATCTTTTTCTCATTCTACACACTGTTTTAAATTTTACTTACATCTCAACACGAGGAAGAAAATCCTGAGTATAATGGATCTGTATTGGGCAGCCATATTTGTTTACATCAAATATTACTTCCTATGGAAAAGACAGTTTAGTATGGTTAAAAAACAAAAACAAAACAAATTGCATCAGTTAGTTCACTAAAATAAAAAGGTAATTTTTACCTTGTCTTTTTTATGGCTTTTGTCTCTGAGATACAGCCTAATGTGAGAGAAAGAGATTCTGAACTGTAATTGTAATATTACAATATTTGACAACACATTCAATATTATCTATGCCATCTGCATTAGTTAAATGATTCAGCCTTTTACCACTTCATAAGGAATATAGGTCCCTAAATTTTTTATGGGTGGTGAGTCATAACACAATATATTTGATACATATGAGAATTAATAAAGAGGATGGTTATGAAACAACTAATCATAATTACTATTGCCAATAATTAAAGATATTTCCAGGATATGTGCCGGATTGTGGCCAGGAGGATAAAACAACTTGTATCAGAGAGTTTAATGTGTGGTTAAGGCAATGGTGTAAAGCTGAAGGTTTTGGCTATGTAAGTCATGATGTTAGTAGGTGGTCTAATAGGGAGTTGTTTAAGAGGGATGGTTTGCATCCATCATACAGAGGTACCCAGGTGCTCGGTGAGGAATTCAGAACTTTTTTGGACAGGCATTTAAACTAGGTAAAGGGGGCAGAGATGTAACTGATGTGGATGATTTCTGTCCCCGACCAATGAGGATAAATCAGTTTCTGGAAGCTTATGAAAAGGGAGCTGTAAATAGAATAGATGTAGTTGTTGATGATAAGGGGCAAACTAATAATGAAAATAATGTTCTTCGGGTAATGTGCACGAATGCTCGAAGCTTGAGCAACAAGATCTGTGAGTTAATGGCCATAATATCTAGAGATAATTTGGATCTGGTTGCCATAACTGAGACATGGTTTAAGGATTCTAATGAATGGGAAATATCCATACCAGGATATACACTGTATAGGAAGGATAGAATAGAGAGAAAGGGAGGTGGAGTAGCCATTTATGTTAAAGAAAGTCTAAAAACAACACTACAGTGATCCCCCGCTCGTTGCGAGGGTTCCGTTCCAGGAGCCCCTGCAACGAGCGGGTTTTCGCGAAGTAGCGATGCGGAAGTAAAAACACCATCTGCGCATGTGCAGATGGTGTTTTTACTCCCACAGCGCTAGCGAGGAGCCGAAGATTGGGGGTGGCGCGGCTGTTTGCCGCCGGCATGGGGGGCTTCCTAGCAGCCCCCCAAACCCGGGTTGGGGGTCCGGGGGGCGCTGTCTCTCGGCGCTTTCGAGCTGAGTCCGGGAGCGAATTCACTCCCGGACTCAGCTCGAAAGCGCCGAGAGACAGCGTGGACAGGCCCGTTCCTTGGCGCTGTCTCTCGGCGCTTTCGTGCTGAGTCCGGGAGCGAACTCGCTCCCCGACTCAGCTCGAAAGCGCCGAGAGACAGCGTGGACAGGCACGTTCCTTGGCGCTGTCTCTCGGCGCTTTCGTGCTGAGTCCGGGAGCGAACTCGCTCCCGGACTCAGCTCGAAAGCGCCGAGAGACAGCGTGGACAGGCCCGTTCCTTGGCGCTGTCTCTCGGCGCTTTCGTGCTGAGTCCGGGAGCGAACTCGCTCCCCGACTCAGCTCGAAAGCGCCGAGAGACAGCGTGGACAGGCCCGTTCCTTGGCGCTGTCTCTCGGCGCTTTCGTGCTGAGTCCGGGAGCGAACTCGCTCCCCGACTCAGCTCGAAAGCGCCGAGAGACAGCGTGGACAGGCCCGTTCCTTGGCGCTGTCTCTCGGCGCTTTCGTGCTGAGTCCGGGAGCGAACTCGCTCCCCGACTCAGCTCGAAAGCGCCGAGAGACAGCGTGGACAGGCCCGTTCCTTGGCGCTGTCTCTCGGCGCTTTCGTGCTGAGTCCGGGAGCGAACTCGCTCCCTGACTCAGCTCGAAAGCGCCGAGAGACAGCGTGGACAGGCCCGTTCCTTGGCGCTGTCTCTCGGCGCTTTCGTGCTGAGTCCGGGAGCGAACTCGCTCCCCGACTCAGCTCGAAAGCGCCGAGAGACAGCGTGGACAGGCCCGTTCCTTGGCGCTGTCTCTCGGCGCTTTCGTGCTGAGTCCGGGAGCGAACTCGCTCCCGGACTCAGCTCGAAAGCGCCGAGAGACAGCGTGGACAGGCCCGTGCGGCGAGAATGAACGGCGTGGGCGGGCGAAGGGCGGGCGGCAGCGAGGAGTTTGCGTGGGCGGTGGGGAAACTCCTCGCTGACGCCAGCAAGAGGGGGAAGACCCAGGAAAGCCACCCAGCAGCTGATCTCCCGGTTGCCATCTACGCATGCGTGCCCATAGAAAAAACGCACGCATGCGTAGATGGTATTTTGACTTCCGGGTTGAAAAATCGCGAAGTACCCTGTTCGCAATGGTTGGGGACGCAATAAATGGGGGATCACTGTAATTCAAAATACGTGTAAAGATCTGGAGACTCTCTGGATTTGCATGCAAAATAAAGACGGTTCTTTCATTAGAATTGGGGTGATCTATAGGCCTCCAGGGCAATCTGAGGAATATGACAACAAGATGGTAGATAAAATTACCCAAATGGCAGTAAAGGGAAATATTGTGGTTATGGGTGATTTCAACATGCCTGATGTTGACTGGAATATCCCCAGTGTCCTTACATGCAAAAGTAAGAATATAGTAGAGGCCTTTACAGGAGCAGCTCTGGCACAGCTGGTTAAGACACCAACTAGAGGGGAGAATATTCTAGATTTAGTTTTTACAAATGGGAATTGGGTTTCAGAGGTCAAGGTGGGAGAAAATTTAGGTTGCAGTGACCATCTATGTTTGTGGTTTGATGTAAAAACTGATTGTGAGCAATCCTATACTGCAACCAAAGTATTGGATTTCAGAAAAACAAATTTTAATGCAATGGGGGAATATTTAAATAATGAATTAAAGGGGAGGGATAAAGTGGCAGGAGCGAGCACCCAGTGGACTGTATTAAAAAAGGCCATCTTAAAAGCCACAGGACTGTATGTAAGGCAAATAACTAAAGGTAAAAGGAAGAAGAAACCGCTATGGTTTAGCAATGATGTAAGGGCTATAGTCAATGAAAAAAAGGCTGCCTATAGGAGGTATAAAGAGTCTGGAAGTATAGCTGATAGAGAGGTGTATAAAATGAGACAGAAGGAGGCAAAGCAGATAATACATGCTGCTAAAGCCTCAAAAGAGGAAGAAATTGCCAAATCTGTAAAGAAGGGGGATAAAACCTTCTTCAGATATATTAGTGATAGGAAGAAGAAAAACTGCAGCATCACGAAGCTTAGTACCGGGAATAATACATGCATTGATGGGAATAAGGAGATCGCTGACCATTTCAATAGCTACTTCTGTTCAGTTTTCTCAAAATACACCTTACAAAATAATACTATAGAGGGATATAGCATTGCTTCCAGCTGTACAGATTCAGCTCCAGTGATCTTAGAAGCCGATGTCTTAGAAGAACTTGAACGATTAAAGATAAATAAGGCAATGGGTCCAGATGGCATCCACCCCAGAGTTCTTAAAGAACTCAAATCTGTCATTGCTACCCCCCTGACTGATTTGTTTAACCAATCCCTGTTAGCAGGAGATGTTCCTGAGGATTGGAGAATGGCCAGTGTTGTGCCTATCCACAAGAAGGGCAGTAGAGAAGAAGCTGGTAACTACAGGCCAGTTAGCGTGACATCAGTTATAGTTAAAATGATGGAGACTCTACTCAAAAAGAGGATAAATCAGTACCTAAAAAACAATAACTTATTGGACCCAATTCAGCATGGCTTTACTGAAGGCAAATCATGTCAGACTAATCTCATTGATTTCTTTGACTATGTCACAAAGGTGTTGGATCAAGGTGGTGCTGTGGATATTGCCTATCTGGACTTCAGCAAAGCCTTTGATATGGTTCCACATAAAGAGCTGATAGATAAATTAGTGAAGATTGGACTTAATCCCTGGATAGTTCAGTGGATTTCAAGCTGGCTGAAGCATAGACATCAGAGAGTTATTGTTAATGGCGAGTATTCTGAGCAGAGACAGGTTACAAGCGGTGTGCCACAAGGGTCTGTTCTGGGTCCTATTCTTTTTAATATGTTTGTGAGTGACATAGGGGAAGGTTTGGTAGGGAAGGTTTGGCTATTTGCCGATGACTGTAAAGTGTGCAATAGGGTTGATATTCCTGGAGGGGTCTGTAATATGATAAATGATTTAGCTTTACTAGATAAATGGTCAAAGCAATGGAAACTGCAGTTTAATGTTTCCAAATGTAAAATAATGCACTTGGGGAAAAGGAATCCTCAATCTGAGTATTGCATTGGCAGTTCCGTGTTAGCAAAAACTTCAGAAGAGAAGGATTTAGGGGTAGTGATTTCTGACAGTCTCAAAATGGGTGAGCAGTGTGGTCGGGCAGTAGGAAAAGCAAGTAGGATGCTTGGCTGCATAGCTAGAGGTATAACAAGCAGGAAGATGGAGATTGTGATCCCCTTATAGAGACCACATTTGGAATACAGTACTGTGTTCAGTTCTGGAGACCTCACCTACCAAAAGATATTGACAAAATTGAACGGGTCCAAAGATGGGCTACAAGAATGGTGGAAGGTCTTAAGCATAAAACGTATCAGGAAAGACTTAATGAACTCAATCTGTATAGTCTGGAGGACAGAAGGAAAAGGGGGGACGTGATCGAAACATTTAAATATGTTAAAGGGTTAAATAAGGTTCAGGAGGGAAGTGTTTTTAATAGGAAAGTGAACACAAGAACAAGGGGACACAATCTGAAGTTAGTTGGGGGAAAGATCAAAAGCAACATGAGGAAATATTATTTCACTGAAAGAGTAGTAGATCCTTGGAACAAACTTCCAGCAGACGCGGTTGGTAAATCCACAGTAACTGAATTTAAACATGCCTGGGATAAACATATATCCATCCTAAGATAAAACACAGGAAATAGTATAAGGGCAGACTAGATGGACCATAGGTCTTTTTCTGCCGTCAGTCTTCTATGTTTCTATGAAATGCCTATTATTATTGTAGTCAGTTGCATGCATAGTCAGTCATGTTTAGACTGGATTTGGAATTTTTATCCACCCACCTAGTCTTTCCAAAGACCTGGTATAGACAGATGTTTGATAGTGTTTAAGGTATTGTCACAGATTGCAAATTGTTTCTAATAAAGCTGCCTTTTGCAATGGACTGATTGTGATTTTTGTCAATGCTGATGGTATTCCAGTTGGTTTGGCATTTCACTGTCCTATTACTATCTTTATTTTATTTTGCAACAATAATTCTATCTAGAGCTTTTGGTTCTACTTGAGTCCACTATTCAAACTGGGCTTCTAATTACTTGATTTGTCCAGGTATTAATTGTCTAAATAGTATATTATCCACTGAGTTTTGGACTTTAAGATATTCCTCATAGTCATGTGTTCACTTCTAATCATCTTCTTGATTTTGGTGTATTTTATGTTGTCAATTTGAAGGACGCTCAGCTACTTGTAGTAATTGTTTTCATCCACAGCCTTTATGTTATCTCTATAGGACATGTGAATTTCTATAGTTTTCACTATTTTTTCCCTGTTGATGATGAGGCTGGCACATTTGTCCAGGCCACATTCCATTGCAATGTTTTGTTTATATGTATGCAATGCTGAGCAGCAATTTTAAATGTTTTCCTAGTTTTAAATGCATGCTCATGTAAATATTGTATGGTAGCCTTAGTTTGACTTGATAGATGAATCTATGGAACACAAACAAACACTAGTGGTGATATTGAGTCTCCTTGAAAATTTTATCTCCTGACAGCAATAGCAATAGCACTTAGACTTATAAACAACCCCATAGTGGTTTACAGCACACTCTGGGCAGATTACAATGTCAGCCTACTGCTCTAACAATCTAGGTCCTCATTTTACTGACTTTTGAAGAATGGAAGCTAAGTCAACTTGATATTAACCTTTTCTGGCCTATTACAGTTCACTAGCAACTGTGTCTTTCATTGTGTCCTTGATCTTTGCAGAAAGCTTCTGATGTTTGTACTGACTCATATGGCAGGGAGTTGAGTGCTTTCTTTCAACTAATCCATGCTACATTCAAATTGATCTTCCTTCTTTTGTAGTTTTCCAAAATCATCTTACCGATTAGGAGGTAACCCTCTAATGTTTGGGCAATTTTCTTTCTGCTCAGGTGGGTAGAGTTTGTTTTTAGCTAGATGCTACTGGATTGCTACCATTATCAGTTAAAATTTGAAAGTCCTAGGTAAGTGGATAATTGCCTGGTGCTGGCCTTTTTCTTCAATCTTTCATTATCACATAGATTTTGCCAGATATTAACTACTTGTCAACCTTTTGAAGTATGCTATTAAATTGCTTGGCAATGAGTGAGTATAGACTAGTCATGCAAAAAATCATGCAATTCATCTTTATCCAGTGCTGATCAATTCTTGATCTACCTTAAACCCACCTCTGCCGTCAGGCATGGGGGAACTGAGATATTCCTTCCCCCTAGGCCTTACAATTTATGCATGGTATGTTTGCGTGTATGTTTGGTTTTATAATAAGGTTTTTTTTAGTTGTTTTAGTATTGGATTGTTACATGCTGTTTTTATCATTGTTGTTAGCCGCCCCAAGTCTACGGAGAGGGGCGGCATACAAATCCAATAAATAATAATAATAATAATAATAATAATAATAATAATAATAATAATAAAAAAAAAACTTTTATCCACTACTTTTGTTGCTTTTGGGGGGGTTGGTTTTTTATTCTTATCCATCTCTTTTATTCAAATTGCATTCTTGTTGTATGCAAACAGAACTGTGTTGTTTTTTCCTTAGTTGTTGACTAGTTCACTGCATCCTCTCTGTGATAAATTTGTAGAAACATTTCTTATTCAACTGAAATAACTTATTCTGCCTATAGTGTGCAGTTTGATCTTCATATTTGCTGATCTTCATGCTTATAGTTGCTAATAAAGCCATTGCTTTATTATTTCTAGTACTTCCTTAATCTTTCCTGTTTTTACAGGTATTTATTTATTAGAGTTGGAAGGGACCTTGCAGGTCATCTAGTCCAACCCCTCCAGCTCAAGCAGCTCCCCCCTCCAGCTCAAGCAGGAGTTCCTATATCATTTGAGACAGATGGCAGTCCAATCTCCGCAGTCTGCATTGGCTGCCGATCAGTTTCCGGTCACAATTCAAAGTGTTGGTTATGACCTATAAAGCCCTTTATGGCACCGGACCAGAATATCTTCGGGACCGCCTCCTGCCGCACGAATCCCAGGGACCGGTTAAGTCCCACAGAGTTGGCCTTCTCCGGGTCCCGTCGACTAAACAATGTCGTCTGGCGGGACCCAGGGGAAGAGCCTTCTCTGTGGGGGCCCCGACCCTCTGGAACCAGCTCCCCCCTGAGATTAGGATTGCCCCCACCCTCCCTGCCTTTCGTAAACTCCTTAAGACCCACCTTTGCTGTCAGGCATGGGGGAACTAAAACACCTCCCCCTTGCCCATGTTGTTTTGTAGATTGATTGACTGTGTGCCTGTTGTTGGTTTTTTATATATACTGTTTTTATGAGATTATTAATTTTAAATTATAACTAGATGGGTGGGCATTGGATTTGGTATTATGTTCTGTACTGTTTTTTTATTATTGTTGTGAGCCGCCCCGAGTTTGCGGAGAGGGGCGGCATATAAATCCAATAAACCTAAACCTAAACCTAATCTCCCCTTGAAGGTCGCAAGTGTAGGGGCTCTCACAACCTCCACTGGCCAGCTGTTCCACTGATCGATTGCTCTCACCATCAGAACGTTTTTCCTCACTTCTAGATGATATTTCTTGATCTTGATAGTTTCTAGATGATATTTCTTTATTAGGCATTGTTTGATCTTCTTGTTCTTCAGCTCTTTTTTTCATCTATTATAGATTGCTTGCATCTGATCTCAATTTGCTAATCTTATTTTCCAGGCTGAGTTTTCATTTTGGTGATGCAGTGTTTGCCTTTTAAAAAAAATCAATTGTTGCTACTTTGTTTACAGGAAAAGTATAATGTGTAAAGAAGCCTTTATGGTTCCTTTTTACAGTCAATACTCAGAATTAGATGCAGATTTAACCATTTTAAATGTTTAGTTTTATATGTAATTCTTATATACTTCTTACCAAGGTATAGTGAAGGTAAAATTCTCACAATCTGAAGATTTACTATGACAAAAGAGAAAAAGGTGTTTATACATATACAGGATTCCAAATATATACATATACAGCATTGTATGAATATGACTTTTAACCTTCTCTTTCAGTGTCCCCAAATCACATCTTGAGCTAGTTGGTTAAAACTGTAAAGGTATATTATAGACAAGAGTGGGTTCCACTTACCTTTGCCACTGGTTTGCATTGCGACAAATTGCGCTCGCACACTCGCTTATCCTCAGTTTCCAGACAACATACCCTTGGAGGCCCTGAGGTTCAGCTGTGGCTGCTAAATGCCAGATCAGTTAATAACCAGGCTGCTCTTATTCAAGATCTCATTCAGGAGGAATGAGCTGACCTAATAGCAGAATTCCAGTATTTGAGGGGTTGCCACAAAGAAGAGGGGGACAAATTATTTTCCAAAGCACCAGAATTCAGGACAAGAAACAATGTTTGGAAACTACTCAAAGAGAGAAGCAACCTGGAGTTAAGAAACTTCCTAACAGTGAAGAATGTCTGTAACCAGTGCAACAGCTTGCCTTCAGAAATTATGGGTGAAGTAGACCCAGAGACAGGGTTTGAGCAATCGGTACTTTTATTCAGCTCAGAGAATAAGTGACAGCTCAGCAAGGTAAAGTGACGATTCAGCGAGTACCGACTGGCTCTGCAGGGAGAAGCCGCTTCTTTTATACTTTTGCGGTTCCCGCCAAAGCGAGAGCCGGCCGCGTCTGAGCCAATCAGGAGCGACTTCCTGCTTGGGCTCAGACAGCGCTGGAAAAGAGGAACAAACTATTTACAGCGTTACAAGGTAGCCATTTCAGGATACAACACCCCTCCCCTCATAGTTGGACCCATCCATCAAGAAAGCCACGTGACGAAGTCGTCCAATCGGTGAGGCCTTCGAGACTCTCGCGCTGACCTGCGCAGTCCATTTTCTCCTTCGCCACTGACTGTGGAGGATGGCTCGCCGCTGTTCTCCCGGTGCGGCGGACTAGGCCTGGCGGGCCCAACGAAGGCCTCGGAGGACGAGGATGGCTCGGCGTCACTGGATGGTTCCCCCTGGCCCGATAAGTCTCTCTGCGTGTTTCTTAGTTCGGGCAATGTATAAAAGTCTGTTGAGGGGGGAGAGTCCGAGTCAGCGGGTTGTTGTAATTGGTTTTCAGTTCGTTTCCGAATGTGGTCTATGTGTCGTTTCCACAAACGACCATCCTCCAGTTTAACAATATAAGTCTTGGGTGCATTTTGCTTAACAATAATTCCCTTCATCCAGTTTACATTTCCATCAAAGCATTTTACATATACATTTTGACCCAAATACATTTCTCTTTCTGGTTTTATGCACATTTGGTTATTATTCAAACAGAACCTTGGGTTTAACCTGTCTAGTGGTGACCTCAACTTTCTCCCCATCAATAACTCTGCAGGGCTTACATGTGTGTGCGAGTTAGGGGTAATGTGCTGGGTTAATAAGAATTGGTCCAAGTTCTGTTGCACATCTCCAGGGCCTGACCTGTGCAATGCCTCTTTAGCCACCCTTACGTAACGTTCTGCCAACCCGTTAGCCCAGGGCGAGTAAGGCGAGATGAGGGCATGTCTGACCCCCAGGCCATCTAGGAATAATTCGAATTGCCTGGCTGTTAGTTGTGGTCCATTGTCAGACACCAATAGATCAGGGCAACCATGGGATGCAAACAGTCTGCTCAATACCTTGATAGTGGCACTTGTGGTTATGTTGTTCATTGCTATTATTTCCAACCATTTGGAGAAAGCATCAACCACTATTAGGAAATACTGAGACCCCACTGGGCCAGCAAAATCAATGTGGATCCTAGACCAAGGGCCAGCAGGCTGTTCCCACTCAGCCGGAGTTGTTTTGGGGGGATTGGGCCTAGACTCTTGGCACGGGTCACACTTTGAAACCCAACTTTCAATATCAGCATCAAGCCCTGGCCACCATAAATGCCCCCTTGCTAGGCTCTTCATCCTGACAATCCCAGGATGGCCCACGTGTAACATTCTGAGTACCTTTTCCCTTAGGCGTTTGGGGATGATCACTCTATCCCCCCACAGCAAACAACCTTTTACATATGACAATTCAAGCCTTTTGTTCTTAAAATCACACAATTCAGGTTTAACAATATCATTTTGCCATCCCTTTAGAACACAGTTCACTACTTGTTTCAGGATTTGGTCTTGCTGCGTGTGTGCAGCTACCTCTTTTGCTGTGGTTAGTGGGTTTTCCTCGAGTTCTATCATTAGCACGTCTGTGGTTGGAACAGGGTCTTCTACCAAGTCTGCTATGGGGCATCTGCTGAGGCCGTCTGCATGATTGATTTCCTTCCCCCCCTTGTGGGTGAGCTCATACTGATACCCAGAGAGGAAAAGGGCCCATCTGATTAGTCTTGGAGACATAAAAGGTGGAGTGGGCTTGTTGGGGGCTAGCAGGCCTAGTAGGGGTTTGTGGTCAGTGACTAGCTCAAAATTTCTTCCAAAAATGTAATTGTGAAACTTCTTTACCCCTGCCACTAATGCCAGAGCCTCCTTGTCTAACTGGCTATAATTTCTCTCTGTGCTGGTCATGGTTCTTGAAAAAAATGCTATTGGGGCCTCTGTCTGATTAGGTAGAACGTGAGCTAGGACTCCTCCTATGCCGTACGGCGAAGCGTCGCACGTGAGCCTAATGGGTAGTGAGGCACTATATTGGACTACTACACTTTTAGAAGTTAGTAAATTTTTTATTTGAGCAAAGGCTTCACGTTCAATTTTCCCCCATGTCCAGCGGGCTTCCTTCTGGAGTAAACGATGGAGAGGCTCTGCTACTGTTGCCTTCTGCTTTAAAAAAACGGAATAAAAATTAAGGAGGCCCAAAAATGCTTGCAACTCACTCTTATCTCGTGGCTCTGGGGCTTCTCTAATTGCTCTCAGCTTCTCAGTTGTGGGGTGGATACCTTCCTTATCTATTTTATATCCTAGGAATTCAATACTGTTAGTTCCCCAGACACATTTATCAGGCTTGATTCGTAACCCTTTGTCCTGTAGCCTCTTAAGTACTTCCCTTATTCTTTTGTTCACTTGTTCCTGGTTTTCCCCTGCAATTAAGATGTCATCAAAATATGGGATGGCCCCATTTACCCCTGACAATAGGCGTTCCATGATGCTCTGGAATATCCCTGGGGCTATGCTCACCCCAAACTGTAACCTCGTGCATTTGAAAGCCCCCCTGTGCGTTACAATTGTTTGAGCGTTTGCTGTTTGTTCATCGACCGGAAGTTGCTGGTAAGCCTGCGCCAGGTCGATCTTTGCGAACCTTTTCCCCTCCCCCAGGGAGTGTAAGAGTTGTTGCACAACCGGAATGGGGTAGGGGTGGTGTTGGAGTGCCTTATTCAGGGTTGATTTGTAATCAGCGCAAACTCTTAAGGAGCCATCTGGCTTCAGGGGTGTCACTATGGGAGTTTCCCATGGCCCCTGTTCCACAGGGACCAAGATACCTTGACTAATGAGTTTGTCCAGCTGTAAGTCTAGCTTGGGGAGAAGCGGGAGGGGAACCCTGCGAGGTTTCAGTCTAACTGGTGGGACCTTGGGGTCAATAGAGAAAGATATGGGGGTTCCCTTATACAATCCTAAGGTGGGGCTGAACACTTCAGGGAACTCTTTCACAAAGTTAGGCATAATATCACAGTTTACATTACACACACCCGAAATTTCAATCCCCAACGGTTCCATCCATGCTAGCCCTAGCAGGGAGTGTTTGGCCCCCGTCACAATAAGCATGGGAAGGGTACATTTGACATTCTTAAATACAATAGGTACATTTGCAGTTCCCAGGACCGAGATTACCCCCCCTTGGAAGTCTCTGATCACCAAAGAGGTTTGAATTAGGTCAGCCTCAGACACATTAGGCATATATAGCTTAAATTTTTCCCAGGGCATGATGGTATATCTCGAACCCGTATCTAGCTCCATTGAGCAAGGCTGGTTATTTAGCAACAACGAGATAACAATTTTAGCCCCCTTTTTGGTTGCCGTGTTATTCACGGAATATTGAGAGTTACCTCTATTGTAGTCTCGGTTAGCGGTGGGGTAATTCCTTTGACCCGAGTTGCGGAACGGTCTCCTTTCTCGCGATTGGGGGGGGTGGTTTTGGGGTCGCTGGTATTGTTGTGTGGCAAAAGTTTCTTCTGGTGCCGTTGCCCTGCATGCGATGGCGATGTGGCCTCTCCGGTTGCAACGGCGGCAAGTGGTGTCGCGGAACGGGCATCGATGGCGCTGGTGATTTCCCCGGCAGCCCGCGCAGGGGGCTGGATGAGTAGCTCTAGGGTGTCTCGGTTGGTCTTGCAGGAGGAGGCAGTCGTCCCCGTTGCTAGTTAGCTGGCCGCGGACGTCTGTTCCCATGGTGCTGGGAGACTCGGCGTCGATTTTGGCAATGGTTTCTCGCCTTCCGTGCTCTTTTAATTCTCTTGCCGCTGCGTCGGCTGCTTCCGCGGTTTGCGCTAATTTGATTACGGTTTGTAGAGTCGGCTCGTCTTCGGTGAGGAGTTTACTTCTCACTGTGTGGTTCTTCATGCCGAAAATCAAGGCGTCGGTGAGGCGAGCTTCCGGATCTTGAAACTTGCATTGAGCGAGTACCGTTCGAAGCCGCGTTGTGAATTGGCTTATCGACTCGGTTTCTCTCTGAGCCATCATGTGAAATTGATGCCGGTAAACCACGGCTGGTCTGGTTGGTTTAAAATGGCTCGCTAGTTTCTGTTGAAGGACGTCCCACGCTGTGGCTCTTGCTTGTTCTGGTTCGGTGAGAGTTTGGGCAAGTCTACGGATCTCTGCGCCGCAGTAGTTTAGAAAAATAGCCCGTCTGCGATCGGCTCCGGCGTCCTGCATTCCCGCCGCCTCGAGGAATATCTCGAAGGTGGCCATGTACTCGTCCCAAGTCATTTTCTCGGCATCGAAAAGTTCTGGAGCCTGGCCGATCTGGATTTTGTCCATGTTGCACGCGAAGTTCTTCCGTTCGTTCGTCGCCAGTGAAGTAGACCCAGAGACAGGGTTTGAGCAATCGGTACTTTTATTCAGCTCAGAGAATAAGTGACAGCTCAGCAAGGTAAAGTGACGATTCAGCGAGTACCGACTGGCTCTGCAGGGAGAAGCCGCTTCTTTTATACTTTTGCGGTTCCCGCCAAAGCGAGAGCCGGCCGCGTCTGAGCCAATCAGGAGCGACTTCCTGCTTGGGCTCAGACAGCGCTGGAAAAGAGGAACAAACTATTTACAGCGTTACAAGGTAGCCATTTCAGGATACAACAATGGGTGCTCAAAACTGAAAAGCCGCAGTGAGACTAGTTGAAAAATAGTGGGCTCCAATGAATTCTGTGAAAATCCAGCCAAACTAACCACTGTCAGGGGAGCCTTTGGACCGGAACCATCTTGCAGGGATGGTGAAGAAGGAGAGGTGTCTCGGACAAACAAGAGGAACAAGTTCCTCAGCAGGTCAGAGCCAGCTCTTTGAATCAGCAAAGGGGTGGCAGCCATTTCAAAATGACCATTTCAAAGCTAGGGTAACTGGACTAAGTTTTTGTGCAGGAGCGGTGTTTTCAATGGAGTGTTGGAACTGGGTGAGTGACTGGCCAACTCACAGGTAAAAGAAAATAGCTAATTAGCAATCAGGAAATTTCATGAAGGGAGAAGGACAAAACAGACACTAAAACATAAAAACCCAAGAAGATTCTTATTTTTACAATTGAACTCGGAGAAATTTAAAAATAAAACAAAAGAAACAAAAGGAAAGAACCTGGGGGAAAAGGTTTTTGATGGAACTGGAAGAGTCATGGTGATACTGGCTGGAAAATAGTGAAGCTCCAATGAGATTTGCAAAAATCCATCCAGACAAACTACCTTCAGGAGATCTTTGAACCAGAATTGTCCTCGAGAGATGAGGGAAGAAGAGGCGTTTTGGAGCAAGGCAAGCTCCCCAGTAGGTCAGAAAAATGCTCTTCAAATCGACAGTGGGGAGGGGGGACATTTTCAGAGAGGGCTCTTAAGCTGGGGCAACTGGACTAATGTATTGTGTAAGAGCGGTGTTTGAAGGAAGCATTGGAGCTGGAGTGACATTGGGTAGTTCATGAGAACAATAAAGTTAAAATATGGATTCTGAAAATTTTAAAGATTGAAACAGTGGATGCTGGAGTGCAGAAAAGAATAGAAAATAGAAAAGTGGGAGTAACAGAGTGAAAGCCCAAGTAAAATTCTTGTGGATTAAAAATTGGAGAAACGTGTAAAGAACAAAATAGAAAAGATTAAAGGAAGAAAAATAACATTTTGTTTCCCCACTAGTAAAACGGAATTAAAACCTTTTGGTAGTTTAAAAAAAAGAAGAAAAGAAAATGAGACAGTATAGAGATCTGAGAGAGACATCTACTGAAGGAAAGTGAATACAACACCTAGAGGAGGATACAAGAAATAGAATACAGAAAAGCTACTCTTGGAAAGATAAGTTAAGTATTATGAGATAACGGTTAAAAAAGGGAAGATTCAGAAGGGGGGAAGAAAACATAGGTTTTGTAGGGATAGATATAAATGGAATTTAATAGAATTGTAATTCTTTTTGTACTCTCTACTTTATCATAAATCATTTACTTGTTTTGTCTGTGTCATATCTTAATAGACATTTATATATATATCCTAATTAGTAGTCTTGGGTCTGTATGCTGTAAATGTTTCAAATTCTGCATTTATCTCAAAAATTATATTTTCTTCAGCTTGCCTTTCATTTTTCCAGAAATTTGTAAACACAAATAATACTTGCTATATTTGTGTGTTTAGTCTATTTTATAGAGTCTGGATGCACATATCTATGTCTGTAACAACATTTTTCTTAAAATAATTACCGTATTTTGGAGAGTATAAGACACACCAGAGTATAAGACACACCTTAGTTTTGGGAGAGAAAAATAATAGCGTTGGGAGAACCGAACTTGCATAGTTCGGGTTCGTGCCGAACTTTGCAGTGCTCGGCATGCCGAATCCAAACCCGAACTTTTAAAAAAGTTCAGGTTCAGGTGCGGCGTTTGCTCGAACACCGCAAAGTGGCAGTGCCCAGAAGGTGAATCCCACGATGGGATTCTGGGGGCGGAGCTTTGATGTCATGGAGACTCCTTCCTGGCCGGCCGAAACAGGGAGTTGAGGAAGAAATAAAGCCACAGGCCAGGAAGGAGTCTCTGTGACATCAAAGCCCCGCCCCCGGAATCCCATTGTGGGATTCCCCACGTCCTTTTGCTTCCTTTTATTTTTATCGAAAAGGACGCCGCAGCGGCATTGCAAGCAAAAGGAGGTGGGGAATCCCACGATGGGATTCCGGGAGCAAGGCTTTGACATCACGGAGACTCCTTCCTGGCCCGTGGCTTTATTTCCTCCTCAACTCCCCGTTTCGGCCAGCCAGGAAAGAGTCTCTGTGACGTCAAAGCCCCCCCCCCCCGGAATCCCATCATGGGATTCCCCAACTCCTTGTTTATTTTTATGGAAAAGGACGCCACAGCAGTGCTGCGGCTGCTCGGGTTCAGGTTCGGCAAACTTACCCAAACTCCACCGCCAAGTTTGGGTAAGTTTGCCGAACCTGAACTTCATTGGGTTTGCCCAACACTAGAAAACAAGCAAAAGGGGCCTCTGCCTCCCAGCAATTTGCCAAATAGCAAACAGCACAGATGATATACACTGGTTGCTATGTATTTCTGTGCATTTGTGCCTGACCCATAGAAATAGCAAAGAATTGGATAAATGTATATTATGGCAGTGTATTAATGCCAAAAAGTGTTCTTAAATATAGTCACACTAACTCCTCCCAATCATTTAAATAGATCTACTCCAAACATGACTAAGTCATGATTTAACTCACCTGCTTTATCTAATACTAAACAGGACACTGTTACATTTCAGTCTATACTTGTACAGAGCTGTTAAAATTGATGTGAAAATTAAAAACAAGATACAATAGCACTGGGTCTCTTCAGATAAAGCATTTTTTTAAAAAAAGCTTCTTCATTTTGTTAAGTTGTCTAGAACAATAATAAAGCAGTCCTTAAGAAATAAGTCTAATAATTTGAACATTCTACAGACATTTGTAGTTACAGTATTAACTTCCCTCCAGAATTGCATCCAGATTCAGCAATTTATTAGCACAAGAAAATAAAATTCTGCCCCTGCCTCTCTCCCAATTTGCCTACTTGCAACTAGTTTCAGTTTAGTACATGGCAAATCAGCTGAGGATTGGGAAGCTGATAATGAATTGCTTGGCTTAACAGACTCTTCCCTGTTTGCTGCAAGGAGGTAAATTGCTGGGAGGCAGAGGAAAATGGTGGGGATGGCTGGGTGGGTGAGGCTACATTCGGTCTATAAGATGCACTCAGATTTTCACCTTCTTTTTTTGGGGGGGTGTGTGTAAAAAGGTGCATCTTATACTTCAAAAAATACTGTATCTCCAGAATAAAAGATATTTAGGTATGAAGCTAAAGATAAAATAGAACATAGAACAATAGAGTTGGAAGGTCTCCTAATCCAACACCCGTTCAAGAAGGAAATGCTATACCATTTCAGACAAAGTTGTAACTTGTCCAGTCTCTTTTTGAAAGCCTCCAGTGATGGAGTACCCAAAACATCTGAAACAAGCTTGGTTGATTGTTCTCACTGTTAGGACTTTTTTCCTTAGTTCTAGGTTGCTTCTCTCCCTGGTTAGTTTCCATCCATTGTTTCTTGTCTTGCCTTTTAGTGCTTTGGAAAATAGTTTGATCACCTCATCTTTGTAAGAGCCCTTCAAATATTGGAATGCTGCTATTATGTCTCTCCCTAGTCCTTCTTTTCATTAGACTACCCAATTCCTGTAATGATTCTTTCATGTTTTAGCTTCCAGTCTCCTAATCATTCTTATTGCTCTTCTCTGCACTCTTTCCAGAGTTTCAACATCTTTTTTATAAAAATCCTGCTTTACAGAGCCTGAAAATTGTTCTTAGAGAAATTGTAAAATCATGCCTTACAGATACATTTTATAAAGGAAAGATGTTTATATGAAAAATTTAAATCTGGAAATTTTATGAAATTGAGAATTTATTGGCCCTAAATCCATGCACATAAATCAAAACACAAGAATAAAGAATTATGATTCTACTTTCTTCTTGTAACAGTACAATATTAATATTTAATACGGCTAATAAAGTTTATATGTGTTACATGCACAGACATTTATTTATATTAATTTTTTTATTGTTTTAATATTTAACTTTGTTACAAGGAAATAGAAGTGGATAACACAAAAGTAGAAAAAGAAACAACTTACTTGCTTACAATTATTTTTTTCCATGGAGGACAGCCAACATATATGTGAGAAAGCTAAAAAAAACAACAATCCCACAGTGAAAACATTTACAAAAGCTTTTTCAGAGTAGTTGCCCTATGTTGGATTGGTAGGGAATGACAGTCCGAGATTGAGTTTCTTGAACATATGGCCAATATAATCAATATTTTAATTATCATATTTCACTGTTTCTCTGGGTTTTGTGATATATGAAGCCACTTACACATTTCATTATTGTTATGAAATAATGAAGATGTAGCTATTAACATTTAGGGCACTATTTGACCAAATGCTTCCCACTATAATTGAAATGGCATCTGTGTTTTAGATATACATAGGCCCAAAGTTTCATTCAGAATACTTTTGTAGCTAAGGAAAAGTTTTTGTGAGAGTCTATTCCTCAAACACACCACCAAAGGTACTGATCTCCACCTTCTTGTGCAAATAATAATAATAACTAAACATGAAGCAGAAATGCAAGTACTCCAGAGGTGGGCTTCTCCTGGTTCAGACCAATTCTATGGAACAGGTGGTGGTCTGAGTCAACGAATCGCTAGTGAGTTCTGGCTAGCAAAGCCTTCCTTCCCTTCCCCTTCCCACCCAGTTGCCGGTCTCACCCCTATCTGCTCGCTCTGCCCAATCATTCGCCCCGCCCACTCACTCACTCCTCACCCCACTGCCTTCCTAGTTCCCACATGATGCTTGCCCTGCGCCCCAACTGCACTGCCTCCACCTGCCTACAGGAAAGTCGTGGTTGTGCTAGGCCCTCCACCTAATCCCCAGAGCTTTCTGCAGCTCTCCCACCATCCCCACCAAGCTGGCATGGCTGGCTAAGCCAGAAGGCTCGGGTTTTTTGTCTTTTTCAAAACTTTAGCCCAACTAAAAAAAGTTTATTAACCAGATCTTTAAAGATAATTATTTATGCACAAATGTTTGCAGAAAAATAATAAATCAGAAAGTTAGAAAAATACTGTAACCTTTCTTCAGAAAGGAGGAGATCATTTCAGAAGTAGATCATGCATTTCTTATTACTAATTACAGTTTACAGACTCTAAATGCAACAGATTTCTTTACTAAATGTCATTGTGAAAATTGTGACTCTCCGTTATGACTCTCCGCTCCGAGTCTCCAGAGAGGGGCAGCATACAAATCTAATAAATTATTATTATTATTATTATTATTATTATTATTATTATTATTATTATTATTATTATCATTATTATCATCATCCTCATCCTCATCCTCATCCTCATCCTCATAATCATTATCATTATTATTATATTGACCGATCCCAGGTCAAATTCCAATAATACTAAAATATAATAATAAAAATATTTTTTCTTTATAAAATGCAGAATCTTTTCTTTTTTATAATCAGTAACCAATAATATTGAATTGCTCCAGCTGCCTCCTCCTTATGTTACTTGGGATTTTGATTTCAACTATAATTTATTATTTATTACACTTTATTATTTAGTTACCATACCATGGGTTTCGTTAAGCATGTATTTCCAGTTTCTGAAGGCTGAAATTCAAATGTCATGACACCCTTAGATAATGATCTACATGTAAAAGAACACATATGAAAAAAAAATCAGATATTATAATTCACTATATTAGAAGATATATTTAGTATGTGTGTGTATAAACCCATACACACAATCTGCATATACTTTTCTGCTTTCATATTATTAGTAAATTAACCTATCTACTAACTTATTACAAATTTGACTTTAATAGAAAATTGGAATAAAATTGAAAATGCTTCTCTTCTGCCATAATTTGAGTATTCAACATATGTGCCTATAAAATTATTCTATATTTATATTTATTTAGAACAATTCCAGTTACTTTAAAAAAAACCTGTCTTTCAAAAATGTAACAAAATTATGAAAAAATTTATTTGGGCAGGAAAAAAAATCAAGGATCAAAATACAGTATCTACAGGATAATAAAAAGCAGGGAGGTTTCAGGTTGCTGGACTTTGAGCTATACTATACAGCATCAATTATGGATTGGCTAAAAGACTGGATTAAATTAGAGAATAAACGATTACTATTTCTAGAAGGCCATGACTTGATGGTAGGGTGGCACACCTTCCTATGGGACAGGAAACATAGAACTCATAAATACTTTAGACAACACATTATTAGAAATTCGATCTTCGAAGTATGGACCAAGATTAAAAGATCACATTATTCACAAACCCCACAATGGTTCTCCAGTATGGAGGCCATAATGCACCCCAATACAAAAGATTTAAATAAAATGGTTAATTATTATAAATTACTAGATGGAAGAGGTGAATTGAAAACAAGGGAGCAATTAGAAAAAAATGGAATAAGAATAGACTGGTGGCCATACAATATAATAAAATCGAGATATCAAGAAGATAAAAGAACAAATGGGATACAAAAAGGAGAAATAGAATTGAATAAAGTAATGTTAGGTCCAGATCAGAAAATGATTTCGAAACTTTATAAATACCTATTAAACTATAAAATGGAAGATTATATAGTCAAAAACAATATTCATAGTTGGGGTAGGAATTTTGGATACAGTGTAAGCCTAGACAAATGGGATACGATATGGTCCAGAAACTACAAATTAACAAAATCAACAGCATGTAGGGAAAATTTGTACAAAATGTATTACAGATGGCACCTCCCTCCAGCAAGACTTGCACAAATGTACAAAGGGATAAATCCACAATGTTGGAGGTGCAAAGAACATATGGGGACTTATTACCACATCTGGTGGACCTGCCCAAAAATAAAGAAACTTTGGATTAAAATACAAAATTGGCTAACAGATATATTCCAAATTAAAATAAACAGAAGACCGGAAGCGTTCCTGCTAGGAATAATAAATAAAAAATTAGACAAAAATAAATACTATCTGCTGATACACATACTGACTGCAACTAGAATGGCAATAGCCCAATGCTGGAAACAGCCTAACCCTCCAGAAGATTCATTAATACTAAAAAAAATTCTTGATTGCGCAGAACTGGATGCTTTAACATTAAAATTAAAAAACAAAGAAGACTCCGATTATTATAAAACATGGAACATATTTTATGATTGGTTTAAGAGGAGAAATAGAAGTTCAAATTGAATTACAATAATAACAATGCGTTAAGATATGTATTTATTGACAGAAAGATGAAATATGATGCAAATAGAATGGTTTTTGTGAAAACAAATCTTTATGTAATTAAATTAATAAATAAAAAGTGTACAGAAGGCGGTTTAAAAACAATAATAATAATAGAGAAGACATTGATAACCAAAAAGAACAATAGTGAATGCCGATGATTTTTATTCACCAGAAAATAATTTGATATTCAACAAGATTGTAACTTTCCTTCTCTCAAGAGGAAATTGATGTTATTTTTACATTATTTGTAATTTTATAATTGTCAAGGGTGTTCTTTGTTCGTTTAGAAGTGTATGTATGTTTTTTTTTCTTTTGTGTATTGCAAATATTGCAACTATGGCAATGTATATATATTTTTTTGATTATGCTTTTTAAAACAATTTAATAAAAAATAATTTAAAAAATATTCTATATTTATGTTTGATAACCAATAGTTGAGACAAAATATTCTCATACATAATAATATTCCGCAACCATTTAAGTTGAACTAGCTAATTTCTACAAAAGATAATAAACAGATATCAAAACTGATGATTAAAAAGAGAGAGAAACATTTCAAACATTTCAGTTATTTTTCTGAGCTTTTATATAATAAAAAATGATATAAATAAATTTCATTGTGAAATAGCAGGGCAAGAATTCATTAGAAATTTAACCAAATTTCTTATAGATTAAACAGACTATAATGCCTTTCTCTCTATAAGACTATCTCACATGTGAAATGCAGCCGGTTCTCACTGGTTCACCCGAACCATAAGTAAATTGCTTAGGCTGTTTGGAGAACCAATTAAAAATAAAGCGCAAGAGAAGGTTTCTTTCTCTCCCCCCCCCCCCCTTCAGTTAATAGCTCCACTTAACGTGTTTCTTCCTGGGGGGAAAGATACAGGAGGGGACAATGATGTGGTTTGATTATACAGGCCATGAATTTAATGTATCTGTGGACCAGCCAGGTGTATTGCTTCTGCTGTGAAATACCCAATTTAGAACATAGAATAATAGAGTTGGAAGGGTTAATGATTTTTGGCAGCATATCCAGACTTTTTATTAGCCTGAGCAGCTGTTCTTAGCTTCCCTCTCAACTGTTGCGTTTGCTTTGGGGTTGACTTTTTTTAAAAGGGGAATGGATATTTTAATTTTCTGCATTTCTTTAGTGGTTACGGGCACTGTCCTTTTGAGGTGTACTTCTCTCACTCTTTTTGAAAGCCTTTAGTGATGGTTGATTGGTCTCACCCTTAGGAAATTTTTCCTTAGTTCCAGGTTGATTCTCTCTTCGGTTAGTTTCCAGCCATTGTTTCTTGTTGTGCCTTTTGGTACTTTGGAAAATAAACTGACTCCCTCATTTTTGTAGGAACTCCTCAAATTTCCTGACAGAGCAATTAATCAGTGGAACAACTTGCCTCCAGAAGTTGTAAATGCTCCCACACTGGAAGATTTTAAGAAGAGCTTGGATAATATTTGTTTGAAGTGGTGTAGGGTTTCCTGCCTAGGCAGGGGGTTGGACTAGAAGATCTCCACTCCAGGTCCTTTCCAACTCTGTTATTCTATTCTATTTTAATATGCAACAGTATTGACATGGATAAGAGAATGGATTTTATTAAAGAGATAATAATTTATTGAAGAGCCTTGGTGGTGCAGTTGTTAGCGTGCAGTACTGCAGGCTACTTCTGCTGATCACTGGCTGCCACCAATTTGACAGATCAAATCTCAGTAGGCTCAATGTTGACTCAGCCTTCTATCCTTCCAAGGTTGATAAAATAAGGACCCAGATTGTTGGGGGCAATATCCTTACTCTCTGTAAACCACTTAGAGAGGGCTGTAAAGCACTATAAGGCAGAATACAGTGGTACCTCTACCTAAGAACGCCTCTACTTAAGACCTTTTCTAGATAAGAACCAGGTGTTAAAGGTTTTTTTGCCTCTTCTTAAGAACCATTTTCTACTTAAGAACCCAAGCCCGGAAAAATTTACTATTAGTGCTTATCTTACTATAATCATCATTAAACATGTGACCATCAACTCCCTCATTAATCAAGCCATTTTCTAATCGCTTTAAACTGTCTAAATTATCAATCGTATGTCCTTTAATCTGTCCATTTTGAAATTGTCCAATGTATATCACTTTAATATTTCCATCGCTTCCTGTGTGCTGATCAATCTGATCATCATTCTTTTCATCTGTTTCTTGTATTTCCCTCCATGTTGTCATAATCATCTTGTTTTGAAATTCTTTGAAGATTTTTTATATTTTCAATTAAGGGGTTAGTGTTGTTTCTTATTTCCTCTCTCCATTCTTTAATGTGTGTGCATATGTCACTACATAAATCTCTTATTTCTCGAAGCTCCAACTTTGACCAGCTGCCCAGTAGCAAATCTTTATACAGCCTCAAAGCATAAAAGCCTCAGAAGGAAAATCAAACTCTTCTTTTCTTTTCTTTTCTTCTTTTCTTTCCCCCCTTTCAGGTTCACATAAAGTTCAGCAGAAAAATATTCTTCCTCAGTTCTCAGCTCTTTTTATCAGTTATTATATAAACAGTTCGATTGAATCAAGGTCACATCTGGCGGAGCATACATTCCTGCCAAATGCTGCCTCAACTTCGCCAACAGATTTTTCACCACGCAGGCTCACAGTTGCCGTCCTTTCTTTTAAATTCCAACACAATCAGAACAATAAGTTTTAAATCAATTCTACGTCCACATTTCCAAGTTCATGAAATTCCTCGGTTTCAGTTTTAGTTTTGATTAGCTTTTCATGTCCATTTAAACTCAGTTAAACAATTCTGATGTTAATACAGCTGCTTTACACCTTCCGCTGTAGCTTGTCTCCCGATCATAGTTCCCTCTAAGCTGAGCAGTGAGCAATCGCTCACTTAAAAATCATCATCAACTCAGAGTTTTCCAAACCTGCCCAGAAGCTGAGAGGGAAAGAGTGAGAGGGAAGGAGAGAGAGAGGAAGAGAGGAAGAGAGAGAAACAGGTAGAAAAAAGAGAGGAAGGAAAAGAGAAAGAAAAAGAATGGGAGTAAGGAAGAGAGAAAGAAAATCAAAATCTAGTTTGAAACTAGCTCAACTATTTAAGTGGCATTTTGATATTGCTAGAGTTGCCCTATTATGAGCTCACTGTTATAGACACAGTACAGTATTTTATTTTGAAATTCTCTGAGGCAAAACAGGGTGGGTTTTTTATTTGTTTGTTTGTTTGTTTATGATTTATGATTTATGATTTATGATTTATGATTTATGATTTATGATTTATGATTTATGATTTATGATTTATGATTTATGATTTATGATTTATGATTTATGATTTATGATTTATGATTTATGATTTATGATTTATGATTTATTAATTTAATATTTCTGTGCCGCCCAGTCCCGAAGGGACTGCCACTCAGACACTATACTTTTCCGCCCACCCCCTCAAAAAATTAGAGGGAACACTGCTCCCGATCACAAACAAAAGCAGTCTTTGAAAGTATTTTCCTCTCCGGCAAAGTGCTCACCTTCTCTTTCAAAGCTTTCTTCTTTTCAACTTCCAAAACAAAAACTTACATTCCCTCACTTTCCAGATGACATCCTTCACTTTTTCTCTATGCTTCCGATCGTAGTCACCTCAGTTAAGAGCGGCAAACCCCTTCCACTCTGTTGCTGGTGGAGGTTCTCGGACGATACCTGTGGGGTATGCCAACCCCAAAATGGGCACCAAACCAGGTCCCTTTCTTCCCCTCCCCTTCAAGGAGATTCTGGGCTGATTCAACAGAATCAGCATCCCCAAATAGCAGGGGATCATCAATTCCTCTTCAGGAGCGAAAGGAATGCAGTGGCCCCGAGGTGGATAACCACACCCTCTGCCCAAGTTTTGGATTTGTTTTATTCCCCTCACCTCACCTTCTTCCTTCGGCAGCAACTGTCCTCCTCCTCCTCCTCCCACCCAAATTCCAAGCTTTTATTTCTTTCCTAATGCGTTTGCATGCATTATTTGCTTTTACATTGATTCCTATGGGAAAAATTGCTTCTACTTACAAACTTTTCTACTTAAGAACCTGGTCACAGAATGAATTAAGTTGTTAAGTGGAGGTACCACTGTATAAGTCTAAATGCTATTGTTATTGCTATTAATAAATCAAAGATTTTTGATATTGGAAAAACATGACTTTCAGATGGGCTGCCACGCATTTATATGGTATGGGAAAAATAAAATACATAGTTATTTCCAGAGACATTATATTAGGAATTCATTATATTCAGTATGGGAAAAACTAAAAGGGAAATATTATATGAGCATACCGAGTTGGATGTCAATAATAGAAGCACTAACCCATCCAAACAGAATGAATTGGCAGAATATACTACAATATAAGGACATTTTGACAGATGAAGGAAAGCTTTATCAATTCAAGAATTAGAGGAACAAGGAATTATAATGGACTAGTTTATGAAGTTACAAATTCAAACAAGATATGAAAAAAATAGTAAAACAGAGAACATCATATTGAAAAAGATGAAATACTAACAGGTGTAAATGAAAATATAATTAAGAAACCATATAATTACCTACTTTGCATCCAGTTAGAATTTGAACAAGTTAAGGATACTATGGTTAAATGAGTACATAATTTTGGACATACAATAGAATTAGACAAATGGAAACAACATTGGGAAAGGAACTATAAATTGATTAAGGCAATAGCCTATAAAGAAAATCTATATAAAATGTTTTACAGCTGACATATGGTACCAGAAAGAATTGCTAAAATGTTTAAAGATAAGACTATGAAATGCTGGAAATGCCAGTAAATATCAGAACATTTTTATCATATGTGGTGGACATGAGCAGAAGCAAAAAAATTTAGAACCCGAAAACAGACATGGATATAAAAAGTGACGAAGCAAAAGCTAGATTGCGCCGTTGCAACCTTTCTGTGGCACTAGACCCCTGAGAGCTCCTTGGTTTAACAAAGAGCTGTGGGAGTTGAAACGCCAGAACAGACGTCTAGAGAAGCGATGGAGGAAGAGTAAGTCCGAATCTGATCGAACACTTGTAAGAGCTCATATTAAGACTTACAAAGTGGCGCTCAAGGAGGCAAGATGCGTATATCATTCCGCCTTGATTGCATCAGCGGAATCTTGCCAGGCCGCTCTGTTTAGGGTGACTTGCTCCCGTCTTAACCAGGGGGGAGTTGGGGAGCCCTTGCAGAGCAGTGCCAAGGTTTTTAACACATTTTTCACTGATAAAGTCGCTCAAATACGGGCGGACCTCAACTCCGATTGGATAACAGAGTCGACTGACAATGAGCCAGTCAAGGTGGCTGGGGCCCGTACTTGTCCATGTGTCTGGGAAGAGTTTGATCTGGTGACACCTGATGAAGTGGACAAGGCCATTGGAGCTGTGAGTTCCACCACCTGTTTATTGGATCTGTGTCCCTCCTGGCTGGTTTCAGCCAGAAGGGAGGTGACATGGAGCTGGGTTCAGGAGATTGTCAACCTTTCTCTGGGGAGGGGGTCCTTCCCAGCTCCCTACAAGGAGGAACTTGTGCACCCCCTCCTCAAGAAGCCTTCCCTGGACCCAGCCATTCTCAACAACTATCGTCCAGTCTCCAACCTTCCCTTTATGGGGAAGGTTGTTGAGAAGGTGGTGTCGCTCCAGCTCCAGTGGTCCTTGGAAGAAGCCGATTATCTATGCCCTCAACAGTCGGGTCTCAGGCTTGGTTACAGCATGGAAACTGCTTTGGTTGCATTGATGATCTGTGGCGGGCCCGGGACAGGGGTTTATCCTCTGTCCTGGTGCTTCTTGACCTCTCAGCGGCTTTTGATACCATTGACCATGGTATCCTTCTGCACCAGCTGGAGGGGTTAGGAGTGGGAGGCAGTGTCTTTCAGTGGTTCTCCTCCTACCTCTCCGGTCGGTCGTAGTTGGTGTTAGTGGGGGATCAGAGGTCGACCTCTAGGTTTCTCCCTTGTGGGGTGCCTCAGACATCAGTCCTCTTCCCCCTGCTATTTAATATCTACATGAAACCACTGGGTGAGATCATCCAGGGGCATTGGGTGAGGTGTCATCAGTACGCTGATGATACCCAGCTGTACATCTCCACCCATGTCCAGTCAACAAAGCAGTGGAAGTGATGTGCCAGTGCCTGGAGGCTGTTAGGGTCTGGATGTGTGTCAACAGACTCAAACTCAACCCTGATAAGATGGAGTGGCTGTGGGTCTTGCTTCCCAAGGGCAATTCTATCTGCCCGTCCATTACCCTGGGGGGGGAATTATTGACCCCCTCAGAGAGGGTCCACAAGTTGGGCGTCCTCCTCGATCCACAGCTTACTTTAGAGAACTGTCTTTCAGCTGTGGCGATGGGAATGTTTGCCCAGGTTCGCCTGGTGCACCAGTTGTGGCCCTACCTGGACCGGGAGTCACTGCTCATTCCCTCATCACCTCGAGGTTCGACTACTGTAATGCTCTCTACATGGGTCTACCTTTGAAGAGTGTTTGGAAACTTCAGATCATGCAGAATGCAGCTGTGAGAACAATCATGGGCTTCCCCAGGTATGCCCATGTTACACCAACACTCCGCAGTTTGCATTGGTTGCCGATCAGTTTCCGGTCAAAGTGTTGGTTATGACCTATAAAGCCCTTCAGGGCATCGGACCAGAATATCTTCGGGACCGCCTTCTGCCATATGAATCCCAACAACCGGTTAGGTCCCACAGAGTTGGCCTTCTCCGGGTCCCATTGACAAAATAATGTCGTCTGGCAGGACCCAGGGGAAGAGCCTTCTCTGTGGCGGCCCCAACCCTCTGGAATCAACTCTCCCTGGAGATTAGGATTGCCCCCACCCTCCTTGCCTTTCGTAAACTCCTTAAAACCCACCTCTGTCATCAGGCATGGGGAAATTGATTCCCCTGGGCCGTTTCCATTTTATGTATGGTTTGTATGAGATGTATGGATTTGTATTGTTTTTGTTGTTGTGAGCCGCCCTAATCAATAAGAGTAAGCCAAACCTTAGCCTGGATCCTATGAACCTAGAATATAACTCTACAATACTGGAATATGTTAAAAACAAAATGCATTGACATCCTTGAATGCAAATAGTGTATTGATACTGAATTATTATTTTTATCTTAATAAATTTTAACTTACAACTGAAGTTGATAATCAAGCAGTTCAGAATAATCTGTTTCATGATAAAATGTTACAGTCTGTGAGAAACAATGGATAAATGCATCAGTGAATTAGACCCAAAATACCTTCCTCTGAATTTCTAATAAACATATATTAGGAGAAAGTTGCATAAAACACATATGAAATCTTTAATTAATTAATTAATTAATTAATTAATTAATTTACTTACTTACTTACTTACTTACTTTACTTACTTACTTACTTACTTACTTACTTACTTACTTACTTACTTACTTACTTACTTACTTACTTACTTAATTTATATGCCACCCATCTCATTACTTTCCAAAGTAAGTCTTTGGATAGGTAAGGTTTAAGGTAAGCAAAATATAAAACTTGATTAATAAATAAAATATGGAAAACAAGTTACACAATCTACATCAAATAAATAATTTATATGTGCTTCAACTTAGTATCCCTTCCCCAACAGATATAGAATTGTATCTTATCTGAATATTATTTTAAAATTAAATATTGCATTTTGAGATTAGTCATAGCAGAACAGACCTTTCTGATCTTGGTTGATCTTGAAAATGTTAGGAAAGATTCTTATGCAAGTGGCCTCATGTAATATGTATTGTTTGAATGCATCACAAAGTACAGGTTTGAAACGCTGCAGTTGAGTTTTTATTTTATTTTATTATTTATTCATTTATTTATTTAATTCATTTGTCAAACATGTATAAAATGGAAGTAGTTTGTATAAACATAAGTAAAAATCCGCATAGAAGGAAGTAGGCAGTGGGGTACCACAGGATTCAGTCCTGGGCCCGGTGCTCTTAAAAATTTCCATCAATGACCTAGATGAGGGAATAGAGGGGGAACTAATCAAATTTGCAGATGACACCAAGCTGGCAGGGGTAGCCAACACCCCAGAGGATAGGCTTAAAATACAAAAAAATTTTGATAGATTAACTGTGGGCCCAAACAAACAAAACGAAGTTAAATGTCGAGAAAAGCAAAGTCCTACAGCTAGGCAAGAAAAACCCAAAACACACATAAACACTGGGAGAAACCACACTTAATAGTACTGACTAAGAGAGTCCTGGTGTACAACCAACTAAATAAGAGCCAGCAATGTGCAGCGGCAGCTAAAAAAGCCAACACAATCTTAAGCTGCATCAACAGAGGGATACACTCCAAGACTAGGGAAGTACTAATACCATTATATGTTGCCCTGGTCAGACCACATATTGTTTTCAATTTTGGTCACCCCACTACAAAAGGGACATAAAAACTTTGGAATAGGTACGGAAGAGAGCAACCAAAATGATAAAGGGAATGGTAACCAAAACATGCGAAAAGAGTTTGCTGGAGCTGGGCATGGATAGTCTAGCAAAAAGGAGGGTGAGGGGACATGATAGAAATATACAGGTACTTGTGGGGCTGCCACAGAGAAGAGAGATTTACACTATTTTCCAGGTGAGGATGATCAACCAGTGGAATGGCCTGCCAATGGAGATTGTGAATGCCCCAACACTTGACACATTCAAGAGGAGATTGGACTGCCATATGGCTGGAGTGGTGTAGGGTCTCCTGCTTGGGTAGGGGGTTGTACTAGATAACCTGCAAAGTCCCTTTCATCTCTAATAATAAATTTAAAAAGTAATGATAAAAGAGGACAATAGGACAGTAGGACAGGGATGGTAGGCACAATGGTGTGCTTATGCACATCCCTTACAGACCTCTTAGAAACGGGGAGAGGTCAACTGGGGCCCAGAGGGAGGAGTTTCTCTCTCTGAAATTTGCAATCCAATCCTTCCCTGCAGGGAGGCGGAACAGATTAGGTGGTTCCGCCCCAGACACCTGATGGACCCTGAGGGCTTTCAGAAAGTGCTTAGGGTTTTACCAGATTCATTTGTACACAGTTCGGCAGAGTCTCTTGCCGTGGCTTGGAACAAGGCTGCGACAGGGGTTCTTGACCGGATTGCGCTGTTGCAACCTCTCTGTGGCACCAGCCCCAGAGAGCTCCTTGGTTTACCAAGGAACTCCGGGTGTTGAAACGGCAGAAGAGACATCTAGAGAAGCGATGGAGGAAAAGTAAATCTGAATCTGACCGAACACTTGTAAGAGCTCATATTAAGACTTACAAAGTGGCGCTGAAGGCGGCAAGATGCACATATCAAGCCGCCTTGATTGCATCAGTGCAATCCCACCCAGCCGCTCTGTTCAGGGTGACTCACTCCCTTCTTAACTGGGGGGGAGGGGGCTGGGGAGCCCTTGCAGAGTAGTGCCGAGAAATTTAACTCATTTTTCACTGATGAAGTTGCTCAGATCCTGATGGACCTTGACTCCAATTGGATTGCAGTGTCAGCTGACAACGAATCAGTTGAGGTGACTGGGGCCTGTCCTTGTCCCTCTGTCTGGGAGGAGTTTGACTGGGTGACACCTGATGAAGTGGACAAGGCCATTAGAGCTGTGAGTTCCACCACCTGTTTGCTGGATTCCTCTTGGCTGGTTTCGGCCAGTAGAGAGGTGACATGGAGCTTGGTCCAGGTTCAACGCTTCTCTGGGGAGGGGGTCCTTCCCAGCTCCCTACAAGGAGGCACTTGTGCGCCCCCTCCTCAAGAAGCCTTCCATGGACCCAGCTATACTCAACAACTATCGTCCAGTCTCCAACCTTCCCTTTATGGGGAAGGTTGTTGAGAAGGTGGTGTCGCTCCAGCTCCAGAGGTCCTTGGAAGAAGCCGATTATCTAGGCCCTCAACAGTCAGGGCTCAGACCCAGCTACAGTACAGAAACTGCTTTGGTCATGCTGATGGATGATCTCTGGCGGGCCCGGGACAGGGGTTTATCCTCTGTCCTGGTGCTTCTTGACCTCTCAGCGGCTTTCAATACCATCAACCATGGTATCCTCCTGCGCCGGCTGGAGGGATTGGGAGTGGGAGGCACTGTTCTTCAGTGGTTCTCTTCCTACCTCTCTAGTCGGTTGCAGTCAGTGTTAGTGGGGGGGGGTCAGAGGTCAACCTCTAGGTCTCTCCCTTGTGGGATGTCTCAGGGGTCGGTCTTCTCCCCCCTGCTATTTAATATCTACATGAAACCGCTGGGTGAGATCATCCAAGGGCATGGGATGAGGTATCATCAGTACGCTTATGATACCCAGTTGTACATCTCCACCCTATGTCCAGTCAGTGAAGCAGTGGAAGTGATGTGGCAGTGCCTGGAGGCTGTTAGGGTCTGGATGGGTGTCAACAGGCTCAACTCAACTCTGACAAGACGGAGTGGCTGTGGGTTCTGCCTCCCAAGGACAATTCCATCTGTCCGTCCATGACCCTGGCGGGGGAATTACTAACCCCTTCGGAGAGGGTCCACAACTGGGGCATCCTCCTCAATCCACAGCTTACATTAGAGCAGTGTTTCCCAACATTTTTTGAGCCATGGCACATTTTTCATATTTTCAAAATCCTGGGGAACATTGAATGGGGGGGGGGGGCTAAAAAAAAGTTTGGACAAAAAAAATATCTCTCTTCCTCCCTTTCGCTCTATTTCTTTCTCCCTCTTTCTCCCTCTTTCTTCCTTTCTTTCTCTCTCTCTCCATCCCTCTTCCTTTCTCTCTTCCTTCCTTCCTTCCTTCCTCTCTTTCTTTCTCCCTCCTTCCCTCCCTCTATGTCTTTCTCTCTCCCTCCTTCCCCCCTCTCTTGCTCTCTCTCTCTTGCTTGCTTTCTCTCTCTGTCTCTCTTGCTATCTCTCTTTCTCTCTCTCTTTCTTTCTTGCTATCTCTCTCTCTCGCTGTCTCTCTTGCTATATCTCTCTATATCCCGCTGCAAGTGCCCTCCCGCCGGGCCCCAAAGGACATTTGTTGCTGCCCCTGCCAGGGAAGCTCCCGCTGGGCACGAAGCTGAGCTTCGCGGCACACCTGACCATGTCTCCCGGCACACTAGTTGAAAAACACCGCATTAGAGCACCATCTTTTGGCTGTGGCCAGGAGGGCGTTTGCCCAGGTTCGCCTGGTACACCCACCCTCCTTGCCTTTCATAAACTCTTGAAAACCCATCTGTGTCGCCAGGCATGGGGAAATTAATATACCCTTAGCTGTTTTGTTTTATGTATGGTTTGCTCGAGTTGTATGATCGTTTTTTGATAAGGGTTTTTAAAACAGTTTTAATACAGTGGTCCCTCGACTTGCGCGTTCTCGATTAGCGCGAAACGCTGCAACGCGGTTTTTCAAAAAATATTATTTAAAAAAATAAAATATTAAAAAATAATTTTTTTAAAAAAAATAAAATATTAAAAAATATTTTTTTTTTAATTCTGTTCCCTGAATGGAGACCGCCGGCCGCTCAATCGGGCCGGCAGGGAACAGAATGGAGCGTTCCGCGGCGGGGCTGGGGGAGCCGAGCCCAGCCCCGTGACATTCGCTTTCCTGCCACCCGATTGAGCGGCCGGCGGTCTCCATTCAGGGAACAGAATGGAGCCTTCCGCGGCGGGGCTGGTAGGAGGGGAGCCGAGGGGATAACCGAGCCCAGCCCCGTGGGATTCGCCTTCCTCCCGCTTGCAGCCGAGTGATCGTGGGCTCCTTCGCAACCTCAGAGAGCTTCCTGGTTTTCGTGAGCTTTCATGCCCAGGAAGCTCTCCGAGGTTGCGAAGGTTACATCTTCCGCTGTCAGCCAGGCCATGCTGGCGGCAGCGGAACAATCGCTGGCTGTCAACTTTTCTTTTTAAAACTGGGCAGGAGCTGACTTGCCTCCCCAGTGCTAAAAAGAAAAGTTGACAGCCAGCGCTGCGAAACCGCCGAAACCGGAAGGGGCGAGGTGGGGGAGAACGGGAGGCTCAGCATTCCGTCAGCCGCAGCGCTGGCTGTCAACTTTTCTTTTTAAAACTGGGCAGGAGCTGACTTGCCTCCCCAGTGCTAAAAAGAAAAGTTGACAGCCAGCGCTGCGGCTGACGGAATGCTGAGCCTCCCGTTCTCCCCCACCTCGCCCCTTCCGGTTTCAGCGGTTTCGCAGCGCTGGCTGTCAACTTTTCTTTTTAGCACTGGGGAGGCAAGTCAGCTCCTGCCCAGTTTTAAAAAGAAAAGTTGACAGCCAGCGATTGTTCCGCTGCCGCTCCGGCAACGGAGTCCGGCGCTGGGGCCATGCGGGGCCGCTCATCCAGGGGGGCGTGGACTGGCAAGCGGCAAGCGGCAAGTGGGGAAGACCAAGAGAAGGTTCCTTCAGCCGCCCAACACCTGATCCGCTCCGCAGCGCGGCAGCAGCGAGGAGCCGAAGATGGGGTTTCCCCTTTGCCTTTACCCCATCTTCGGCTCCTCGCTGCTTCCGCGCTGCGGAGCAGATCAGCTGTTGGGCGGCTGAAGGAATCTTCCCTTGGTCTTCCCCGCCGCCCACACGCAAACTCCACCATCTGCGCATGTGCGGCCATGAAAAAAATGGCGCACATGCGCAGATGGTGGTTTTACTTCCGCATCCAGTATAACGCGGAAATCGGTTAGCGCGGGAGGTCTTGGAACGTAACCCCCGCGCTAATCGAGAGATCACTGTATTGGATTTGTATATGATGTTTTTGCTTGTTGTGAGCCGCTCTGAGTCCTCAGAGAGGGGCAGCATACAAATCTAATAAATTATTATTATTAATTATTAACTGTAGACAATCTAAGGTTAACGTTTTGGGGGATTGGGGAAGAAACCACAGAGTCCAGGCATTCCTGGCATTGATCATTCCATTGCTGAAGTTGTATTCTATGCAGTCAAGTTTAGAGCGGTTTACATTTAGTTTGAATCTATTATGTGCTCATGTATTGCTTCAGTTGAAAGTGAAGTAGTCATTAACAGGAAGGATATTTTGATATATGATTTTATGAACTATATTTGGATTAGTTCGGAGGTGACATAGTTGTAAATTGTCTAATTCCAGTATTTCAAGTCTGGTAGAATAGGGTATTTTGTTGCGAGTGGAGGAGTGGAAGATTCTTCTTATCAAATATTTCTGGACTCTTTCAATTGTATTAATGTCTGATATGCAATATGGGTTCCAGACAGATGAGCTGTGTTCTAGATTTAGACTAACAAATGTTTTGTTTGTTTTGGTTAGAAGTGCAATGTTGCCAGAGAAAAAGCTACATAGGATTAGATTAACAACTCTTAGTGCTTTTTTGGCAATGTTGTACAGTGGACTCTAGCACTTTTAAGTACATTATTGTCCTTATAGAGTGATCCACAAATATTCTTAAAATATTTTACTGTTTTAATCTGTGGCTATTGACCACAGACTTTTGTGTTGAATTATGTTTAGTTATAGATGGCAAATATTTTATGGAAAAAAGCATACAATATTTAATATTTCTGTGATGTTACATACCATACCATTATACCTGTTTAATAAATGACCTTACAGTCAATGTTCCCTCTTAGCTGCATGGCCACACAGCCGCGCATGTGTTTACAGACCTCTGCACGGCAGTTTCCAACTGCCGCGCAGAGGTAGCCACCGATGGAACAGTCACCGCTGCAGTTATCTTCCGAACCTTTGCCCAGCACCTCCAGATGCCTTGAGGATGAGGGCTATGGCGGAGACCAGGCACTGTGATGCTGTGGGAAACCCCCCTACAACCAGCCAATCAATGAAGATCAGGCGTGGCCATTTGCTACCTCCACGTCGGGGTCGTGGCAGAGAGAGAGGCAAATTTGTAGCTGAGCCAGGATGCTCACTGGAGAGGTAGGTGGAGCCGGCAGCGTGACTTTCAAACTGACCCTATTTCGACCCCGTGGAGGGAGGGAGGAAGAGAGAGAGAGCAAAAGGCCTGGCTGCCTCCTTTCCCCCATCCCCCTCCATCCGCCCTCCCTCCGACTCACCCATGGTGTGCAGGTGGCGCGAATTTCAAACTGACTCTATTTTGACCCTGTGGAAGGAGGGAGAAAGAGAGAGAGAGATTGAAAGGCCCGGCTGGCTCCTTTCCCCCATTCCCCTCCATCCACCCTCCCTCCGACTCGCCCATGGTGCCAGAATGGGGCTGACTCTGAGAGGGCACTGGGCGTCTTGGATTTGCACCTGAGCACTCTGCGGGGCAAGCGGGGCTGCATTGTCTCAAATCGGGCACCAGGGCAGGAAGGATTAAAGCAGTTGTCGATCTTTGTTGCTGGCAGAATGCGCCGGGGCGGGAGCAGCTACCTCACCAGGGCGTAAGAAGAAGAGAAGCGGGGTGGTGATTTCCAAAGGGAGAAGGGTGCTTGGTAAGCCCTGAAGGCTCTCTTAAGAAGTGGGAAGCACACCACGCTTTTTTTCCCTTCAGCTGCTCCAACTGGGAGAAGGGCGCTCAGTAAGCCCCGAAGGCTCTCTTAATAGACTTTGAGCAGCTGAAGAAAAAAAAAAGAGGTCTGCTTCCCCCTCCTTAAATGTAAGCCTTCTGCCAGTTCTTCTTGGGCTTTTAGACTTGCCTCAAGCCAGGAATTTGGGAGAAATACCACTCCCCTTCCCTCCCTATTGGCTCAGACAGAGATGGAGGCAAAGAGTCAGAGGGGAAGAGCAGGGGGGAAGTGATAGGGGGAGGGATTGTGAGAGAGAGAAAAAGAGAAAGAGAAAAATGAGAAAATGATGGAGGGAAAGAATGAGGGAGAGTAAAAAGAAACAAATGAGAGAGAAGGGGAGAGAAGGAAAAAAGAGGGAGAGGGAAGAGAGAAGTGGAGAGGAAGGAAGGAGGGAAGGAAGGAAGGAGAAATGAACAAGGAAGGGAGGAAGGGAGGAAGGAAGGAAGGAAGGAAGGAAGGAAGGAAGGATGCACGAAAACTACTTTGGTTGCTCTGATGGATGATCTCCCGGTCCAAATAGAGCCGCAACTGGTGCACCAGGCGAACCTGGGCAAACGCCCCCCTTGCCACAGCTGAAAGATGTTTCTCTAATGTGAGCTGTGGATCAAGGAGGACGCCCAAGTTGTGGACCCTCTCTGAGGGGGTCAATGACTCCCCCCCAGGGTGATAGATGGACAGATAGAATTGTCCTTGGGAGGCAAAACCCACAGCCACTCCGTCTTATCAGGGTTGAGTTTGAGTCCCTTGACACCCATCCAGACCCCAACAGCCTCCAGGCACCGGCACATCACTTTCACTGCTTCGCTGACTGGACAAGGGGTGGAGATGTAGAGCTGGGTATCATCTGCATACTGATGATACCTCACCCCATGCCCTTGGATGATCTCACCCAGCGATTTCATGTAGATATTAAATAGCAGAGGGGAGAGGACCAACCCCTGAGGTAACCCACAAGTGAGCAACCTATAGGTCGACTTCTGACCCCCCACTAACACTGACTGCGACCAACCGGAGAGGTAGGAGAACCACTGAAGAACAGTGCCTCCCACTCCCAACCCCTCCAGCCGGCGCAGAAGGATACCATGGTCGATGGTATCGAAAGCCGCTGAGAGGTCAAGAAGCACCAGGACAGAGGATAAACCCCTGTCCCGGGCCCGCCAGAGATCATCCATCAGTGTGACCAAAGCAGTTTCCGTGCTGTAGTCGGGCCTGAATCCTGACTGTTGAGGGCCTAGATAATCGCCTTCTTCCAAGGAAGGTTGGAGACTGGGCGATAGTTGTTGAGAATGCCCTCATCACCTCGAGGCTCGACTACTGTAATGCTCTCTACATGGGGCTGCCTTTGAAAAGTGTTCGGAAACTTCAGATCTTGCAGAATGCAGCTGCGAGAGCTATCATGGGCCTTCCTAAATATGCCCATGTCACACCAACACTCCGCAGTTGATTATGACCTAAAAAGCCCTTCATGGCACTGGACCAGAATATCTTCGGGATCGTCTTCTGCCACATGAATCCCAGCGACCAGTTAGGTCCCACAGAGTTGGCTTTCTCCGGGTCCCGTCAACTAAACAATGTCATTTGGTGGGCTCCAGGGGAAGAGCCTTCTCTGTGGTGGCCCCGACCCTCTGGAACCAACTCCCCCTTTCGTAAACTCCTTAAAACCCACCACTGTCGTCAGGCGTGGGGGAATTGAGATATTCCCTTGCCCCTAGGCTTATAAAATTTATGGATGGTATGTCTGTATGTATGATTGGTTACTTAAATTGGGGTTTTTACATTACTTTTAATATTAGATTTGTTCATATTGTCTTTTTACTGTTGTTAGCCGCCCCAAGTCTACGGAGAGGGAATGCAAATCAAATAAATAAATAAATGAATAAATGAATAAATGAATAAATGAATAAATGAATAAATGAATAAATGAATAAATGAATAAATGAATAAATGAATAAATGAATAAATGAATAAATGAGAAATGGAGGGAACAAGTAAGGAAGGAAGGAGAAATGCTGGGAACAAAGAAGGAAGGAATGGAGGGACGGAGGAAGGAAGGACTTTGGGGGGGGGGCTGTAAATTTGTTTTAAATTTTTCTCTCAACATACATTCAAACAACACAGTGTACCATCTAATTTTCCATGAATAAAATGCGGTATTTTGTTAATAACTAATATCAATCATCAAAAAAGTTGCGAAAGGGTTTTTTTCTGATTTTGTCATCCAGTTACATAATTTTCTTTTAATTAAATTCCCTCCTTAACACCAATTATATTTCTAACTTATTAACCATTATGCCAAAGTGCTTCCTTCTTTCTTTATACATTTTTCTATAAACCAAGAAAACCTTGTATAGCCAATCAGATGTTAACAAAAGAAAATTAAAAACAAAACATAAACATATACAAATTTCAACCTCCCACTCCTCAAAATAGCACATTTACCTAATCCCAAATTTAAAACTTATTTCAACCCATCTAACATTTAGTCAATTAATACTTATCTACATTTCTTACTTAATTATTAATCTTAAATTTCAGTCAATTTGAGAAAAGAAAAAAGGGGAAAAATTCTAAATATTCTGTTTTCAATCAATTAAAAATCATTAATATCATTAATCTCCCCAACAATTCTAAATTCAATTCCATTTATGCATTAATCCAAATCAGTGTCACCTACTACATATCTTATTATAATCAATACTTCTAATTTTATTAAAACAGATCAGCAATTCCTAAATTCATATATCTAAATAGAAAAATTAATTAAAGTTAATAAAGAACAAACAAAACAATACTCAAAGCAATGTTCCCTCTAATTTTTTTTTGCTGTGGGCGGAAATGTATAGTGTCTGAGCGGCAGTCCCTTTGGGACTGGGCGGCATAGAAGTATAAATAAATAAATAAATAAATAAATAAATAAATAAATAAATAAATGAATGAATGAATGAATGAATGAATGAATGAACGAACGAACGAACCAACGAACGAACCAACGAACGAACCAACGAACCAACAAATAAGAAAAAAATTCCCTTCTTTTTTATTAAAAGAAATTAATAATAAAACAAAACCAAAATCTATTATTATTATTACTATCTTCTCCTCTTTTTCCATCCCTGTCTCCTCCCCCCTTGTATGTGTGTGTGAACTCTTGAACCATTTCCAATAACAGGTGAGCTATTGGAAATGGTTCAAGAGTTCACACACACACACACACACACACAAACGGCTGGGGTTTTTTTTCTCTGTTATTATTTGGGTGCTTTTTACCATATGCTTTAAATCAAGAGTCATTTCTCTCTTTCTCTCTCTCCCCCTCTTGCTCTCTCTCTCTTTTTCTCACTTTCTCTCTCCAACTCTTTCTATCTCTCTTCCCCTCTTGCTCTCTCTCTCTTTCTCTCGTTTTCTTTCTCTCTCTCTATTGCTTTCTTTCTCTCTCACTCTTCTTTCTCTTTCTTTCTTTCTCTTGTTCTCTCTTGCTATCTCTCTCCCCCCCCCCTTTCTCTCCCTCTCTCTTTCTCACTTACTTTCTCCCTCTCTCTCTCTGTCTCTGTCAGTGAGGGGGCTGCGAGAGTGCTTTCTCTGAGTGCTTCGGGAACGCCTGCCCTGCCTCTACTGCAGCCCCCTTGCTGAAAGTCCGGGACGAAAGCGCTCCCAGCAAATGGGCTGTGAGAGGGGCGGGGCGGGCATTCCTGAAGCGCGCAGAGAAAACCCTCTCTCGCAGCCCCCTGGCTGGGGACGCGGATGAGAAGGAAAAGAAGCCGCAGCCACTGCTGCGGGAGAAGTCGTGCCCCAATGCAGGAGACGGCGAAGGAGGAGAGGGCGGGCGGAGGGCAGGGCCGAGAGGCCAGGGGCGCGAGGGGGCCGGAGGCACCGTGGGGAGGCAGGGGCGGCCGCGGCTCCCTTTCCTTCTACTGCTGGCGCCTCCCCCCTGCGGGCTGGCAGGGGGATGGGGAGCGCGTGCCCGTGGAAAAGGGTATTTTGGGGAGCGCGCGGGCGCCCGCGCGCAGCTCACAGGGAACGCTGACTCCAAGCGTAATCAACCCTTCTCAAACTCCAATTTCTTTAATCTGAGCAGAACTTAGAACTGAACCTTTTTCTTTTTTTATTATTTTGTATCCCCTTTTAATCCCCTTTTCCATTTTATTCTTTCTATTCTTCCTTTTGGGAAGGAAGGACTTTGTTAGAAAAATAAGGAGGTTATTGAATCAAACTTTGGACACTTGACAACGTAGTTATGATGGTGGCCATGCCCCAGGGTTATGTGAACATCTTTTGGGATCTTCTGACAAGCAATTGCAGGGATTCACCTAACGACTGTGACAAGAAAGATGGTAAAGTGAGGAAGAACTCACTTAATAACCATCTTACTCAGGAGATAAAATCTTTGGCCTCCATTGGGGTCAGAACAGAAGTTGAGGATTATCTGTCTGACCAGTGCACTCTTTTCGAAGCAGATCAGGAGATCAGGAGTCCATTTTGAAACTCCACAGAAAACTATCTACGCCCCGGCATGAAAATGTGCCGCTCAGACATTATACTTTTCCGCCCACACTGAAAAAAAATTAGAGGGAACATTGCATACAGTGTTCCTTAATTTGTTTATATTTTTTTCTAAATTTTAATGTCTGGCTTTCTTTCTGATTTACTATATTTCTGATTGCATACTGTTATTTGCACAAAATTTTCTAATAAAGATAAACAAAAGAATGGAAGAAGGGAATTTTTGAGAAAGATACCGTATTTTCCAGAGAATAAGAATTTTTTTGGTGGGGAGACAAGGAAAAAAGGCTTCTGCCTCCCAGCAATTTGCCAAACAGCAAACAGCACAGAAGATATACATTGGTTGCTGTGTATTTCTGTGCATGTGTGTCTGGCCCATAGAAATAGCAAAGAATTGAGAAATGTACATTATGACAGTATATTAATCCCAGAAAGTTTTCTTAAATGTATTCATACTAACTCCTCCCAGTTATTTAAATAGATCTACTCCAAACAAGATTAAGTCAGGATTTAACTCAGTTGCCTTATCTTAATACTTAATAATAATAATACTTAATTTTAAAACAGGACATTTCAGATTGTACTTTTACATGTCTTTAAAACTGATGTGGCTTTCTGGAAGTATACTCTGCTATTTAAAAGAAGGTACAATAGTATTTTTAGAAAACACTACTCAGATCAAACATAAAAAGCTTCTTCATTTTGTTAAGTTGTCTAGAACAACAATAAAACAGTCCTTAAAAAACAGGTCTAATAATTTGAACATTCTATAGACATTTATAGGAGGTAAATTGTTGGCACTCACCTTATTTTTAGTGCAGATTCCACGAGCTATTTCATAAATGATAAGTTCTTTAGTCTTCAACAGTTCTGGCCTATAGATTTCAACACTTACTGATAAACCCTTATTTTCTAAAAATACTATCTGACCCCAAAATGTCACTTTGTCTCCCATGTCTATATAATGCACTTGGAGATTCAAATTATTTTCAAATGCTATATATGGGCAAACATCGTCCACTTTTGCTGCAGAACTCAATACTTCTAATTTCAATGGATATTCTTGGCGGTTTATTTTTGTGCCATTGATTGTTACCAAAAACATATCTCCAGAAGGGTTAAAATAAAATAGAAACTTTTTATGTTCATTTTCCCAAGGAGTAAGCTTTAAAACTTCTTCCACTTCAAATTTGAAGACAAACAGTTCATTATTTTGCAACTTTATTATGACATTTCCAAAGAAATCTGGAAAAGAAAAAGAATACCATATTCAAATCAATTTAAATTTATTTGATTACCATATTAATTACATTTATAGAAAAATAAAATTATTTCATATACAATATTAATGCCTTAATACTCTAATTTTAAATATATTAAAAGTAGAATAAGCATTACTGAATATATGGGAACATACTGTTCAGTAAACATTCATGATTTTGGTAAATATATAATGTCTTTTAGTCTATCCACAGCTTTTACTCCAAATAAATATCATTATTCTTACTTATTTCAGTTCCCACTTTCTTTTAAAAAAAACTTATGGTGACATATTTAATTCTTTTGATAAGTCTTGGAGGCATATTAGGTTGACAAAAGTCCCATTGGCCACTTTACACAATAATCTTCTGAGCTGAAAATAGGGTCATTCACATATGTATTTTAATATAAATATAAATGTTTTATTAGGTAATACTATCAGACTATAGTTCTCACTTGAATGGCAGATAGCCACAAAAAGTCTGCTACCATTCCAAAATAAATTTCTGCCTTTATCTTGTCTCATATTATTATTCTGCCTAAATTACATCACTTTACTCTGCTAATTGAAAGACCAGATTTAGCATCTATAGTGAATTCTAGGAGATTAAAATCTCACAGAAGATCATCCACACTCTCCTTTCTTTCTATCCCTTCCAGTTGTCAAAAGATCTGGAGTTCTGGAAGTCAAATGTTAAATTTACATTCTTTATCACCAGATTTCAATCCAGTTCTCTTTACTCTTCCAGGAATAAGCCATGGTTCCTTTATTTGACCACTACCATATAGCTGCAGAAGCCTCTATTCACTCAGAATCATCTTCTCATTAGGGCCATACAACTCTCTTATTGATTAAGTACTTCACACCATCTTTTGTGACAACTGCACTTCACTTTTCACCCAGCTTAAATTTTGTTATTAATCATTACATCTTTTCAAGGTTTGAAACTTTGCTGTTTGAAGGATGATCAGTTCCATTTTATATTTCTATTAAAACATAGAATACTTAACCAATAACAATTTGATGAATTTCAGTTCCTCGAGATTTTGCTGAAAATTTGACCTTTGTCTGAAAATCTTGAAGATAACCATAGTATTTATGGTCATAGTAAGTATAGTAAATACTATCATCATCCCACAATATCATGGATGTTAGTGCTGAAGGCACGACTTCCATACGCATGGAACCAAAGGTGGGTAAGTCTAAGGAAAATTCTTTCAATATCCATAATTGTGTATCTTCTTTATAGATAACTAGGTGTAATATCTTTTTCCTTAAACAGCCAGTGCATTCTATCAGTATTGCAATTGAAGCAATAAGTGAGTCATAGCAAGCATATACTACTGATAGATTAGCAGTTCTTTGTAATTTTAGTTTTTCTTTTAATAGTCCTACAGTTATCAATTGATGAAATTTATTCCCAGGATATCCAAGGAAAACTTTGTCTTGTGACCATATAATTATTCCACTTAATTCGTTCTCCTGAAGGGAAACAAAATTATGAAAATAATGTTTCAAATTTTACAAAATAACAATATGAAAAATACAATGTTTATAAAATATTCATTAAAATTAACAGTTAGTATCATGAAATAGTATATTTGCAACTTTTAATAGGACAGTCAAAACCAGTCAAAACCAAAGAAAAATAGTTTGTGCTTACATATAATTGCTATACTTCTAGCAAACATAACATATTTGTAATTTGTCAAACATGATATAGAATATTGATATTGGAACTGATAATAGAATTCAACCTCACTTAACTCAAACATTCATGACAATTAATTGCCATTCTAATAAAAAAAGTTTTTTTCCCAATTGAGAAAATGTAGTCACATTATCTTAATTACAACAGATGTTTGTTTAGATTTTTGTTCTATGAATTTTTGGTTCTATATATCTGAATTTTTGTTCTATATACCTATGTATCTTCTCCTCTTTTATCTTAAATGTGCACTTCTGTATTGCTATATATGTTTCATACTACAATAGGTACATCACGTAATGAGAAAAGATTAATAAAAAGAAATTAATGTGTAATAGCATATAAACACTTACATAAAACGAGACCCACAAATGTGAACCAAACAGACTATGAGAAGGAAAACAATTTTATATTAGCATAATTGTAATTCTGCTTTTTAAAATATCTGGTACCAGTACATTCACAAGTCTGGCCAGCGGCATATTCAGAAGTTAAATCAAACTGAGATTTTAGTAGAATATCATTTTTAAAATATGATTTTTTTAAAACTAATTTTCAATAGCTTCAATTACTGTATTTTTCAGAGTATAAGATGCACTTAAAGTGGGTGGAAATGGCTATGAATCTACTACAGTGAATGTTGCCAAAGTCCTGCCCACCTGCCACCCCGCTGGCCCCCACCTTTCAGCCATTTCCGGTCTCTGCATGTCGCATCTTCAACCTCTACATGTTCCATTTTAGACCTGTTCTAGGCTGCAGGGATCACCACAGCACATCGCCACTGATCGTTGCTAACACGCCTAACATTTTTGGCAGGGATCGTTACTGCCACTACCAATCCCTGCAATATCAATACTTGTCAAGATTTCAATATATTATTTTATGATTATTAAATGTATTTATCAGGCCACACAAATTTACGCTATTATACTCTGGCCAGTATACCTACTGTAAGCACTTTCACTAGGGACCAAAAGTAATTCTTAAGCCATACACTAAATAACAATAATTCTCAAGAAGGACTAAGTACTGAAATATCTTACTGTATTTTAGCCATTGACTAAAGCTAGGATAAGTACCTAAATAAGTATAAAACTAAATCTACATTTCCTGATCATTAACAGTAACAAATTATCAGAGTTGGACCTTGCATAATGAAATTTTCACAGGTTGCCCTTGCCAGAGAAATCTATTTAATATCCTCTATATGTGTTCCAATTTAGTACATTATAATGTAATAAATGCAGGAATGCTGCACATTCAGCCTAATCTCATTTACTCCATTCACTAGAATATATCTCTCTCTCTATCTCATGCGTTTTTATTCCACTAAATCTTTTCTGAGGTTTTCTATGGGACTAATGGCTGAATGCTGGCATAAGACAGTTAGCCTATGTTAGATTACATGTCAGAAATTAGAGGATTGCCAGATTAGGGTAGTATGACAGTATAATCCTATTTGGATCAAATGAGATTGGAATGATAAAGACTTGCATTATACACATCAAGCCAGACAATATTACATCACTGCTATACTCCAGGCACCTATCTACTCTTTGAATAATCCAAACTTCTTTGCACCTCCATCCACTCAATTTCATCACAGCTTGTTAGGTGATTTTTCACTTGTCAACTGACAAGATTGAGGGGGCAAAGGTGCAAAGAAGGTTGGATTGTACAAACAGTTGCGCTAGACGCGTAATAAGCACACGGACCACCGAGCTGGGTTTTATGGGTCACTTTATTAATTTAAATCTGGACCTGCAGAGGTAAACCAAATGGGGCGGATCTTCCGTTCCAAACATTCATGGGCAACATTGGGCGAAAGCTCCTTGCTGAGCAAGAGAAAGTTGCCCTTGCCCTTCAACTTGACCTTCTCTTGCTCTCTGTCATGTCCAAGGCATGTGGGAAGGCTCACCCCTGGCTTGTCACCTGTAGGCCTGTGGCAGGTGAGTCCCAAGCACACCCGTTCCCCAACACCCAGGCCAGGTCAGCCTGGAACCTCTGGTGGGGGGCAGCCCATCCCCTTCCAAAAGGTGCCCCCTTTATCCGCCCCATACCACCATCCAGCGTTACCTGTAAGCTGCGCGTGTGCGCGCACGCGCCCCAAAATACCTCCCCCCGTGCACCCTTTTTTATGGGCATGCGCTCCCCATCCCCCTGCCAGCCCAGGGGGGGCGGGGAAGTGCCAGCAATAGAAGGGAAGGAAGCCGCGGCCGCCCCTGCCTCCCCAAGGTGCCTCCGGCCCCCTCACGCCCCTGGCCTCTCGCCCTTGCCCCCCCGCCCGCCTGATCTGCCCCCTCTCCTCCTCCGCCACCTCCTGCCTTGGGGCGCGACTTCGGCTTCCCCTCGGGATGAAAGCGCTCCCAGCCAGGGGGCTGCAAGAGAGGGCTTTCTCCATGCGCTTGGGGAATGCCCACCCCGTCCCTCTCGCAGCCCCTTTGCTGGGAGCGCTTTTGTCCCGGACTTCCAGCAAGGGGGCTGCAGTAGAGGCAGGGCAGGCGTTCCCGAAGCGCTCAGAGAAAGTGCTCTCGCAGCCCCCTCGCCGTCGGTGCCTCCGTTCCGGAGCTCCGCCTCACAGCTGATCACCCTGCCGCCGCCCCACAGCTACTGCCCAATGCCGCTGCTGAGAGAAAGGGAGGGGGAGAGAGATAGCAAGAGAGAGAAGAGAAAGAAAGCAATAGAGAGAGAGAGAAAGAAAACAAGAGAGAAAGAGAGAGAGATGAAAGGGGGGAGAGAGAGAGAAAGCAAGAGAGATAGAAAGAGTGAGAGAGAAAGAAAGCAATAGAGAGAAAGAAAACAAGAGAGAAAGAGAGAGATAGAAAGAGAGGGAGAGAGAAAGTGAGAAAGAGAGAGAGAGAGCAAGAGGGGGAGAGAGAAAGAGAGGAATGACTCTTGATTTAAAGCATATGGTAAAAAGCACCCAAATAATAACAGAGAAAAAAACCCCCAGCCGTTTGTGTGTGTGTGTATGAACTCTTGAACCATTTCCAATAGCTCACCTGTTATTGGAAATGATTCAAGAGTTCACACACACACACACACACACACACACACACACACACAAGGGGGGAGGAGACAGGGATGGAAAAAGAGGAGAAGATAGTAATAAAATAGATTTTGGTTTTGTTTTATTATTAATTTCTTTTAATTAAAAAAGAAGGGAATTTTTTCTTATTTATTTATTTATTTATTTATTTATTTATTTATTTATTTATTTATTTATTTATTTATTTATTTATTTATTTATTCTTCTATGCCGCCCAGTCCCAAAGGGACTGTCGCTCAGACACTATACTTTTCTGCCCACACTGAAAAAAAATTAGAGGGAACATTGGTCAGAGGTCCACCTCTAGGTCTCTTCCTTGTGAGGTGCCTCAGGGGTCGGTTCTCTCCCCCCTGCTATTTAATATGTACATGAAACTGCTGGGTGAGATCATCCAAGGGCATGGGGTGAGGTATATCAGCATACTGATGATACCCAGCTGTACATCTCCACCCCATCTCCAGTCAGTGAATCAGTGGAAGTGATGTGTCGGTGCCTGGAGGCTGTTGGGGTCTGGATGGGTGTCAACTGGTTCAAACTCAACCCTGACCAGATGGAGTGGCTGTGGGTTTTGCCTCCCAAGGACAATTCCATCTGTCCATCGTTTACCCAGGGGGGAACTACTGACCCCCTCGGAGAGGGTCCGCAGTATGGGCATCCTCCTCGACCCACAGCTAACATTAGAGCACAATCTTTCAGCTGAGGTGAGGAGGGTATTTGCCCAGGTTCGCCTGGTGCATCAGTTGTGGCCCTATTTGAACCGGGACTCACTGCTCACAGTTACTCATGCCCTCATCACTCCAAGATTCAACTACTGCAACGCTCTCTACATGGGGCTACCTCTGAAGAGTGTTTGGAAACTTCAGATTGTGCAGAATGCAGCTGCTAGAGCAATCATGGGCTTTCCTAGATATGCCCATGTCTTGTCAACACTCCTCAACACTGGCAGCCGATCAGTTTCCAGTGACAATTCAAAGTGTTGGTTGTGACCTATAAAAGTTTTTAAATCAGCATTTCATTATGGCCGCTTTGTCCAATTTCTGCATAGATTTGCAGAGAAAACCCTACAAATTACTGCATGAACTGTAGTTTACTCAGGAGATAGAAATGCTGGCCTCCATCAAGGATTATTTGTCTGAGCAGTGCGCTCTTTTAGAAGCAGATCAGGAGTCCATTTTGAAACTCCACAGAAAACATCTAGGGGGGAAGGCAGGCTGTTCTTGACTTACAATGGTTCATTTTCTGACTGTTCAAAGTCACAATGGCCCTGAAAAAAAGTGTCTTATGTCCCTTTTTCACACTTATGATCTTTGCAGCAGCCCCACGATCACGTGTTCAAAACCTGGCCGCCGTTTCATATTTATGACAGTTGCTGTGTCCTGAGGTCATGTGACCCCCTTTCACGACCGTCTCACAATCAAAAAGTATCAGAGAGTTTAATGTGTGGTTAAGGCAGTGGTGTAAAGCTGAAGGTTTTGGCTATGTAAGTCATGATGTCAGTAGGTGGTCTAATAGGGAGTTGTTTAAGAGGGATGGTTTGCATCCATCATACAGAGGTACCCAGGTGCTCGATGAGGAATTCAGAACTTTTTTGGACAGGCATTTAAACTAGGTACAGGGGACAGAGATGTAACTGATGTGGATTATTTCTGTCCCCAACCAATGAGGATAAATCAGCTGCTGGAAGCCTATGAAAAGGGAGCTGTAAATAAAATAGATGTAGTTGTTGATGATAAGGGGCAAACTAATAATGAAAATAATGTTCTTCGGGTAATGTGCACGAATGCTCAAAGCTTGAGCAACAAGCTCTGTGAATTAATGGCCATAATATCCAGAGATAATTTGGATCTGGTTGCATAACTGAGACATGGTTTAAGGATTCTAATGAATGGGAAATATCTATACCAGGATATACACTGTATAGGAAGGATAGAATAGAGAGAAGGGGAGGTGGAGTAGCCATTTATGTTAAAGAAAGTCTAAAAACAACACTAATTCAAAATACATGTAAAGATCTGGAGACTCTCTGGATTTGCATGCAAAATAAAGAAGGTTTGGGATGATCTATAGGCCTCCAGGGCAATCTGAGGAATATGACAACAAGATGGTGGATGAAATTACTCAAATGGCAGTGAAGGGAGATATTGTGGTTATGGGTGATTTCAACATGCCTGATGTTGACTGGAATATCCCCAGTGCCCTTACATGCAAAAGTAAGAATATAGTAGAGGCCATTACAGGAGCAGCTCTGGCACAGCCGGTTAAGACACCAACTAGAGGGGAGAATATTCAAGATTTAGTTTTTACGAATGGGAATTGGGTTTCAGAGGTCAAAGTGGGGGAAAGGTTAGGTTGCAGTAACCATCTATGTTTGTGGTTTGATGTAAAAACTGATTGTGAGCAATCCTATACTGCAACCAAAATATTGGATTTCAGGAAAACAAATTTTAATGCAATGGGGGAATATTTAAATAATGAATTAAAGGGGAGGGATAAAATGGCAGGAGCGAGCACCCAGTGGACTGTATTAAAAAAGGCCATCTTAAAAGCCACTGGACTGTATGTAAGACAAATAACTAAAGGTAAAAAGAAAAAGAAACCGCTATGGTTTAGCAATGATGTAAGGGCTATAGTCAATGAAAAAAAGGCTGCCTATGGGAGGTATAAAGAGTCTGAAAGTATAGCTGATAGAGAGGTGTATAAAATGAGACAGAAGGAGGCGAAATAGATAATATATGCTGCTAAAGCCTCAAAAGAGGAAGAAATTGCCAAATCTGTAAAGAAGGGGGATAAAACCTTCTTCAGATATATTAGTGATAGGAAGAAGAAAAACTGCAGCATCACGAAGCTTAGTACTGGGAATAATACATGCATTAATGGGATGAAGGAGATCGCTGATCATTTGAATAGCTACTTCTGTTCAGTTTTCTCAAAAGACACCTTACAAAATAATACTATAGAGGGATATAGCATTGCTGTACGGATTCATCTCCAGTGATCTTAGAAGTCGATGTCTTAGAAGAACTTGAACGATTAAAGATAAATAAGGCAATGGGTCCAGATGGCATCCACCCCAGAGTTCTTAAAGAACTCAGATCTGTCATTGCAACCCCCCTGACTGATTTGTTTAACCAATCCCCCCTGTTAACAGGAGATATTCCTGAGGATTGGAGAATGGCCAGTGTTGTGCCTATCCACAAGAAGGGCAGTAGAGAAGAAGCTGGTAACTACAGGCCAGTTAGCTTGACATCAGTTGTAGTTAAAATTATGGAGACTCTACTCAAAAAGAGGATAAATCAGTACCTAAAAAACAATAACTTATTGGGCCCAAATCAGCATAGCTTTACTGAAGGCAAATCATGTCAGACTAATCTCATTGATTTCTTTTACTATGTGACAAAGGTGTTGGATCAAGGTGGTGCCGTGGATATTGCCTACCTGGACTTCAGCAAAGCCTTTGATATGGTTCCACATAAGGAGCTGATAGATAAATTAGTGAAGATTGGACTTAATCCTTGGATAGTTCAATGGATTTGCAGCTGGCTGAAGCATAGATATCAGAGAGTTATTGTTAATGGCGAGTATTCTGAGCAGAGACAGGTTACAAGCGGTGTGCCACAAGGGTCTGTTCTGGGTCCTATTCTTTTTAATATGTTTGTGAGTGACATAGGGGAAGGTTTGGTAGGGAAGGTTTGCCTATTTGCCGATGACTCTAAAGTATGCAATAGAGTTGATATTCCTGGAGGCGTCTGTAATATGGTAAATGATTTAGCTTTACTAGATAAATGGTCAAAGCAATGGAAGAACCGTTGTACCTACCTGAACGGTCTTCTCGATGCCCTGGAAGGAGAGTCCAGCATGGGGTTTAGCTCAAGTCTTATTGGTAGGACTGAGTTTTAAATTAACATAAATACATAATAATTAGGTACCGCCCCCTTGCTGCCCCAAGTATCCAGTTTTAAAAAACGAAAAGGAGGTAAGAATAATCAAACTTTATTGAACAACAATAATAAGAACAATAATAACCACAATAACTAGAACCCCCATGGTTCACAGGGAGGGTTTGGACTTTCCTTCCAGGGCATCGAGAAGACCGTTCAGGTAGGTACAACGGTTCTTCTCCCATGCCTCCTGGAAGGAGAGTCCAGCATGGGATATACCCAAGTTTTAATGCTCCAGGGAAGGAGATTGGTGAACCATGGGCTGTACCTCCCCGCACACTTTCTGTAGTACACGCCTGCCAAAGGCCGCCTCAGCTGAAGCGAAAACATCTAACTTGTAGTGTCGAATAAAGGTTGTGGGTGAACTCCACGCCGCGGCTCTGCATATATCTTCAAGGGGTGCTTGCGTTGCCCAAGCTGCTGCTGAAGCTGCGCTCCTTGTTGAATGAGCCTATATACCGCTCGGCGGAGTCTTGGAACTCGCCCTGTATGCCTCAACTATACACAGTCTTACCCACTGGCTAATGGTATTGGAAGACACCCTGAAGCCCAGTCGATTAGAACTAAAAGACACAAACAAGGCCTCAGTTTTGCGTAAGGTGCTGGTACGCCTGATGTAAAGCTTCAACGCTCTGCGTACGTCTACCTTGTGCCACTTAAGTTCTAAAGGGTGATTACCACGAGCACAGAAATCCGGTAACACCAACTCTAGAGCTCTGTGAAAGCGTGTGTTGATTTTCGGGAGAAAGGTGGGATCCAAACGTAAACACACTCTGTCCGGATAAAACTGACACAGATCTGATCTTACTGACAACGCGGACAGTTCGGACACCCGCCTTGCTGAGGTGACTGCCACCAAAAAGGCCGTCTTAAAGGAGAGGTAGCGCAATGACACAGACCTTAACAGTTCAAACGGTGGCCCTGTGAGGGCCTGAAGGACCAAAGTCAAGTCCCATGTGGGAAAACGATGAACCGGAGGAGGGTGTGTGTTCGTAGCCCCTCTGAGGAAATCCTTAATCCAAGGGTGATAAGTTAAAGATCCCCCATCGTCCCATTTTATAATGGTGGCAAGCGCTGCAACCTGGCGTTTTAGCGTGTTTGGCGCCAGCCCCTTCTCCAAGCCCTTCTGCAAAAATTCCAAGACAGGTAGGACTGAGGAATCCTCCGGTCGTAGGTTCCTGTCATTGCAGAAAGATTGGAAGGCTGCCCATGTTGCCTGATAAATTCGGACGGTGGAAGGGCGCCGGGCCGCTTGAATAGTTGCGATGACATTCTCGGGAAGGTGACAGCTCCTCAACCTGTCCCCTTCAAGTGCCATGCGGTTAGGTGGAAGCATTGGGGTTCTGGGTGGTACACGAACCCCTGACTGAGGGAGATTTGGTCGTCCGGGATCCTCCACAGTGGGGAGATGGACAGTTCCCTGAGGTCCGCAAATCAAGGTCTCCGAGGCCAATGAGGCGCTAGCAAGAGCACCTCCGCCTTCTCCGTCAGGATCTTCCTTACCACTGATGGAATAAGCGGAATCGGAGGAAAGGCGTAAAGTAGGGCCTTTGGCCACTGAAGATGTAATGCATTGATTCCTTCGGCTCCTTGAGTTGGGAATCGGGAGTAAAACCTCGGGAGCTGGGTATTCTGGGAGGTGGCGAATAGGTCCACCACCGGTTCCCCGAACCGACGTGAGATTTCCTGAAAAAGACACGGGTCGAGTCTCCACTCTGTCGGGTCCAGTTCCTGGCGGCTGAGCCAATCCGCCTGCTTGTTGTCCTCCCCCGCTATGTGTTCCGCATGCAGAGAGGAGAGATGAGTCTCCGCCCAGTCGAAGAGAAGGACCGTCTCTTCCATCAGCCTGAGAGACCGCGTTCCACCTTGGTGATTTAAATGTGCCCTGGTCGCCACGTTGTCCGTGCATACCAGGACGTGCTGGCCTTCCAGTAAGGTGGAGAAAGTCAGCAATGCCAAGCGGACCGCCCGCAGCTCCAAAAAATTGATATTGATTGGGCGTAGTTCTTGGGGGCTCCATAACCCCTGAGCCACCTGGGAGTGGACATGGGCGCCCCACCCCAACAGACTGGCATCCGTGGTGAGGATAGTATGACGGAATTGTCCGAAGGGAGTGCCCTGCCGCAGTGCTGGGGACCTCCACCATCTCAGGGAAAGTTGTAATTCGCGTCCCACAGAGGTTAGATGGTGTGTATGGCTTACTCGTCGTCGCTGGAATGGGAGTAAAGTCCATTGAAGTAGGAGGTAATGGTAACGGGCCCAAGGAACAATGTCCACGCAGGAGACCAAGGTCCCCAGTACCTTGGACAGGAAAGACAATGGGACCTTCCGTTTCCGTTGAAGGCTGTTTACCAGAGAGCAGATGTTGAGCTGTCGTTCTGGAGAGAGATATACCCTCTGGGAGACCGTGTCTATCACTGCACCCAGGTGAATGAGTCTGGTGGCAGGAACCAAGTGGCTCTTTGGTATATTGATGGTAAAGCCGTGATGTTGTAGAAAAAGCATCGTGGTTTGCAAGTCCTTGTGCGCCCTCTGGCGGTCCAGAGACAGAAGTAAGATGTCGTCCAAATATGCTAGAATTCGGATTGGCCGAGACCGCAGATCGGCCAGTAATGCATCCAGTATTTTCGTGAAAGTACGTGGGGCCGATGACAGGCCAAAGGGCATTGCCCTGTACTGGTAATGTATGTTGTGTAGACAGAATCGGAGAAACTGTCGATGGGCCGGGTGTATGGGAACATGTAGGTAGGCCTCTTTTAAATCGACAGAAGTAAGAAGATCCCCTGTGCGAACAGAGGTCAGGATGGAGCGGAGGGAGCTCATCTTGAACCGTCGGTAAAGAACATATTGGTTCAAACGTTTGAGGTTCAAGATGAGTCTGCAACCCCCGGACGCCTTGGGTATGAGAAACACCTTTGAATAGAATCCCATACCTCTGGAACTGTCCTGAACGGGTTCGATCGCCTGGATCTGCAAGAGATGGAGAATTTCCTGATCCAAAAGAGACCTCCTTGCGGGATCTCTGGGTACAGGGCAAGTGACGAAATGATGCGGAGGGCTGTACATAAATTCGATCCGTAGTCCCCTGGAGATAGTGGCTAATACCCAGGGGTCTGAAGTAGTAGTCCGCCATACCTCGCTGAACTTTTGTAGCTTGCCCCCCAAGGGAATGTCGTCCAGGCAGTCACTTGGAACGTCGAGCATTCCGTTGCTGGTATCCCCGGAAAGGTCTTCTTGTTTGGGAGAAACCTCTACCCCTATCTTGGGAATAAGACCTCTCATTCCTATATGAGGTCGGAAAGGCACCCTGTGAGTAAGGCCTGGTCGGTTGAGAAGTGGCCGGCCACGAGTCCCACCGAAAGGGCTGCCTACGGGAGTATGGGCCAGTCCTTCGGTCCTGGCGGCGGAAAGATCGTGGAAGGACTTTCCTCTTGTCCTTATCCTCCACCAGGACAGGATCAAGGGCCTCCCCGAACAACTTTGTGCCCTCAAAGGGAGCCGAAGACAATGTCCACTTCGACTTGGCATCTACTTGCCAGTTTCTGAGCCAAAGTAAACGCCTCGATGAAATGGTGGATGCCATAGCTCTTGAGGCAAATTTGGCGGCATGTAGTGTGGCATCGGTGGAAAATTCAGCCGTCGCGAGGAGCTTGTTTAAGTCCTGCCTCAATCTGGTCTCGTCCGGGCCCAACCTCGCCTGGACCTCCTGGATCCACATGATGGATGCCCGACTGAAAAACGAGGCAGTGGATGCTGCCCGAAGAGCCCATGCGGCCATCTGGTGGGTCTTTTTGAGAAGTGTCTCCGCCCTCCTTTCATCAGGTTTTAAATTGTCAGCTGTCTCTGATGGTATGACAGCACGGGAGACCAATGTGGCCACTGGCTTGTCCACAGGGGGAAACTGTAGCAGGTTCTCCATGTTGTCATCAAACGTATAAAACCTGCGTTCCAGGTTCGAAGGCCCCTGCGCTGCCGCCGGATGCTGCCATGGGCGTTTAATGTTCTCGAGAAAAATCTCAAGCGCAGGAACCTTGTCTGATTCTTTGGTAGGTTCCTTGCACAGTGCCGCCGAAGTGCGTGGCCCATCGCCTGGTTCCACCAGAGCTGTTGCTCCCGGCACATCTAAGGCCTGCTTCGCCTTGTGTAATAGAACCCTAAACAAGGAAGGCTTAAATAGGCTGGTCACTGCTGGCTGCTCGGGAAAGGTGAATTCATCATCCGACAAGCCATTTCCGTGGTCACTGTCTTCCTCAAAATTAGAGTGGTCAATTGACATAGAGTCCAACCCAGTAGGGGGCGGTGGTGCTGACCAGATATCCCTGGGCTGGGTAGTTTGAGATGTGAAGGCATTGGCCCGTTGGGTTGCCGCGGCTATGCCTTGCGTATATGCATTAGCAACAATGTCCTGTAAAGTAGGTGCAAAGGCCTGCCAAGCATCTGTATGGTCTCTAAGACCCGCTGCCGTCGGTGTGAAGGTAGAGGAGGGAGCATAGGATGTCTGCAACCCCACCTGAGGCAGTGCCTGGCTATGAGATGAAGAAGGCCTCTCAGGCCTCGCTGCGGGTGAAGGCAATGGAAGAGGGATCTGTGGTGCCTGCCTGTCAGGGGACCAGTCTCTCTCCGTTGCGGTGCCTTTGAGCCCCAGTGAAACAGCAGGTGAAAGAGCAGATGGAGGAAGGGGTTGGAAAGGGCCAATAGACAGTCCTCCTACGATGGGGGGGGACAAGGCCGCCTCCAAACGCTGCTCTAGGGCCTTAATCTTCCTCTCAGCCTCACGAAGAGAGGAGCCAGACTGGGAGGATTTATTCTTAGGCTTGTTTGAAGCCTTGTCTTTCCCTTTTGCAGGTGTCTTAGCTGCCTGGGCCTGCTCCTCCCCGAGGACAAGTTGGTCTGCCATATGTAATTGTTTATATAGGGGCAGCGTACTCACAAACTGAATCCACAAATGGGACACACACACAGCCGCTGGTCTTTTAAGGTAGAATTCTCACTCGCAAGTGAGACATGCAGGCAACTGACAGCTAAGGTGATTCCAATTGGCCGTCAGCACCCCACGTAACGCCAGCGACTGTCTCTAGGCAGAACTGTAGCCTTCAGAAAATTGGCCAGCTGCCCGGTTCGCGCCTTTTTTAAAACGGCGATCACAGCCGTTCGCGCCCTCGGCTTCTTTAAATAACATGGCGGGCGCGCAGAATCGCTTCATACAGCGAGCGCCCCGCCATTGACAAGCCGGAAAAAACACTGCCGCCTGCCGTTTCTCCGCAAGCCGCCGCTTTCTTCAGTTCGCCGTTTGCGAACGGGCAATCAGCTGTTTGGCGGCTTGCAATGGCGGCCGTGACTGCGGCAACGGCGTTCTGTTTTTCTAGCCGCCCCCAAAAATGGGGAGGGACGGACCCCCCCCATCTGGGGTGATATGGGCGCAGTTTGACCACTGGGGTCAGGAATAATCGCCCAGTTGCTCCTCGTTGGGCAGTACCCACGGAGAGAAGAGGCCCCAAAAGGAGAAAAAGGTGGGGGTGGTGCCCGCGGAGGGCAGAGACCCCAGCCGAACAGTGAACCTGTAAACGAGAAAGGAGAAAAAATTACAAAGTTCAATACAATTATAATTTATTATCACTTAAACATACTCAACCTAGAGGGAGAAATAAACTCATGTCCTTAACCTTGACTGAGTTTTTTAAAACTGGATACTTGGGGCAGCAAGGGGGCGGTACCTAATTATTATGTATTTATGTTAATTTAAAACTCAGTCCTACCAATAAGACTTGAGCTAAACCCCATGCTGGACTCTCCTTCCAGGAGGCATGGGAGAAACTGCAGTTTAATGTTTCCAAATGTAAAATAATGCACTTGGGGAAAAGGAATCCTCAGTCTGAGGATTGTATTGGCAGTTCTGTGTTAGCAAAAACTTCAGAAGAAAAGGATTTAGGGGTAGTGATTTCTGACAGTCTGAAAATGGGTGAACAGTGCAGTCAGGTGGTAGGGAAAGCAAGTAGGATGCTTGGCTGCATAGCTAGATGTATAACAAGCAGGAAGAGGGAGATTATGATCCCACTATATATAGCGCTGGTGAGACCACATTTGGAATACTGTGTTCAGTTCTGGAGACCTCACCTACAAAAAGATATTGACAAAATTCAACGGGTCCAAAAACGGGCTACAAAAATGGTGGAAGGTCTTAAGCATAAAATGTATCAGGAAGGACTTAATGAACTCAATCTGTATAGTCGGGAGGACAGAAGGAAAAGGGGGGACATGATCGAAACATTTAAGCATGTCAAAGGGTTAAATAAGGTCCAGGAGGGAAGTGTTTTTAATAGGAAAGTGAACAGAAGAACAAGGGGACACAATCTGAAGTTAGTTGGGGGAAAGATCAAAAGCAACATGAGAAAATATTATTTTACTGAAAGAGTAGTAGATCCTTGGAACAAACTTCCAGCAGATGTGGTAGATAAATCCACAGTAACTGAATTTAAACATGCCTGGGATAAACATATATCCATCCTAAGATAAAATACAGAAAATAGTATAAGGGCAGACTAGATGGACCATGAGGTCTTTTTCTGCTGTCAGACTTCTATGTTTCTATGATTCTAAAAACAATGGGGCAGGGAGGGAGAAACCAGATTCGTTTAATGACCGGGTTTCTAACCGATCCACGCCCAGGCATCAAATGTGCCACTCAGACATTATACTTTTCCACCCATATCGGAAAAAAAATTAGAGGGAACATTGGTTGGGGAGGCCATTTTCACCCTCCCTAGGAACCTGGAAAGCCTAGGGAGAGCATAAAATGGGCATGCCATTGCATGCCAGGAGCAAGGGGGTCATGCTAATGAAATAGTAATAATAATAATAATAATAATAACAACAACAACAACAACAACTTGGACAAGAAAACCAGAAAATTAATGATGATCCATCATGCACTACACCCCCGCAGTGACATTGACAGACTGTATTTACCAAGGAAAATAGGCAGCAGAGGACTTTTGCAAGTGAAGCAGACAGTGGAAGAAGAGAAGCATGCATTAGCTGACTATGTGAAGGAGAGCAAAGAGTCAGCATTGATGGAGGTCAACAATAGGAAACTTCTCAAGGTGTAGCAAACTAAGGACCAGTACAGAAAAACTGTAACTCAATGTCATATGGACAGTTGGCAGAATAAAGCATGCATGGCCAGTTCTTGGAGAAGACTGAAGGCAAAGTGAATAAAGAAAAGACCTGGTCATGGCTTACAAGTGGAACACTCAAAAAGGAGACAGAAAGATTAATACTGGTGGCACAAGAACAGGCCATTAGAACAAATGCTGTCAAGCCAGTATTGAAAAATCAACAGACGATCCAAAGTGCAGACTCTAAAGAAACAGATCGCATATCTCCGAGACCGCCTTCTGCCGCACGAATCCCAGCGACCGATTAGGTCCCACATCGTGGGCCTCCTCCGGGTCCCGTCAACTAAACAATGTCGGTTGGCGGGCCCCAGGGGGAGAGCCTTCTCTGTGGCGGCCCCGACTCTCTGGAACCAACTCCCCCCGGAGATCAGAACTGCCCCTACTCTTCCTGCCTTCCGTAAACTTCTCAAAACCCACCTTTGCCGTCAGGCATGGGGAAACTAAACATCTCCCCCTGGGCACGTTGAATTTATACATGGTATGCTTGTGTGTGTGTATGTTAGTACAGTGGTACCTCGAGATACGAGTTTAATTCGTTCCGGACCTGGGCTCTTAAGTCGAGCAGCTCTTATCTCGAACGACTTTTCCCCATAGGAATTAATGTAAATAATTTTAATTGGTTCCAGCCCTCAAAAAACTCACAAAGTTAGTCTAAATTATGCAGAAAGACATGTTTTTAATGAAGAAATGTACATGTACATATAAATGAATAATGAAGTTTCTTTCACTTAACTTGTAAACTTTCTTAAACTTTTAAATTTACATATGTTCAACTTCTCTGCCACCCAATCCTGTAGGACAGAGGTCCCTAACCCTTTTTGCACCAGGGACCGGCTTTAAGCGATCAAGAGAGGAATGGGTGAATGAATGGACGGAGGGTGGGAAGGAAGGAAGGAAAGAGGGAAGGGACAGGAACAGAGGAAGGAAGCAAGGAAACTTATGAAAGGGGAGAGTAAGAGAGGAATGAGTGAAGGGAGGGAGGGAGGGAAGAAGGTGGGAAGGAGAAAGAAAAGAAGAAATAGAGGAAGGGAAGGTAAAAGAGAGAAAGAAAAAGAGCAAGAAAGCAAGCAAGCAAGCAAGCAAGCAAGCAAGAAAGAAAGAAAGAAAGAAAGAAAGAAAGAAAGAAAGAAAGAAAGAAAGGGGGAAGGGACAGGAACAGAGGAAGGAAGCAAGGAAACTTATGAAAGGGGAGAGTAAGAGAGGAATGAGTGAAGGGAGGGAGGGAGGGAAGAAGGTGGGAAGGAGAAAGAAAAGAAGAAATAGAAGGGAAGGTAAAAGAGAGAAAGAAAAAGAGCAAGAAAGAAAGCTGCAAGCACCCCCCCGAGCCCCCCAGGCCGGCTGCAACCTTTTAAAACACGCGCGCCGCTTCGCAGCTGTCTCCTGAAGCCGAACGCGGAAGTTAGCATTTGGCTTCAGGAGACAGCTCCTTGGCGCTTGTATCTCGAATTTGGGCTTGTAAGTAGAACAAAAATATCTCTCCCCTCCCAGCTCTTATCTCGAGTTGCTCTTAAGTAGAGCAGCTCTTATGTCGGGGTTCCACTGTATAGGGTTTTTAAAAAAAATTTAAATATTTTAATTAATTGGATTATGTATTGGATTGTTTTTCACTTGTTGTGAGCCGCCCCGAGTCTTCGGAGAGGGGCGGCATACAAATCCAAATAATAAATAAATAAATAAATACTCAGCTGCTGCAAAAAGATAGCACAGACTGACAACAAGCATAGACATGATGCTGTGGCACAGATGATCCACTGGAACTTGTGCCGGAACTACCATTTACCAGTGGCAAAGGACTGGTGGGATCATAAGCCCAAAAAGTGGTCAAAAATGAGCAAGCAAAACTACTGTGGGACTTCCGACTTCAGACTGACCAAATTCTGAAGCATAACACACCAGACATCCTGATTGTGGAGAAAAAGAAAGTATGGATCATCAACATCGCAATCCCAGGGGACAGCAGAATTGAGGAGAAGCAGCTACAGAAGTTAGTGAAATATGAAGATCTAAAAATCGAGCTGCAACGACTCTGGCATAAGCCAGTGAAAGTGGTCCCAGTGGTATTTGGCACGCTGGGCGCAATGTCAAAGGATCTCAGTGGGCATTTGAAAACCATCGGAATTGACAAAATCTCCATCTGTCAATTGCAAAAGGCCGCTTTACTGGGATCCGCACACATAATTCACCGCTACATCACGCAGTCCTAGGTGCTTGGGAAGCGCCCGACTGGTGATGAAATATGAAATCCAGCATAGTGATTGATCTCATTTGCTGAGTTGTATTGACATAATAATAATAATAATAATAATAATAATAATAATAATAATAATAATAATAATGCACAGGGGAGGCTGCATGGATCTATCCATTTATCTATCCTTCCATCTATCCACCCGTCTCCCTCTATCTATCCATCTATCTCTCCATTCTTGCATCCCTCCATCTACCTATCTATCCCTCCATTTACCCCATCTATCCATCCCTCTATCTATCCACCCCTCCTTCCGTCTATCCTTCCATCTATCCCTCTGACTTTCCATCCATCCATTTATCTTTCCAAACATCCATCCATCCATCTTCTATCCCTCCCTCCCCCTCTCCAATTATCTATCCCTTCATCACTGCATCCATTCCTGAATCCATCCCTCTCTATCCATGCCTCCTTCTCTTCCTCCCTCCCTCTATCCATCATCTATCTATCTATCTATCTATCTATCTATCTATCTATCTATCTATCTATCTATCTATCCATCCACCCACCCACCTATCCATCCATCCCCCATCTACCTATCATCTCTTTCTCCCTCCCTCCATCTATCATTTATCATCTCTCATCTATCTTTCTATTCCCCATCTCTACATCTCTCCCTGTATCCCTCCCTCCTCCCCTCCCTCTATTTATCTATTCTTCCATCCACCCCTCCCTCTATCTATCCACCCCTCCCTCCCTCCATCTATATCTATCCCTCCATCTCTGCATCCCTCCAACCACCCAATCTATCCTTCCATCTTTCCCCATCTATCCCTCCCTCCATCTATCCACTCCTCTCTCTCTCTATCCCTCCCTCCCTCTTTTATCCCTTTATCCCTCTATTTATTCCTCCATCTCTCTCTTTCTATTCATCCCTCCATCTATCCCCCCATCTATTCTTCCCTCCATTCTACCAGAGCTGGAATGCTGCCGTGTTTAAATGCCTGTAGATGCCAGCCTTCCCTCAGGTGGGCCTGGGTAGTTGCTGGAGAAAGATGGGCCTGTTTCAGTGCCTGGCACCCAGAAGCCCTCGCTTCCCTCAATCATTTCTTTGCTAAACTGATTTCCAGCTCTGTTGTGTTTTTCTATCACATTTCTTACCATCGCGGGCAGGAAACAAAAGTTTGTGGGAAGTTCAATCAATTCCAACTTCTCGTGGAAAAAAAAGATCTTGTGAGAAGTTGGAATTGATTAACTGAACTTTTTCTTTAGTCCCACAAACTTTTGTTTCCCTACACACAATGGTGACAAATACAATAGAAAAATGCAATGGAGCTGGAAATCAGATTACTAAAGAAATGCTTGGGGGAAGCGAGGGTATCTGGGGGGTGGGGGTGGCAATCTCCACAGCATTGCAATGGAGAAATGGGAAACAGAGTGGCCAGCGTGAGGGAAGGATGAGGACCAGGGAGAAGAAAGAGGGAAAACGGTCTTCTCCTTCCCTCATGCTAGTTGCTCCGTTTCCTATTTCTCCATTGCAGTGCAGCATGCAGGATCCACTTTGACAACTGGAGGTAATTTTACAACTGGTTTGTCCAGGTTCAGGTTGGCTATCATGGGTGTGGTGGGCCTGTGTGGTGGAACTGGAGGGCGGGGATGGGCCACACCTTCCACAACAGCCAACCTGACCCCAAGCGAACCAGTTGTTAAATTATTTTAATCCCACCATTGAGTAGATGACCTCCATGGTACCTTTCAACTCTGTTATTCTATGTTCTAAAGAGTACCTGCAATTGATACAACTTAAGGTAGGGCTTCGTTGTGAAGTTCTTGTTGCTACTGACAGAGTTCAAATAGGAAAAGTACCTCCTCAGCATAATCAAATTTTAATACCAGCACCAAACATTTAGGGCTCTCAAAATTAAACCAGCAGATTCAATGGCGAAATGAGGACAGCAATAAAGATGTTTCAAAATATATCAAAGGCTTTCACATGACTGATCATTTTAAATGTCAAAATTTCTGGATTGTCTTCAATGTTAGAACCCTAGAGAACATTTGGGATATTCTAACATAAGCATATCGTAGTATAAACATCAGCAGCCATGTTTTTCCTCCCCACTGTCAGGTAAGGCAGGTGAAATTATAACAAAGTTCACTAAGCCACTAGTACAGTAATACCTCGTCTTACGAACTTAATTGGTTCCGGGACAAGGTTCGTAAGGTGAAAAGTTTGTAAGATGAAACAATGTTTCCCATAGGAATCAATGGAAAAGCCAATAATGCGTGCAAGCCCATTAGGAAACTCCAAAACATTAAGGCTTTGGGAAAAAAAGCGCGGGGGGGCAGACTAAGCTGAGGCGAATGGAGTGGGGGGAGGGACAGCAAGAGGTGGCAGTCCCAATGAAGCAAGGTGAAAAGAGCCTCTCTTGAGCTCCATGGGTCTTTCCCTCCTGTTTTTGCCCACCCTGTTCTGCTCATTTTCTCCACACCTTTCTCCTCTTGAGCTCCATGGGTCCCTCCCGTTTTTGCCCACCCCAGTCTGCTCATTTTCCCCACACCTTTCTCCTCTTGAGCTCCATGGGTCCCTCCCGTTTTTGCCCACCCCGTTCTGCTCATTTTCCCCACACCTTTCTCCTCTCTTGAGCTCCATGAGTCCCTCCCGTTTTTGCCCACCCCGTTCTGCTCATTTTCCCCACACCTTTCTTCTCTTGAACTCCATGAGTCCCTCTCCCATTTTTGCCCACCCTGTCCTGCTCATTTTCCCCACACCTTTCTCCTATTGAGCTCCATGAGTCCCTCCTGTTTTTGCCCACCCCGTTCTGCTCATTTTCCCCACACCTTTCTCCTCTCTTGAGCTCCATGGGTCCCTCCCATTTTTGCCCACCTTGTTCTGCTCATTTTCCCCACACCTTTCTCCTCTCTTGAGCTCCATGAGTCTTTTCCCCATGCAGTTTGGAAGGGAAGAGTTTGTTGCTGGGATTCAAAGCAGTGCTGGCAAAAATGAAGGGAATCAAGGAGCCTCAGGGAAATCCTGGTGGCTGCTTGGGTTTGGTGGCTGCTCGGGTTTGTAAGGTGAAAATAGTTCGGAATAAGAGGCAAAAAAATCTTAAACACTGGGTTCGTATCATGAAAAGTTCGTATGAAGAGGGGTTCGTAAGACGAGGTATCACTGTATTTAGACATTGAGAAAAATCCCCAAACTGCTATTGTGATGTTTTGTCTTACGAACTTTTCACCTTACGAACCTCGTCCCGGAACCAATTAAGGAATCAATGTAAAAGCGGATTGCGCTTGTGTCAAAGTTTTTTCTACACACCCTGCCTCAAGCTCCATGGTGATTTATTATGTAAAGGGAAATTTCTCTCTCAAAATACTATAAATACTTCTTGAAGAAAAACAGAGGGACAGGGAATCCACAGACCTTCAAAGAGAATCTAAAGATTTATGGTTTTAAGCAAAGACGGAGATTCTTTCACTATAATGAAGTAAGTACAATAAATTTTAAAATGGCGGAAGGTGGCGAGTCGAAGCTCGGGAAGATCAAATCAAAGTTGGATAGACTGTTACAAATTGTTTCAGGATTTGAGCAGAGATTTATCATAGTGGTGTCAGCACTGGGAAATCTGGCTTCAGATGTAAAATTAATTTTAAAAGAGGCTGATGTAGCTACTGAAAAAATTCAGAAAGTTGAAAAACAAGCTAAGGATCAGGAAGAGACTATTAAACAAATGAATTACAGAATCACTAATCTGGAGGATCATCAAAGGAGAAGAAATTTACATCTGCGTGGGTTTAGATCAGACTTTGCTTCAGGCTCAAATTTAAATGAAGCAATAACTGATTGGATTAATAAGCAAGGTGCCCAAGTTGGTTCTGATGATATAATATGTGCCTATTGGGCTGCTCCACGTAGAAACAGGGAGAGGCAAAGAGACATTGTTATGGCTTTGGCCAGTGACAAAAAAAACAGAGATCGTTTACAAGTTTTTGAAAAATTGTGCCAGCCTTAAACAATATGGGAATGAGATAAGAGTTCTGAGAGATCTCTCTTGGGAAATCTTGAGAGCAAGAGCTGCCTTATGCCCAATTTCAAGTAATTTATATCAAAGTGGAAAAAGGTTTTCTTGGGAGTTTCCAGCTGCTATTTTGGTGTTCCAAGAAGATGTACAGGGCACGTACACTGGAAGAGGGAAAGGCATTATTGGATCAACTGGGGATCGGGTTTGAAGAGGGCGAAGCACAAGGAGCAATGGGTGAGACAAAAGAAGCAGAAGAAGGAGAAGATCTTTTCAGCAGTCGTAGTACTCCAGACGAGGAGGAAACACAAAGAGAGGAGCAGCTGAAGGAGTTAACCGGACAGGTGGAGGCTATCAGAAGGGAGCAGAGGAAAAAAGAGCTCAGCGTGAGAAGAAAGCGAAAAAGTGGCCTTGTTGGCCCCCACTTTTTTCGGAGATGTCTTGGAATGTAGTGTATATGTTATTCTTGTGGGGGGGAGGAAGAGAATGGAAAATGGTAAAGGAAGTTAAAAAAAGTTACAGAAATTAAGGAAGGAATTATCTAAATGAAGAAGAGAGGGTGGGAGGGAAATTTTTCTCTTTAGTTACATTTAAAAGTTGTTGAAAGTGGAGCTCAGTAGTGTGGGAACGCAATCAAGAGAATGTGCCTCATGACTGGACAAAGGTTTTTCTTGACCTCCCCCCTTTTGATGTGGGGAGCATGGGGGGAGGAACATTGAGGGGGCTGACAGGGGTAAGGAAGGGAAAGAAAATTAAATCAAGGGCAAAACAAGAGGGTGAAAGGGTTATTTTGGTATATTATGATTGAGTGTAAGATAATGGTTTTAAATGTGAATGGTTTGGGATCGGATTTGAAATGTTTTAGGATATTAAGGATGGCTAAGCAACATAAGGTGGATATTATGATTTTGACAGAAACACATAAAAGAAGGGGAGGAAGGGATAAATTGATTAATGATAGAAATTGGAAATGGGTATATGAATCTCAAGGAACGCAAAATAGTAGAGGTACGGCAATTCTTATTCATCAGAGGGTTCCTTTCGAAGAGACTGGAGTTCTGAAAGATAGAGAAGAAAGGTGGTTATTTGTTAAAGGAATAATTAATCAAAAGAAGTTGACATTAGCAGCAATTTATGCCCCGAATACGAAAATAAAACAATTTATAATAAATACTAAGAGGAAGCTAGATAACTTTATGGAGGGCTCAACTTTTTTGGCAATTAACAAATGGGATTGGAAACAGTAGGACGTTACATTTAAACAGACTTAATATGGTGGATCTTCATGCAGATATTCCAAATAGAAGTACATATTATTCGGCAAGATATCATACATTTAGCTGCATTGATTATATATTAATGAATAGGGGGGGGCAATTTACAAGTTTAAAAAGTAGATATTAAAAGTATTTGGTTATCAGATCATGCCCCCCTATTGGCAGAATTGGAAATAGGTCAGGAATACTATCAAAGAATTTGGAGATATAATGCAGTTGTAACTGCTAGCGAACAAGATAAAGATAAATTGCAGACAGAGTTATGTGAATATTTTAGAATTAATTATGTGAGTGATATTAAACAATCAATTGTGTGGGATGCATGTAAGGCCTCTATGAGAAGACAATGTATATGTATGGAAGCAGACATTAGGAAGAGGTGGGGTAGAGAAAGGGAAATGAAGATAAGGGAAATAGATTTGATACAAGAGCAGATAAGATTAACTAAAAGTAGAGATTGGAAAAGTTTATTGAAATTGAAAAAGAAACAATTGATGGTGTATGATGAGATCCAATGGAATAAGATGAGAATGACGATGAGACAAAAACATTGAGTTGGGGGACATAATCAATGCAGCAAATGGCAAGATGTTTGAAGAAGAGGAAAGAAATATCACGTATATTAGCATTGAGAAACTCTAGTGGAGAGGTTAGATATGGTAAAGAGCAGCTAGAGAAGATAATGAGAAAATATTATGAGGATTAGTATAAAGAGGAGCAGGTTAAGTTAGGAGTCCTCAATATTGGGAAAATAGTAAGTGAAGAAGATAAACAAATATTGAATGCAGAAATTACACAAGACGAAATTGCTAGAGTAATTAGTTAAAACAAGCCAAAGCACCGGACCCAGATGGGTTTAAAGGGGAATTTTATAAAACTTATATGACTGTATTGTTGCCGCATTTGGGGAAACTGTTTAATAATATATTGTTAAATCATGATATCCCGCAGACATGGAAGCTTTCAGAAATTGTTACTATCCCGAAGATGTATCGAGATTTAAGAGAGCCTGGGTCCTACTGTCCTATCAGTTTGGCAAATCAAGATTATAAAATATTTATGAAAAAATTGGCAAATAGACTAGAAAATATTTTACCAAAAATAATTGAAGAGGATCAATATGGATTTGTAAAGGGAAGGAAAATAAGTGAACCAATTAGAAATGTAATAAATGTGATGCACCATGCAACCATTACTAAAAGGAAATTGGGAATTTTGAAATTAGATGTGTATAAAGCTTTTGATAAAGTTAACCATAGCTATTTATATAAATTATGTAAGGAATTAAATATGGGGGATAAATTTTGTGAAACTGTAAAATAGATTTATAAAGGGAATGAAGCGTATATAAGGGTGAATGGACAAAGAACGCAGAGAATTAAAATATTAAACGGCACCAAGCAGGGATGTCCTTTATCTCCAATGCTCTCTACATGGGGCTACCTTTGAAAAGTGTTTGGAAATTTCAGATCGTGCAGAATGCGGCCGCGAGAGCTATCGTGGGGCTTCCTAGATTCGCCCACGTTTCTACAACACTCCGTGGCCTGCACTGGCTGCCGATCGGTTTCCAGTCACAATTCAAAGTGTTGGTAATGACCTTTAAAGCCCTTCATGGCATTGGACCAGAATACCTTCGGAACCCCCTTCTACCGCACGAATCCCAGAGGCCTTTAAGGTCCCACAGAGTTGGCCTTCTCCGGGTCCCGTTGACCAAACAATGTCATTTGGCGGGCCCCAGGGGAAGAGCCTTCTCTGTGGCGGCCCCGGCTCTCTGGAATCAACTCCCCCTGGAGATTAGAACGGCCCCCACCCTCCTTGTCTTTCGCAAGTTACTCAAGATCCACCTATATCGCCAGGCATGGGGGAATTAAGACATCTCCCCCAGGCTTTCTTATATTTTATGTTTGGTATGCATGTGCTGTATGGTTTTTTAAATTGTTGGGGTTTTTTATATAATTTTATTATTAGATTTGTTCCATTGTTATACTGTTTTTATTATTGTTGTGAGCCACCCCGAGTTTTCAGAGAGGGGCAGCATACAAATCTAATAAATTGAATTGAATTGAATTGTAATAGCAATATTTTAGCTAATAAGATAAGACAAGATAACACTTGGGCAGGATATAAAATAGGGGAATTAGAAATGAAATGAAATTTATTTGCAGATGATGCAATTATATTGACCCAGACCCCAATGGAGATGATCAAAGGTATAACAAATATTTTACAAGAGTTTAAACAGGAATCAAGACTGTAGGTTAATATGGAAAAATCAGAGATTATGTGTTTAAATACAGGTTCAAGAGAGCAGATAGAAATTAGGAAAGAATCAGGGTTGAAATTAAGATTAAAAAAATAAAATATTTGGGAATTTGGTTATTGAGAAATCCAGCAAAAATTGAGGAGGTGAATATGGAGGAAAATGCTGAAACAGATGAGCTGGAAAGAGAAAAAGCTAAGGAGAATCTCTAAAATAAGAGCTTTGAAAATGATGATAGTTCCCAAAATGATGTACCTATTTCAGGTGCTGTCAGGGGGTCTATCAGCATTTAAGTTTAAAGAGTGGGACAAAAAACTTAATTATTGGATTGAAGAAAATAAGAGACCAAGAATAAGGAAAACGTGGTTAGTTGCGAACGAAAGAGGGGGGATGAGGAGTTCCTTGTTTGGAGCTGTATAGGGAAGGTTTTCAAATGGAAAGGTTAATGGAGTTGCAATTATGTGAAAACAAATGGGTGAAATTGGAAAAACAGATAAACGGGATGAAGAATAGAGAATTAATTTTTATAAAGTAGAATAGGAGCAACTTAGGTAAATTAATAGGACTATGGAAATTTGGAAAAAATGGCAGGGGAAAATAGGATTATATAAATCTAAACTGTCATTGCATTATGTAATAAATAGAGATAATGAAACGAATTTAAATAGGGTTATAGGAGAGTTGAAGGGAAGAGGGATAACTAAGATAGAACAGTTATATGAGAAGGATGGGAGCCCAAGTAGAAACCGTATAGAATGGTGGTTAGGTAAGGGAAGATGGCTACAAATAAATGCAATATGTAAATATGTCAATGAAAGGGAGAATAAAGAAGCATTATTGAGGGAGGAGACGGGGTTAGAGAAAATAATAAGAGAAAAAAGTGAGGGTATAAAGGCGTAAGCAACCAATATACATAAGATGCTAGTGCAGTCAGATGGGGACACAATCCAAGGACTGACTAAATGGTGGCAAAATGAGATACAAGTAGAGGTACAAGAGATGGAAACTATAGTAGAAAATATAAGGAAAATTAATAATACAAGAATTAGGGAAATGAGAAGGAAAATATTACATAAGTGACATTATACTCCCGTTCAACTCGCACACTTTCAGCAGAATGTCAGGGGTATTTGTTGGCATGGGTGTCAAGATAAAGGAGTGTTTATGCATATGTTTTGGGAATGCCCGATAGTGCAGGAATTTTGGCCAAAAATGCAAGAGGACATTAATAGAATGTTAAATACATAATGGACAATTACGACGTAAATGGCACTATTAGTTAAAAGTAATGCGATGGGAGAATTTAGAGAAATGAAACAAGCAGCAATAGAAAGCGCTCAGGTGGTAATAGTTTTGGGTTGGAAGGATGCGACAAAATGGACAATGCAAAATTGGTATAGGTACATGGTGGACCATATTCAATTGGAAATTATGGATAAAAGGATAAATTTGGATAATGAAACTGATTTGAGACAACTGATGGGACGGTGGGCCAAGGTAAGACGATATATGACGAGTAGAATCCGAGACCAAGCTATAAGAAATAAATTGGAATCACTCTATAATATGTAAATAGCTATAATGCTCTTGGGTCAAAATGGTTTTGTACAAGAAACACCCCCGATTTGGTGGTGGCATATGTGTGTGTGTCGGGGTGGTGGGCACTTTTCACTATGCACCGTTTTATGTTGTGTGTATATTAAAATTGTTAAAAATTAATAAAAAAAATTTTTTTAAAAAGGAATCAATGTAAAAGCAAGTAATGCATGTAAACCCATTAGGAAAATCCAAACTTTAAGGCTTAAAGAAAAAGCAGCAGGCGGACAAAGTGAAGGCTAACGGAGTGGAGATGGACAGCGAGAAGTGAGGAATGAAGGTCCTAACAAAGGATAACGCCACCCCAAATCTCTCCCAAAATCGCCCTTTCAAAACCTTCCTACATTACTCCAAATTCCCCAAAAAATCGCCATTCCAAAAGCTTATCTTGCTCCAAATTCCCCCAAAAATCACTATTTCAAAAGCTTCCCATCTTGCCCCAAATTCCCCCCAAACCACCCCTCCAGCCGCTTTTGGGGGAATTCAGGGCAAGATTAGAAGCTTTTGGAATGGCGGTTTTGGGGGGAATTCAGGGAAAGATAGGAAGCTTTTGGAATGGTGATTTTTGGGGGAATTTACGGCAAGATAGGAAGCTTTTGGAATGGCGATTTTTGGGGGAATTTGGGGCAAGATATGAAGATTTTAGCAGCGAGATGGGGCGAAGGAAGCAGTATGCTAGGGGGGATTTTGGCAGCAGGATGGGGTGGCTGCGGGGAGCAGAGGAAGCTGAGGGCTAGAGGGGAAAGTGGCAGAAGAGGGGCGGCATACAAATCTAATAAATAATAATAATAATAATAATAATAATAATAATAATAATAAGAAGAAGAAGAAGAAGAAGAAGAAGAAGAAGAGGAAGAAGAAGCATCAGCAGCAGCAGCAGCAGCAGCAGCTCCGGCGTTCCCCACCTCAGGTGCAAGCAAAAGGGGGTGGGGAATTCCAGCGTGGAATTCCCAGGCAAGCAAATGGGAAATCCCGGCGATGACAGTCACAAGGCAGGGGAATCCCTTCGGCAGTCAGAGAGCGCAGGCGCAGTACGAGAGCGCAGGCGCAGTAAGAGAGCCCACGGATCTGGGCTCAGGTTCATAAGACAGAAAGGGCTTTTAAGATGAGGCAAAGAAATCTTAAACCCCGTGTTCGTATCTCGAAAAGTTCGTATGACGAGGGGTTCGTAAGACGAGGTATCACTGTATTTCTTTAAGTAAAAAATTAACTATGCCATAACTATGTCATATAGACTCAACTCCAATTTACTCATCCTGACACAATCTATCACGTCATATAATTCCTGTAGTCTATAAAAGCTGTCAAACATTTTACCTAATCTGATGTCATAGAATAGTTGCATATTATATAACGAACTGGTGTATTTATTTTAAGGAAGAGTACAGCTTCCTTTATAATAAAATATAAGACAACATTGTATAAATATAGTACTCACAAGCAAAGGATATTCTCCAGAACACCAAGTTTGGGCTTGCATTCCAATAATTTTTATATTTGGAAAATAAATATTTCCAATGTTGATTACTTCACCTATTCTTGCCTGATAAAGCATGTTTTCAATCAGAATCAAGACATTTGGATAAAAAACAACTACTTCTCTGACTTTTTTAGTCATGGAAGGTGGTACGAGCTCTGGAGGAAATTTTATTTCATCTACATTTAAAAATCCGTTGCTAGTGTGGAAGAGACCATCAACTGTACTTATGACAGCTGATCTTGGATAACAAGAACCCCAATCCACCATGGGTTCCATACCAGGTGGAAGAGTGGCAGAAATTCCTGTTTTTGAGCCTAATTTATATATAGGCTGGGCAATAGTAAAAGAAATATCCTGAACAAAACAATCTTGAAAAGTAACTGTTTTGCCAATGATGGTTGCTATGTTGTCATTTGTTTCGCTAGGTAGTTCAAATGTCCATGTTCTGAAAACAAATAAAAGATAATACATTAGCTTTTATATTTTTATAAACAAAGTATTTAAACATGTTTTCCATTAATATGATTTATTCCTTAATTCTTTTAAATAATGTTTACCTATATAACTAATTACTTCCCAATTAAGTGCTGAACTCAAGCAAATTTTGTTGAAGAATTCAATGAAAATAATAAATTAGTTAAACAGCATTTCAATTTAACATTTCAATGTACTATATATTTATATTTCAACATCCACAAGCAAATTTATACCAACATATTCTATTAATGTTAAAGCCATAGCTAGGAAGTATATTAAACTTATATTCTCAGTAGCATGGTTCTTGTGCTTATCAGATGGTTACTAAGTACTAATTCATTTTAGATTTTTTTAACAGTAATTGAATTGGAAGAGACTTTGGAGGTCAACTAGTCCAACCCTCTGCTCAGGCAGAAGACCTATACTAGGAATTAGAACCGCCGAACTGTTGACCTTTCTGATCAACAAGCTCAGTCAGTGTTTTAACCACTGAGCCACCTAGTCATATCACCCGTCTAATACCTTACATGTGCATACAGATTTCAGAGGAGCTTTTGTCCAAATTATTAACAATGAGCCGGGGTGGCGCAGCAGGTAGAGTGCTGTACTAAAGGCCACTGAAGGTGACTATAGATCTGTAGGTCAGTGGTTCAAATGTCATCACCGGCTCAAGGTAGACTCAGCTTTCCATCCTTCCGAGGTGGGTAAAATTAGGACCCGGATTCTGGGGGCAATATGCTGGCTCTGTTAAAAAGTGCTATTGCTAACAAGTTGTAAGCCGCCCTGAGTCTAAGGAGAAGGACGGCATAAAAATCGAATAAATGAATGAATGAATAAACAAACAAACAAACAAATAAATAAATGTATATATTTGAGGAAAATACATTGCATCAACTGCATTCATTAAGCAAAACATCAAGTGACTGTAACTTGCAATTTTACTAATAGCTTCTTTATTTTTTTTTGAAGCTTATTGTGAAGCATGCAACTGGCAATCATGTGACTGCAGGATGCTGCAACAGTCATAAATGCCCAGTGGTTGCAATTTTGATAATTGCAGGGATGCTGCGATGGGCATAAGTGCTAGGACTTAGTGTCCTAGCACTTATTTAGTGTCTCTAAACTGTTGTTAAACATTGCAGTACTTAAGCTAGAACTAAGAGAATCTGTAGCTCAGGACTGAACTGTGGAGTTCTTGATGCTTGTTTGATTGTTTGCTTGCAGATGTTTCATTACTGTGTTTTCCCCAAAATAAGACCTGGTCTTATTTTCTTTTGGGCTTGAAAATAAGCATTTGGGTTTATTTTCAGGGAAATCTTATTTTTTTTTAATGACAGGTGGCGAAAAGTGCATGGACCCACAAGAGTGAAAGCGCAGCTACTGCTGGCCACACCCTCTCTGTCTTGCTGTCTGCTTGTCTGCAGCTGTAACGGACCAAGGTGTTGGCATGCTCTGGACTCCATCCACCCTGCCTGCTGGCCACGGCAGGCGCCAGACCAGCTGCCAAGCGTCTGCCCATGCTGCTGCTGGCAGGGCAGGTGGAGGCAGGGGAATGCTAAGAGTTTGGCTCTGATTGAGGCCATGGGCAAGCAGACAGTAGGACGGGGAGGAGGGCCAGTGGTAACTGCCCAAACACTTTTTGCCCAGAAGGAGACAAAGCTTTGTTTCCTTGCAAATGGGACAGTTTGAAATGGAGTGATTAGCTCCATTTCAAAGCGTCCCCTTTGCAAACAGTCTCCCTTTGGGTGAAAAATGCACAGCAGAGCCAGGCGGAAGCAGAAGTAATCCGAACATGCCATACACTCTGTTCCACCATCTCTTGGCTTGCCTGCAGATGCGCCGAGCAGGCACCCACACAGGGCATTGGCCTCTTCCTCCAATTTTTTAAATTTTAATTGCAGGGGTTGTTGATTTTCTTGGTAAGAACAGTGATACCTCGTCTTACGAACCCCTCTTCATATGAACTTTTCATGATATGAACCCAGTGTTTAAGATTTTTTAGCCTCTTCTTCCGAACTATTTTCACCTTACGAACCCAAGCTGCTTAGCCACTTGGATGCCCTGAAGCGCTGGGATTTCCCTGGGAATCCACACCTCTCCCTGGGATTCCCTTCATTTTTGCCAGCGCTGCTTTAATCCCAGCGACAAACTCCCCCCTTCCAAACTGCATGGGGAAAATGAGCAGAGTGGGGTGGACAAAAATGGGAGGGAAAGACTCATGGAGCTCAAGACAGGAGAAAGGTGTGGGGGAAATGAGCAGAGTGGGGTAGGCAAAAACGGGAGGGAAAGACTCATGGAACTCAAGAGAGGCTCTTTTAGCCTTTCTTCGTTGGGACTGCCACCTCTTGCCACCTCTTGCTGTCCTTCCCCCCATTCCGTTCGCCTCAGCTTTGTCTGACCACTGCTTTTTTTTTTTAAAGCCTTAATGTTTTGGATTTTCCTAATGGGCATGCACACATTATTGGCTTTTCCATTGATTCCTATGGGAAACACAGTTTCATCTTACAAACTTTTCACCTTACAAATCTCCTCTTGGAACCAATTAAGTTCGTAAGACAAGATATTACTGTACTTGTATTTTAATAAATTGTTAAGATGTCTGGCTTGGTGCAGTGTAACACTTGTTTGGCTGTTGTGTTCCATAGTACCTTATGGAACTTGGGGTGCTGCTCTCTTTGCATAAGGACATCTAGTTTATATGGTGAGATCTCTAGGTTGCAGTCCTTAGTTTGTACACTGCAGTCAGAAGTGGAAAGATTGTCCCAGCCACGTGCTGTAATGCAGCCATGTGTGCAGCCTCCACTTCCTCAGCGCCCCTTGAGGAGAAGGGCTGTGTGGACAACTGTTGGTTCAGGAAGATTACGAGCACAGCAATTTTGGTATCTCTTTATCTAATTCCTATGTTCTTGCAGATTTAAATAGTGAGGTTGCTGCAGACCTTAGCGAGACCCCTCAGGTAGAGGATGAGGAGATGTTCCAAAGGGAAGTTGTTGTAAGAGAGGTGCATAGTGTTACCAAACCATCAGGTGCAGTTAGTGGAAATAAAAAGAGGATGCATTTTCTTGTGAATGACTCGACTGTTAGAGGTGTTGATTTGGGACAGAGTAAGGATTTGGTGAGGCTGATGAAGTGTCTCCCAGGGGCCACTGCCAGCAGGGACAGGAGGCGTATTACAAATATTGTGAAGGCTGTAAGTAAAGATAATAACATTGATGTGGTGATGTATGTTGGCACAAATGATTTGTCCCAGAGAAATGTTAATCAAGTAAAAAGAGACTTCCAACGTCTCAGTGTGGAGTTGGCAGAATAACTGATTCAGTGACTTTCTCAGAGGTGTTACTGGTTTGGGGTCAGGAGGATAAAACGACTTGTATTGCAGAGTTTAATGAGTGGTTAAGGCAGTGGTGTAAAGCTGAAGGTTTTGGATCTGTTAATCATGATGTTAGTAGGTGGTCTAATAGGGAGTTGTTTAAGAGGGATGGTGTGCATCCATCATACAGAGGTACCCAGGTGCTTGGTGAGGAATTCAGAACTTTTTTAGACAGGCATTTAAACTAGGTAAAGGGGACAGAGATGTAACCGATGTGGATGATTTCTGTCCCCAGGCAACGAGGATAAATCAGTTTGTTGAAATTTATGAAAAGGGAGCTGTAAATGAAATAGATGTAGTTGTTGAGGATAAGGGACAAACAAAATGATAATAATATTCTTTGGGTAATGTGTACAAATGCTCGAAGCTTGAGCAACAAGCTCTGTGAGATAATAGCCACAATATCAAGAGATAATTTGGATCTGGTTGCATAACTGAGACATGGTTTAAGGACTTCAATGAATGGGAAATATCCATACCAGGTTATACATTGTATAGGAAGGATAGAGTAGAGAGAAGAGGAGGTGGAGTAGCCATTTATGTTAAGGAAAGTCTAAAAGCAATACTAATTCAAAATACATGTAACGAGCTGGATACTCTCTAGGTTTGCATGCAAACTAAAGAGGGTTCTGTCATTAGATTTGGGATGATCTATAGGCCTCCAGGGCAATCTGAGGATTATGACAACAAGACGTGGATGAAATTACTCAAATGGCAGTAAAGGGAGATATTGTGATTATGGGTGATTTCAACATGCCTGATGTTAACGGAAATATCCGTAGTGCCCTTACATGCAAAAGCAAGAATATAGTACAGGCTTTTACAGGAGCAGCTCTGGCACAGCTGATTAAGACACTGACTAGAGGGGAGAATATTCTAATTTAGTTTTTATGAATGGGAACTGGGTTTCAGAGGTTAAGGTGGGAGAAAATTTAGGTTGCAGTGATCACCTATGTTTGTGGTTTGATGTAAAAACTGATTGTGAGCAATCCTATATTTCAACCAAAATATTGGATTTCAGAAAAACAGATTTCAATAAAATGGGGAAATATTTATTTTTTATTTATTTATTTATTTTGTCCAATACACAATGAGGGTTTTAGTGGGTATATATCTATATACACATAGTAAAATACATGATGAAGGTTATAAAGGAGATACTCATAGTAAAATATATCTAAGAAATAATAGAAAAGAAGATATAGTAACAGAACATATCAATGAAAGAATAGAAGAAGGGATATAGGAATAGAAGAAAGGTATAGGAGATATAGGAGAGCAATAGGACAGGGGACGGAAGGCACTCTAGTGCACTTGTACTCGCCCCTTACTCGCCTCTTAGGAATCTGGATAGGTCAACCGTAGATAATCTAAGGGTATAGTATTGGGGGTTTGGGGATGACACTATAGAGTCCGGTAATGAGTTCCACGCTCCGACAACTCGGTTACTGAAGTCATATTTTTTACAGTCAAGTTTGGAGCGGTTAATATTAAGTTTAAATCTGTTGTGTGCTCTTGTGTTGTTGTGGTTGAAGCTGAAGTAGTCGCCGACAGGCAGGACGTTGCAGCATATGATCTTGTGGGCAATACTTAGATCTTGTTTAAGGCATCTTAGTTCCAAACTTTCTAGGCCCAGGATTGAAAGTCTAGTCTCATAGGGTATTCTATTTCGAGTGGAGGAGTGAAGGGCTCTTCTGGTGAAGTATCTTTGGACATTTTCAAGGGTGTTAATGTCTGAGATGCGATATGGGTTCCAAACAGATGAGCTGTATTCAAGGATGGGTCTGGCAAAAGTTTTGTAAGCTCTGGTAAGTGTGAGATTGCCAGAGCAGAAGCTACATAGGATTAGGTTTACAACTCTTGAAGCCTTCTTGGCTATGTTGTTGCAGTGGGCTTTGGCACTTAAATCTTTTGTTATTAGTATACCAAGGTCTTTAACCGAGTGAGGATTATCTGTGATAATTTGATTATTCAGTTCGTATTTGGAGTTCAGATTCTTCTACTCAATGTGTAAGACAGAGCATTTGCTAGTTGAGATTTGGAGTTGCCATGTGTTAGACGACTCAGAAACAGCGTCAAGGTCTTTTTGGAGAGTAGTTGTGTTATCAGTGGTGTTGAAGAGTTTTACATCGTCGGCGAAGAGGACACAGTTGCTTGTGATGTAATCGCAAAGGTCTGATGTAGAGAATGAAGAGCGTTGGTCCCAGTACACTACCTTGGGGAACAACGCTTTTAACTGGGATGGGGGTGGATATGGTGCTTCCTATTTTGACCACTTGTTGTCTGTTTGACAGGAATGCTGTAATCCAGCTATGGAGGGATCCTGAGACGCCATAGGATTTGAGTTTTAGGAGTAGTTTGTCGTGGACCACTGAATCAAAGGCTTTGCAGAAATCAATATAAATTGCATCTGTAGATTTCCCTTGATCTAGATGAGTTATCCATATATTTTTGCAGTGGAGGAGCTGCAGGTTGCAGGATAGTTTTTTTCTGAAACCAAATTGTTTGTTAGAGAGCAAATTATTAGTTTCTAGATGGAGAGTAAATGATTTGTTTATAACTGATTCCATGACTTTGCGTGGCACGCAGCATAGTGAAATTGGTCTGTAGTTATCTACAAGAGAGGGGTCTCCTTTTTTGAAGATGGGGATGACCATTGCTTTCGACCATAGCTTAGGAAGTGTGCTGGTTCTGAAGGATTTTTCAAAAATTATGCTTAGTGGTTCAGCTATGGCAGAAGAGAACTTTTTTAGGAAGTAAGCACATAGACCATCTGGTCCGACTGATAGAGAAGGTTTAAGGTCACGTAATGCTTTTTCAACTCGGTCTTCAGTGAAGTTTACTTGGGTTAAGTCGTTGAGGGAGGTTGAGGTGCAATTGATGAAACTGGGGGATGAGCCATTGCTGTTAACAAAGACAGAGCCAAAGAAAGAGTTGAGGAGGTTGGCTTTGGATGAATCATCATGGTATTCTTTGTTATTGGGTCCTTTGAGAGGTGGGATAGGTCTAGAATCTTTGAGTTTATTGTTGACAAAGTTGTAGAAAGCTCTATTAGATTTGGTGCGTAGAAGGTTTTCCTCGTTTGCTGTAGTAGTTAAGGCATTCTGTTTTTATTTGATTTCAAATGCTTTTATATCGGCTTTTGAAGTTGGAAACTTGTCCTTTTTTGTTTTTCCTCCAGAGAGATTTTTTTCTTGTTTGTAATTTTCTTATTGAGATGGGGAGGTTATTTTTTTTGTTTATGGTACATGTTAGAGGTACATGAAGTCTGATGATAATTTTCATTTCGAGTAGGAATGTGTTGTAGAGGTCATCAGTAGTGTAGCATTCAGAGAATAGAGTTTTCCAGTTTAATGTTGAGAGGCGGGCTTCAATGACTTCGTAGTTCGCTTTTTTTAAATTGAATTTTGGTATTGTATTATTTTGGTGGTTCATAGTGTGGCTTAAGTTGAGACTGAAGTTTATCATACTGTGGTTGCTGTTGGAAAATGGTTCTCTTATTTGTAAGTCATATATTGTACTTTTGCTGTTGCAGAAGATGAGATCCAGACAGTTATCAAGTCTGGTATTGTTAGTTACTAGTTGGTCGAATCCCAGATAGTTGACGGTATTATATATAGTAGAATGGATGGGTTCCGTGCTGCATTCATTTAAGGACCAGTTGATGTGTGGTAGGTTGAGGTCTCCGAGGAAGATAATAGGGTATGGGCAGTTGGTTGCCCACGCTAGTAATATGGATAATTTGTTAGCATGTTCGATGTCGTACTCCGGGGCTCTGTAGCAGAGTAAGAAGCGAATTGTGGTATTTAGGGATAAATCACAGACAATAGTTTCAGGTACCAATAAATCCTGTGCAACTTTGAGGATTTTTAGGTTCAGTGATTTTTTGAAGAATATAGCTACTCCACCTCCTCTGCAGGATTCACGGTCTGAGCAGAACACATGGTAGTTTTTTGATGTGATAATGGAGTCTGGGTAGGAAGTATTTAGCCATGTTTCGCATATAAAAATTATATCAAAGTTGGAGGTGTCAAGTAGAAGGAGGAATTCAGATATCTTGTTGACTAAACTTCTAGCATTTAATAGTTTACATTTGAGATTGGTCTTGTGTTGGGGATTGGTTTTGGGGTGGTTAGAGGAAGTAAAGGGCACGCTTTCCTATTCTTGGTTTGAGGTGGTAGGGTTGTCCATTTGTTGTTGTGGGATGGTGGTCTGGCAGGTGTCAGTTTGATGCTGTGAGATGGTAGCTTGAAAGTTAGACCGGAAGATGTGGGGAGAATTATGGTTTTTGGGTTTGATGCTTTCTGTGCGGTAATCTATGTAAAGGTTTGTTTCACCAAGTTCATAGCATCTCTTGAGTTCTGCCCGTAGTTCGCAAGAGTGAATACGTTGGAGGAGAGAAAGATCTGGTCTGGATCTGAGTTTGTTGAAGGACTTGTTATTTCTGGCAATGTGGTTAATGGTCTTGATGAATTACTGTTTTGTTTAGTTTTGCATACTACTGTTGTGATTCAGTCTGAGGCTCCTCAGGGAACGGCTGGAACTCTGCCGACTCCATGCTCAGAGGGGGAGGGCGAGGAACAGGAAGAGGAGGAGAACCAGGCAGACAGGGAACAGGAATGTCAGGATGAGGAGGAGGGGGAACAGTCTCAGACCCCCGGGGGGGAGCTCTCCCCAGCAAGCAGCCTGGAGTCATTAGATGAGAACACACAAGCCATCATAGATATGAGGCAGAGAAGGGCAGCACAACGAAGGGGACAATTAGCCAGGTATTTCCATCCCTAATAGGCAACAGCTGGGTTTGGGTGTGGTTCTCCTCAGAAAGGTTGAAAAGGCAGGCCCGCCCTTCCTGTATTGTGGAAAGTTATATTTTGGGAGTCCTGTGACCTTGCTTAGATCCTTGGCGTCTGTGATTCTGGCTTATGGCCTTGAAGGCTGAAAACTTGGGGGAGGCGTGGGTTTTATTATCTACAGTGGTGTGTGTGCCAGCAAGAAGCTTGTTGTATTGTCTGGCCGTCGTGACTCTTCTGTGAAGCTTCACAGCATTCCAGTTTGTAAGAACAGTTTTTGTTATCTGTGTTTGTTTTCAAAGATATTAAATGACTTTGCTTTTTACCAGCGTGTCTGGCTACTGTTTTTAGTTGGTGTTAATGTCTGGGGGAACCCAGACAGAACAACTACTTTGCAGAAGTGGGGAGCTATTGACCATCATTGTACTTGTGCTCAGGTCCAATTCTGGTAACTTCCAAAATGTCTTCTTGGGCGATTGTTTGTGCATGTGAGTGATGGAGGTGGATGATATTTCTTATTCTTGTTACATCTGATTCATGACTTTCATCAAGACCAAAGAGGATAGCATTCTGGCGTTTTTGTTCATGTTCCATGGCATCCTTGACTAGGGTAGAGATATCAGTGGTAGAATTAGTGGGTTTTTGGAGTATTGGAAGTAGTTGAAGTTGAGGTTGTGGTAGTGGAGTGGTGAGTGGTATTTTGTCGGGTGGATCCAGTGTTTGGATATTTTTCTCCATGGATGAGAGTCTTCAATACTTTCTGTGAATTCTTGTTGTGTTTTGAGAAGTCTTGGTTCAATACTTTCTATGAATGTTTGTTCGGTTTTGATGGCTTCTTTTAAGGTGTTAATCTCATCAGACAAACTGCTAAATATATTTAGCTTGGGGGTGCAGGATGAGCACATATAATGAAGAGTTTGCTTTTAGAAAGGTGGCAATATGTTTAGAAATATTGAGGCAGCTTTTGTGAGCAGACTGATTGCAAGTCTGACATTTTATGAAACCATCATGATAATTGATAATGTCATTGCATTTAAAGCATTGATAGCTGTGATTATCAGTTGTTGCTTGTTGTTCTTTTTGTTCTTGTTGTTGTATATTCTTTTTGATTGGCATTTCTGCTTTGATTTGAGCTGTTCTGTGCCAGCGTCTGTCTACCAGGATGTGGGTGTGGGTGTATTAGTGCTTCAGGAAAGTCTTTTGGTTACCTTGCCTGAGTTTCTGGCTTCCTGCTTAGTGGGCCTCTTTATGACTTTATAGTGTGTTGAGGGAGAGGCAATTAGGGTTGTAGAGTTTGTAATTTTAAGAGAGAGGCAAATAGTTGAAACAGGCAAGAACAATGCCTTTCAAATGTACAGTAAACCCCCCTCTTCCTTCACAGCCAGCACCTGGTAGTTTAAGCTTGCCTTATTAGCCCAAATGGTGTTTGCGGAGGTGATTTAGAAGATTTTTCAGTCTCTCTTTAAATGGAGCATTTACAGGTCCTTTTGTTGTTAACAGGACTCCTAGCGCTTGTTCAAACTAAGGGTTACTCTCTTGGTTATTCTCTTGGGTTACAAGCTTCTGATGGCTCCAAGCCTTGGTTGATAGCTCGGCTGGAGGCAGGGTAAGCTGGGTTCTGCAGGGGGTTCGGGCTAATGGCAAAAAGTTTGATGGTGCTAGGGTGCTGGAGGTCCTGGGGTGCGCTGGGCAGATTGAGGCTTTGTGGTGTTCAATGGGCAGTAGGGATCAATCACTTACGGTTTGATGTCTTGCCTTGTTTCCTCGTGGAACATTCTCTTCTCTTCTCTTCTCTGCTCTGCTCTCCCAGAAGTGCTGATTGAAAATGTTTTTAAAATATTTATATTCAATAAAATTACTTTTAAAAAAGAAAGAAAAGGAAAGGAAGGTGAGGAGCTGACTCTGCTCTGCTCTGCTCTATTATTATTATTATTATTTAAATAATGAATTAAAGGGCAGGGATAAAATGGCACTGCATTAAAAAAGGCCATCTTAAAAGCCACTGGACTGTATGTAAGGCCAATCACTAAAGGTAACAGGAAGAAGAAACCACTATGGTTTAGCAATGATGTAAGGGCTATAGTCAATGAAAAAAAGGCTGCCTATAGGAGGTATAAAGAGTCTGGAAGTATAGCTGACAGAGAGGTGTATAAAATGAGACAGAAGGAGGCGAAACAGATAATGTATGCTGCTAAAGCCTCAAAGGAGGAAGAAATTGCCAAATCTGTAAAGAAGGGGGATAAAACCTTCTTCAGATATATCAGTGATAGGAAGAAGAAAAACTGCAGCATCACAAAGCTTAGTACTGGAGATAATACATACAGTGATACCTTGTCTTACGAACTTAATTGGTTCCAGGACGAGGTTCGTAAGGTGAAAAGTTTGTAAGATGAAACAATGCATCCCATAGGAATCAATGTAAAAGCGTGCAAATCCTTCAGGAAAATCCCAAACTTTAGAAGGGAGATGAACGGAGGCCAGGGAGGAGCAGCAAAAGGGGGCAGGTAGAAGAAGCAAGGCTTGGGGAAAGGGTGAGTGGGAAGGAAGAAAGAAAGACAAGGGGGGCACCCTTCCCTTTTCTTTCTTCAAACACATCCTTTCATTACCTCTGCAAACATTCCGTTCTCCTTGCCTTCTTAATGCAAACTCTTTCGCTCTCTCCAAGCCACCCCTCCCTTTTCTTTCTTCAAAACACACCCTTTCATTACCTCTGCAAGCATTCCATTCTCCTTGCTTTCTTAATGCAAACTCTTTCGCTCTCTCCAAGCCACCCCTCCCTTTTCTTTCTTCAAAACACACCCTTTCATTACCTCTGCAAGCATTCCATTCTCCTTGCTTTCTTAATGCAAACTCTTTCGCTCTCGCCAAGCCACCCCTCCCTTTTCTTTCTTCAAAACATACCCTTTCATTACCTCTGCAAGCATTCCGTTCTCCTTGCTTTCTTAATGCAAACTCTTTCGCTCTCTCCAAGCTGCCCCTCCCTTTTCTTTCTTCAAAAAAGAAAAAAAAACCTTCATCCCACCAGAGGCAGTTTGTGTTCATAAGGTGAAAATAGTTCGGAGGAAGAGGCAAAAAAATCTTAAACACCGGTTCGTATCTCGAAAAGTTTGTTAGAAGAGGCGTTCGTAAGATGAGGTACCACTGTATATTGATGGGAATTAGGAGGTCGCTGACCATTTGCATAGCTACTTCGGTTCAGTTTTCTCAGAAGGCAGCTTGCAATATAATACTATGGATGGATATAGCATTGCTTCCAGCTGTAGGGATTCAGCTCCAGTGATTTTAGAAGCCGATGTCTTAGAAGAACTTGAACAATTAAAGATAAATGAGGCAATGGGTCCAGATGGCATCCACCCCAGAGTTCTTAAAGAACTCAGATCTGTCATTGCTACCCTCCTGACTGATTTGTTTAACCAATCCCTTTTAACAGATGTTCCTGATGATTGGAGAATGGCCAGTGTTGTGCCTATCCACAAGAAGGGCAGTAGAGAAGAAGCCAGTAACTACAGGCCAGTTAGCTTGACATCAGTTATAGTTAAAATGATGGAGACTCTACTCAAAAAGAGGATAAATCAGCAACTAAAAAACAATAACTTATTGGACCCAAACCAGCATGGCTTTACTGAGGGAAAATCATGTCAGATAATCTCATTGATTTATTTAACTATGTCACAAAAATGTTGGATGAAGGTGGTGCCGTAGATATTGCCTATCTGGACTTCAGCAAAGCCTTTGATACGGTTCCACATAAAGAGCTGATAGGGTTAGTGAATATTGGACTTAATCCCTGGATAGTTCAGTGGATTTGCAGCTGGCTGAAGCATAGATATCAGAGGGTTGTTGCTAATGGCGAGTATTCTGAGCAGAGCCTGGTTACAAGCAGTGTGCCACAAGGGTCTGTTCTGGGTCCTATTCTTTTTAATATATTTGAGAGTAACATAGGCGAAGGTTTAGTAGAGAAGGTTTGCCTATTTGCCGATGACTCTAAAGTGTACAATAGAGTTGATATTCCTGGAGGCGTCTGTAATATGGCAAATGATTTAGCTTTACTAGATAATTAAGCAGTTTAATGTTTCCAAATGTAAAATAATGCACTTGGCAAAAGGAATACTAAATCTGAGTATTGTATTGGCAGTTCTGTGCTAAGCAAAAACTTCAGAAGAAAAGGATTTAGGGGTAGTAATTTCTGACAGTCTCAAAATGGGTGAACAGTGCAGTCAGGTGGTAGGGAAAGCAAGTAGGATGCTTGGCTGCATAGCTAGATGTATAACAAGCAGGAAGAGGGAGATTGTGATCCCGCTGTTGAGACCATATTTGGAATACTGTGTTCAGTTCTTGAGACCTCACCTACAAAAAGATATTGATAAAATTGAACAGGTTCAAAGACGGGCTACAAAAATGGTGGAATGTCTTAAACATAAAACTTATCAGGAAAGACTTCATGAACTCAATCTGTCTGGAGGACAGAAAGAAATGGGGGGACATGATCGAAACATTTAAATACGTTAAAGGGTGTAATAAGGTTCAGGAGAGAAGTGTTTTTAATAGGAAAGTGAACACAAGAACAAGGGGGCAATCTGAGGTTAGTTGGGGAAAAGATTAGAAGTAACGTGTGAAAATATTATTTTACTGAAAGAGTAGTAGGTGCTTGGAACAAACTTCCAGCAGAAGTTGTTGGTAAATCCACAGTGACTGAATTTAAACATGCCTGGGATAAACATATATCCATCCAAAGATAAAATGCAGAAAATAGTATAAGGGCAGACTAGATGGACCATGAGGTCTTTTTCTGCCATCAATCTTCTATGTTTCTATGTTTCACCTTTCTGCTAGTGCCATTGCACAAGCCTAATGCAAGCCTCCTGTAAATCAAGCAGCTGCATGTCAACTTTCAAAGTTTTCAAGTTGTCATAAGCAGGAGGTGGGGGAGAGAACTGACTGAGCTGCTTGGTTGCCATAATTGAAACTACATTCCACAAATGCCTTTATACATATTGTATGCTAGGTTACCGGAGTCAATAGGAAGGCTGTGGTTTTTACAGCCTGCCAATGTGGTTCATTGGAGAATGTGATTTATGACATGCCCAGGGAGGAAGAAGGTGCCAGGGTCACAGGGGCCTGTAAGTTACATGAGGTTAGTTCTGACTCCATCGGAGTATTGACGGAATATTGCACCTAATAAATGACTGTATTTCTTTTTATGCTTGGCTTCAATTAATTAATTGAAGGCATTATTTAGGGCATTAATTCTGATTAAGGCATTAATCAGAAACTTCACACCATATAGAATGTCTGGATCGCCCGTCTTCTCCCCTCTCTGCCTTTATGCTCGTGCTTGTGATGTGCCAAGGGGCTGGCTGGATGCAGCTGCGGCAAGATGCCATTGGCCCCCATGCACTCCCCACCTCTTGAGATGGCCATGTCCATCCCCCTGGGCTTATTTTTGGATTAGTGCTTATATTAGGTCCATTACAAAAAATCAGACTAGGAACTTTTTTTCGAGAAAACACAGTAGTAACATCATCATTGCAATGGTGATACGGAGTGGAATCCATTACTTCTGTTGGAAAACCAACTATGGTATTTATATCTTTTTTCAATAGACATTTGTAGTTTACAGCCATTCCATCATAGTTTTACAGGCTACTAAACCAAGCTTGGCAATGTGATTTACCTTGGGGTACTTATATGCCAGCAAAAATTGAACATAAAATTATTCAATCTGTTCCAGAAATTGAGTTAGAAGGTGTGTTAGTAGCTTTTTATGTATGTCTCAAGAGAAGATAGAATACAATAGAATATGAGATTGGAAGTCAATATTACCATTTTTACAAGGGCAGATCATTTTCATATACGGATTTTTTTATTTTACATCCAAGTCTGCTGCTGATACATATGATGATGTATAGTATTGAACTGTAATGCTTGCTGAAACCTATTGCTTGTAGTATAATCCAGGTATATTTTGGGAAGAAGTGGGTTGCTCCCGGTATGCCCCGGAGCTCTGTTCCAGTAGTAGCCCACGGATTGTGCAATTTGCTCACAACAGCTCCATTGTGGTCTTCACCGGTCCATCCCATGGCATCATCTTTTTTTAAAATTTATTTTGACTTTATTTTGGTTCCTGCGCATGTGCAGAAGCAAAGTCTCATGAGAAGATGTGCCCATGCATGCAATTTCAGTAATTTTTTACTTCCACGCATGCGCCAAAAGTAAAAATTTGCCAAAATCTTGCTCATGTGTGTGTCCCTTCACAAGATTCCTGCGCACACATGTGGACGTGCGCACAATTCGTCATGATGCGTGTGCACTGGTATTCAGGTAAGAGCAACCCGCCCTTGAATGCGGGTCTAGGAAAGCTCGCTATAGCCAACTCGCCACAGGACAACTTGCAGCAGAACATTTCAACCCTGCATTACTCATTCCATTCAGGCACTTTTATTATTGATCATCATGTTTTTGTTGAAATCATTGTAATCTTGTATTTCTTGATTGACTTTTTAAATTTCATTTTTATTGGCCTGATTCCATCAAAATTAATTTATCTTTTGTATTTGTTGAATTGTTTTGTGGCAAGATGTCCTGTGATGTGTTGGTTGTGATGAGTTGTCCTGTGGGGAGTTGGTGCAATGAATTGGCCATGGCAAGTTGACCAGGGCAAGTTGACCATGGTGAGTTGTTCCATTCCTCTACAATGCTGCTTTGAGGAGTACATTGCTAAAAATTTTGAAATAATAGCTAAGCCTACTTCTGCTCATCCCAATAATTTGGCAATTATTTTTTCCATTTAGTTGGTGAGAGAGTTTCATACAATTAATTTATCAGTGGTGGTACTGCAATATTTGAATTTTTTTGTCAAATGGATTGCGATTTTTCTCTGCATCTCACTATTTTGCTTCAGAAAAATTTCAGGTAAATTCTTTCTTCATATGCCTTGCGTTCTTCTTCACTTTTCAGCTTATGTACAAGGCACTTATTTATTGATATATCAGATATTGATTTTAAAAAGTTAGATGGTGAGTTGCAAGAGAAATGGAATTACAAGTGACTTACTGAGAAACAATTTTAAAAAAATATCTAGAATAATTCATTTTTTCCCCAGAAATTATTTTTTAAAAATACATCATAGTAAGGATTAAATAAGGCCAGCACCATGAAAAACGATGGTCACATGGGAAAAAAAGGTATATTACAGATGGGAAATAATGATGTGTTTGACAAAGTCATAGCTGGCTAATTGGAAAAAAGGCATATCTATCAGAAGGCAAATGAAATATTATAATTTATTTTTGCACACAGCATTATTGTATCACAATTCAACTAACTATTAACCATGAATCTTGCTACATGGGGAGGAAACATAATTTTTCAGATAATATTTAATTTTAAAACTGTTATCAGGGTTGCTAATGACTGTCAGTTAGCATTATCTGAAGGGTTACATTCTTGCTACCCCTTCATTTGTCATTTCAAAAGCATTGCATTACACTATATAATGTAATTAAAAGAGCAGTACCCATTAACAAATGATTGGCTATAATATTCCATTCCTGTATACAATGTTCTAATGCTAGGTTCCTGTCCCAAATTCCAGAACTGCTTGCTAAGGATACTAGAATACTGTGAAATAAAAACAGTTATTATTTTTAAGACAATTTAAAAAAAAACCATTTTGTTAAATATAAATATAACTTCATTTGCATAAAGTTCTACTTCTTAGCAAAGATAAGTTAACAATACAAAAATAATGATTAGTATGAAATTTATTTTTACTGTGAGTTGACCAACCATAAAATTTATTATAAAACCATAAATCAATGCAGTGTCACAGTCTCAAAAGTGACAAAGAATTCAAATCTAATGGCTCAGAATAACTAGTGGATGATCCTTTTTTTAAAGATTATTTCTTAATAAAATTATTTTTTTCTACAATATTTAAATTAATGAACTGACGGCTGTAGCAAAAGAACAAATTACAAGCTCAAGAACAAGCCAATTATAGGTAGAAAAGGGGTTTTGGAGGTCTTCCAAAAATAGTTTAATTGAATGGTGTAAAAAAAACCTGGTTATTACTTGGAGACAGAGGTGGGTTCCTACCTGTTTGGACCGGTTATATAGAATTGTTAGTACCTTTGCAGCCTGGGTTGCTGGAATCGGCAGTGACCCAGGCCTGCCATGCCCCTGAGCTGGTTCTCTTGGTGGCGCCACAGGTGGCACCATCTTTTTTTTTTTGTTTCTGCACATGCACAGCTTTTTTTAGTACTGTGCATGTGCGCACACAGGCTCACGAACCACACATGTGGCTCACAATGTGCCTGCTTGTTGCCTCCCTGAGCAAACTGGCAGTAGCAGGATCTGGAACACACCCCTGTTTGGAGAGGAAAAAATGTGAGCTTATGTTATTTATTTATTTATTTATTAATTAATGAAATGTATATGGCCTCCCATCTCACAAAAAGTGACTCTGGGCAATATATAACAAATATTTCAACTACTAAAGTGTCATGTCACAAAAACTCCAAAATGCATGAGATTATCCATTGCCTCGAAAGATATGAAACTTATTCAGTGATATAAGATTTAACATATCAAGATGCTGCAAGCATAACATGTAGGGTAGAATTTCTGGAAAACTAAGGCCCTTCCCATGTCCAAGCTATCCCCTAGGACAGTGATGGCGAACCTATGGCACAGGTGCCACATGTGGCACGCGGAGCCATATTTGCTGGCACACAAGCTTTTGCCAATCTCAGCTCCAATGTGCATGTGTGCGCCAGCCAGTTGATTTTTGGCTCGCACAGAGGTTCTGGGAGGGAGTTTTTGGCTTTCAGAGAACCTCCGGGGGGGGGGGTGATTTTATCTTGCCCTGGCTTCAGGGAAGCCTTTGGAGCCTGGGGAGGACAAAACACGAGCCTACTGGACCCACCAGAATTTGGTTAACAGGCTGTTTCCGGCCTCCAGAGGACCTCCGGGGGGTGGGGGAAGCTATTTTTGCCCTCCCCAGGCATTGAATTATGGGTGTGGGCACTCAGGCATGTGCAACAGCAGGTGCACATGCTTTTTCAGCACCTGAGAGAAAAAGGTTCACCATCTCTGTCCTAGGAGAAGCTACATATTCCAAATGGCTATGTGGCAGCATTCCAGGTCCACTCCTCTCATATGATGGAAGCCAAAAAGACCCAACTACACCCAGCCCTCACTCCAATTACCAGAATATGTAAAGGAGCCCGGATTATGTAAGTGTCCTTAATCCAGGTGCTTGCCAGCCATCAACATAACTATCCTGCATCTCTGCCTTGGGATCTCAACTATCACATTGATCATAGGAAGTTTCAGTCCAGCGTTGTAAGGCCTGTCTAGTTTAATGAAAGGAGGACTAGGGGTGACATGATAGCAGTGTTCTAATATCTCAGAGGTTGTCACAAGTAAGAGGTAGCCAAGCTATTTTCCAAAGCACCTGAAGGTAGAACAAGAAGCAATGGATAGAAACTAATCAAGGAGAGAAGGAACCTAGAATTAAGAAGAAATGTCCTGACAGTGGGAACAATTAATCAGTGGAAGAATTTGTCTCCAGAAGTTGTGGATGCTCCAACATTGGAAGTTTTTAAGAAAAGATTCAACAACCATTTGTCTGAAATAGTATAGGACTTCCTGCATGAGCAGGGGGTTGAATTAGAAGACCTCCAAAGTCCCTTCTTTGTTATTCTGTTCTATTATAGGCAACAGAACCTATCAAAATGGCTGCTATATCTCAGGACTGCTTGAGCAGCAGCCGCAAAACACAAGGCACTCATCCTACCCCTCACCTCTGCCAGATAACAACAACAACAACAACAACAACAACAACAATAATAATAATAATAATAATAATAATATCTATTAGACTTATATGCCGCCCCTCTCCAAATACTTGGAGCAGCTCACAACAAAATACAAAGCACAAATCTAATATTAAAAACAATTATAAAAACCAATTATAAAAAACAGTCATACCATCCAATTAAACCATACATAAAATGAAACAGCTAAGGGTCAGTTATGTCCCCCAAGCCTGGTGGCATAGGTGGGTTTTCAATAATTTGCGAAAGGCAAGGAGGGTGGGGGCAGTCCTAATCTCCGTGGGGGAGTTAATTCCAGAGGGCTGGGGCCGCCACAGGGAAGGCTCTTCTTCTAGGGCCCGCCAGACGACATTGTTTTGTCGACAGGACTCGGAGAAGGCCAACTCTGTGGGACCTGATCGGTCGCTGGGATTTGTGCGGCAGAAGGCGGTCCCGAAGGTATTCTGGTCCAATACCATGTAGGCTTTCCATATGCTGCCTTTCCCTTCACCCAGTACAGTAGACAGACTGATTACTAAAGGCTCCATTGGCTAAGACTCTATAATCAACCACCAATTACTTGCTTTGTGCCAACCCATTGTCTCTGTTTTCTCTGCAGCAGAAGACTCAAGATGGAGAATTGGAGTCTAAGCCACTGTCCATTGCCATTTCCTCCAGTGCACCCTCTGGAGCCAATTCCATGTCACCATCAGCTGGAATAAAGACCCATCAAGCTCTGCTTACTTCCAACCACTCTCTAAAGCACAGGTGCCAAACGTGATCATGTCATATGACATATTGTGATGTTTTTTGCCTTTGCAGAGCTGGAGTGGGTGTGGCCTACATGTGACATGTCTGGCCTGCTCTAAGGAATCACCCACAATGGAAGGCTATCACCCAACATAGTTCTACTTAGCTCCTGCCAGGGAAGATGTTGATTGAAGTTCCATTGATCCTTTTGAGCCATTTGGTTCATTGTCACCACACTGGTTAACTGCACTGCTGTATTCCCCTTCCTCCCGCCAGCCCAAAGAATTAACATTATCATTGTGGCCACCCATTGATCTGATTGGAAAAACCTATATACACCATACACAATTACTGTAGGTGTGCCTATCAACAGGCGTCTACCTTGATGCTATGATGGAAAAAACATGAATACACCAACAAAACTCTCTTTCATTGGAAACGTTTCTTATCTTTTCCCCTTCTCTTCTCTTTTATTTCTGCTGCACGAATCCCACCGACCGATTAGGTCCCACAGAGTTGGCCTTCTCCGGGTCCCGTCGACTTAACAATGCCGTCTGGCGGGACCCAGGGGAAGAGCCTTCTCTGTGGCGGCCCTGGCCCTCTGGAATCAACTCCCCCCAGGGATTAGGACTGCCCCCACCCTCCTTGCCTTTCGAAAGCTCCTGAAGACCCACCTTTGTCGCCAGGCATGGGGAAACTGATATACCCCTAGCTATTATGATTTATGTATGGTCTGTTAGATTGTGTGATTGTTTTTTTTATAATAAGGGTTTTAAATTGTTTTTTAACATTAGATTTGTACATGGTGTATTGTTGTTGTCATCATCATCATCATCATCATTATTACTACTACTTGTATTCTCCCTTTGTTGTTGTTTTTTTTCTCTTTTGATCCACTATCTTTCACATTTGACCATTAAATATAACTATCTTCATCACCTCAAGGCTCGACTACTGTAATGCTCTCTACATGGGGCTACCTTTGAAAAGTGTTCGGAAACTTCAGATCGTGCAGAATGCAGCTGCGAGAGCTATCATGGGCTTTCCCAAATATGCCCATGTCACACCAACACTCCGCAGTCTGCATTGGTTGCCGATCAGTTTCCGGTCACAATTCAAAGTGTTGGTTATGACCTATAAAGCCCTTCATGGCACTGGACCAGAATATCTCCGGGACCGCCTTCTGCCGCACGAATCCCAGCGACCAGTTAGGTCCCACAGAGTTGGCCTTCTCCGGGTCCCGTCTACTAAACAATGTTGTTTGGCGGGACCCAGGGGAAGAGCCTTCTCTGTGGTGGCCCCGACCCTTTGGAACCAACTCCCCCCAGATATCAGAGTTGCCCCCATCCTCCTTGCCTTTCGTAAGCTCCTTAAGACCCACCTCTGTCATCAGGCATGGGGGAATTGACATGTTCCCTCCCCCTAGGCTTGTAGAATTTATGCATGGTACGCTAGTATGTATGATTGGTTTTAATTTGTGGTGTTTTTTTTAATTAAATTAACTTAAATATTAGATTTGTTTTACATTGTATTGTGTTGCTGTGAGCCGCACCGAGTCTGCGGAGAGGGGCGGCATACAAATCTGATTAAACTCAAACTCAAACTCAAACTGCCTCCTACTGTATACCTCCCAGTGACTGACAAGGGCCAACGAGACTGGCCTTCTCCGGGTCCCATGCAACTGGCCAGTGGGAAGGGCCTTCTCTGTGGTGGCTCTGGCTCTCTGGAACCAGCTGCCCCTGGAGATCCGCCCACCCTACTGGCCTTCCATAAAACTGTAAAGACCTGGCTTTTTTGGTGGGCCTGGGACTGGTGATCGAATGAGACACCATCTAGATCCAGCCATGAGAGATATGGAGAGATATACAGTGATACCTTGTCTTACGAACGCCTCTTCATACGAACTTTTCGAGATACAAGCCGGATGTTCAAGATTTTTTTGCCTCTTCTCATGAACTATTTTCATCTTACAAACCCTCGCTTCTCTCCCGGATGCTGCTGCTACAAGCAGCGGCCAAAACAAACCCTTTTAAGTTTGCACCTCTGATGATCGAAAGGGAACTGGAGCCAGGCTTTCCCTTGCGGGGTCTCCCCCTTCCCCCCATCCCATCTACTAGAAATCAGCACGTCTGAGGATCTCTCTGCAGTTGCGGGTGGATAAAGCAAGGCTGGCAGAGTGCTTGGAGAGGCAGGGAAAAGGGGCGGGTGGAGTAATAATTTGGAGTGGGGTGTCCTGGAAGTTGAGATATGGACTGTCATACCCTCCTCATTTTCTCTCCCCCTGTTTCTTTAAGGCTCCCTCCCTCGCTCGCAAGGGACGGCAAGGGGTGGCCAGCTCTCCTGCCCTCCTCTCGGCTCTGCTACATACATTTTCCCTGCAATTGATCCAAGCACTGGCAGGGAAGATACGAACTGAAACAAAAAGGGGGCGGGTGGAGTAATAAATGGGAGTGGGGTGTCCTGGAGGTTGAGATACAGGCTCTCACAGCCTCCTCATTTTCTCTCCCCCATTTCTTTAAGGCTCCCTCCCTCTCTCGCAAGGGACGGCAAGGGGTGGCCGGCTCTCCTGCTCTCCTCTCGGCTCTGCTACGTAAATTTTCCTTGCAGCATTAAAGAAATAGGGGGGGAGAGAAAATGAAGAGGCTGTGAGAGCCCTTATCTCAACTTCTTCGCGAAGTTTTCAGGGAACTAAACAATCGAGCGGCCCCAAGTCTGATGGAAGAAACATGCCCCCCCACCATCCTCAGAGCCTACCGTGCTCCAGTTTTGCTCTTCTTTAGTTGACAGACTGATCTCCCCCTACACTGTGTCTCTATCACCTGCGCTTCGTTGAGGACCAGAGTTCGGCGGCTTGCTCCCCGTGAGCAAAGGGGAAAGGAAGGAACCTCCCCTTGTTCTCTACCGGCATTCAGGGACCCCACACACACCAGAGTAAGAGCCAGGGAGCCTTGTCTGAGGCCGAAGGTCTGGATTCCCCTTTGCTGCTACCGCTGAAAACACTTTCAAGGAAGTTGGAAGCCCCGCTGGCTGACAAGCCGCCAGGCAGCTTCCCGCGTGTGTTAATCACCCACAAGGCTCCCTCCGAGCAGCCTCTGCTGTGTTCCCCCCTCTCTTCCACCTGCCCCTCTGGGAAACATTGTTTCATCTTACGAACTTTTCTACTTACGAACCTCATCATGGAACCAATTAAGTTCATAAGACAAGGTACCACTGTATATGGCTTTTACTAGGATTTTGTAATTATTTTTTAAATTGTTCTTTTAAATGTTGTTTTTATTTGTTGTAAGCTGCCCACATCCTTAAGGAATTGGGTGGCATATAAATTGGATAAACAAATAAGCAAGCAAGCAAACAAACAAATACATGAATAAATTTATAATATCTGATTCAGAACATATTTCTCCAAAAATCAATTGAATTACCATTCAGTGGGATTGAAGTTATCTGTTTTCTCTTCAGCTGCCATATTGAAAATATTCTTGTGCAGTAATTAAGGAAAAAATGTTTTTAAATATGTTTAAGTGCCAGATTAACTAAGATATAAGAAGCAATTTTACCTTGCTTCCGAAAATGTGATAGCATTATATGTATGACATGTAAATTAAAAGTCTTATACTTTTAAAACAAAATAAAATACTTACTACTGCTGGCGAAGTGGCAGTGTTTTTCTGTTCCATACTATCTGCTTTATCTGGATCAAATAACCATAACTTTAAAATCTGACAAAAATATAGATTAGTATTACAGATGACAGCTTTTTGTTTTCATGGAAAATGTTTTTTTAATTTCTCTAAATGTTATGTAATTATTAAAACAAGTAATTATATTTAGTTAGTTAACAAATTGAAATAATTTTATTACTATTAGAAAATAGATTACCACATTTTTCGGTATATAAGACACACCGATGTATAAGACGCAACTAGATTTAAGGGGAGGAAAACAAGGAAAAAAGTATTCTGAACCAAATGGTGTAATATTAAATAGTAATAGTAATAGTAACCTCTCCAGCCACGAGTGGATGGGCTTTGTGGCTCCTGTTGTTTTCTCTGGGAAATGTCTCCCTTCCTTCTTTCCTTCCTTCCTTCTCTCCCTTGCTCCCTCCTTCCTTCCTTCCTCTCCACTTCTCTCTTTCCCTCCCTCTTTTCCCCCCTTTCTTTCTCTCCACTTCTCTCTCTCTTTTTCTTCTCTCTCATTCTCTCCCTACTAGTTCCTCTCATTTCTGTGTACCTCTCCCTCTCTCCCCCTTCCCTCTCTCGTTTGTTCCTCTCTCTCCTCCTTTTTGCTCTCATTTCTCTCGCTTTCATTTCTGTTTTTCTCTCTTTCCTCTCCCTCTCCCTTTTTCTTTCTCTCCCCTTCTCTCTCTCTCATTTGTTTTCCTCTTCTCCCTCTCTCATTCTCTCTCTCTCTCTCTCTCTCTCTCAATCTTTCTCTCTTTTCTCTATTCCTTCTCTGATTTACCTCTATTTCCATGTCTTTTCCGGCGTGTGGACATGTGGCTTAAAAGGGTGGGTGGATTACAGTGGGGCCTTCGGCCAGGCAGCCATTGCAGTGAAGGGCAAGATGAAGCCCGCTGCTCTTTGCAGCGTCCCTGGGCTGGCAGCTTCAGCCACCTGGCTCCCTTTGTGGCTCTGCCTACACAGCCACGGGGGAGTTTTTATACCAGGGCTGGTGGCAAGGGCGCTCTGAAGACTGCACTGGTCTTGAGGCATGGACAGCCAGGCCCAAGGGCGCTTGGAACGAAGCTGTCTCAGCCGAGCCAGGCGAACGGCTGTGGCAGGGGGCAGTCAGGTGCTGACTGTCCCCTGGCTGAGGGAACTTCGCTCTGATTGCCCTCAGTCCTGCCCGCCCCTGCCTCAGCTGAGTCCCTGCCTTGCGTGGCACAAGCGCTGTGGTGAGGGTCTTGGAGCGCCCGCTGCAGCAGAGGAGCAGGGTCTCCTGGGCTGTTCTGCCTGTGCGGCCGCCTCCTCCTCCCCTGCTGCACCAACAAAGGACTTCCGCCCCTGGCCTTGCCTGTTGCAACTACTCTCTCACTACAGAAGAAAGTCAGGGCTTTGTTGCCCAGCTCGGCTGAGGCAGGGGCAGACAGGTCCAAGGGCGCTCAGAGTGAAGATTGAGTTCATGAAGTCTTTCCTGATACATTTTATGCTTAAGACCTTCCACCACTCTTGTAGCCCGTCTTTGGACCCGTTCAATTTTGTCAATACATTTTTGTAGGTGAGGTCTCCAGAACTGAACACAGTATTCCAAATGTGATGTCACCAATGCTCTATATAGCAGGATCACAATCTCCCTCTTCTTGCTTGTTATACCTCTAGCTATGCAGCCAAGCGTCCTACTTGCTTTCCCTACCGCCTGACTGCACTGTTCACCCATTTTGAGACTGTCTGAAATCACTACCCCTAAATCCTTCTCTTCTGAAGTTTTTGCTAGCACAGAACTGCCAATACAATACTCAGATTGAGGATTCCTTTTGCCCAAATGCATTATTTTACACTTGGAAACATTAAACTGCAGTTTCCATTGCTTCACCACTTATCTAGTAAAGCTAAATCATTTAGCATATTACAGACACCTCCATGAATATGCAGGGATGTGGTGCTGCTGCTCCTTGAAGGGAAGCCACCGGAGCCGCCTCAGCAGTTGCCGCCACCACCTCCCGCCCCACCTCGGGAGCATTCAATGCATAAGACGAACCCAATTTTTAAATATTTCGCGGTAAAAAGGTGTGTCTTATACACCAAAAAATACAGTACTTTTCCCAAGTAAATGAGAAAGACAATGGGATTACTCTGCTTTAGTGTTCATGAACATAATAGTGTTCATGATATCATGGATTTCACAACACAAAACACAACATCACTAACAATCAGCACCCAGATAAGAGAAGATTAATATCAAGATTAATACTAGACCAATAAGCAATAGCTCAACCAAGGAACTATCAATTCAAACAAGCTAATAGTAAACAACAGCCTAAACAAGGAACCACCAAGACCACTCCCACCAATACTGACAGGCAAGCCACTAGCATATAAACAGAGAACAAATCTCACTCTCTTCTACCATTGATATTACTTAGTCAGGTAATAAACCTCTACAAGAAAACAACCAAGCTCAGAAACCATCAAGGATTACACAATCTTAACTATCAACGACACATTTAAATAATAATAATAATAATAATAATAATAATAATAATAATAATAATAATAATTTTAAATAATTTAAATAATTCCAGCCTCAAGTTGGAATGGGATTTTTTTATTTTAGTAAAACTTTTATCAGATATATGCATATGGCCTTTTACCAGCTCTGAGAATATAAATGATAGGGAATGAGAATTAATAAGAAAGTCACGGCTTTTGCTAAACCACCTGCTAATATTGTCCAGAAACAGAGATTGGTTAATATTCTCTTTACATTTATTGACTAATGTATAATGAACATGCTTACCTGAGTTGGCTGATCATCCAATAACCTTGGGGAAAAAAATACTGAGTTTACAAAAACATTGAAAAAATCCTAGTGAAAATAGATAGGATCATTTTCAATTGAGGAGTTGATAGCAAAGCTTTGGTTCAAATCAAAGATGTGAAGCTCGAAAAAAATTATTTGAAGATATATTTTGTCATAGAAACATAGAAACATAGTTCCTTAAAGTTTCCCAACTTAATTCTGTTAATAAAATGATGTATTCCAACTCACCAATATACTGTGACTGATTTATTTCATGTTTTACAAATAAAGATGCTTTTATCTTCTCAGATGTGGATGCATTCATTAGGATATTCTTGGCTGTATGCAACAAGGATGATTTGTTGGATTATTAAGGGTATCCTTTTACATTTATATAGTCTGAAGATATCTTGCTGAATAACCTCCACAAAAGAATGGTTGGTGAATACAATTGTGATATTTGCCTGATATTCTCAGTAAGTAATAGTGATAATAACTCTGTTTGTTTCTCAAGAGGCTAACAATTATTCTAGTCATTTATTTATTTTATTTTATTAAATTTCTGGAATGGATTTTCAGAAAGGAAATTGAGATATTTCTTTTACTCCTTGTCCATAGCATTTAGAGTATTTGCCTCCATGCAATTCAATATTTATAATATCTAAAATCCTTGGGAGAGGTCATTTGGAAATCTGGACTGAGATATTTTTAGCATGGGATATCACACTATTCTGTCTCCACTTCTAAGCAACTGAAATGATGTAATCCCCTACAACAGAGTCAATCGGATCACAAATGAATATTTACTTCAAAAAATGTACTGGGATCTGACAACTGCACTGGAAAAATGCATACAAAAAAGTCTCTGCTGTGGAAGCATGCAGAATGTATATGCTAGGTAAAATAATATATGTTATAATTTAGTAAATTTAAGAGTACAAAAAAGTGAAAAAGATACAAAAGAGAGATTGAAAAATAAAACGTAAATAAAAACATTTCCTTCCATTAACCATTACAGGTAGTCCTTGACTTACAATCACATAGTGATTGTTTAAAGTTATTATTTAGCTGAAAAAGGTGACTTACGACAGTGAAGAGCTATCAAAAATTTTACTACCACACTGGGGGCGTGGCTTATGCAGGACACTCTGCATTTTCTTTCAACATCTTTCAGTGCGATTCAGTGCTCTGAATTTTTGCTACCCCACTGTGTTCCATCCCCTATCCGGGCAGTGGCCCACCCCTGCTTACAACCCATATCAGAAATTCTTATGGTTGCCCCCCCCCGCCATCATGTGACTGCACTTCAGGCACATAGCAACAGAGTTTCATTTATCTCTCATTTGTGTCAAGGGTGACACAGATTACAAAACAGCTAAGTAGTCTGCAAGCTCCAACTACTCAGGATATCACCTCCAATCCACAAACATCAACTAATCAGCATACAGTAGAACCCCGACTTACGAGACTAATTGGTTCCGGAAGGAGGCTCGTAAGTCAGAACGCTCGTATGACGAAACATTGTTTCCCATAGGAAACAATGTAAAGTCAATTAATCCGTGCAACAACAAAAAAACCCGCTGCCGCCGAACGCGGAAGTTAGCGTTCAGAGACAGCTGCGAAGCGGCGCGCGTGTTTTAAAACTGCCACGTTTTAAAACACGCGCGCCGCTTTGCAGCTGTCTCCTGAAGCCGAACGCGGAAGTTAGCGTTCCGGCTTTAGGAGACAGCTGCGAAGCGGCGCGCGTGTTTTAAAACGTCACAGCCGGCCTGGGGGGCTTGGGGGGAAGCCCCCGAGCCCCCCAGGCCGGCTGCCACGTTTTAAAACACGCGGGATACGAGCGCCAAGGAGCTGTCTCCTGAAGCCGAACGCGGAAGTTAGCTTTCGGCTTCAGGAGACAGCTCCTTGGCGCTCATATCCCGAATGTGAGCTTGGGAGGCGAACAAAAATGTCGCTCCCCTCCCAGCTCTTATCTCGAGTAGCTCGTAAGTAGAGCTGCTCGTATGTCGAGGTTCCACTGTACATTAATTACATCAATGACCCCAGGTGTTACCCCACTGACTCACCAGGAAGTTTCAACACAACTTACAGCTGCTGAGCCAGCACTCCACACCCACCCACCAGTATTTTCAAGATACTAACCCGGGGTTTAAGATTTTTTTGCCTCTTCTTCCGAACTATTTTCACCTTACGAACCCGCCGCCCCTGCTGGGATACCCCACCTCTGGACTTCCGTTGCCAGGCAAAGGCTCCCCTCCGTGGGAAACCCTACCTCCGGACTTCCGTGTTTTTGTAATGTTGCAGGGGAATCCCAGCATCGCAAAAACGGGCATTTCACTGGCAACGGAAGTCTGAAGGTGGGGTTTCCAAGCGAGGGAAGCCTCAGCGAAATCGCAGCATCGCAAAAACACCGAAGTTCGGAGGTGGGGTTTTGAGGACTTCGGTGTTTTTGTGATGCTGCGATTTTGTTTCATCTTACGAACTTTTCACCTTACGAACCTCGTCCCGGAACCAATTAAATTCGTAAGACAAGGTATCACTGTATATTAGATGATTGGAGAAGAAAAATGGGCTTTGGAAGAATATCTGGCGATGCACTGACGCTAGAATACTAGGAAGGCTTACTGAATACCAAAATGGCTTACAAGAAGGATCAAATGAAGAACAAAAAGTGGAATGGGAAGATAAGATATTACATGGCCATTAATAAACAAATAAACAGGTAAGGCAGATAATATCAAGACCTGACAGTGGCTAAGAACAGAAATATTGAAGAAAGAGACAGAAAACTGTAAAGGTCAAGCCTTAAGAACAATGGCATACAAAGTGAGAATCAAATAAACCTAGCTACAGATAGTAAATACTCCCTCTGACAGAAAGCTAAAGAAACAATGGATCAACTAGTTAATTGCTGCAAGAATATCACACAGATTTTATTTTTTAATTTTTAATTTTATTTTATTGATGTTGTCCATTACACAATGAGGGTTTTAGTGGGTCTACACATAGTAAAATACATAATGAAGGTTATAGAGGATATACTCATAGTAAAATGTACCTAAGAAAGAATAGAAGAGAAAATATAGAAATAAAATATATCAATGAAAGAATAGAAGAAGAGATATAGGAATAGAAGAAAGGTATAGGAAACATAGGAGAGCAATAGGACAGGGGACGGAAGGCACTCTAGTGCACTTATGCATGCCCGTTACTGACCTCTTAGGAATCTGGAGAGGTCAACCATGGACAATCTAAGGGTAAAGTGTTGGGGGTTTGGGGATGATACTATGGAGTCCGGTAATGAGTTCCACGCTTCGACAACTCTGTTACTGAAGTCGTGTTTTTTACAGTCAGGTTTGGAGCGGTTAATATTACATTTAAATCTGTTGTGTACTCTTGTGTTGTTGTGGTTGAAGCTGAAGTAGTCACCAACAGGCAGGACCAGGATTGAAAGTCTAGTCTCGTAGGGTATTCTGTTTTGAGTGGAGGAGTGAAGAGCTCTTCTGGTGAAGTATCTTTGAACATTTTCAAGAGTGTTAATGTCTGAGATGCGATATGGATTCCAAACAGATGAGCTATATTTGAGGATGGGTCTGGCGAAAGTTTTGTAAGCTCTGATAAATAGTGAGAGATTGTCAGAGCAGAAGCTAGGTAGGATTAGGTTTACAACTCTTGAAGCCTTCTTGGCTATGTTGTTGCAATGGGCTTTGGCACTTAAGTCTTTTGTTATTAGTACACCAAGGTCTTCAACTGAGTGGGAGTTATCTGTGATACACTATGTAATACAAATTTTGTTCCCAGCTTTTAAATGTTATATTCCAATTGCTTATGTCTAAAACAAATTAAAAATTGCTTACATTCTTCCTTATGTAGTGTTGTTTTAAAAAGGTGTATGATTTATTTTTCACACCAAACAAATAGGAATGCTATCCAAATTCCCAATTAAAGCCCACTATTGTCAATAATCTTCTGTCTCGGAGGATTATCCAGTCCTTAATCCAGGTCATGGCTTCGGCCTGTTGATATAATCTCCAGTTTGGTAACCCCATCCCTCCTCTTGTCTTGTGATCCTGTAGGTATCTTAATTTAATTCTAGCTTTCTTTTTGGCCCAAATGAATCTGTGAATTATTTTGTCTAGGGTATCAAAAAAGTTTTTGTTTAATTTAATAGCGGCCATTTGAAACAAATATAATAATATAATAACATTCATCTTTATTAAGGCAATTTTGCCAAGAAGTTGACGTTTTGCCCATTTTTCTAAGTCTGTTTTTACTTTTTGTATTACTACTCTGAGAGTACTTTTTCACTCTTGTCTTTATAAACTGGCCACATACATAGCAAAATGCGTCTGCTGGATGTATGCAACCTCTTGATGCCATCTAACTTGACTAAGTTGCTGTGTACTGTAAGGAAAAAGGATGTCTCTCCATACTTGATAAAAATGGTCTTTATTCCATGCAGTATTAAAGTACAAGAGTGTACTGAGGATTCAGCAGAGCAAGACTGATCACCCGGTACCAGAGTAACACACAATATATACAATTACATTCCTAAGCTCCTCCTGTAATGGGTGTGGGGCGAAGTGTGAATACTGTCGTTATCAGAATCTGAATAGATATTGAATTCACAACGGTCTGTCTAGGTCAATTCCCCTTTGTCTGTGATGGCCATTGCCCACTTACTAGGCAATCCCAATCAATTAGATCCTGTCTCTCTGTCTCTCAGGAAGGGCTATAGTGGCCCTATATAACTGTAGTTATGCAGCTACCTTCAATTCTATACAGTCTCAGAAAGTTCTAGATAACTCTGGACAGTTCTAGAAACTTCTTGATAGTTCTCACAATTCCAGAAGCTTCTTAAGTATCTTGAAATATTGCGAATATCCTTAAAAATAGATCAATTTCAAAATATCATTGTGCTGACCACAAAAGCAAAGTTTACAGAGAAGAATAACTTATTTCTATTCATTCAAGGTACAAACAGTCAGGAAAACACACTTAACAATTGGGAACAATTTTTTTTAAAAAAATTGTTCATTTGATTATTCAGTTCGTATTTGGAGTTCAGATTCTTTTTCCCAATGTGTAGGACAGAGCATTTACTGGTTGAGATTTGGAGTTGCCATGTGTTAGACCACTCAGAAACAGAGTCCAGGTCTTTTTGGAGAGTAGTTGTGTTATCGGTGGTATTGAAGAGTTTTACATTATCGGCAAAGAGGACACAGTTGCTTGTGATGTAGTCACAAAGGTCATTGATGTAGAGAATGAAGAGCGTTGGTCCCAGTACACTACTTTGGGGATCACCGCTTTTAACAGGGACGGGGGTGGATATGGTGCTTCCTATTTTGATCACTATTTTGACCACTAGTAGCGAGGGTTTATAAGTAGTGTTGGGCGAACCCGACAAAGTTCGGGTTCAGCGGGTTCAAACGAACTTGCTGTCGGAGTTTGTGTAGGTTCGCTGAACCTGAACCCGAACCCCTCTGGCCTGGCGGGAGGTGAAGCGCTTGGGGGGAGGCAGCGATGGGCTACGAGCCGGAACGTTAAATTGCCCTAGCTGCCGCGGCTCGTAGGTTCTTGCGGCAGAACCTGCCTCTTGAGCCGTCTTGCCCAGCGGGAAGCATAGCGCTGGAGGAGGGGGGTGTTAGGCTCCATCTAACCAGCGATAGCTGGGAACCACCGAAAATGCCTGCCCCTAGTTCTCTCTCATTTCAGCGGCTCCCGGCCATCGCCCGCTTGATGGAGCCTGACACCTCCCCCCCCAGCGCTTTGCCTCCCACCAGGCCAGAGGGGTGGGGAGGCAGATTCTGCTGCAAGAACTTACAAGCCGCAGCAGCGAGCACAATTTAATGTTCTGGCTCATAGCCCATCACTGCCTCCCCCCAGCGTTTCACCTCCCACTGGGCCAGAGGGTTAGGGAGGCAGGTTCTGCTGGGCCGGCTTCTGAGGATCCTGGCGGGCAGCTTCAAGCGGGCGATGGCTGCAAGACTCCCCCTCCCGCCCACTTTCTGCTTGAAGCTGCCAGCCGGGATCCTGAATAGCCGGCCGGCAGAATCTGCCTCTCCACCCCTCTGGCCCAGAGGGAGGCAAAGCGCCGGAGGGGGGTTGTCAGGCTCCATCAAGCGGGCGATGGCCCTGCCCCTTGTTCTCTCTCGTTTCGGCAGCTCCTGGCCATTGCCAGGGGAACAAGAATGCATAGGCTAGCTGAGGGGAAGGAGGTACGCCCCTGGGGGCAAAGGAGGTAAAGGGGATGGCTCTGTGCTGGATTAGAAGCTTCACACCAAAGGTTTTTAAATCTCCCACTATCACCTGAGCAAGTGCATGCACATACACACACACTCCTCTCTCCTCCCTCCCTTTTTCTCTCATACTCCTCCCCTACATATACATACACACACATTAGGAGACCGCCCACCACAGAACTAAGATCCCATTCTTAATGAGTCTGGGGACTGAGCTTGCCTCTGCAAAAATGAAGTCAGCCAAGCTCCCTGATGTGCCCCTAGGAGAGCAGGCAGTTGGTGGTGCCGGAGGATCCTTTCTCACACACATCTCCTCTCCCAAGGTACTTGTGTGCAATCCCGCTCAAAAAGCATCCCTAGTCTTCTCAACTTCATGGTTTTGTGCCACGATGCAGGTGAGGTGGACCCAATGCCAAGGTGCCATTTAAGAAAAAAAGGTGAGAGGCTGGGTGTGTGCATGAGAAGGAAGATGTCCCTGAAGTCTAGGGCAGAGCTAAGGTCGTAAGGGTATTGGGAGGTCTCCCTCCTATTCTCTACCCTCCACCAAAACAAAATGAAAAACCTCCACAAATCTCTCTTCTTCCTTTCCTTTCATTCTCTTTCCTTCTTTCTTCTCCTTCTCTTTCCTCTTCTTTCCTCGCTTCTCCTCCACTTCTTTCCTTCCTTTCCTGTTCTTCCTTTTCTTCTTTTCCTTTCTTTCTCTTTCCTCTTCACCCTGGGAAGCGGCCTCCTCCTCTTGTGACAGTCTGGAGCAGACGGCAGGCTCAATGCCCTGAGACGATTTTTCAGACAGGCGCAGGGCTCAGGCAGGGGTTGATGTGGGCGTCCTGCTTCAGGTCCCACTTGGGCAATGGGTAGAAGCAGCTCTTCAGCTGAAGCCTTCAGCCAGGGAGCAGTCTGGCCACTTCTCGAGGTGGAGGATCTGTTCCATTGCACGGAGGGTCAAGGTGCACTCGGGGGACTTTGCGGGCTCAGCTTCTGCAGCTGCTGCTTGCGGGTCCATTGAGTCCGGCATCACAGCCTCCTGCAGGCGAGAGGTGGTCAGGCATGTGGGGACGTCACAGGGGGGAGGGGAGGGCCTAACTCTCCAACTCCTGCAACTGCTTGTCCAACACTGGGACTCCCCATTGGAACGTGTGGCCATCAGCCCAGTCAGCCGCGCTTGGCTCAGCCTCCTTCTTTTCTTTCCTTTCTTTCTTTCCTTTCTTTCCTTTCTTTCTCTTTCCTCTTCTTTCCCCTCCTCTCCTTTCCATTTCTTCTTTACTTCTTTTCTTTCTTCCTTTCTTATCGCTAGCTCCCTTTCTTTTTTTCTTTCTCTTCTATTCATCTCGGCGGTGGGAGAAGAAAGTGGCTGGCGCCCCTAGTGGCCCTTTGGCTCCAGGGCTGGGCAGCAACGTTGGCAGCACATGTGAATGGAGCAGTGAGGGAAGCGGTGGAGGTGGGGGCCAACCAGTTATTTCTTTATATATTTCTTTTCTTTTTCTTTGATTTGTTCTTTCTTTCCTTATTTCCTCTTTTCCTGCAGTTCTTGTTATTCTTTGCTCTTTTTCTAAGTTTAGCTTCTATTAATTTTTATTACTATAATTAAAATTCTTAATAAAATATATTTTAAAAGCTCAAAAGCATTGATAATAACTAGACTGCAATATTTAGAAAATAAATAAAATATTGATCTGAAAACAATTGTGAATATTTTGATGCTTTTGCCATCTGCAGAAAAATTGACAGCATAGACTAATAAATGAATACCAATCGACTTGGCCTGCATGAGCTGTATTCATAATAAGGGAGGCAAGAGAAATCAATGTATTGAAGGGTATATAAAAGTGTGTGTTGTTTTTAATCTACAAATGCTTTTTACTATCCAACAGAATTTTATAAATAATGTAAAGCATACAATATGGTATTGTTGAATTTCTTTCTAAAAGCAAAGATAATTAAGTATTTAAAAAATTATACACTATTGAAGTGTTTCCTAAGTGGTACAAAAATTCTAATTGGGCATCTGTGTGTGTGTGTTTTGTGTGAGTGTATGTGTGTTTCTATATATGAATTTTATTTCATAAATTTCCAATGCAAGTATCTAAGAAGAGTTTAAAGTTCATATTTTGAAAATGTATTTAATTTAAATGTTTGTTGAATTTGCTACTCTTAAAATTATTTTTGTAGTATTTTCAGGTGTTCTACAATAAGTTCATTTACGGTTATTTGGAAAGGCGGTTCATGAAACAGTTAAAGCTTTGAAATTGGTAGCTGAACATTTATTATAGAAAAGGACAAACAGATGATTGCAGAATTCACTGAAGGGGACTACCAAAGCATCAAGACTTTGGAAAGAAATTAAAGCTCCATGAAGAGGAACTGTGGTTGAGTACTGAAGCAATAGCTGAAGTCAGAGTGATTGAGACAACAACCATGCCAAGCAATATAGGGACAAGATATCAAGAGACAATGACTGCCTTGTTTAACCAGTGATAAATGGAACTACCAACATAGAAACCAACTATCCTACCAACAGAAGAGAAACTATAGTAAGCAGAGAGAAACCAAATACAGTACAGTGATACCTTGTCTAACGAACCTAATTGGTTCCAGGACGAGGGTCGTAAGGTGAAAAGTTCATAAGATGAAACAATGTTTCCCATAGGAATCAATGGAAAAGTGATTAATGCGTGCAAGCCCAAAATTCACCCCTTTTGCCAGCCAAAGCGCCAGTTTTTGCGCTGGTAGGATTCCTCTGAGGCTCCTCTCCATGGGAAACCCCACCTCCAGATTTTGCGATGCTGCAGGGGAATCCCACCAGTGCGAAAATGGGCACTTCGGCTGGCAATGGAAGTCCGGAGGTGGGGTTTCCCAGCAAGGGAAGCCCCAGCGAAATCGTAGCATCGCAAACCTCCGCTGGGGCTTAAGAGCCAAAGCTGGGCTGGCTTTAGCCCTAATCCTGCCTTAACGGGGTTAAGGCTCCTTTAACCCCAGCCTACCATCGAGCCAGAGCAGCGAAGGAAGTGAAGGAAGCTTTCCTCTTCCCATTTGCTCTCTATATGTCCTCCAGTTTTAATGGACGGCTTCTAAGCTGTCCTCTTCCCCATTTGCTCTCTATGTGTCATCCAACTTTCACAGAGGGTTTCTAAGCTTTCCTCTTCCCCATTCTCCGTGAAAGCTGGAGGACACGTAGAGAGCAAACAGTGAAGAAGAGGAGAGCTTATAAACCTTCCCTGAAAGCTTGAGGACACGTAGAGAGCAAACAGTGAAGAAGAGGAGAGCTTATAAACCTTCCCTGAAAGCTTGAGGACACATGGAGAGCAAATGGGGAAGGGGAGAGCTTATAAACCCTCTGTGAAAAGTTGAGGACACATAGAGAGCAAACGGTGAAGAAGAAAGATTATAAACACTCCGTAAAAGCTTGAGGACACATGGAGAGCAAACGGTGAAGAGGAGAGATTATAAATCCTCTGTGAAAGATTGAGGGACACATGGAGAGCAAACAGGGAAGAGGAGAGCTTATAAACCCTCCGTGAAAGGTTGAGGACACGTGGAGAGCAAACGATGAAGAGGAGAGATTATAAACCTTCTGTGAAAGCTTTAGGACACATAGAGAGCAAACGGTGAAGAGGAGAGATTATAAACCCTCCCTGAAAGCTTGAGGACACATGGAGAGAAAATGGGGAAGAGGAGAGTTTATAAACATTCCCTGAAAGCTGCAAGATACATGGAGAGCAAACAGAGAAGAGGAGAGTTTATAAACCCTCCGTGAAAGCTTGAGGACACAAAATTCAATCAATACAGTATATATATATTTTTTAAAGAAAGAAATATTCAATTAAAATATAATTAAAAGTAACAACTAGTTTGTATATTGGATCATTATGGGAATGGTTAAGTTTTCTTTCAATGGTTTCATTTAGTCCTAAATATCAAATTTTATATTCTCACTCATCCCATTTACATATTTTGTTTCTATTCAATCTTGTCTGATTCTTGGAGATTGTCAAGAATTGTGATTTTCTTGGCACGATTTTTCGTAAGTGGTTTGCCATTGAGGATAGGAGAGAAGTGACTGGCCCAACCACCTAGTTGGCCTTGTGCCCAAGATGGAAACTCAATTCCTGGTTTCTAGCCTAATGCCATGGATCATTATTAAAATATTTATTTTGGTGCTTTCATTTAGTCTTAAATACCAAATTTATAGTCCTATTCATAAATACTACTACTGGTATATAACATCTATGAACATAAATCTGATTTAGGCTGCAAAGAAAAAGCATTAAGTATATTATCTTGAAATGATTGATCCTTAAGCAGTCTGTTGATGTCAGAATAATTGCTGTTGGGTAAGAAACATGGTCCCAGAACTCTAGATTCAAAAATAGCAGCCATAGTTGAAGATATATAAATAGAAAGAAGTGCAAATATATATTTTACCTGTATTCATCTTGATAAATATACCATAAGAAACAACTCATATCTGCCCTGATATGTAAGTAGCGTTCCTCTTCAGGCACTGACTATAAAAGGAAAAATATGAATTATTTCTTTTTTTTCATAGTGTGAGAGTTATCCAAAATGTTTCATGAAGCTGCCAATTCTGTAGCACTGAAAGGGTGACACCAACTGCTGCCTGCTTTTTCTCAATAAAGCAGAATGTTTTTAATAAGAGATTCAACTATCTTTGTCACCAAACAATAGCCATTTATATTTCAGGAAAGCATAGAAACATAGAAGACTGACGGCAGAAAAAGACCTCAAGGTCCATCTAGTCTGCCCTTATACCATTTCCTGTATTTTATCTTAGGATGGATCTATGTTTATCTTAGGCATGTTTAAATTCAGTTACTGTGGATTTACCAACCACATCTGCTGGAAGTTTGTTCCAAGCATCTACTACTCTTTCAGAAAAATAATATTTTCTCATGTTGCTTTTGATCTTTCCCCCAACTAACCTCAGATTGTGTCCCCTTGTTCTTGTGTTTAGTTTCCTATTAAAAACACTTCCCTCCTGAACCTTATTTCACCCTTTAACATATTTAAATGTTTCGCTCATGTTCCCCCTTTCCCTTCTGTCCTCCAGACTATACAGATTGCGTTCATTAAGTCTTTCCTGATAAATTTTATGCTTAAGACCTTTCACCATTCTTGTAGCCCGTCTTTGGACCCGTTCAATTTTGTCAATATCTTTTTGTAGGTGAGGTCTCCAGAACTGAACACAGTATTCCAAATGTGGTCTCAACAGCGCTCTATATAGTGGGATAACAATCTCCCTGTTCCTGCTTGTTATACCTCTAGCTATGCAGCCAAGCATCCTACTTGCTTTTCCTACTGCCCGACCACACTGTTCACCCATTTTGAGACTGTCAAAAATCACTACCCCTAAATCCTTCTCTTCTGAAGTTTTTGCTAACATAGAACTGCCTATACAATACTCAGATTGAGGATTCCTTTTCCCCAAGTGCATTATTTTACATTGGGAGACATTAACGTGCAGTTTCCATTGCTCTGACTATTTATCTAGTAAAGCTACATCATTTACCATATTACAGACACCTCCAGGAATATCAACCATATTGTACACTTTAGAGCAGTGTTTCCCAACCTTTTTTGAGCTGCGGCACATTATTCATATTTTCAAAATCCTGGGGAACATTGAAAGGGGGGGTGGGGGGTGGGCTAAAGAAAAGTTTGGACAAAAAAACCATCTCTCTTCCTCCCTTTCGCTCTATTTCTCCCTCTTTCTCTCTTTTCCTTCCTTCCCTTCTTTCTCTCTCCATCCCTCTTTCTTTCTTCCTCTCTTTTTTGCTCTTTCTCTCTCCCTCCTTCCCTTCCTCTGTCTTTCTCTCTCTCTTGCTATCTCTTTCTTGCTTTTTTCTCTCTTTCTTGCTCTCTCTCTCTTTCACTGTCTCTTGCTATATGTCTCTTTCTTTGCCTCTCTTGCTATTTCTCTGTCTCTCTTGCTATGTCTCTCTTTCTTTTTTCTCTCTCTCTGCCTCTCTTGCTATGTCTCTCTTTCTTTCTCTTTCTCTCTCTGCCTCTCTTGCTATGTCTCTCTTTCTCTCTTGCTATGTCTCTCTTTCTTTCTCTTTCTCTCTCTGCCTCTCTTGCTATGTCTCTTTCTTTCTCTTTCTCTCTCTGCCTCTCTTGCTATGTCTCTCTTTCTCTCTTGCTATGTCTCTCTTTCTTTCTCTCTCTCTCTCTGCCTCTCTTGCTATGTCTCTCTTTCTTTCTCTCTCTCTCTGCCTCTCTTGCTATGTCTCTCTTTCTCTGCCTCTCTTGCTGCCTCTTTCTCTCTCTGTCTCTTTCTCTGCCTCTCTTGCTGCCTCTCTCTCTGCCTCTCTTATATGTCTCTCTTTCTTTCTCTCTCTCTCTCTCTCAGCTGACTGCAAGCGGGAGCCCTGACGGCAGCTGGACGTGCTGTTGGACGCCGTATATGCCAAGCCCGCAGCGCCAGCAGTACGGCATCCAGCAGCACGTCCAATCGCCACCGTCAGGGCTCCCACTTGCAGTCAGCTGAGAGAGAGAGAGAGAGAGAGAGAGAGCTCCCACCGCCTGGAGCTCCCTCTCGCCGCCGCCATCTCCCCGCGACTGCCTGCGGCCGCTGCAGCCACACACCCCCGCTCCTCCCGCCAGTGCCCTCCCGCCGGGCCCCAAAGGACACTTGCCGCCGATGCCAGGGCCCGGCGGGAGGGCACTGGCGGGTGGACGGGGGGGGTGCGGCTGCAGCTGGGAAAGGCGCAGGGAGGGAAGCTGCCTGCCCGCCTGCCTCGGGGAGCCGCGCTTGCAGCCGCAAACCAAAAGGGCAAACCCCGCGCGCTCCCCAGCCCCGGCCCGCCTCTGCACCCCCGCCCGGCCCGCGCTCTCTCCTGTCCTCTCCTGCCCGATGTCGTGGTTTCCGGCGCTCTCCTGCTGGGCCCCAAAGAAGGAAGGCGGGAAAAAGGCGCAAAGAACGAAGCTCTCCTTCTTCTTCCTGCCTTCCTTCTTTGGGGCTCAGCAGGAGAGCGCCGGAAACCGCGGCATCGGGCAGGAGCCGGGGGACAGCTGCGAGCGGGCGCTCCAGGTCGGCACCGGCAGCGCCCCGCCCAGCTGGAGCTTCCGTAGCTCTGCGGCACACCTGGCAGTGTCTCGCGGCACACTACTGTGCCGCGGCACACCGGTTGGGAAACGCTGCTTTAGAGTCATCGACAAATAGGCAACCCTTCCCTACCAAACCTTCCGCTATGTCACTCACAAACATATTAAAAATAATAGGACCCAGGACAGACCCTTGTGGCACACCGCTAGTAACCAGGCTCTGCTCAGAATACTCGCCATTAACAACAACCCTCTGATGTTTACGCTTCAACCAGCTTCAAATCCACTGAACTATGCAGGGATTAAGTCCAAACTTCACTAACCCTATCAGCTCTTTATGTGGAACTGTATCAAAGGCTTTGCTGAAGTCAAAGGCTTTGCTGAAGGCAATATCCACTGCACCGCCTTCATCCAACACCTTTGTGACATAGTCAAAGAAATCAATGAGATTAGTCTGACATGATTTGCCTTCAGTAAAGGCATGCTGATATGGGTCCAATAAGTTATTGTTTTTTAGTTGCTGATTTATGCTCTTTTTGAGTAGAGTCTTCATCATTTTAACTACAACTGATGTCAAGCTAACTGGCCTGTAGTTACCAGCTTCTTCTCTTCTTGTGGATAGGCACAACACTGGCCATTCTCCAATCCTCAGGAACATCTCCTGTTAACAGGGATTGGTTAAACAAATCAGTCAGTGGGGTAGCAATGACAAATCTGCGTTCTTAAAGAACTCAGGGGTGGATGCCATCTGGACCCATTGCCTTATTTATCTTTAAGCGTTCAAGTTCCTCTAAGACATCAGCCTCTAAGATCACTGGAGCTGAATCCGTACAGCTGGAAGCAATGCTATATCCATCTATATTGTATTGTAAGGTACCTTTTGTGAAAACAGAAGTAGCTATTGAAATGGTCAGCGACCTCCTTACTCCCATCAATGTATGTATTATACCCAGTACTAAGCTTTGTGATGCTGCAGTTTTTCTTCTTTCTATCACTAATATATCTGAAGAAGGTTTTATCCCCCTTCTTTACAGATTTGACAATTTCTTCCTCTTTTGAGGCTTTAGCAGCATATATTATCTGTTTTGCCTCCTTCTGTCTCATTTTATACATCTCTCTGTCAGCTATACTTCCAGACTCTTTATACCTCCTATAGGCAGCCTTTTTTTCATTGACTATAGCCCTTACATCATGGCTAAACCATAGCAGTTTCTTCTTCCTTTTACCTTTAGTTATTTGCCTTACATACAGTCCAGTGGCTTTTAAGATGGCCTTTTTTAATACAGTCCACTGGGTGCTCGCTCCTGCCATTTTATCCCTCCCATTTAATTTATTATTTAAATATTCCCCCATTGCATTAAAATTTGTTTTTCTGAAATCCAATACTTTGGTTGCAGTATAGAATTGCTCACAATCAGTTTTTACATTAAACCACAAACATAGATGGTCACTGCAACCTAAATTTTCTCCCACCTTAACCTCTAAAACCCGGTTCCCATTCGTAAAAGCTAAATCTAGAATATTCTCCCCTCTAGTCGGTGTCTTAACCAGCTGCACCAGAGCTGCTCCTGTAAAGGCCTCTACTATATTCTTACGTTTGCATGCCATTTGGGTAATTTCATCCACCATCTTGTTGTCATATTCCTCAGATTGCCCTGGAGGCCTATAGATCACCCCAAATTTAATGACAGAACCTTCTTTAGTTTGCATGCAAACCCAGAGAGTGTGCAGATCTTTACACATATTTTGAATTAGTGTTGTTTTTAAACTTTCCTTAACATAAATGGCTACTACACCTCCCCTTCTCTCTATTCTATCCTTCCTATACAATGTATATCCTGGTATGGATATTTCCCATTCATTAGAATCCTTAAACCATGTCTCAGTTATGGCAACTAGACCCAAATTATCTCTAGATATTATGACCATTAACTCACAGAGCTTGTTGCTCGAGCTTTGAGCATTCGTGCACATTACCCGAAGAAAATTATTATCATTATTAGTTTGCCCCTTGTCATCAACAACTACATCTATTTTATTTACAAGCTCCCTTTTCATATGCTTCAAGAAACTGATTTATGCTCATTGGTCGGGGGCAGAAATCATCCACATCACTTACATCTCTGTCCCCTTTACCTAGTTTAAATGCCTGTCCAAAAAAAGTTCTGAACTCCTCACCGAGCACCTGGGTACCTCTGTATGATGGATGCAAACCATCCCTCTTAAACAACTCCCTATTATACCACCTATTGACATCATGACTTACATAGCCAAAACCTTCAGCTTTACACCACTGCCTTAACCACACATTAAACTCTCTGATACAAGTTGTTTTATCCTCCTGACCACAGACCGGTAACACCCCTCCAAGATGGCGATTTAGGCAGATGTTTAGACAGAGAGTGGGAATCTAAGTTTGAAGAAAAACATTAAAAACATTGGAATCCTGGTATTAGAGTTACCAGAGTTACAATGCAATTAGTTAGACAGACTTAATAATATCCAGAACCAACCAACAAACAGAAACTGTCCAGCCATGAGGAATCTCAACCACGAGGCAACCGAAACCTACCAGACAAAGGCAAGACAGAAAAGTATCTTCAAAGCCATCAACCATCTATATGTAAAGATCCTGCGTGAAAGCCGAAAGTAACAGGACTCCGGAGGTTCAACTGACTGTGATTGATCCCTACTGCCCTTAGAACCCCAATCAACACCAGCGCACCCCCGGACCACCCCCCCCAGCAAATTAACCCCAGCGATCTGCCCGTGCGCCATCAGCCTGATCCAGCCCAGCCTGTCCAATCTCCAGCTGATCTATCCGAAGCGGCAGCATAGCCTCTTATAACTTTTAATTCGCCTGATTTATAGATAAGCCATCCAAAGCTTCTAACTTTTAGCAAAAGCGAAAAGAGTCTTTTACTCTGCATTGCCCGATCCCCTGCTGATCCTGATTTTCCTGCAACCCTCTCTTACACCGGAGGTCAGCCAACATTTAAAGAAACAGTCCACGTGGCTCCCTGGGGTAACAATAGACCACTGCCCCTTTTTGTGCATGAACCATCCCAAGAAACAGAAATAAATTGGGAAACGTAGTTAAAGCTTCTTGACATACTAACTCAACTGTAAAAAAAAAAAAGCTAAATCTTCCTAACACTCTAACACAACAATACCTATCATTAACCATGCCAAACAAAAAATCACAAACCCTCACATACCAACACCCTCAAATGGATGATACCTCTAACAAAGATAACATTTGTTACAAATGCAGTAAATCCATCAATGGTATAGAAGAATTGCGGCGCCGGACTTACCCGGCAGCAGGCTTTGCTGGAGGGACCGGGAGACACCGGACCCTCATGGCGGCCGCCATCTTGAATCCCGAGCGAAGTCTCGCGAGGCAAGACTTCGCTCGGGAGTTCGGGCCTGTCTGGCCCAGCTGCTGATTGGTCCGGGCGGGGCCTGCTTGCCCTATATAAGGGCGAGCAGGCCCGGGGCTCTTCCTTTTCGCCCGGACAGCAAGCCACGAGCAGACACTTGTCAGTTCTGCTCGCGGCAGCCATTTTGGAGGAGCCTCGTGCGGCGGCCGCCATTTTGTGCAGCCTGTGGTGGGCGAGAAGGCCTCCTTTTGCCTTCAGGCGAAGAGGATTCATTGTGGAGCCAGCAGCAGCTGTGCTCCGCCCTGGTTTGCCCCCCAGTTTCCTGGGTTCGGGGTGTGGGGGTGCTCTCCTCCGGGGCCTCCTGGGCTTACAGGGTCCCTGGGGGGGTGAGGCCTTTGGGATAAAGGCCCTATAAAGCGGTGCAGCGAGGCCTTGCTGCAACCGCTGGGGAGGGTGGAGGTTTTCACCTCCAGGGGGTGCATTGGGAGGCCTGCTGCATAAGTAGGCCTTGCCTCGTGGGTGCAGGCTCCTTGGGGGTTGTTCTCTCCCACCCCCCTTCTTTATTCTGTTTAAAATAAAATAGATTGAGGCAGGCCCATGGCCCCTAAAAAGAGGCAAGCCCAGGCCCTTCCGGCCCAACCTGTGGTTCGGCCTAGGAGGGCAGCGAGGCCTTCTGCTCGGGCCCGGGCCAGTGCGGAAGGGCCCCCGGGGGTGGTCCTGGCGGCAGGGGAGGTGGGATTCATGCCCACAGTCCCTCAAACCGAGATTTCTCCTTCTCTCTCTTGGGCTAGGGTCCTGGAGAGGCTCGATGAGCTGGAGCGGTGGCGGTCTGGGGCAGGCCCGGAGGGGCTTCCCATGACTGCCTTCGCAGCATGGGGTAACGACCCCGAAGAGGAACCAGCCCAGGAGGGACAGATGGCCCACACCGCGCAGCTGGCCCATACCGGGCAGACGGCCCAGACCTGGCAGACGGCCCAGACCGGGCAGATGGCCCAGTCGGGGCAGTGGTCATCGTTCCAGGGCCCAGCGAGGATGGGCCCCCCATGGATGGCTTCCACCCCTTACGGGGCAGGTGAGGTTGCACCACACGCAGGCACTACACCGCTCCTTCCCGTGCAGGGTCCCGGGTTTATCCCGCCTGCATTGGGGAGTGGCAATAGCTTCCTGGGGGCCACTGCGGGCACATGTGGGCAGGTTTGGTCCCCGCCGGCCCCGTCGGTAGGGGCGCCAGGGGTATCTTTCCCACCTGGAGCAGGGGTGGGGGGTTGGATCCCTCCTCCGTCGGCCATTATGCCACCGCCCCCTTTGGTGTATCCACCGGGGCTTGGAGTGCTGGGGATGGGGGCCACCACGGTGTGGGACCCGTTCGCCAGCATCAAGCCTGGGGCCATCCCTTGTGGGTTGCCCGCGACACCATTGGGCTATCATCTCCACCCGTCGGTGAAGGAAGCAATCTGGCGGGGGGAATATGTCGACCTTTTCTCCCTTTTAAATAGGGAGGTCCCCAAGCAGGACAAGGAGGTGGTGCCTGGGGAGAAGGTTAAAAAAACGAAGGTCACAAAGTGTTTCAGCTCTTGGCTGTACGCTTTTTTGACCTTCGCGTCGGTAGTAATTCAGAGGCAGACGGGTAGGGCCGCTGCCTTGCTGAAATACATAGACCTAATAGCGAGAGCCCACTTTGAGTACGCGGGTACGATCTGGAGGCACTACGATAAGGGGTTTAGGATGCGTATCGCCCATGACCCCTACTTGCCCTGGGATATGGTGGTACCGGACTTTTGGTTCCAGGCCACGCATATGTCCGGGAAGGAAGGATGTGATAGGACCGACAGCGGTCATTTTATGGAAGAGGAGCCCGTGACGCCCGCGCTGGCCAAGGCCGTGGCGGGTGGTGTAGGAAAGGGGGCCTCCCCGGTGTGCCACGAGTTCGCCGCAAAGGGGGCGTGTTTTCGTCCCTTTTGCAGGTTTCGTCACGCATGCGGGAATTGTGGGGGGAACCATTCCTCAGCCGTGTGTCCCCGCCCCAAGAAGGGGGCGGAAAAGAAGGGCGGGGTCCCCCAAAGCCTCCCCCACCTGTTGGGGGTAAAGGGGCCCAGTCCAATCAATTTACGAGTGCTTAAGGGTTGGTTGGGTGACTACCACCCTCGCTCGAGAGCGGCTGCTCTCTTGCTAGGATTCTCGGAGGGATTTAGGATCCCTTACATGGGGGGTTAGGAGGGCCTTCATGTCTGACAACCTTAGGTCGGTTGTTGGTCACGAAGACATTGTTAGGGAGAAGATTCGGAAGGAGGTGGGGCAGGGTCCTCGGGCCCTTCCCGGAACCGCCCTTCCCGAATCTTCGTGTGTCTCCCTTAGGTGTGGTCCCCAAAAAGGCGAGTGGTGAATTTAGGTTGATTCACCATTTGTCTTTTCCAAAAGGGGAGTCAGTGAATGACTTCATTCCTGACGAGCTGTGTTCAGTCCGGTATGCATCCTTTGATGCGGCCGTGACTATGGTTAGGAAGTGTGGGACAGGAGCCCTTATGGGTAAATGCGACATTAAGTCGGCATTTCGGCTCCTCCCCATACACCCCGACGACTTTGAGCTGTTGGGCTTCCATTTCGAGGGTGGTTATTACGTGGACAGAGCTTTACCTATGGGTTGCTCTGTCTCGTGCTCTCTGTTCGAGAGTTTTAGCACCTTTTTGGAATGGGCGCTCAGGAGGCAAAGTGGTCTGGGTACTGTCGTCCACTACCTTGATGATTTCTTGTTGGCGGGGCCTGCGCATTCAGAGCAATGCTTTGCTCTAATGCGGGACTTCGAAGCCCTTTGTGCTCACTTAGGGGTGCCTTTAGCCTCTGAGAAGACCGAAGGCCCCGCCACCAGGATTACCTTTCTGGGTATTGAATTGGACTCAGAGGAGCAATCTTCCAGATTGCCCCTAGAGAAGTTGCTCAAGATCAGAAGGAAGCTTGATGAGGTGCTGGGCTGCCGGAAGGTTACCCTACGGCAGCTTCAGGAATTGGCAGGCATTCTTAATTTTGCCTGTCGGGTAGTTGTTCCTGGTAGGGCTTTTTCCAGGAGGTTATACGACGCGATGAAGGGGCTCCGTTTGCCCCATCATCGTACCCGCCTCTGCGCTGGGGTCAGGGCTGACCTCGGCGTGTGGCGGGATTTCTTGGTCAGGTTTAATGGTTTGTCTTTCTGGAGGCACGAGCTTCTTTTGGAAGCTGAGTTGCAGCTCTGCTCTGATGCCGCGGGGACTTGTGGTTTCGGGGTAGTGTTAGGTGACCAGTGGTGCTGGTCGGCATGGCCTCCGGAATGGAGTGCCTCTTCTTTGGTTAAGGACCTTACGTTCTTAGAGCTCTTCCCCTTAATAGTGGCCTTAGAGCTTTGGGGGGAGCAGTTTAGGGACAAGACTGTGCACTTTTGGTGTGACAACCTAGCGGTTGTCCATGTGGTGAATGCCCTGTCCTCTAAGAGCGACAGGGTCATGCGGCTTGTCCGCCATTTTGTGCACAGGTCCTTGTCCCTAAACGCATTGTTTTTGGCTAGGCATGTCGCCGGGTTGGATAACGGGGTCGCTGATGCCTTGTCCCGTGGTCAGTTGTCCAGGTTTCGGACCCTGGCCCCGTGGGCCCGAGAGTTGCCAGAAGCGTTCCCCGGCCACCTCTGGAGTCTGGGGGGGATCCAGAGTGGTGGAGAGACGAGGCATCCAGGCCAATCTCCTTGTCTGTAGCGCCCGGCACCCTCAGGGCATACCAGCGTGCAGGTAAGGAGTTTGGGGATTTCAGGCAGGGCAGGGGTTACCAGCTTTGTTGGCCTGTCCATGTAGAGCACCTGGCCGAGTTTTGCGTCCAGCTTAGGCAGCGTGGCCTGTCAGTTAGGACGATCCGGTCCAGGTTAGCCGGCCTCGCCTTTCTGTCCAAGGCGGGGGGGGGGTTGTGGATTTTTCGGGTGACTTTCGCATCCGGAAGATGCTGGAAGGCTGGCTGAGGGAGCAAGCGGGGGCCCCTGGTGACACTCGTCGGGCTCTGACGGTGGAGCAGCTGTCTTTAATTAACGGGGTTTTTGACAGTCTGTGTGCCTCATTGTACGAGGCCCGTCTTTTTAGGGCAGCGACTTGTGTCATGTTTTTTGGGGCCCTCAGGGTCAGCGAGGCCATGGCTTCGTCTCAGGCTGACACTTCACTCTGAGCCTTCCAGTACGCTGATCTGGCCTTTAGACAAGGGGGTGTGTCCCTTGTAGTAAGGCAGTCTAAGACGGATCAGCTACACAGAGGGGTTACCATCCAGCTTAGTGCGGCCGCCGACCAGTCGGTGTGTCCGGTGGCCGCCCTACAGCTTTATTGTAGCTTGCGGGGGTCGGGGCAAGGGTACCTGTTTAGGCATTGGGACGGTACCCCTCTGACCCGTTACCAATTTTGGGTGCTACTGTCCAGGGCAATGGCCCGGGTAGGCATGGATCCCGCCGGTTATGGAACGCATTCGTTCCGTATCGGCGCCGCCACTAGCGCGGCACTTTCTGGTTTCCCGGCCCATCGGATTCGGGAGATCGGCCGCTGGCGGTCAGCGGCATATTTGGGTTATGTTAGGCCCACTGAGGATCCTAGGCAGGGCTTAGGCTAGGTAACCTCTCTGTGTGTGTCCTCTTGCAGGTCCCCAGGCTACCATGAAACCGACGGTGCTGCTGTGTGGCCACAGCATGATATTTTGGGCCGGCCGCTTAGCAGCCAGGAGCGCCATCGGGACCCAGCTGTCCCTGGGGCGGTGGGTCAAGGTTGCCTGGATGGGCCGGAGAGGTATGCGGTGGGAGGGTCTCCTGCCGGCGTTGCTGGGCGGTCAGCATTCTGGGGCTGCGCCCGGCAGTATGATGGGGCGGCTCCTCGGGGTCGTGCCCAGGTGGGTTTGGGTGGGCAGCGTCCTGTGGCCGCACCCAGGTGGCTGGTATTGCACTTCGGAGGCAATGACCTGTGCATGCTGGGAGGCCTGGCGCTGATCATCCAGGCACGCGAAGACCTGCGAAGGCTTCGTGAGGTGTGGCCCACCACGCAAGTGGTGTGGTCAGAGATCCTACCTAGGATCGTGTGGAGGGACGCCTCTTCCCTTAGGGCCATTCACCGGGCGAGATGTAGAGTGAATAGGGCCCTGGGCAAAACAGTTAGGGAACTAGGTGGGGTTGTAGTGGCCCATCCCCTCATCACAATAGACCGGCCATGGCTTTACCGGGCCGACGGCGTTCACCTGTCAGAACAGGGGAACACCATTTTCTTACAGGACCTGCAGCGGTCTCTGCGTGAGCTGGCGCAGCTAGAGGGGGGAGTCGGGGGGCCAAGATAGAGATCTGACCCCCGCTCCGTGGCAGGTTAGGGGCAGAAAACTGGGGTGGTTCGTTCTCCCTTGGGCATCTTTGGGGATGATTGACAGGTTCTCCGCAAGCTCATGGAGGGAGTGTCTGCCTGAGCAGCTGGGGGGAACCTGTCTTTGGGTCCTGCACCTTTAATTCCCGGATTCGGGGTAGCCGGTGGGACCCCCCTCATGCAAAGCATGGCAGGGTCGCAGGTGATGGACTGGTCCCTCACCTGGACTTGCATCGAGATACGCCCATGAGTTGCCCAGGAAGTTTTTTGTCATAACGTCATTTCCGCCCCGGAAGTATTTGTTTGACCCTGCAGGTCCATTTCCGGGTCATAGTTGATTATGCTAATATATGCAAATTTAATGAATAAATTGTGCAAATTTATGTTAATAAAAATGACCCAGTTTAAATCCAGCTCTTGTGTCCGTGTCGTTACTCCGTCTCTGCAGCAATACAACAAATACCAGATATGCCTAAACTACGCCCATAACACCTTCCTGGAAATAAACAAAAACTTAACCAATTTCCTTCAAAAAGTTTCCACCTGCCTTCATTTTTGCCCTACATGTCTACCCAAACTTAAGGAACTGATCATCATGTCCAATAATTTTCTCAATCTTGACTCAACCTTATCTGCACAAAAAGATTACACTGAATCTATGGAAGCCCATATCGAAGCAAGAATACAAGCATGCTTCACATCCTTGGACAATAAAATCACAACACAGGCAAAAAGAAATTCAATAGACCTAAATCCCACTTCAATACAACAACAAAACCCTCAACCAATAACCCATCATCCACTACCACCACCATATGATCAACCACATCAACCACCTCCTCATCAACACACCAATCACCCAAATAACATATCCCTACTAATCAAAGAAACTCTTGAAAGAGAACAAAAACATAATAAAGCCATCATATTTGGATTAGAAACCACTAATGAACCTGATATCAATAAAATTCGCAATACAGTACATTGCACCAAAATACCCGAGCTCCATACCTTACTAAAAACTGCCAAATACGACATCATATTTATATGCGAAACATGGTTAAACGTATCTCTCCCCAACTCCATTATTACATTAATGACTACCACATTTTCCGAAACGTGAAGAGGAAGTAGAGTTGCAATCTTCTATAAAAAATCACTCAACCTAAAGGAAATCCAAATTAAACAAGATCTTTACCTTCCAAAAACTATCATATGTGAACTAACCTCAGTCACCACACTCTGCTTCCTCCTATGTTACAGAGCCCCTGACTACGACATCTCACATGTGAACAAGCTAACCACGCTACTAACGTGGGCAACCTCCTACCAACATCCTCTTATATTTCTTGGCGATTTAAATCTATCATATGTTAACTGGTCCCTAAATGAATGCACAACTGAACCCATTCACTCAACCCTCTACAATGCTATCACTAGTCTAGGACTAGTGCAACTAGTTACAGACAACACCAGACTCAACAACTGCGTAGACCTCATCTTCTGCAACAGTTTACACTCAATTTATGGACTCAAAGTAAAAGAACCCTTTTCCAACAGCGACCACAGCACAATCGACTTTTGCCTCAATGTACTTCCTTAAATAAACAACTCCAAGAACAAGACAACCAATTTCAACTTTAAAAAGGTCAACTATAAAAACATAGAATCTTATCTCTCATCTCTTGACTGGACCACAATATTCTCCGGATATATCACTGTAAATGACTATTACAATATATTTTTGCTCGAGATCCAAAGAGTCATAAAATTATATGTACCTCTAATATTCACCAAAACCAAGAAAAATAAACTACCCATAAAAATAAGAAAGTTACAATCCAAAAAAAGATTACTCTGGCATAAAAATAAAACAGGCCATGTTGCAAACTTTAAAAAGCGCTATAAAAATTTATGTCATCAAATAAAGACTGAATGTACCAATTATCACATTAATCAAGAAGAAAACCTCCTACGTACAAAATCAACTCGTGCCTTCTATAACTCTGTAAACAAACTCAAAGACTCTAGATCCATCCCACCCCTTAAAGGACCTAATGATAAAGAGTATAACAATGAAACAATTAAAGCCAACCTATTTAACACCTTCTTCAGCTCTGTCTTTGTTAACAGCAATGGCTCATGCCCAGCATTTCCTAGTCGCAACTCAATTAACTTCAATGATCTAATGCAAATTGAATTTACAGAGGAAAATGTTAAAAAATCATTACACGACCTAAAACCTTCCCTTTCTATCAGAACAGACGGACTATATGCATACTTCTTAAAAAAGCTCTCCTCAACCCTGGCTAAACCTCTAAGCATAATTTTCGAAATATCTTCTACAACTAGCTCCCTACCTAAACTTTGGTCTCTAGCCACAGTCATCCCTATCTTCAAAAAAGGTGATCCAAGCAATATTGAAAACTACAGACCAATCTCCCTGACTTGTGTCACTTGCAAAGTCATGGAATCCATCATAAACCAATCCATTACACTTCATCTTGAAACTAATAACCTACTTTCCAACAAACAATTTGGTTTCAGGAAAACATTATCCTGCAATCTGCAACTCTTACACTGTAAAAACATATGGACTACCCAACTTGATCAGGGTCAATCAATAGATGCAATCTATATAGACTTTTGCAGAGCCTTTGACTCAGTAGTTCATGACAAACTTCTTCTGAAACTAAAATCCTGTGGCATCTCTGGACCTCTGCATGATTGGATTTCAGCATTCCTGTCCAACAGACAACAAGTGGTGAAAATAGGTAATGCCATATCTAATCCTGCTCCAGTTAACAGTGGTGTCCCACAAGGCAGTGTTTTAGGACCTACTCTCTTTATGCTCTACATAAACAATTTCTGTGACAATATGACAAGTAATTGTGTTCTCTTTGCTGATTATGTTAAACTATTTAATACTACTGACAATACTTCTACCCTTCAAAAGGACCTTGACAATAGAGCTGAATGGTCTAACAACTGGCAACTTCAAATCTCTGCCAACAAATGCTCCGTCCTACACATTGGTAAAAAGAATCTGAATACTAAATGCATACTTGGTAAAACTGAACTAACAGAGGACCCTCACTCAGTCAAAGACCTTAGAGTACTCATTTCCAATGATCTAAGTGCTAGAGCCCACTGTAACAGCATTGCCAAAAAAGCATTAAGAATTGTAAACCTAATCTTACGTAGCTTCTTCTCTAGAAACACTGATTTATTAACCAGAGCATACAAAACATTCGTCAGACCTATTCTAGAATATAGCTCACCTGTTTGGCATATCAGATATTAATACAATCGAAGGAGTCCAGAAATACTTCACAAGAATCCTTCACTCCTCCTCACGTAACAAATTACTCTACTCCTCCAGACTTCAAATACTAAATCTAGAAAATTTACAACTATGTTGTCTCCAAACTGATTTAACTGTTGTTCATAAAATCATACATCATAATGTACTCCCTGTCAGTGACTACTTCACCTTTAACAACAACAACACAAGAGCACGTAATAGATACAAACTGAATGTAAATCGCTCCAAACTTAACTGCAGAAAATACGATTTTAGCAACAGAGTGGTCACCACCTGGAACTCATTACCTGACTCGGTTGTTGCTTCCCCCAACCCCAAAATCTTCAACCTTACATTATCTACAATTGACCTCTCCCCTTTTCTAAGAGGTCTGTAAGGGGCGTGGATAAGTGCACTTATGTGCCTAATGTCCCTGTCTTACTGTCTTATTATCCTTTCTATTACTACATTCTACTTATGTTATGTTATGTTAATATGTACTATAATACTATACTTGTTTGACAAATAAATAAAATAAAATAAAATAATAAAATAAAATAAAAATAAACACCTCTGAGAAAGTCACTGAATCAGTTATTCTGCCCAGCTCCATGCTTAGGCATTGGAAATCTCTTTTTACTACATTAACATTTCTCTGGGACAAATCATTTGTGCCAAGATGCACCACCACATCAACGTTATTACCTTTACTCACAGCCTTGACAATATTTGTAATCCGCCTCCTGTCCCTGCTAGCAGTGGTCCCAAATCAACACCTCTAACAGTTGAGTCACCCACAAGAAAAGCAGAACTTTGTCAACCATAATAATAAATAAACATAACTCTACCTGTGCTTCTGATTTCTTTCATTTCAGAGCCTTTGATTTCATCATAAAAACACAACAAAGTTATACAGTCATATATGTATTCATAATATTTTAAAATAATTGAGAACTTACTCCAGTTTTAAGTAATGGTTGAACTTTATGATTACCAGGAATTGTACAAACCAGTGATGCTTGTGGTCTCCTAAAGCAAGGGGGGAGGGAGTATCATAATTAAGTGAACAACACATCTTTACTTATAAGATTTTCCTGACAGTTTGCTAAATTCCAATACGGTAACTAATGTAATTACAAAATGCTGGAAGTAAGTATTTTATAGCATCTTGCAATTTTGTGGAAGTGCAGTACAAAACATACATAAGGAACTTCACTCATTATGTTAATATAATACCTGATTTTTCAGTTCAATATGTTGTGTGAATTAAATACAGTGGTACCTCAAGATACGAACCCCTCGTCTTACGAACAACCCGAGATACGAACCCGGGGTTCAGAAAATTTTTGCCTCTTCTTACGAACTTTTTTTGTCTTACGAACGCCAAACCCGAACTTCCGGGTTCGGCGTTTGAGAGGCTGCTGGGAAGCCCCCCGGCTGTTTTAAAAGGTGACAGCCGGGCGGCGGGGCTTCCCAGCGGCCTCCCGAACGCCGTTCGGCAAAAGTTCGGGTTCGGGAGGCCGCTGGGAAGCCGCACTATGACAGGTAGGGGAAGCGGTGTGGAGCAATGGGAAGCTGAAGCCGCCGGCGGTTTGAGCCTCCCTTTGCCCTACGCTGCTTGGCCCTGCCTGTTGTCCTGGGCGAAGTGCTGGGGGGAGGGAGTCAGTAAGGTCCTCCTGCTCCCCCCCCAGCCAGGGCGGAGCAGTGTGGAGCAAAGGGAGGCTGAAACCGCAGGCGGCTTCAGCTTCCCATTGCTCCCCAGGCGGCGGCAGACTGCCTTTGTATTTTTGGCTGGGTGGGGAAGCAGGAGGCGCAGGATCGGGCCGGCGGGGGGCAAGGCAGCAGGTCAGCATCCTGGGCGGGCGGGCGGCGGGCAAGGAGGCGGGGAAGCCTCTTGCAGCAGCTGCCACTGCTGCCGGCTATCCCCGCCGCTCGCCCATGGCCGGCAGAAGATCGCTCTTGCCCGGCTTCCCCGCGAGGCAGCAGGTCAGCATCCTGGGTGTTTTAAAAGGTGACAGCCGGGCGGCGGCGGTTTTTTTCGTTGCACGGATTAATGGATTTTACATTGTTTCCTATGGGAAACAATGTTTCATCTTACGAACTTTTCGTCTTACGAACCTCCCCCTGGAACCAATTAGGTTCGTATCTTGAGGTACCACTGTATTGTTTCTTTTACACTATGGTTTAAGTGGATTATATTTATTCAATAAACCATATTTTTTAAAAAAATCATTATTTGTTATTCATTTATTGATTTATTAAATTTCTATGCCGCCCTTCTCCGCAGACTGAGGGCGGCTCACAACAGAGGAAAATACAAAGCACATAAGAAATCTAATATTAAAAATATGCTCTAAAACCATAATGCTTAAAAGCAACCATCCCCATGTCATCTTATCTTGTCATACATTATTCATTCATCGGTCAGGGCTGGATGTTAAAAATTCAATGGCCCCAGGCCTGTCGGCAAAGGTAAGTTTTTAAAAACTTGGGGAAGCCCGGGAGAATGGGGGCAGTACGAATCTCGGGGGGGGGTTGATTCCTTGGGACCAGGGCTGCCACAGAGAAGGCTCTTCCCCTATGCCCCGCCAGATCACATTGCTTGGCTGATGGGACTTGGAGAAGGCCAACTCTGCGGGACCTGACTGGCCGCTGGGATACATGAGTCTACGGAGAGGGGTGGCATACAAATCTAATTAATAATAATAATAATAATAATAATAATAATAATAATAATTAGTCCGATGCCATGTATGCCCTGCATAACTGCAAAAAAAGAGACTAGAGCATATATTCCTAATATAATCACCCATTGTTTTAAATATCTCTATATTTGCTATTAGCTGTATTGTCTGCAAATAGTGGGAAAATTAAAGAAAAATATTGGGGAATGCACTCTCATCTCAAAAACAAAGAAAAATGTGCTTTTTTAGGGAAGAAAGACTCCAATGCCCTGATCTGCATGCTGATTTACACAATTAGTTTAAGCACATAATAATCTAATTTGCTTATTATAAAAAGTAGGATAACTCAGATTTATCTCATATTGTTTTCTTCTGCTGCTTTGTTTAGAATTAGATGTTTAAAAAAGAAATGGTAGCTATCATTTTTATAATCTTTATTATATTGTAGCTATTCAATTATAAAATGGATTAATAAACAGTAAAAAGAACTAAAATATCCCACCATTCTATACATACATTATTCTTATTAGCTCTGAGATTTCTTACCAGTGTTAAAGGATCACTATGTCATAATTTTTCTGCTTCAACAAAAAAGCAGTACATTAGTTGTAACATTTTATTACATTTCCAAAGAAAAAACAATAGATATTCTTCTTTCTACAGTCTGTTTCTCTGTACACAGGTATTTATATATTCTGTAATATAATGGTGAAATCTACAAATTTTTCCTACCCATTCTGTGGGCATGGCTTGGTGATCGTGGTTATGTTACCGGGTGAACTCAAAAACCAACTTTCACATGTCACACACACACAAACAACACAAAAGTCTTATACACAATGGAAAAGCACACAAAATGGCCCCTGCAAAAACAAGCTTACAGATTCACAGAGAGTTCAAAAACAACTATACATTTTACACAAAAATAACACAAAAGCTACGTAACTGACCACAAAATGCAGAAGCAGCTGGATTTTACACAAAATGGCCCTTGCAACAAGCAGGAACACACAGAGCCAGAAAGAGCTCAAAAACGGAGGCTTCTGGGTTGCGGCAGCGCTGTGACGGGAGGTAGGGGATCGAGCTCCATCCCCGAACCTCCGATTTTCTTCTCGGGCTTGGGGGGCTCGGAGGGCTCGGTCGCAGAAAATGGGGTTTCCCGAATCCAGAAGGGCTAATCGCCATAGTCCCAACAGAGAGGGATTGCCCCGCAGCTCTGGCAAGAAAAACTGAGACCCAGCGATGGCAGGCTCTCGGCCATAGCAGTGCGCACACACAGAAGGAGGGAGAGAAGTGGTACAGAAGTCAATAAAAGCAGAACACCAGAGAAGAAGAAAAGATAAAGATCGTCAGAAAATTTGAAAAAAAGCAGCACTGAACAAGGTATTTCTTTTGGATTTCATTATATAAGGAAATAAAAGAAAAGTAAAGAACTAGGTATAAAAGGCGAACAAGAAAGTTTTTCTCTTTGTTAGAACATATCCTTGGGCATAAATTCAAGTCGCGACCGGATCTATTTTTTTCATTTGTATTTTTATATATTATATTTTAAGCAATTTATTGTTTCTATAATCTAATAATACTAAGAGAAAGACACATCCCTTAATATCTTACATTCCTGGAAGAAATAAGGATTTGATTTGATTTGATAAATAGGGGATGAAATCGAAATAAAGGGGATCTTACCGATTGAAATACCAAGTATTCCATGATTTCCAGCTTTTTTTTTTTAAAGATCAAGACGTATCTTTAAGTGAACATTTGGATTATTTGGATTAAAATGAGCAAAATTTAAGACATTCTAAGAAAATATACATACTGGACCCGGAGGAATCTTGACCAATTCAATTTTCTTATATAAAAAGGACTTTGGTGACTCGGAGGTATCTACAGAGGGACTACTTTACAAACGGCAACAGCGCAAGGATTAAACCGGACGAAATAGACTAAAGTTTCTTTTTTCTCTTTTTATTCTGTGTTATTTTTATTAGTAATACTTCTGTTCCCTGTTTTTTCTTTTTTCTTGTGGATTATTGGTTGTTGTTGTTTTTTTTGAACAGAAGACTGAGGAATTTGGACAGAGGATTTCGGTAAAATTTTAAACACATTTTTTCAAAGACCTAAAACTGTTTTAAGAAAGTTTGAATTTGAAATAACTTTTTAAATCCTTTTTTCCTTTTAAGCATTTATCTATTTTCCCCTATTTTATATATTATAATTTTACAATTATATATTTATATTTTTACATTTTTATATTTGCATAGCTACATCTTTCTTTGTTCTTGCCATAACTTTCCCCTTTACATTTACATATTTAGATACTTTATATTTCATATAGGGTTTTTAAATTTTCTCTTCTTTTCTTGTTATATTCTACTGTGGCTTTTTTATTTCTTTTCTCTTTATTTTTGACATTAAAAATGTGCTAGAATATTATTTTCCGCCCTCTTGATTTGGTACACCCCCAAATTTATAACACATTCTAGATTATATTCTATATTTACTCTCCCTCTTCTTTTTTCTTTCTTTCTTTTATATATATAATAATTATATGGTTAAGTGTATTGCTTGATATTTACTTTAGAGTGCATTTTATAAATCATTGTTAAAGTTTCTTTTTCTATTCTCCTTTTTTTATTTCCTTTCCCTTTCACTTTTTTTATTGTTTATCAATATTGGTATTTCCTGCTCGATTGTTTTGCCTGTTTGATTGTTGTGCCTTTTTAATACATAATTACTTAGCTTGATTATTTTAATCTTATAGTTGTTTTTAAGAATATAAATTTTATTATTAATTGAAATAAGAAAGCAATTCAAGGTATTGCATAATAGACTGTAAATCTCTGAGACATGAAAGGTTCTTTTAGGGCACAAAGTGTGACTTCTGTTACAACAACAACAACTCAAAAACAAACATCCACTCCAACTCCAACTCTTACTCCAAAGATATCCCCCACATCATCTTTGTTACAACAAAGATCGATAACAACAATGCTAGCCAAAGAAAAAGAAAAGGAGAAAACTCCAATAAAATCAAATTTTCAGACTATTCAAGATACTTTAGCTATTATTCAAGACTTCATGTAGAAAACACAAACTCAAATGGATACAAATAAAGAAGTGAAAAAATACTTAGAAGGAATGAAAGAAGAAATGAAAAATGAGATGGGAGATCTGAAAGCTGACGGAGATTGGGAATCTCAAAACTGAAATCGGAGAAGTAAAAGGAAACATGAAGGAGATGGATGGAAATATGAAAGCTATACAACAGAATTTACAAGAAAATGAAAAAAGAATGAAAGCAATAGAAGATAAAGTCCAGGATGTAGGACAAAAGATGGAAGAATATGAAGAACACAGTTACGCAATTAACAGAGGCTTTGACGAAGCAATAACCAATCTCGAACTATAATCCGCCTCACACAGATTGAGATTTCAAAATATAAGTGAGGAGAAAGATGAAGATCTAACAGCAAAGATGGCAGAGATAATGGAAGAAATATTACAAATGGACCCACAAGAACCTATAAGAGAGATAGATGAAATTTACAGAGTCCAAACTGGCTATGCACGGAGGCACAACCTAGCAAGAGAAGTTCACATTAAGTTTTCTAGAAGAGTAATCAGAGATGATATTCTAAAACAGGCAAGGAACCAAACTTGGAAACACAAAGGGAAAGACATTACAATCTTGAAACAAGTCCCAAAGAGGGTAAGAGAAAGTAGAAGAGATTATTATTTTCTCACAAGCATATTAATTTAAAAAAATATAATCTTCCGATGGTCAGTACCAGAAGGACTTTCTTTGACTTGGCAAGGAATGAAACTCAAGATACAGAGTGTGGAAGAAGCAAGGTGGATTGAATAGAACAAAGCGGATTGAATAGAACAGACCAACCTCAGAAAGAACTTAAAGATAAAGAAGAAGAAAAGGGGGCTACCGGTAAAGAGAGGGAGGAAATACAAGATGTTTAAAAGAAACAGCCACAAACTCAACAAGAATTGGTGTTAGACAGCAGATTACAAGAACCAAAAGAAATAAAAAAATACTATAAATGGAAATGTCACATGACTTGAAAACCTTTTCAGTTAATGTAAATGGACTGAATAATCCCAGGAAAAGAAATCAAATATTGACTAAACTCAAGAAACAAAGAGCACAAATAAGTCTTCTACAGGAAGTCCATATCAAGAAATCAAACAGAAAATTGTTTAATAAACCAAAATTAGGGAAACTTTATACTAGTCTAGCAAATTAAAAAAAAAGAGGTGTAGCAATGTATATCAATTAAATAATAGAGTCAAAACAAATATATAGTGATAGCGAAGGTAGTATTTTAATTGTACAATTGGATTTAGAATCGAAACCTCTCATTATATCAATCTATGCACCAAATGACAATCAAAAACAATTTTATAAGGAATTACATGATAAAATAATTGAGCTATCAATAGAAAACATGATAATACCGTGTTTCCCCGATAGTAAGACCCCCCCGATTGTAAGACATATGGGGGGTTTCAGGGGGGGTCGGCTAATATAAGCCATACCCCAAAAGTAAGACATATGTCTTACTTTTGGGGAAACACGGTACTAAAAGCAAGGGAGGCGTTGGAGCAGTTCGCGGCGCCCTGGCGGCGGTTCCCTCCGCTTTGACGGCGCTGGTCCGCTCGCTCGTCCCCGCAACCGACCCGTTTCCCCAACACGCGTCTGGAGGGGAGGAGCCGCTCTGCACAGTTGGGCAGCCCTGCCTGCCGGAAAGGAGGCGGGTGAAGGAGGGCGCAGCTCCGCCCACCCGCTCGGCTCGCTTCTACAACTTCGGACCAGCGCCGTCCTTCGCCTCGCATTTCCGGGTTGGCGAGCCTGGATTGTTTTTCCTGCGAACGCTGGTCCCCGATAAGCCTTCTGCGCCTGACTCGGCGAGGCGAGAGGGAAGAAGGAGAAGCGCAAGTGGATGCGGAGCGAAGGAAGGATAAATGCCTCCCGGGCGCTCCGCATCCACTTGCGCTTCTCCTTCTTCCCTCTCGCCTCGCCGAGTCAGGTGCAGAAGGCTTAGCGGGGACAAGCGCTCGCAGGAAAAACAATCCAGGCTCGCCAACCCGGAAATGCGAGGCAAAGGACGGCGCTGGTCCGAAGTTGTAGAAGCGAGCCGAGCGGGCGGCCGGAGCTGCGCCCTCCTTCGCCCGCCTCCTTTCCGGCAGGCAGGGCTGCCCAACTGCACAGAGCGGCTCCTCCCCTCCAGACACGTGTCGGGGAAGCGAGTCGGTTGCGGGGACGAGCGAGCGGACCAGCGCCGTCAAAGCGGAGGGAACTGCCGCCAGGGCTGCTGCCGCGCTGCCGAGCAGATCAGCTGCTGGGTGGCCGAAGAAACCTTCCCTGGGTCTTCCCGACTTCACCCTGTCAATTTGGTGAGTGGACGCGGGAAACGGCGGGGAGGGTATGTAAGACATACCCTGAAAGTAAGACCTAGTGGGGCTTTTGGGGGTAAAAAGAAAGTAAGACACTGTCTTACTATCAGGGAAACATGGTAGTAGGTGATTTTAATGTAATCCCAGATAGCCAAATGGACTATACAGGGAAAAAGAAAGAAAAGAAAAAAAAGGTAATCTTACCAACAAAATTTTGGAAAATGAGTTCAGAATTACTATTGAAAGATATATGGCGCGAATGTCACCTGCAAAATAAACAATATACTTTCTACTCTAACCCCCATAAAATCTGGACTAGGATAGACATGGCCTGGGCGCCAGCACATGCAATGGAAAAGATTAGAGATATTGAGATAGAAACTAACACCTGGGCAGATCATAATCCATTAGTTATATATTGGAAAGGTGAGGAAAAATCTAATAATTGGTTCTTGAATAGAAATGTATTGCATGACCCTGAATATAAAGAGTGGATAGGGAAAGAATTAGAATTATTTTTTAAAATAAATAAAAACAATGACACAACCCCACAAAATCTCTGGGATACAACAAAGGCATGTATACAGGAGCTAACAATTTCTTACATGGCAAAAAAAATAAAGAGAAAAAGATGCAATATCAAAAACTAGTGGATGAATTAAAAAAATTAGAACTAGGAATGCAACAAAATGAATATGATGATAAAGTTAAAAATCAGAGGGAATTATTAAAACATAAAATAAGTTTGATAGAAACTAACACCTGGGCAGATCATAATCCATTAGTTATATATTGGAAAGGTGAGGAAAAATCTAATAATTGGTTCTTGAATAGAAATGTATTGCATGACCCTGAATATAAAGAGTGGATAGGGAAAGAATTAGAATTATTTTTTAAAATAAATAAAAACAATGACACAACCCCACAAAATCTCTGGGATACAACAAAGGCATGTATACAGGAGCTAACAATTTCTTACATGGCAAAAAAAATAAAGAGAAAAAGATGCAATATCAAAAACTAGTGGATGAATTAAAAAAATTAGAACTAGGAATGCAACAAAATGAATATGATGATAAAGTTAAAAATCAGAGGGAATTATTAAAACATAAAATAAGTTTGATAGAACAAGAACAAATAGTTGAAAAAATAAAAAGAGCAAAACAAGAATATTTTGAACATGCAAATAAACCAGAAAGATGGCTGGCTTATAAACTTAGGAAAGAAAGAGAAATTAAAATTATTAAAAAACTAACAGATAGTAAAGGAGCAATAAGACATAGAATAGATGAAAGAGAAGGAAATAGCGTTAGAGTTTTATAGGAAATTATATGAAAAAGAAGAAATAAAAGAAGACGTAATTTCAGATTATTTAAGATCTATAGACTTACCTATATTAACTGAAGACCAACAACAAAAATTAAATAAACCTTTTACAGAAACAGAGTTACAGCAATCTATTAAAAATCAGAAAAACAACAAAGCTACTGGCCCAGATGCAATACCAGCAGAATTTTACAAGTTAGATAGTGAAATACTTTTTTCAAATATGTTAGAGATATTTAATAAGATAATAGCAGATGGTAAATTACTTAAAACTTGGTCAGAAACATTAGTAACATTAATACATAAAGCGGGAGCTGAAAAGGAAAAAAAATCTAAAATTAAAGACCGATTTCGCTATTAAATGTAGATTATAAAATTTTTATATCGATATATGCTGTTAGGTTTAAAAACATTATAAATGAAATGATACATGAAGATCAGAATGGATTCCTCCCAGGTAGACAAATTAAAAACAGTTTGAGAACAGTAACATAATTAGGAAGGCATTGATAGACGTTTGGAATGAGATAAGGAAAAACCACTTTTTAGAAATGCCAGAATGGATTTCACCGATAGAAGCTATCTCTCACCCTAATTTGTTAAAAGAAGGTAAAATTGATAATTAACTAAAATTGAAAACAAAACAAGAATTGCAGGAGACAGGGGTGAATATAGATTGGTGACAGTATGCTCAGATTAATTCTAGATACCAAAAAGATGTGAGAACATTTATCTTTAAGAAAGATAATAATATACTTGGGAAATTACTAATTCAAAACCAAGGGAAATTGATTGGGAAGTTATATAAATATTTAATAAATTATATATTTAGGTTGGATATTGAAAGATAACATGATTAGTTGGTGCAAAATTTTTGGAAAAGAAATAAACTTAGACACGTGGGGAAAAGTATGGGTATGTAATTGGAAAATAACTAAATCAATCTCTTTCAAGGAAAATCAAATCAATATGTTTTATAGATGGCACCTTCCACCATATAGGATTTCAAAGATGTTTCCAAATGCTTCTCCTATTTGCTGGAAATGTAAAAAAGAAATTGGTACATATTTTCATGCATGGTAGACTTGACGGGAAGAGAATCTCACTGAGAGAGATCAGCCTGTCAGAGCTGAAGTGAGGCTTCCCGGAGGTCGATGGAATTAAGCTACCAGCAGGCATTTGAGAACGAAGTTAACTTTTATTAGAAAAGGTAAAAAAAGTTATATTGCCTGGAGCGGCATAAAACATGTCTTCACATCTTAACAACTAAGAATAGAAGACATGTTTTATGCCGCTGCAGGCAATATAACTTTTTTTACCTTTTCTAATAAAAGTTAACTTCGTTCTCAAATGCCTGCTGGTAGCTTAATTCCATCAACCTCCGGGAAGCCTCACTTCAGCTCTGACAGGCTGATCTCTCTCAGTGAGATTCTCTTCCCGTCATGGTAAGCCGAGGACGGTTCATACTTCCCTGAGCTACTGGGCGCACCCTAATGCCGGCTAAAAGGAGAAAGAATTGTCTCTTCTCCCAGAGCTTCATCGATGAAATTTCTGAAGGCCAGCTAACTGACCTCAAATTCTTCATCCATACTTCGGAAGAGAAAAGAAACCTCATCATGTCTCAACAGCGTTTGCTGGAAGCTTCTGAAGCGGCTGATTCTCATCAAACTGTAAGTCATAGCTCTTACATGATTGAGAAGGGGGATAAAGAAGTTAAAACTATCATGGGAATCCCCATAGAAAGTTCTTCTGCCCAACAAAGTGAGGAAGAGGGAGAGGAAACTCTTGTTGCCTCCCAAAGCCTGAGCTTTCAATCATCAAGTCTTCCGTTAAAGGCAACTGCTAAAACAAAGCACCTTGATGATGATCTGTCTCAAACTTCCAACAAAAGCAGGCAGACTCCCTCAAATCTTGAAAGAATAGAGGGGACAATTGCTAAACTTGAGAATGAAATCTGTGATTTAGAATCATTCTGTATTCATTTGGATAATCTAGCTGGAGGAAAAACTGTGCAGCAGCAAGCTTCTTATGAATGTTATTTGCAAGAGATAACTGCTTCTAGAAAGGAATTGAGAGACTTGAGAAAATTGCAGTTTAAGCTTTTAATTGATCAAATGGAATTTGTTTCTATTGCAAACTCCGAGCATGCGCAAACCAAAAATGCTGATAGCGTTGGAATGTCTTTGTCCTATCCAGTTCAAAGCAATCATGCGCAGTTTGATCATGCCACGTATGCCACATCTCAAATCCCTTTGTCTGATCCAATTCAGACTGGGCGTGCATCCATCGTCTCTCATTATTTTCCTACTGCATTCCAGCCCGATAACTCCATGTTGGAATCCGAGAAGAGGGGGGTCACTTTGCCCACAACAGCTGCAGAAACTTACAGTGCAGCAGCGGCCTCTAGTGGATGGTATGGCCAGAAATCAAAGCCATTTCCTGAAGTTAAAGATTTCTCCCAATCTTTTACAAATGAGATGCTTAATCCTTCTATTGTTAAGCCAACATTCTCACAGGCATCCCAGGCTGCACAAATGCAACGGAACACACCTCCTCAAGTTCCAGCAACCTCTGTACCACAATAGAGACCACCAGTCCTCACTCCTCATCTGCCACAACCGGCCCAGCCTCCTCAACCTGCTGTCTTGCCACCGGCTATTGTGCCTCAAGCGCAACAGCCACCTGCAGCCATGCCAGCTGCATCTACAAGGCAAGCCATCACCTCATCAGTTCTGAAAGGTGAGTCAATGTTGAAGGGGAATGGACACAATTATAGAATATGGCTCCATATGATGAGGTTGCTCTTACTCGCACATCAGATAGACTATATGGTATTTAATCCACCAGTAAGGCGTTGGACTGAAGAAGAAAGAGAGGCGGACATAAAAGCCACGCTCCTCATTCTTATGTCTATTGACTCTGATTTATCAGCCAGGTACTCACCTGATATTACTTCTGCTGAGTTACTAGAGTCACTTGATGGGTTGTTCAGGCCTATCTCAGAAGAAGGCAACTTCCTTCTGCTATCTCAATTCCATAGTGCCAAACTTAAGTCTGGGGATGAAATTGCTCCACATCTGTCCAAGATGTTATCAATGCACAAGGACCTAGCGGAGCGGGGCTACAACATGGACTTTTTGCAAGTCAATGCTGCCATCATAAATTCCCTTGGCCCTGAATGGAAGGAGGCAGTTTTCAAATTTAACAGCTTCCCATTTGCCCATAGAACAACACAGAGACTCTGTAACATGCTAATTGAAGAAGAAGGTTTTCTGCACACTAGGCTTAGACCAATGTCAGCTGCATACAAACCTACCTTGGCCAAGAGCGGTCAACAGAAAAGTAGCACACCGAGATACACACGCCAGAAGCAATCTAAGAAAGATGACACTCAGAAATCCAGTGATTTGCAAAGTGTTCAATCTGGTGAATCTGAATATCCCACATATCCAACTCTACCCAAAGGGGCGCAAAAGAAAGGATCCAGAGGAAAAGGCTCCGGAGGTGCCAAGTCAACTCCCAAAGACTCCAAAGGTGAGAAACATGTTTATGTTAACACTCTCCTCCTCAACACTGTTCCTGACAAGAGTCCACAGTACGACATTCGTCACTTATGGACATTGGACAGCGGAGCAGCTGTGCACTTCGCATACCAGAAGGGATTCTTCACCGAGCTCCACCAGACAGATGTCAAAGAGGTGACTGGAGTAGCAGAATACCTCTGCAAAGTGGAAGGAGAAGGAACTGTCTAGGTCAAAGAACTGGACAGACACATCTCACGTGTTTTCTACGTTCCAAGTGCCAAGAACAACATTCTCAGCGTGTACCACCTGAATGAAGAATTAGGAACTACAGTAACCCAAGAACTTTCAGAAGCTTACATTATGAGGAATGGCAAAATCCTTGCCACTGGTATCCCTATTAGAGGTGTTTACTATTTAAAACCTAAACCTCCACCTAAGGGTGATATAAGTATAAAAGTTCCAAAGGGCGAAAGCACAGTTCCAGAGAGAAAACCTGGTGCCACTATCGATTCAGAGGCTCATAAAGCCAATGAAGTCTCTGAGGTTCCTAATGCTATTTCTAATGTTAAACCTCTATTAACAAACAAATCTTTTCATTCCAGGTGTGTTCACAGATGGCACCGTCGCTTGGGCCATGCATCCTATCCAGTTTTAGATAAGATGCCTGAGTTTGTGAATGGTTTTAAAGTTGATGGTGATTGTAAAGTGTGCAACTCAGCCAAATCTCGTGTGGCTCCGGTCGCAAAGTTTGCCCTTCGATTGTCCTCATGCATTTTTGAATTGGTCCATACCGACATTGTCGGTCCATTTTGGCCTACTAAAGATAACAGTAAGTATTTCTTAACTATTGTTGACAGTTACTCATGATATTTTTTTTAAATATAATTTTTATTGATTTTTATAGGTTTACAAAAAACAAACATATAACAGTGCACAGTGCTTGTGCCCATCACCAAACAACACACACACCCCGTCACCCCCACCACCCCTACAGGAGGATTCAAAGAGGTTTCACTTGTTTATCTATCTATTAATCCTTGGCTCTATCTTGAGCAAATTTTACTTTACATGCGTTGCCGGAGCTAAACGCACCGAGGGAGAGCTCTCCCATATGAAGAAGTAAAAGTGAAAGTTGACCCTCAACAACCCTCTCTAGCTTGCTGGAAGCGGATTGAGAGGAGAGTGAACTGAACAAGCTGTCGAAAAACTTTATCAGAAAGAGTTAAAAGTTGAAGCAAGTAACTTTTTTTTACGTGTTTGTGTGAAGAAGTGAGAACAAAGGGAAGATGGCGTCTACTGAGGAATTGGAGGGGAAAATGGATTCGCTGCTAAAAGGTTTTGCTGATATGGGCAAACTCCTCCAAGAAATGAAAAAAGGATTTATCTGCACTGGGAACTGGAATGGCAGAATTGAAACAACAAACCAAAACACAAGATCAAAGGATTGGGAAGTTAGAGGTGGGAAAATCTCGCCAAGAACTTCGCTTCATAAATCTTGAGGACAGACAGCGTCGAGCTAATCTTCGCTTGAGAGGCTTCCCCAAAGATTTTGGGGGGGGGCAGACAACTCATTCAAGAAATCCTTCAGTGGTTCATTGAGAACAAAGTTACATGTGAGTTGCAAGAATTTGAAAGAGCGCATTGGGATTTTGGTCCCCGTAAGGGAGACTCAAAGGACATTGTTATTAGATTTGCTTCAGAAAGAAGAGCTGCAGAAATTTTTAAAGAGTTGAAGCAGATTTTAAATTTACGTTACAAAGCTTTTCCAATACGCGTTTTAAAAGATTTGTCTGCTGAGACCCTTAAGATGAGAAACCAGATGAGAGAAGTGTCTTCTCAGCTGTATGAAAATGGAATCAAATTTTCCTGGCGCTATCCGTCCACCATAATTGTGTTCAAAGATACCAAGTTTTTCCAGGCGAGATCGTTAGAAGAAGGAAGAAAGCTACTTTTCCAATTGGGATTAAATCCAGAGGGAGCAACTCAGAGCCAGGCATCGGTGGACCGGCCAGACCCAGCAGAACAAGAGCTCTCTCTTCAACCATTTCGCGAGGCAGAGCAAAGTAAAGAAGAGAAAATTGCTGTACTTCAAAGAGAGTTGGCTTCGCTTCAAAAGGAGAAGAAAGATGAGCCAAGAATCACTCGTCAGAAGAAAAAATAATAATAAACTGAACTGAGTTGACTTGCTAACATGGTATTAAGTTTTTCAACAAATTAATCTTTTTTTGTATCTTTTTTTGGTTGTTCACGCTAGTTAACAAGGGGAGAGGAGGGAAGGAGGGGGGAATCTTTTATTATGCTGTAAAATGGGGGAGAAGGGAGGGCTTTCTGAGGGAACGTAGATCCAAGAGTGCCTCTCAGTAACGGAAGGTTTTTTTCGTTGCCTTCCCCTGGGGGGGGGAGGTCAGATTAGAGGCACCAGGATGGGGATTCATTGCAACAAAAAACAATTTTACGGTAGGCTCTATTTTGTTGGAAGGGGAAATGCATTTAGACTATGTAAATGGGTGATTTAGGCCTTTTATCTCTCAATGTAAATGGTCTTTCATCACAGAAAAAGCGATGTAGAATCATGAAGCTGGCTAAGGACAGTAAGGCAGATGTTTTATTCCTCTCAGAAACTCATAAGGGAAGGGAAAAAACAGATAGATTACTTATAAATACTGAGTGGCAAAAAGTTTATGAGTCGAGAGGAACGAATCAAGCAAAAGGCGTAGCTATATTGGTTCACAGAAGAGTGCATTTTCAGTTAAGCAATATTAAGAGGGACAATGACGGCAGAATGTTATTTATTAAGGGGAAAATAAGAAACAAGCTAGTAACTTTAGCGGTCATTTATGCCCCAAATGTAAATGCAAGACAGTTACTCATGATATGGTTTTGTGTTTCTAATGAAACAGAAATCTGAGGCGTTTCAGGTCTTTAAAGACTTTGCTGCAGAGGTACTTACCCAATACGATGTCTGGATCAAGCGAATTCAAAGTGACCGTGGTGGAGAATTTATGTCCCAGCAGTTCCATGAATAGATGAAAAGGAATGGAATCCGTCAACAAACCTCAGCACCCTCAACGCCTTCCCAGAATGGTATTTCTGAGAGAAGAAATGGAGTTTTGCAGACAATGTTCCGTTGTCTCCTTGAGGATGCAGGCATCGACTTTTCATATTGGGGCGAAGCATTAAGGTATGCTAATTACATTGTTAACAGAACATGGAGTAGCGCTATACAAGAGACTCCTTATTATTTACTTCATGCAAAGAAGCCTGATGTTCAAAACATCCACATTTTTTGGTTGTTATGCCACTGTTAACATTCCACTTGACCAAAGAAGAAAAGGAGGTCCTGTGTCAGAAAGAATGAGATTCATTGGCTTTGATGAAAGCTCTAAGTACTACAAATTTGCTGACACTTACCATAGAGCTGTTGTTTCCAATTCAGTCAAATTTGAGGAAGACACTAATTGGTCCAGTATACATAGTAATGATACTTCAGTTTATTTTCCTAAGGATGACACAGATGGTGTAGCGAAACCTGATTCCCAGGCAGCTGTTCCAGATGATCCTGATGTTCCAAATGATGAACAGTCTTCAACAGTCGCAGAGGAAATCCCTGACGATGAACTTGGAGACGGAGATGATGATGAACAATGGACCAAGGTTCCAAGGCGTTCAAAGATAACCAACAAAGGAACTCCTCCAAAGAGATATGCACAGCAAGTATCTCAATCTCCTTTTTCTTTCTTGTTTAACAATCTTACACTTCCACCTGAACATTTTCATCAGATAAAACTTTTGCCTGAATCTGAACAAGAGAAGTGGTATGAGGCTATGGAACGTGAACTGTTTAAAGAAACTTAAGGTGTTCCAACAGGTGGCGCCTCCAACAGACAAGAAAATTATTGGCACACGTTGGGTGTATAGAGTCAAACAAAAACCTAATGAAGGAAAGCTGTACAAAGCTAGACTCGTAGCTCAAGGATTTTCACAAAATCCAGATGACTACACTGATACATTTTCACCCACTATCAGAAATGAAAGTGTCAAAATTGCCCTGATCACTGCTATTGCTTTGAACTTAGAGGTTTTTCAGTTCAATGTAGAGACTGCCTATCTGAACGCTGATCTGAATGAAGAGATCTATGTCAAGAGTGCTCCCGGGTTCCAGGACCGAGAAGGTGATGTCTGGTACCTGCACAAGAGTCTTTACGGCCTGAAACAGAGCGCCCTCATGTGGTACTGCTGCCTCATTCAAAAGCTAAATTTAATGGGCTTTATTAAGTCCGTCTCAGATGAATGCGTGTTCACAAAAGGGCAAGGTAAGGTTTATGAAATTGTTCTTGTTTATGTTGATGATATTGTTTACATTGGTCCCAATGAACGCATGAGTGAAACTTTTGCTAAGGGTCTTGAGAAACATTTCACTTTAAAAAGCCTAGGGCATATTAATGATTATCTAGGTGTTCAGATTGAGAAAACTGAGAAGGGGTTCTCTCTTTCACAAGAAAACAAGGTTGACCAGCTTTTGCGGAATTGTAATATGTCTGATGCGAACACTTGTCGTTCTCCTATGCAGACTGATTTTTACAGGTTAGCCCAAGAAGAACATCCTGAGTTTGAGAACCAAACGCTGTATCAGTCAGTGATTGGATCGCTATTGTACATCAGCAGTTGGACAAGACCTGACATTTCACTGAGTGTGAATCTACTGTCCAGATACGTTGGAAAGGCAACTACATTTCACTGGTCTTGCATAAAGAGACTGTTGAGATACATGAAGCTTACAAAGGACATGAAGTTGTTCCTTGAGCCGAAACATGATAAGTACCCTGAAGCGATTTGCTACGCAGATGCTGACTGGGCAGGTGATGTAGAAACACGAAAAAGTACTTCTGGTTACATACTGTTTTTAAATGGTTGTCCTATCTTTTGGAAAGTTAGGAAACAGAAGTTTATTTCTTGCTCTTCAACTGAGGCTGAATATGCATGTGTTTCTGATTGTTGTAATGCATTAACCTCTGTTTCTGCTCTCATTGATATTTGGGAATGTCCAAAGAAACCAATTGTTATCATGGAAGATAATGTTTCAGTTACATACATTGCTGAAGCTGAATGTGTTGGAGCTCGTTCACGGCACATTGACATCCAGTATAGAAATACCAGAGAGAGTGTGAAACAAGGATTCGTGAAAATACAGTATATGCCTACTACTGAACAGATCGCTGACTTGCTGAATAAGCCTTTGCCAGCTGACCAACACGAATACCTCTCCAAGAAAATGTGCCTTAAGTGAACTGATGTCTTGATGTCCCTCATGTCTCTGATGACTGCCAAAGAAGGGGTGCTTTGTTCAATTCCTCCCTCAAGCAGGAAGAGAAGCTGCAGCTATACTTCTATTCTTAGTTGTTAAGATGTGAAGACATGTTTTATGCCGCTCCAGGCAATATAACTTTTTTTACCTTTTCTAATAAAAGTTAACTTTGTTCTCAAATGCCTGCTGGTAGCTTAATTCCATCGACCTCCGGGAAGCCTCACTTCAGCTCTGACAGGCTGATCTCTCTCAGTGAGATTCTCTTCCCATCAAGACTTGCCCAAAAGCTAAGATCTATTGGAATAAGGTAGAAAAATGATTAAAGGAAATCACAAAAAAGGAGATTAAGAAGACCCCAGAATTCTTCTTATTAGGTATTACTGATATTAAATACAAAAAGGAAATATATTATTTAATAATCCATATATTAGTAGCGGCAAGAATTACCTTTGCACAAAAATGGAAAGAAAAGGAAATCCCAAAAGATGAAGAGGTCTTTAAGAAAATAATGGAATGTGCAGAATTAGATATGATGACGAGACGGTTAAACAACCAAATGGAAACAGAGTTTTATAAAACTTGGGAGAAAGTATATGATTGGTTAAATGTAAAAAAAGATTAACAATTATACAAAAACAAGTTATAGAAAATTTAAATTTACCAAACTGAATAAATTATATACGGTAACTTAATGGATAAGATTTAACTTTATTAACTGATTTTAATTATTTTAATTACAACCCTATAACGAAAATGATGATATATACAGATTTTATATTATAGTAGTATGTTAAGAAATATGTTATTAACAATTTTTACTTTTCTGTACATATCTATATTATAACTAGCTACTTTTTTTCTGCATTAGTATGATTTCTTTGCTTAGCGGAGAAATGGTAGCTCCTCTACATGTTAAATGTTGTTTGTCTTGTCTTGTTTCATATTTCTAAAAAATCAATAAAAATATTTTTTTTAAAAAAGAGCTCACAAACCAACTTCAACATTCCACATACAAACAACACAAAAGCTACACAATTGATTCCTACACAATTGACTCACACACAATATAGAAGCAGCTGGACATCACAAAAATGGCGCCTGGAACAAGCAGGAATGATCTTCAGAATCTTTTTTTTTACATTTTAAAAGCATATTTGTACTATTCTGCGAACCAGAAGCATTTGTTACTACTGGTTTGGGCAAACTGGGCCAAACCGGTAGCAGTTCAAGAGTCTTAAGACTCACCTATGTCGCCAGGCCTGGGGCAATTAGATCTTGCCCCTCTGACCAATAAATGTGATGCATGGTGTGATTGGATTGTCTGATTGAGTAATATATAGGGTTTTTAGCTGTAGTTTTTTAATGTATTAGATTTGTTTTGAATGCTTTGCTTCTATATTTATTCTGTGAGCCGCCCTGAGTTTTTGGAGAAAGGCGGCATACAAATATTATTATTATTATTATTAATAATAATAATAATAATAATAATAATAATAATAATAATAATAATAATAGAAACATAGGAGATTGACGTCAGAAAAAGACCTCATGGTCCATCTAGTCTGCCCTTATATTATTTCTTGTATTTTATCTTAGGATGGATATACAGTGGTACCTCAGTTCTCGACCACAACTCGTTCTGGAAGTATGGTCGAGAACTGATTTGGTTGAGAACCGAAACAACAAGAAATAAACTACAGCCATTTAGGCAACGCGCAAGCGATCCGCCCTCCCCCTTTATTCCCGACTCCCGAAGAGTCAGACAGGCATCCGCAAATACAATTTACATACCTTTGTGACTGCGCTGTGATGGCATATGGGAATGGATGTGGAGGGAGGAGAGGATTGTTATTGTTTTGAAGGGGAGTCCCCTTCCATAAAAACAGAGGGTAACTTCCTTTCGGGTGTTTTTTTTCTTTTTCTCTGTCTCTTTTGGTCAGGAGAATCTTGCTCTGCAGTTGCCTGTCTCTTTTCGTTATGGAAGATCATGTCAATTGTTAGTTGTTTTTGTCTTGCTAGTAAAATTTTTCTGAAAGTGGACATAACACTATCATTAAAAATGTTCACTGCTCTATTTGCTATGACTTTATCAGGGTGATGTTTTTCAGCAAAATTTGCTATTTCTACCCATTTAGCACACATTTCATGAATTAAGCCACTTGAAATATTTTCCCTTCTCTCCTTCTCGTCAGAAGATATTTTTTCGACTATATCCTTCTGCTGCTGTTGTTGTAGGTGCATCAATTCCTCTGTGGTTAACTCGGTAGCGTGACCTTCCACAAGTTCGTTGACGTCCTCTTGTTGAATCTCAAGCCCCATGTTCTTTCCCATGGTCACAATATCATAAATCACAGCAACATCGTCATCAATGACAGAAGCTGAGTCAGGTTCCAAACCCTCAATATTCCTTTCCGGTACACATTCTGGCCAAAGTTTTCGCCATGCCGAATTCAATGTGCGATAAGTGACATTACTCCAAGCAGTGTCAATTAAATTCACATAATCCAGGATGTTGAAGTGTTCTTTCCAAAATTCCCTCAGAGTTAGCTGTGTGTCATTTGTCACTTCAAAGCACTTCCGGAAGAGTGCCTTTGTGTACAGTTTCTTAAAATTACATATGATCTGTTGGTCCATAGGTTGAAGAATAGGCGTTGTATTCGGGGGTAAAAATTTTACCTTGATGAAGCTATAGTCATCAACTAGGTCTTCCTCTAAAGCGGGGTGGGGGGGTGGGGGGTGAGCAGGGGCATTGTCCATCACCAAAAGGCATTTCAAAGGCTTTTTTTCCCCTGTTAAGTATTCTTTTACTCAAGGGGCAAAAACTTCACGCACCCACTCTGTGAAGAATTGTCGGGTAACCCAAGCTTTTGTGTTTGACCGCCACATCACACCCAATTTACTTTTCATTACATTGTCCCTTTTAAAGGGCCGGGGATTGTCAGAATGATAAACAAGCAAGGGTTTAACCTTGCAATCACCATTTGCATTTTCACACAACAAAAGAGTGAGCCTGTCTTTCATAGGCTTGTGCCCTGGCAGTGATTTTTCCTCTTTTGTTATTTATATATTGGCTGGCATTTTTTTCCAGAATAATCCAGTTTCATCACAGTTGAACACTTGCTCAGGAGCAAACGCTTCTGGCCTTACATAATCTCTAAATTCTTTGACGAACTCATCAGCTGCCTTCTGGTTTGAACTAGCCACCTCCCCATGCTTAGTACACGATGTATGCCACTTCGGTTTCGAAATTTCTCAAACCAACCCCTGATGGCTTTAAAGATAAAAGCACCTTCACTACTTGTACCAGGCCTTTCTTTCTCAAGATCACCATGTATTTGTAGTGCTTTCTCACAAATAAAAGCTTCACTGATACTGTCACCTGCTCACTCTTTTTCTTTAATGTATATAAGGAGCAGCTTCTCCATTTCCTCCATTACCTGAGGACTTTGCTTGCTTATCAATGTAACACCTTTTGCAACATCAGCAGCCTTTAAAGCATCTTTGTTCTTCAGGAAAGTCGAGATAGTTGATTTTGGCATGCCAACGAGATCTGAGACACGTGTGCCCTTTTCATATTTGGCAATAATTTCTTTCTTGAGTTCAATAGTTGTCCTCACAGTTTTTCTCTTTCCTTGACGTGCACTATCAGTGCTAGTTTTCTTTGGACCCATGTCTAAGTGTCCAATAAGTATAATAGGCAAAATACAGTAAGTGAAAAATAGACAAAAATAGGCAAAATGCTTCATCCGACAGTCCCTCTGATCACACTCCCTCCTAGCACAGATTGACTCCTAATGATGATGCAGGCAAGGCGCGCCGTTCCATGATGAACAAAAGCCATTCGGCTTGGCTCGGGTGTTCGAATTCCAAATCTTTGTTCGAATTTCAGGGCAAAAGTTTTTCAAATTTCCTGGTCGAAAACTGATTTGTTTGAATTGAGAAGCGATCGAAAACCGAGGTACCACTGTATGTTTATCCCAGGCATGTTTAAATTCAGTTACTGTGGATTTACCAACCACGTCTGTTGGAAGTTTGTTCCAAGCATCTACTACTCTTTCAGTAAAATAATATTTTCTCACGTTACCTCTAATCTTTCCCCCAACTAACCTCAGATTTTGACCCCTTGTTCTTGTGTTCACTTTCCTATTGAAAACACTTCCCTCCTGAACCTTATTTAACCCTTTAATATATTTAAATGTTTCGATCATGTCCCACCTTTCCCTTCTGTCCTCCAGACTATACAGATTGAGTTCATGAAGTCTTTTCTGATAGGTTTTATGCTTAAGACCTTCCACCATATTTTTGTAGCCCACCTTTGGACCCATTCAATTTTATCAATATCTTTTTGTAGATGAGGACTCCAGAACTGAACACAATATTTCAAATGTGGTCTCACCAGCGCTGTATACAGCGGGATCACTCTCTCCCTCTTCCTGCTTGTTATACCTCTTGCTATGCAGCCAAGCCTCCTACTTGCTTTTCCTACAGCCCAACCACACTGTTCACCCATTTTGAGACTGTCAGAAATCACTACCCCTAAATCCTTCTCTTCTGAAGATTTTGCTAACATAGAACTGCCTATACAATAATCAGATTGAGGATTCCTTTTGCCCAAGTGCATTATTTTACATTTGGAAACATTAAACTGCAGTTTCCATTGCTTTGACCACTTATCTAGTAAAGCTAAATCATTTGCCATATTAGAGATGCCTCCAGGAATATCAACCCTATTGCACACTTTAGTGTCATCGGCAAATAGGCAAAGCTTCCCTACCAAACCTTCCCCTATAATAATAATAATAATAATAATAATAATAATAATAATAATAAGAATAATAATAATTTCATCCCTGCTGTAATACTTACGTGTTAAAATCCACTATACAAAATGATGGAACTTCCCATTTCAAAAATTCACTTCCTTCATATTCTAAATATATCTAATAAATAAAAGAGAACATAGAAATCTCCAGTAAAACATAAAATTGAAATAAAAATATAAAGATCTGTTCAATAATGCAGATTTATGACTCTATTTTCACACTCCTATAAATCCAAAAAGACTCTGTGAATTCTGCACAGAAAGAATTGCAATTTCCAATTCTCCAGACATTGGTTATTCAATCATATAGCAAAACTTTCAGTTTTAAATTTATTTATTTGTTTGTTTATCAAATTTATATGATTCTCATCATGCAGTATGAGGTTTATTAAATCTATATGCTGCTCACCTTAAGCTTACAACATAATAACATATAGAAGCAAAAACAATGATAAAATAATAAAAAAATTACAGGAGATCAATCTATAATGAATGGTTTTACAATGGAGAGGCTGTGGTGGCATCTCTGTTACTACACTAGCCACCTGATAACTGGTATACAGGTAGTCCCCGACTTATGACGGGGATCCATTCCCACGGCCCGTCGTAAGCCGAGTTTGGTGTAAGTTGGAATATTCCAATTTACATGAATATTCCAACTTACACTGCGGTGGCGGCGTCTTCTTCAAGGAACAAACAGCCGGTCCCTCTCGGCGCTGCGTTGCTGTAGCCTCTGAGGCTGCCGCTGCCGCCGCCACCTCCATTCAGGCAAGGGGATATCCGTCGTGGGCGGCCTCGGAGGCTACAGCAACGCAGCGCAGAGAAGAACCGGCTGTTGGTTCCTTGAAGAAGCCAGTCCTTCTCGGCGCTGCGTTGCTGTAGCCTCCAAGGCCGCCCACCGCGGAGATCCCCTCACACGAACGGAGGCAGCGGCAGCAGCAGCATTAGAGACTGCAGCAACGCAGCCCCGATAAGGACCGGCTGTTGGTCCCTTGAAGCCGCCGCTGCCTCCACTCAGGCAAAGGGATCTCCATGGTGGGCGGCGGCTTCGGAGACCCCGTGGAGATCCCTTTGCCTGAATGGAGGTGGAAGCGGCAGCGGCAGCGGTGGCTTCGAAGCTGTCCCCGGGTCGTTGTAATGATGAAACATTGTACGTTGGGGAGGACATAACCCGGGGACTACCTGTAGTCAGGCTTTAAGGCATTTCCTAAAGACCTCCCGTGGCAAGATTAACTGCCCAGAGTTCTCCAGGAGTGGGGCGGCATATAAATCCAAATATATATATATATCCCTTAATTTTCAAATTCAACAAAAACATGTGACAAATGTATATATATATATACAGAGTTACCTCTACTTAACAACGCCTCTACTTAAGAAATTTTCTAGATAAGAACCTGGTGTTCTTATCCTCCCGCCCAAATTCCAAGGTTTTATTTCTTTCCTAATGGGTTTGCACGCATTATTTGCCTTTACATTGATTCCTATGGGAAAAATTGCTTCTACTTATCAGCATTTCTACTTAAGAACCTGGTTACGGAATTTAATTAAGTTCGCAAGAAGAGGTACCACTCTATATCTACAATTTCGCATTTATACTGTTACTGTAGGCTGAAAAAAAATGTGGTGCATTCCATTCTGGGCAACCCTCGTATGTTTCAGTAAGACAACTCAGATAGAACAGAATATAATTTTTTATTGGCCAGGTATGATTGGACACACAAGGAATTTGTCTTGGTACATATGCTCTCAGTGTACATAAAAGAAAAGCTATGTTCATCAAGAATCATGGTACAACACTTAATGATAATCCGGGTACAAATAAGCAATCAAATCATATTAGGAACCAGTCAATATAAATTGTAAGTTACAATCATAAGTGGTGGGAGATGGGTGATTGGAATGATAAGAAGAAAACCGCTTATGATATATCCTTTATATGGATTTTGACAATAAACACTTACATTAGTTCTTGTAGAAAACACAAAATACGATCCGATACCTGTTCTATACCTGAAAGTAAAATAAATATAATGGTTAGTTATGAATTATTTTGTTTATTCATTATTTGGCTGCCTAATTTTCTTAAACGAAAAAAGAGAAAAATTTATCAGATTAATAATATTGAAGAAAGTGGTGTTCCATCCTTTCTAAGCCTGTTCTTTGATCAAATTACTTTTGGATTCTGCTTTTTACACTTTTGGAAAACAGTAATTTGTAGTAATGATCTTTTTCTGGTCCAGACTCCAGATCTATGCAAGTACCATGAAAAATTACCTCAAAAATTAGTTGAATGGTCCCACCCAGAGTGTCTCATCTTCAGTTCAATTCTGCCTTCCTCCAGTAGAAAATGTTAAATTTTAAAGAAATCAAAATATTCAATTCATGAGCTTTCATAAAATGAATAATTGGGCCTCGGTATAGTATTATATTAAGGATAAAAAGCTGCATTCGCCACATCCTTATTTATTTGTTTGTTTGTTTGTTTGTTTGTTTGTTTGTATCTATCTATCCATCCAGTGAAGGGCTACCAAAATTTTTACTACCACACTGTGGCCGTGGCTTACACATTTTCTTTCAACTTCTTTCAGTGCAAATTGGGTGCTCTGGGGTGGAGCTCCATTTTTGCTACCCCACTGCGTTTTCCCACCTGTCCGGGTAGTAGCCCACCCCTGCGTCCATCCATCCATCCATCCATCCATCCATCCATCCATCCATCCATCCATCGCGCTATTAAAAATGAGGAGCATCACTCCACTTCAGAAAAATGTATGCTGTGCAGAAATAAAGCAGGGAGCCAAAAAGGTCAGACAATGACAAGTAAAAAACTACAGTGCATGTCTTCAATCAAGGAGAATAAGGGAAAAGGAGGTGGACACACACACATCAATAGAGGATGTATGTAGTTTAGGATTGAAATGAGGGCTCCTTGATGCTCTCTGATCTTGGTTGTTTTCTTGCAGACATTCCATCATCTGAAACTAGGTAACATCATTGTTGCGGCTACGGAATACGGCTTGCTCATTTTATCTTCCAGCCTAGTGGCTGCTTTGTCAGTTGGAGGGAATGGTTTTCATGGTTCTTTAGTTTGTTTGTTTGTTTGTTTATTTATTGATTGGTTGATTGATTGGATTTGTATGCCGCCCCTTTCCGTAGAATTGGGGCGGCTAACAACAATGATAAAAACAGCATGTAGTTGGGCTGTTACTATTAGCTTGCTTGGCAGTTCCTTGTTTGGGTGTAGTTAACATCTTGATTTTTGGTCAAATGTTATTCTGTGTTAACCTCTATTCATCTGGAATTGGATTGTAGGTGGGAAGTACTTTAGGCCAGGGGTCTCCAACCTTGGCAACTTTAAGCTTGGAGGACTTCAATTCCCAGAATTCCCCAGCCAGCTTTGGGGAACTCTGGGAATTGAAGTCCTCCAGGCTTAAAGTTGCCAAGGTTGGAGATCTCTGCTTTAGACAACCCAGAAAGCTGTCAAGTTTTTATTTTTATTTATTTATGTGTTTGTTTTGTCAAGTACATATTGGAGATATGTAAAGATATACTGTAATAATATTCATATGCATGATACTAGTAATAATAAAAAATAAGAACAAACATTAGATATAATATTTATATGCATGGCACTAGTAAAAAATAAAAGAAACCTTTTTAAATAGGGCACGGAAGAATTAGCCCCAACCGATTACCTGTCTTTCATAGCACATTGCAATTTTGATTATAAAAATACTTTCTAGTATGTTCCGTGGTTGGTTGGTTGGTTTTGTTATAAGAGTAGAATCACGTTTCTTCCGTCGGTTATGGAAGGTTTTGACACACAACCTTTTGCCACCATCCCCCTGAATCTGCCCCATGCCCCACCTCCACACTGCCCCGCAACCGCTCCACCACAGGCAATTCAGCAGCAAGGACAGGATCAAAAAGCCAGCCATCAGGGCGGCGCCAAGACACAGCGCAGCCCGCTACCAACAACGGCCGGCGCGCGCTCTCCCCCTTGTGGCTCAGGCAACGCCACAAACTCAGCAGCGTTCGGAAGAGACTAACAGCAACTACATTTCTCGGGATGCCCCGCGGCTCTAAAACCGTGACGTAGTTCACCGACTGGAATCCTGGGAAGCGCAGTTCCTTTCGTGGAGGCGCGCGAAGCGGCATGTTACTCAGGCTATATATGCAGAGGAGGAGGCAAGGCTTTAGCTCACGCGGCGTTATGGAAGGATGACCAATGAGGAGGCGGGCAGCGCAGGGAGAAGATGCGTGAAAAGGGCGGGGAAGAAGAAGGAGCCTTCACCGGCTGGGATGGGGTCACCTTGACTCTTTCTGCGGCAAGTGCAGAGAGTGGAGGAGGAGTAATTAAAGCGCCTCCATGGGCGTGGTCTTTCGCGCCCATAACTTTCTATATTAATTGGGACGCGTTGTGTAGTTTATTAATCTGGCCTCGCCTATACTGCTCTTATAAAGATTAAATAATATATAATTATATAAATATGGTAAATCCTTAAGATTTCTATTAATATTGATTGTTTCCTGATTGCTTATTTGACCCCTGTGACAATCATGAAGTGTTGTACCTCATGATTCTTGACAAATGTATATTTTCTTTATGTACACTGAGAGCAGTGAAGGGCTTCCAAAATTTTTATTACCACACTGTGGCCATGGCTTATGCAGAACACCCTGCATTTTCTTTCAACATCTTTCAGTGCAAATTGGGTGCTCTGGGGTGGAGCTCCATTTTTGCTAGCCCACTGCTTTCTCCCATCCCTGACTGACAGCATATGCACTAAAGAGAAATTCTTTGTGTGTCCAATCACACTTGGCCAATAAATCTATATTATTATTATTATTATTGTTATGTCAGTACAACACAGCAAATGAGATCACTATGCTGGATTTCGTATTTCATCACCAGTCGGGCGCTTCCCAAGCACCTAGGACTGTGTGATGTAGCGGTGAATTATGTTTGCCGATCCCAGTAAAGCGGCCTTTTGCAATTGACAGATGGAGATTTAAATTATTTAAATTATTATGGATTTAAATTAGATGGAGATTATTATTATTTATTAGATTTGTATGCCGCCCCTCTCCGAAGACTCAGAGCGGCTAACAACAACAATACATAGTACAAATCCATTTTTTTTTTAAAGCAGCAACCAGTTGATTTATGGAGCTTTCTCCACTGAGAATTGCAATATGATCCACATCTCACATGCTGGGAAGTGCTGCTGGTGTTAAGCATGCTATCTTCCTAGCTTTACTCCTATTTGCTGCTTACTTTTTGCTGTGACCTGCCTGGGGCTTACAATGATTTTGCAGTGGTGGGGGCCCTTGGAAACATTTGTCAGTGGCTGTGGTGTAAAAGGGATGCAGCAGATCTTATTTGTTTGTTTGTGTCCATCTAGGACATCTAGTCCTAGATGGACATACACTTCTCAAGCAGGAGTCCCTATACCATTTCAGACAAATGGCAGTCCAATCTGCCTTTGAAAGTCTCAAGTGTTGGAGCACTCATAACCTCCGCAGGCAAGCTGTTCCACTGGTTGATTGCTCTCACTGTCAGAAAGTTCCTCCTTATTTCCAGGTTGAATCTCTCCTTGGTCAGCTTCCATTCATTGTCCATTGTCTGATCCTCTGGTGCTTTGGAAAACAGCCTGACCTCTTTGTCTCTGTCACAGCCACTCGGGTATTGGAACACTGCTATCATGTCTCCTATGGTCCTTTATTTATTTATTCAATTTTTATGGCACCCTTCTCCTTAGACTCAGGGCGGCTTACAACATGTTAGCAATAGCATATTTAACAGAGCCAGCATATTGCCCCTACAATCCGGGTCCTCATTTTACCCACCTCGGAAGGATGGAAGGCTGAGTCAACCTTGAGCCGGTGATGAGATTTGAACCGCTGACCTTCAGATCTACAGTCAGCTTCAGTGGCCTACAGTACAGCACTCTACCTGCTGCGCACCCCGGCTCTTAAAGACTAGCCATGCCCAGTTCTTGCAACCTCTTCATATGTTTTAATTTCCAGACCCCTTATCATCTTGGTTGCTCTCTTCTGCACTTTCTCTAGAGTTTTCAATATCTTTTTTGTACTGAGGTGACCTCCACGTGTACTCTTCCTACTCTTGTCATGGTCAGAGTTAAATAAAATAAAAATATACTGGAGTAATGAAAACTTTTTGTTTTAGATAAACAACGATTGCTAACTTCCAGATTCCACCCTATTCTGCTAAAGGCAGGAGCTGATCCCATCATTTCAGAGTTAATGCTATTTCAGCCTGTAATGACATATTACTCCTGCAGTGCTCAATTTGTTTGATTCTTTCAGGCAAGCTGTTTTCCTGTGTGTTTCCAGTGTCCCTATCCTTATCTCCTTAATGGGACATCGGAAGAACATCATGAAAATGAGGCTGACTGGGTTAGAGAAGCCGGCATCCACCTGGAAAGTTCAGTAAAAGCCTCTGTTTCAATCTGGCAATCCATAAAATGTTGAGTATCTTACAATTGTTGGATGTTGCAATGGCAAGCAAATATGGCAGATTTTACCAAGGCATGTTTGTACCATGGTTAGATGCAAATAGGGAAAGGCCTTGTTTCATCTCACTTCTTCCCTTTCTCCATAGCGTATACCCTTCTCGTAATTTCATGATGTTCTGCCACTATGGTCTTTTAAGCTAACATGCATGTAACATTTAATAAGTTCAGAAATGCTGATAAGCCAAGGACGTATACTGGGAGATGATCCTAGCCTCTGGGAAACAAGGACAGGATAAGATAAAAGTAACATTTTAGAAAGAAATTTATGTTCCTAGAACACTGCCCTTTTGTTTTGTTAGAAGTGCCATTGTCTTAATAACGCTTCTTTTACTTCATAATTCTACCCTAACTACTTCATTGACCCCACTAAACACAGGATGTGCTGCATTTATTCCAGGGTTCTCAAGCTTTTTAAGATGTGTGGATGCATGATAGCTGGGGAATTCTGGGAGTTGAAGTCAACACATCTTAAAATTGACAGGGTTGAAAAACACTGAAATTCTAACCAAAAGTCTTGCTCCTGTTTTCAATTTCATATATGTACATAGTGGGAAGATTTTCTTCAGAGGTGGGCTTCAAAAATGTTAGCAAAGGGTTCTCTGCCCAATTGCTGGGTGGCTGTGGTCATGGTGGACATAGCCTAATCGGCCTCCTGCACTACAGATGGGATGGGCATTTTTGCCCTCCCTGGACTCCTCGAGCTTTTGGGAGGGTTAAAAAGGCTCCCCCCTTCTCCAGAGGCCTTCTAGAGGCCAGAAACAGGCCCTTCCTGGATTTCCAGTAGGCCCGTATTTTTGCCCTCCCCAAGCCTTCGCTCACCCCTTGCACTTACCTGCATCCAAAACAGGCCACGTAGAGACTCCTGAGAGGAGAGGGGCAGGGGCAGCCAAGGGTGGGATTTGGGAGTTCTCTGAACTGCACAGAACCTTAGCTAGAGGTTTTCTCAAACCCCTGTGAAGTCTCAGCAGCCCATCCCTGGTTTTATCTTTAACTTCTGTATTTAACTGAACCAATTTGGGCTTCAATGGAATTGTGCATTGATCTCCAATCTAAATGAAGTATACTGCTCAAAAAAATAAAGGGAATCCTCAAATAACACATCCTAGATCTGAATGAATGAAATATTCTCATTGAATACTTTGTTCTGTACAAGGTTGAATGTGCACAACAGCATGTGCAAGAGCCGGGGTGGCGCAGCAAATAGAATGCTGTACTGCAGGCCACTGAAGCTGACTGTAGATCTGTAGGTCAGCAGTTCAGATCTCATCACCGGCTCAAGGTTAACTCAGCCTTCCATCCTTCCGAGGTGGGTAAAATGAGGACCTGGATTGTGGGGGCAATATGCTGGCTCTGTTAAAAAGTGCTAATGCTAACATGTTGTAAGCTGCCCTGAGTCTAAAGAGAAGGGTGGCATGCATAAATAAATAAATAAGAAAGAAAGAAAGAAAGAAAGAAAGAAAGAGAAAGAAAGAAAGAAAGAAAGAAAGAAAGAAAGAAAGAAAGAAAGAAAGAAAGAAAGAGAAAGAAATTGATTGTCAATCAGTGTTGCTTCCTAAGTGGACAGTTTCATTTCACAAAAGTTTGATTTACTTGGAGTTATATTGTGTTGTTTAAGTGTTCCCTTTATTTTTTAGAGCAGTGTATTTATTCCTCTACAATTTGGTGTCAGAAGGGTGATGATCGGGAACAAGGGGGCTAAGATTTTGCCTCTGAGGCAACCATCAGGCATTCTCCCACTGAAGTGCAATACAAATTTGCAAAACCCAATCTCCTTTGTGTCTTGGGGATGAAGCCAGTCTGAGAATTTCTGGAATCATACAAATGCTGTAAGTGAAAAGTTTTTCAGATTTTTATGTAGGTTTCAAGATTTCTCCAATGCAAGTCCATTAAGCCCCTTACCATCTCACTATACTGTATTAGTAGAGTTTATTCTGGATAGGGCTAATGTTCCCATCTCAATTACAATTGGCCAGCTAGATCAGGTAACCACACCCTTGACCTTTGGTTTACTTGTAGTAATATGTTCTGGCTTTTAAAATATTAAAGTGAGGCCCAACTATTGCCAGGCTACTTGGTTGGTTGTTATCTTCAAGCAGAGTTCCGGCTGGGCTCCAAGCTGATCTCAATGCAAGTTTTTAAGGAAGCTAGCTATTGCTTGCCAATACCATGCTCTGGGATAGCTGATTACATCCTGATAACCCTTGTACTAGTGGTAGGTATTGCTGCTGAAACTTTAGTCTTGAAATGCCCTTTATTGAATTGAATACTTTATTTGGCCACACAAGGAATTTGTCTCCAGGACAGAAGTTCTCAGTATAGATGCAAAGCATAGGGATACTTATGTAAGGATACTTATCACCATCATCCTCATAGTTCAGCAGTTTGGTTCTCATCAGCTCAAGGTTGACTCAGCTTTCCATCTTTCCAAGGTTGGTAAAATGAGGACCCAGATAGTTGGGGGCAATATGTTGACTCTGTAAACCAATTACAGAGGGCTGTAAAGCACTGTAAAGCTGTACATAATAAGTGCAATTGGTATCATAATACCAATAAAAGGGGAAATAAAGAAGATAATAATAGGGGTAAATTATACTACACCCATACAACATGGAAAAATACATGTAGACCTTAGACAGCATTTGAGAATTAAGTTTTCAGGGGAAAAGGCATGAGGGGAGAAAAAAAATCTCCCTCTCTCTGCCTGGCTCCTGTTTTCAAATCAGGATCTGAGCCCAAGTGGAATAATGCAGTACAAACTGGCTGAATATGCAGTTCATCTCGAAAATAGCTTACTTTGGGAGAGAGAGGAATGCTGGATGGCATTCAGCTCCTGTGATTCAGATTTAATCTTCCATTTCCCGTTACCATTTCTAGGTAGTTTAATTTTCAGTACTACAGATAACCTTTAGGTTGATTCTCGGCACAGTTTTATGCATTTTGCTGCATAAAATGGCCTAAATGTCTTAGGTGTTTTTCTCATTTTGGGCTACGATTTAGAATAAGTAGACCTCATGCCATTTTACTTTGCCAGACTATTCTGGATAAGCATTTGAAATGTATCAGGAGCGCATCATAGTATAGAAGAAAATAGCAGAGTGTAGAAGCACAATGTGTAACAATATTGCCTAAGTCCTGAAAGTGGGAGCAGGGGGATTCATGGCTGGCTGGGCAATTCTGGGAGTTGAAACTCACCTGTGTTAAAGTTGCAAAGGTTGGGAAACCCTGTTGTGGAGTCTGAAGGAGCAAGGGCTTGCCTTGAGCATGGGTAAAGCTAAGGCAAATGAGAGAAAGACACTCCCACTGCAAACAATGAAGAACAAGCGACAGACCACAAATGACAGAAATCTCTTAACTTTTTTTTAGTATTTTTTTTATTTTTTCACAAACTACACCCCCCATAATATCAAAACAATACATATTCATACATTTATTCAAAATATCATAGACAAATATCCTAAATTTGCACCTTTTATACTTTTATCTCCCGTCTGCTTTCTTTCTATATTTCATATTACTCCACTCCATCTCTCTCTTCCCTCTACCTTCTTTCTCTTACCTACTTCCCTCCTGTCTCTCTCCTTCCTTTCAACTTCCTCTTCCTCCCTCTTGTCCTTACCTGAGTACTTTTCATTATGTGGTTAACAGACGAGCAATCCAAATTGGTGCTATCCTTAAACTTATAGCTTCTCTTTATCAAATTTTAAATATGTAATATATTTTTCTAGGTATATCTACTATTGTCAAATGCTGACTCCTTACCTCCTATTTTTGCTGCCTGAGTCTACCACCTTTAATTTTCAATTTCCCCCCTAACTATTCACTATTTCTTAAACTTTTTTTTAATGGGGCTCCCAACTAACCCTAATTAAAGTGCACAAAATGCACCCAATATTTACACACAGGAATGAATGTGGATGCAGAGGTGACCAGGACCTGCATTTACTTTTTCAAATATTCTGTTGTTACTCCAAAAATCATTAGAAATATAATATTAATTATATAAAATATATTTATATTATATTAATTTTAATGTATTGATTTATAAGAAATAGGCTATGCAAATTATAAACAAATAAATAAAGGAGGTGTTGAATAGCTTATGCCACTTAGCAGTTAACTTGATTTTCTTGTATTTATTTATGTATTGTATGGCACATTCACATCTATCACATTTTGATATAAAATTTTGGATTTTGTTGTATGTTTGCATAGAACTGCATTTCAGAATTTGATTTTGGTGCTGACAATAGAGGTACGGCATTCACTGTCAAAGTGTTCAATAATTTCCATTTAATACAATCTACCCCTTTGTCCAACACTTTTTGGACCCTTTCTGGTTGGTTGGAAAACAGAGGTCAGTATCTGCTTATTTGTAGATCAGAGATGAAATGCTGACATCATATGCTGTGGCAAGAGAAGTAGCTGGCTAAAAAATAAGCGAAAAACCTCCAAAAACAAAGCAACCCTGAAAATAAATAATCTTGACTATTGCAGTGTCCCCAGGTCATGTGATCACCTTTTGCAACCTTCTGACAAGTAAAGTCAAGGAGAAAACTATTTGCTTGACAATTGTATTATTAACTTAAAAACTGCAGTGATTTGCTCAACTGTGGCAAGAAATTGAGCACGCGGAGGCCAAAATGGGGCAAAATTTGCTTAATTGTGTTGCTTCTTGGCAATATAAATTTTGGGTTCTATTATAGTAGTTGAACACTGCTTGTAATAAAATGTTGATCAATTTATCTTTCTATGTCACCATTCATGATTTATAGAAATTTAAAACAAGGAAACAATATGGGTATTAGACATTCTTGTGATGAGGAATAATTTGCATACAGTATGCATACAGCATTTAGGCATAATGTGGTCTATTTTACTAAAGTACTTTTATTTTTATTTATTTTGGCAAGTACATATTGTGGTATACATAGATATTACACTGTTTATATACATGAGATGGGTACTGATAGGAGGGAAACATTAGGACAGGGGATGGTAGGCCCATTGATGCACTTATACATGACCCTAACTTATCTCTTAGGAATCGGGTGAGGTCAACAGTGGATACACTAAGGGTAAAGTTTTGGGGGTGAAGTTTGGTGATTTTAGGCCGTGTAGTGCTTTTTCAACGTTGTCTTCAGTGAAGTCTATTTAGAAACATAGAAACATATAAGACTGATGGCAGAAAAAGACCTCATGGTCCATCTAGTCTGCCCTTATACTATTTCCTGTATTTTATCTTACAATGGATATATGTTTATCCCAGGCATGTTTAAATTCGGTTACTGTGGATTTACAAACCACGTCTGCTGGAAGTTTGTTCCAAGGATCTACTACTCTTTCACTAAAATAATATTTTCTCATGTTGCCTTTGATCTTTCCCCAAACTAACTTCAGATTGTGTCCCCTTGTTCTTGTGTTCACTTTCCTATTAAAAACACTTCCCTCCTGAACCATATTTAACCCTTTAACATATTTAAATGTTTCGATCATGTCCCCCGTTTTCCTTCTGTCTTCCAGACTATACAGATTGAGTTCATTAAGTCTTTCCTGATACGTTTTATACTTAAGACCTTCCACCATTCTTGTAGCCCGTCTTTGGACCCGTTCAATTTTGTCAATATCTTTTTGTAGGTGAGGTCTCCAGAACTGAACACAGTACTCCAAATGTGGTCTCACCAGCGCTCTATGTAAGGGGATCACAACCTCCCTCTTCCTGCTTGTTATACCTCTAGCTATGCAGCCAAGCATCCTACTTGCTTTTCCTACCGCCCGACCACACTGCTCACCCATTTTGAGACTGTCAGAAATCACTACCCCTAAATCCTTCTCTTCTGAAGTTTTTGCTAACACAGAACTGCCAATGCAATACTCAGATTGAGGATTCCTTTTCCCCAAGTGCATTATTTTACATTTGGAAACATTAAACTGCAGTTTCCATTGCTTTGACCATTTATCTAGTAAAGCTAAATCATTTATCATATTACAGACCCCTCCAGGAATATCAACCCTATTGCACACTTTAGAGTCATCGGCAAATAGGCAAACCTTTCCTACCACACCTTCCCCTATGTCACTCACAAACATATTAAAAAGAATAGGACCCAGAACAGACCCTTGTGGCACACCGCTTGTAACCTGTCTCTGCTCAGAATACTCGTCATTAACAATAACTCTCTGATGTCTATGCTTCAGCCAGCTTGAAATCCACTGAACTATCCAGGGATTAAGTCTAATCTTCACTAATTTATCTATCAGCTCTTTATGTGGAACCGTATCAAAGGCTTTGCTGAAGTCCAGATAGGCAATATCCACGGCACCACCTTGATCCAACACCTTTGTGACATAGTCAAAGAAATCAATGAGATTAGTCTGACATGATTTGCCTTCAGTAAAGCCATGCTGATTTGGGTCCAATAAGTTATTGTTTTTTAGGTGCTGATTTATCCTCTTTTTGAGTAGAGTCTCCATCATTTTAACTACAACTGATGTCAAGCTAACTGGCCTGTAGTTACCAGCTTCTTCTCTACTGCCCTTCTTGTGGATAGGCACAACACTGGCCATTCTCCAATCCTCAGGAACATCTCCTGTTAACAGGGATTGGTTAAACAAATCAGTCAGGGGGGTAGCAATGACAGATCTGAGTTCTTTAAGAACTCTGGGGTGGATGCCATCTGGACCCATTGCCTTATTTATCTTTAATCGTTCAAGTTCTTCTAAGACATCCGCTTCTAAGATCACTGGAGCTGAATCCGTACAGCTGGAAGCAATGCTATATCTTATTTATGTTATTTATGTTAAATTGTTGTATTTGTGGTACAACTAGGGAATTTTGGGTATGAGCCGTTGCAGTTTACAAAGACTGAGCCAAAGAATGTGTTGAAGAGGTTAGCTTTGACTGTTTCATCATGCCATTCTTTATTGTTGGGTCCTTTTAGTGGTGGGATGGGTCTCAGGTCCTAGAGCTTGTTATGTACAAAGCTGTAGAAGGTGCGGTTGGATTTGGTGCATAGGTTTTTGTTATGTACCCATGTAAATATTAAATAAGTAAATAGGTTGTGGTAATAGTATATGTTAAACTGTGTCATTTACATACCGGCCGCAGATTGGTTAAGCCGCAGCCGGGAAATTCAAGCGGCTGTCAAAGGCCTACAAGGAAAAAACTCTTTTAAAAGAGAAAGTCAAACCACACCCCTCATCTTTAACCGCGAATTCCAACTGTATACTTTGTTGCAAGTTCGTTACACATGAGCCAATTCCTACGGTAATAAAGAAGAATCAGGCAACCACCTGTCTTGCAATTTAACTTAACAGTTTTCCTCTTGTTTGCTGTGATAGTTGAAGCAATCCATCTTTATTTGGTGGCATATATTTTTGTAGCAGTTTTTGAAATTGGCTACATAAACTGATTTGTTTTTTTGGCAGAGTGTTTTTTTTTTTGGATTGTAGCTTCCTTATTGATATGGGTAGTTTGTTTTTGTTGGTTATGGTGGTTATTTCTTCATTGCTTATTCTTCTTCTTTGCTTATTTGACCCCTATGACAATCATTAAGTGTTGTACCACATGATTCTTGACAAATGTATCATTTTCTTTTATGTATGCTGAGAGCATATGCACCAAGACAAATTCTTCGTGTGTCCAATCACAGTTGGCCAATAAAATTCTATTCTATTCTATTCTATTAGTGGTACATGTAGTCTGATAGTTCTTTTGACTTCGAGCAAGATGATGTTATAGAGGTAATTGGCAGTGTTACAGCCAGAGAATAGAGTTTGACAGTCAAGAGTTGAGAAGTTGGCATCTATGAGTTCATATTTGGCTTTTTAAAAGTTGTACTTGCGTGTCCCATTATTAAGGTCATTCTTGCAATGGTGTAAATTGAGGCTGAAGTCTATCATGCTGTGGTTGCTGTTGGAAAAAGGTTGTTTTATTTGTAGTGCATAAATTGCACTTTTGCTCTTGCAGAATATGAGGTCAAGGCAGTTGTTTAGTCTAGCATTGTTTGTTACTAGTTGATTGAGTCCCAGATTGGTAACTGTTGTATAGGGTTTATGAATGGGTTCAGTTGTGCATTCATTTAGGGTCCAGTTAATGTGAGGTAAGAAAGATAAGAGGGTATGGGCAGGCGTCTGCCCACGTTAGCAGTGAGATGTCGTACTCTGGGGCTCTGTAACAAAGTAGGAAGTGAAGTGTGGCATTTAAGGATAGATCACAGACAATGATTTCAGGAAGGGTGAGATCATGTGTAACTTGGATATTTTGTAGTTTTAGTGTCTTTTTGTAGAATATAGCTACTCCGCCTTCTCTGCGGGTTTCACGGTCGGACTGGAAGACAAGGTAGTTTTTTGCTGTGATGATGGAGTCAGGGAGCAATGCATTTAGCCATGTTTCACAGACAAGAATAATGTTGAAAGTGTCAGTGTTTAGTAGTAGTAGTAATTCAGACAGACATCTTATTAATTACGCTTCTTGCATTGATTAGTTTCAGATTTTCTAAAAGCAATCACGAGCAGGAAGTTTTGAATAAACTGAAATGAACAAACAGAATGCCTCTATATGTCATAAATACTTAAACGGAGAGGATATGCCAGTGATAATGGTGATTTTGTGTGTGCCTTGATGGGTTGACTCCTGGTGACACCTGATGACTTCGGGACTAGTCCCTGAATCAAGGGCTAAATAAGCTACATATAAACAGATCATAAAACTTTCAGAGAAGACCAACTCAACCATAAACAGACATAATTTATCCCTTACTATCAAGGCCAAGAACCTGTTTCATTTTCATAGAATTAATTGCCTCCATTATTTATGAAAGAGAAAAATGTAAGGTTAAAATATTTCCCCTGATCTGTGGTAACTCACATTCTGTGGAAACGTGAATCTCATTATCTGAATTCATTTTAGACTCAATTTTTCTTTAAAGGCTTGATGGCTTATGGTTCTGGAAACTGGTTTTCCATAGATAAACTAATCACACAATATGTCACTAGGATAAGTTTAAAAGCTAATAGCTTACTCTCTTCTCAATACCACAGAATGATTTGATAAACCTGTTTGGGAGCATTTAAGCTTGTTATCTAGAAGAACAAGGATTCACATTATTCAGGAAATGGAGAGGTTACAGAGTTGATCATTCTTTTCTTATCTTTCTGTGGATTTAACCTTATAGTCTCAAAATATATATTTGAATGATCCCACATTGAAAAACAAAGGTGTAATGAAATCCTGTTGAAATGGAAAAACAAAAACACACCATGCCACCTCCTTATGGCATAATCTCTTTGCACTTATAAGCTGTTTTGCCCCCCACCCCCGGGGCAGCTGGTGAGAAAGAGATAAGGCAGGTCTTTCAAACTCTGTCCCTGTGGCAATTTTTTATCTAGCTTATTTTGGTTAAAGGAGTCTGTGCTTAAGAAACAAAAGATAATTTTTCTTTCTCTGACTCTTGCTTGCCTGCCTCTTTTTAAGATGTCCCATAAATTTCTTCAAATATAAAAAATATTTGTTAGCACCGAGATGAATATCTTCACTTGGCTAATTCTGTTCTTCACTGAAGAGCTCTATTGCAAGCATTTTTCTTTTTAATGCAATTTCTTTTTAATTCTGTTCTGAGTTGTTCTTTTAAGCACATTCCTTATGCTTAGGAACTATATCCTCTCATGTGAGCTCCTACTGAATGCAAATCTCCCACACTTCTGTTCTACATGCTTAAGAAATATTAAATCACTCAAGAGAGGTTGAAATACATATTTATAATATTATAATAAACCACTACAAGCTTCATTGGAAAATGGCCTGAAATAGTAATGTTATCTATCAGCCATGCATTAGCTCATGCTCAGGAATGAGATATCAGGAAAAAGCCCAGGCAAAAAAACCACCTTATGTTCAGAAAAAAGAAATGCCGTAATGGAAATATTTGCTAAATTACATATACATCTGGATTATGTGAATTCATAGATGGATGAATTGCTAGCTTTCTGCCTGCTAAAGCAATTGTCATTGTGCATCCCTTCTTTTGTTATTCCCCTAAACCAGTGATGGCGAACCTTTTTTCTCTCGGGTGCTGAAAGAGCATGTGTGTGTGCTATTGTGCACGCATGAGTGCCCACACCCATAATTCAATGCCTATGGAGGGCAAAAACAGCTTCCCCTGCTCCCCAGAGGTCCTCTGGAGGCTGGAAATAGCCTGTTTCCCAACTTCTGGTGGGCCCAGTAAGCTTGTGTTTTGCCCTCCCCAGGCTCCAAAGGCTTCCCTTGAGCCAGGGGAGGGTAACCCCCCCCCCCCGAGGCTCTCTGGAAGCCAAAAACGCCCTCCCAGAGCCCCTGTGTGATAAAAAATCAGCTAGCTGGCACATACATGCACGTTGGAGCTGAGATTGGCAAAGGCTCGTGTGCTAGCAGATATGGCTCTGCGTGCCACCTGTGGCACCCGTGCCATAGGTTCGCCATCACTGTCCTAAACCGAGATCAACACTTTTAGCTGCTTAATTTTGCAATCTCTGCATCTCTGCCCAGATGATTTGTGTTCAGCCAAAGACTTTGCTTTTGGAAAAGCAAAAATGGAGTGTGTCACCAGGTGCTTTACTGCCATAGCCTTCATATAATTGTTGGTTTAGCAGTGGTGGAATTGGTGGAATCTCCTTGAATCACTGGTTTCAGTTAGGACTTTATATGCATTATGGATTCTCCAAAATACCTGCTCCATAGAAAAGGACTAGTATTAGGGCTGATTTGGATTTAGAGTTTTAAGGAATCCAGCTTTTGATCAAAATGTTATTCCCTCACCCAGCAGTGCTCAGGCTGGCTGTTTTTTTCAGAAAGCAGCAATTATAGTCACATGTTATAAATTGGACAACTAACAGACAAGCTGCTGAGAAGCCTTACTGGTCCCAGGCAAAATGGTACACATAAATGCTAATTCTTACACTGTGGGCTCCAATAGTCTGGTCATCTAAGTCATGGTTGTCCCATGGTTGTCATGGTTCTTTTTCAGGAGGCAACTGGACTTTTTTTCTTTGAAAATGTTTTGTTTCTCACCCAAGAAGCTTCTTGAACTCTGACTGGATGTAGGGAATAATAATAATGTAGGGATATAATAATGCCACTGAGCACCACAGATACCCCCTGGGATGGCAGAGAAGGTCCTAGGGCCCTAGTTTGCCTTTGGGATTTTGTTCCTGGACATGCCACATGCTTTCAAAATGTCAAATAAGCCATAGCCTAAACAGGTGGCTAACAGTCCCTTAGAGAGGCAGTTTGGTGCAATGGTTAAGGTCACCAGGCTAGCAACTGAGAGACTGAATTCTGGTTCTGTCTTAGGCTTGAGGCCAGCAGAGTGACCTTGGCTAGTCACTCTTTCAGCCCTAGGGAAAAGGCAAGGACAAACCACTTCTAAAATCTTATCAAGAAATCTGCAGGGACACATCCAGTCAGTTATCAGGAATCAAAAACTATAGTGTACATGCACACAAAATCACTTCCTTATACTCTGAGGAAAATGTCACAAATCCTGTTTTTTGTTGAATATTCATCACAGGTATGGCAAAGTCCCTGTGACTGAATATTCAAAATTTGTTTGTTTAGCCAGCACTTTAACCCACATTCTCTGTACCGCTTTGACTTGTTTGCAATGTCCCAGGATCATGTGATCACCATTTGTGACCTTCTGACAAGCAGTCAATGAGGAAACCAGATTCACTTAACAAACCATGTTACTAATTTAGTAACTGCAGTTATTCAGTTAGCAAATATGACAAGAAAAGTCGTAAATTGGGGGAAAACTCACAAATTTCTCACAAAAATGTTGGGATCAATTGTGGTCATAAGTCAAGGACTACCTGTGTCATGGGGTTCAATGCTTTTTGTCTCATCTCAGCAAATAAGAGGTGAAGGAAGTTAACACCTACCCCTCTCCTAGAAAAATGAAATATCATAGGAAATGTTAAAAAGGCAGAATATAATATAGAATATCCCTAGAGAAATGGAGAAATGTTTTAAGGGCAGGAAACAGATTCATTCTGTTTCAAACTTCAAATTTCAACCAACATATACTCTGTCTTACACATTGGCAAAAAGAATCAGAATTCAACCAGTGGAATGGCCTGCCAGCGGAGATTGTGAATATCCCAACTCTGGACATTTTCAAGAGGAGATTGGACTGCCATCTGGCTGGGGAGGTATAGAATTTCCTGCTTGAGCAGGGGGTTGGACTTGATGACTTGCAAGGTCCCTTTTAACTCAAACAAACAAACAAACAAAAAAACAAACAAACAAACAAACAAAATACAAACTTGGGAGACACAACCTTATAGATGACCTTCACTATGTTAAGGACCTTGGAGTACTCTTATCTAATGACCTAAGTGCCAGAGCCCATTGTAACAACATTGCCAAAAAGGCAATGTGTAGCTTCTTCTCTGGCAATATTCCACTGCTAACCAGAGCATACAAAACATTTGCCAGATCAATCCTCGAATACAGCTCACCTGTCTGGGAACCTGCACTGCATATAGGACATTAATACAATTGAGAGAGTCCAGAAATATTTCACAAGAAGAGTCCTCCTCTGCTCACAACAGAATACCTAATTCCACCAGACTTAAAGTTTTGAACTTGGATAACTTATGTCGCCTTCAATCTGATCTAAATGTAGCTCATAAAATCATCTACCACAATGTCCTACCCGTCAATGAACATTTTAGCTTCAACCACAACAACACATGTACACACAATAGATTAAAATTCAATGTAAACTGCTTGAAATTCGACTGCAGAAAATATGATTTCAGCAAGAATGATCAATACCTGGAATGCATTACCTGACTGTGGTTTCTTCCCCAAACCTAGGGTTGGGCTACTTCCCAGATGGGAAGCCGCAGTAGGGTAGCGAAAATGGAGCTCCACTTCAGAGCACCCTATTTGCACTGAAAAATATTGAAAGGAAATGCAGGGCATCTTGCATAAGCCACACCCACAGTGTGGTAGTAAAAATTTTGGTAGCCCATCACTGCCCAAATCCCAAAAACTTTAACTTTAGATTGCCTACAGTTGACCTCAACCCATTCCCAAGAGGTCTGTAAGGGGCATGCATAAGTACACCATCATGCGTATCATCCCTGTCCTACTGGGGTGGCGCATTGGTTAGAGTACAGCACTGCAGAGTACTTTAGCTAACTGTTAGCTATAGTTCAGCAGTTCAAATCTTACCACTGGCTCAAGGTTGACTCAGCCTTCCATCCTTCCGAGGTGGGTAAAATGAGGACCCAGATTGTTAGAGGCAATATGCCGATTCTGTAAACCGCTTAGAGAGGGCTGTAAAAGCACTATGAAGTGGTATATAAGTCTAAATGCTATTGCTATTACTGTCCTATTGTCTAGATTTACCTATACCTACTTTGTTTTTGTTTATGTTTAAACCATACTTGTTATCTTGTACATATTTTGACAAATAAAAATAAATAAATAAAAATAAACTCTTAGTAGTCCCCACCTTTGTCAATGTACCATCAAGGAATGGCTCAGCTCATTCACACACACACGCACACACACCTTTTTTAATAGCCTGGACCAGTCTATTCTACATAACAAAGATCTATCTCTTTCAAACAGAGCCATGTTAGCAATTGGCCAAAGCCCTTTCATTACATCACATGGGACCTGGGAAGATTACATCAGACAGAAGAGCTCAAGCAAGCTTGGACTCAAGACAGCCTACAGAGTTGCTCCTGCATGGCCCCATGGAAATCTGACAAAAAATCAGAGTGCATTGTTTAGGATACTAAGAAGTGGGGTCCAACAGAGGTCATAAAACCAAGGGATTCAGCATCTTTTTCTATACTCAAAGTTCAAAAAAGACGTTTTAAAATTTAGAAATTTCATTTTATCAATAATCAATATTAGACGAGATTAGACCAAAAGATGGCATCATTTAGTTTTTAGTTTTTTATATTTATTTTGAGCAGTTGACACACAAACTAGAATAATTGTAAAAACAGGTTCTAATCCTGCTTTTTTGATCCTGCTGTGATGTTTTCTTGCCTTATTTTCAGCCAAATTCACATCCTGTTTCTTATTTATTATAACCATAATATTTTTTATATCAGGAGATGCTGGAAGAGAAGAAATATGTATTTCCAAAAATATTTGAAGGAAGGAGCAGGACCAATACCAAAATCATCATGGCTCATTATTAGATGAGCCAGCATCCCAACTCTCTTAATTTCAACAAGCCGCCCCGAGTCTACGGAGAGGGGCAGCATACAAATCTAATAAATAAATAAACAAAGCAGCTTTATCCACAAGCAATGGAGAAACACATATTTTCCCCTTGGGGGGTTTTCTCAGCATGTATTTTTCTGTTATGTACTATATTTGTTTTCTCTTGATTTTCTTCTTCTTCTCTGCATGATTAAGAATACAGTGCAAATACACAGAGAGGAAATTTTACTCCATATTTACCGCTACAATAATGCTTATTGAACTCACTCACAGCAGTCATTTATGTGATCATTTCCAACTGCCCTGTTAAAAAAAACAGAGAATGAAGAAAGCTACAAAAGGAATGTCAGTCCAAATTCTATCTTCAGTCAAGGATTAATGATTCTATGGAAAAGTTCCAGAAAACAGGAAAACCAGCAAGGATAATCCCAAGAGTTCCCTTATATTCCAGATGGACTGTACTTTTCCCACATACAATCATTCAGCAAGAGGAATTTCTATTGCTAAAAATACTTATTTTGGCAATAGAATTTTATTCATGAATTTTGTCTTGAAAGAATATATAGCCTAAAATAGTATATCATTACAACTAGAAAATAAATTAAAAATAACAGCACCAATATTTGAACACATCAACATTATCTTCATATCACACACACAATAAGATTGAAATTGAAGATTGTTACTTGTAAAAATATTTCAATATTTGTTCAAAATTAACACTGGAAATTTAACTAAATTGTGTAAAATGTTTGTTCTACAGAAATGGCATGCTTAGAAGAGGATTCAGTGGAAAAAGTCTACAAATTCCCATTATGTAGATTGTCACCTTCATTTCACATTACAGTGATCCCTCGAGTTTCGCAATCTCGATCTTCGCGAAACGCTATACAGTGATCCCTCGAGTTTCGCGATCTCGATCTTCGCGAAACGCTATATCGCGATTTAAAAAAAAATTAATTAAAAAAAACACCACTTCCGGGTTTGGCTTCGGGAGTCAGCTGGGAAGCGGCGCGGCTGTTTAAAAAGGTCGCAGCCGGCCTGGGGGGCTTCCCAGCACCCCCCGAACCCCCAACCCGGGTTCGGGGGGGGGTGCTGGGAAGCCCCCCAGGCCGGCTGCAACCTTTTAAAACAGCCGCGCCGCTTCCCAGCTGAGTGCTGAAGCCAAACGCCAAAGGCGAACTTCCGCGTTTGGCTTCAGGACTCAGCTGGGAAGCGGCGCGGCTGTTTTAAAAGGTCGCAGCCGGCCTGGGGGGCTTCCCAGGACTCCCCCGAACCCCCAACCTGGGTCTTCCCGGCCGCCCACGCAAAGGGGAAACCCCGGCTCCTCGCTGATGCCCGCCACTCGCCCGCCCGCCAGCAAGAGGGGGAAGACCCAGGGAAGGTTCCTTCGGCCGCCCAGCAGCTGATCTGCTCGGTAGCGCAGCAGCAGCGAGGAGCCGAATCGGGGTTTCCCCTTTGCGTGGGCGGCGGGGAACGCAAACTCCACCATCTACGCATGCGCGGCCATAGAAAAAAGGGCGCGCATGCGCAGATGGTGTTTTTACTTCCGCAACCCTACATCGCGAAAAATCGATTATCGCGAGGGGTCTTGGAACGGAACCCTCGCGATAATAGAGGGATCACTGTATTCAATCATATTTTGAACCCTGGCCTCTTGAATGAAACGTGGGATATCAAATCTAATAAACAAATTTATAAATAATATATGAGAAGACAGATTTAAATAAACTAAGATCCCTACTGAATTCATACTGTACTTGCCACAACTAGTACCTCTACTATAGGACTGAGTGCTCTGAATTACATACTAGTAATTTTTAAAATGTTTGTTACCATTATACTGTATTGCCCTTTTCCTCCAGCATAACAATAGTTGTTCCCCACAAGTACTTTGTGAGCTATAGTGCACTGAGAGAGCAATTAGCCCAAGTGAGTTTCCACCTTTGAGAGTCACTTGAACCTGGTCAGCCTTAGTTCAATATGTAGAATAGATCACTATGGAGATTTTTTAGAAATTAGATTTCTCACATCAGTAATACTATATACCAATTAACTAAACGGTTATTCTTCTAATTTTTATGTATTTTCTATCATCAACAATCTTTAAAAGGAGCTTTAAATTATTGATTAGTTATTTTTGGAATGTCACAAAATTTTAACTTTCAGTTTTATCTATAGGTACAAATACAACATTATACACGATGAACTGTCTTTTTTCTCCTAGAATAATTAAATTTAATGATATTTTGTGGTATAGATTTTCATAAAATAGTCTCACATTTTGGCAATACAGATTTCCTATCTCCGTAATTGTTTTAATACTTCATCCACTATAGTACCGCCTGTAGGAATGCCCCCCTCTCCAGTTTAGTATTTATTCTTAATAAATAATATTTAATAAAAAGAGGTAGGATAGAATATTTCCCCCAAAGGAGAAAAATCTTAACAAAGGCAGAAAACAGTCCATGTCTTCCTGCCCTCAGAAACAGCCTCAAGGTTGAAGAGGCTGGTCTTTTGGAATGAAGATTTTGTACCCATTCAGAAAGTCTGGGCCAATCTATTCATAAGCAAAGTGACTCCAAATAAGCAATACAATTAGGCAAGCCAGAGCTGGCAAGATTAGCTCTGATAAACACTTAAGATTTGCATTTCCCCTTTTGCCAGTAGAGCCAATATGACCCTATAAGATCCCATAGGACTCTGGGAACAGCCATTAAAATATAAAAATATTAAAGGAGAGGAACAGTCATCTCAATCATAAAGCCCCAAATAATATTGATATTGATCTATATTGATTGTTTCCTAGTATGATTTGCTTATTTGTACTGTATGAATATCATCAAGTGTTGCACCTTATGATTCTTGACAAATTATCTTTTCTTTTTATGTACACTGAGAGCATATGCACCAAAGACAAATTCTGTATGTTTCCAATCACATTAGGCCAATAAAGAATTCTAATCTAATCTAATGTTTATCAGCCCTCCCAGAAAGATGCTAATGTCACTGAAACTTCTGACATCCAAATAAACAGAGACCTTCTTTCCTGCACCCAGCCTCCATTTTATTTCCAGCATCTTTCTCCCGGCTTGGAAATGGACTGGATTTTTCTTCTAACATGCTAAACTTTAAGACTCCAGTCTAAACTTTAGACTCCAAAACAATGTACTACATGCAGTTTTAAGCAAATACCTTCCCAAACCTATATATTGAAATAGTCAAACATGGAAAAATCATATGTAAAGGAAAAATCCAAAATGGTGAAAAGTTTCTACACCGTCTTCACAAAAGACCCTACTATCAAGTTGCCCTCTTCTGCCCCACCAAACTTGTTTCCTCACCACACCCCATCCCAAGTCAATTCCATGCTAAGATGTCACAATGTACATGAGCTTATCATTTAGCCTACACCGGTTTTCATATTGAAATGGGCATAGATTAAAAATAAGACATCATACAATATTCCATCAAATCATCTGAAATATGATTGGATTTTCTTTTTCAAGTTTGCATACACATTGTGCAATAAGCTCAGTAATTGCACATCACTTCAAATGGCATTTGCAAATTAAAAGCTGCACTTTCTGCCACAGGCAAATCTATTACTCCTGTTTCAGAAGTGTCAATAGCTACAGAATTACAGTACTGTATGTAGTCAGTTTCTATAGCCCATCCATGGCAATCCAATAGACTGAAACAAAGAACAATACCGCAATTAAAACCATAAAAAAGTTTATATATAATTTTTATGTAATTATTATGATAAATCTTGATGGGTTTTTATATATATATACATATACATGCACATGTACATGTATATAAAAACCCATCAAGATTTATCATAATAATTACAGGATAAATTTTGCACAAAAGAACTCATGAAAAAAAATCTGGCATCAGGACTCAGAACATGAATATAAGTAAGTAAGAAGTAAGAAAATGGATTGAAGCACTATGGCATGGATTTACTAGAAAAAAGCAAATAGCCAATAGAAATTTTGATAGCTAATTGCGTTTTGAACTTGGATGAGAATGGAAAACAATCTTTGAAATCCAGATCACAAAATTAGAAAAGGAGGTAGCACAAAATAAATAATGTATACCGAAACAAAATAGATATAAATTAAGAATTTTAATTAAGAATTTGGCGATTGATATTATATTGTATTGTATTGAAATTTGAAGGTACTGTATGTGACTTTATATGTATGTAAGGATGGAGAAAAAAAAATACTTATAAATGAAAAAAGAACAAAATAATTACATTTCAAATTCCTATGGAACTCTGTTACAGAATTCCAAGAGAGAAAAAAACAAGACTTGAACAGAACTCACAACAAACACTCGTTAACCAATAACGCATTTGTAATTTTACCCAACCTATATTCACACAAGGCAAACCTTGCCCTCCCTTCCCAACAGAATCCTCCATCAGCCAAGTCATGCATCCGATGAAATGAAAAACGCATTTTGGAAAGATGCTGCCAAACTACTCCCGCTTTTTTTTTTTTTGCTATCCTAGACTGAGCAGGCTTCCTAAAAACGGAGCAAATGGCTCCTCAGTAGCCCCATCCATCCCGTTCTTTCCCATCCGAGCACTCCGAACAGCAACTACGCTTCCCAGGATGACCCGCGGCGACGTTTAGCCCAATAGAACTCTGGGCAGCGTAGTCCCGTCTTCTATATATGGGCATGAAGCGGCATCCTTTTCACGTTATGCAGATGAGGAGGCGGGTCTCTGGAGCCCGCGTACAAGAGGGCTATCGAAGAATGACCAATAGGCGGCGGGCGGCGCGGGTTGTCGGATGCGGCAACGGTGTTACCTTCTGTATGAGAAGGCGGGGAAGAAGGCGCCTTCGCCGGCCGAGCCGTTTCCTCCTCGCCTCCCCGCATGTGCCTTGCAAACGAGGAGGGAGCAACAGTCGCTTGCGGGAGCCATGTCTGAAAGCGGCTCCGCGTCCGCCGCCGCCGCCACCACCATCCCCAATGGAGGGAGCGCCGCCCGGCATCCCGGCAACCTAGTCACTGTGGTCCTGGGAGCACAATGGGGCGACGAAGGGAAGGGCAAAGTGGTGGATCTGCTCGCGCAGGACGCGGACATCTTCTGCAGGTGCCAGGTGAGCGTCCCGAGATGTGTGTGTGTGTGTCACCTTGGGGCTTTCTGGAGGCGAAGCCGGCACAAGACAAAAGCGGCGGCGGCGGGATCCGGAGGCACCTTTGGAGCCTTTCCCGCCTTCACATTGCGAGGGAGGCTTCCGGGCGTTGGGGTCGATTCATTGCGCCCCCTCCGTCTCTGCGCTCTTGTGCTCCGTGGCTTCCCACGGGGGACGACGACGACGACCGTGTAGCCGGATCGCGCTGTTGCCCGCCTCGCCGCAACCTTCCGCTACCCCGGAGAGTTTTCCTGTGCAAGAGGATGCCGCGCGCGCGTTTTCCTCCCCGTCTTTTCCCACTCAACCCCCATCACCCTCCCCGACGACGCTGCTTTATGACGGGACCGGGATCGCGGGCAACCCTCTTCCTCTTTCGGCTTCTCCCTCGGCGACCCCGTTTACGGCCATTTCCTGCCGGAGTCCCTTGTTCCTGCAGTGCAGTAGGCGCGCCGGTTTGGGGCGAGGCGGAAAAAAGCCTTTTGCGGGAACCAAAACGTAAGAAGGAGTAAAGACGGCTCTGTGGCCCCTTGCTCGCCCGTTACTAGTGATCTGCCCTTGCTTTGCTCCCATTCTTAAACTCGCCAATGTGCAAAGAATGAATATTTGGGTTGTTGTTGTTATTGTTGTTGTTGTCATCATCATCATCATCATCATCATCATCATCATTATTATTAATTAGATTTGTATGCCGCCTCTCTCCGAGGACTCGGAGCGGCTCACAACAATGGGTTCCCTTCCCGTTGCGTCGTCGGTGTGCACAGAGAGCAGCAGGTTCCCCTCCCAGCTGAACAAGGCAACCAGGGATCCGGCGCGTCCTTCTTTTTTTCTTTACATTTTTTAAAACTGCGAAAATATATCGCGATCCCGCACTCCTCCCTCTTTGTGATCTTTCTGATGTTATTCCTATCAGTTTGGATACGTTAAGGTGCCGTGGGAGAGATATCGGAGCAGACGGTGCAATCCCTCAGGATTTTAATCTTCAAAGAGTTGTCTGTAGTTAGGTATTTTGCGGTAATTGTGGGGGCGATCCGCTGGCTCTGTTATAAAGGGCTATTGTTAACATGTTGTAAGCTACCCCTGAATCTAAGGAGGGCGGCATTAAAAGAAAAATCGAATAAATAAATTAAATAATTGAGGGACGTCATCAAAACAAATTACCATTTGCAATGGAATTTACTTCCAGGCTAAACTCTAGGCCAGTGTTTCCCAACCTTGGCAACTTGAAGATATTTGGACTTCAACTCCCAGAATTCCCCAGCCAGCTGGCTGGGGAATTCTGGGAGTTGAAGTCCAAATATCTTCAAGTTGCCAAGGTTGGGAAACACTGCTCTAGGCTAATATTCAAAGCTAAATCCATCCCTGCCCAAGAAATTTGTAATTTTATTTTCACTGGTTTGTCCAGTCTTAAAAAATGATAAAGAAGGGAGATGAACAGTCTGTTATAAATACCTGAAAAGCCATGGCAAGTACTGTACTGTGAATGTTCTGTGTCTAAGCTGTCATCTGTTTGTTTAAAATAGGCTGTGGCTAAGGAAAAGGTTGTTCAGTCATAAGCAGTGCCATGAAATAGTAGTTTAATGGTTTTTGTTTGCTTGTGTGGGCACAGGTGCTTGCGTTTGTGCATGTCTTTGAGTCAGAGTTGATTTCTGGTCATGCTTGGCCCTTGTAGTTTTCCTGGCAAGGTTTTCTGGAAATTATTTGTCCTTCATTCCTTCCTAGAGCTGAGAGAGTGTGCCTAGCCTCAGCTGGCTTTGTGCCTAAGGCAGGACTAGAACTCAAGGTCTCCTGGTCTCTAGCCTGATGCCTCCCTTCACAAAATAATAATAATTAATAATAATTTATTAGATTTGTATGCTGTCCCTCTCCGCAGACTTGTGGCGGCTCACAACAATAATAAAACAACGTACAATGTGACAAATCTAATGTTTAAAAGAAAACACATTAAAAACCCAACATTTAAAAACCATGCAACACAAGCATACCATACATAAAACTATATAAGCCTGGGGGAGATGTCTCAATTCCCCCATGCCTGGCGATATAGGTGTGTCTTAAGCAATTCACGAAAGACAAGGAGGGTGGGGGCAGTTCTAATCTCTGGGGGGGAGTTGATTTCAGAGGGCTGGGGCCGCCACAGAGAAGGCTCTTCCCCTGGGGCCCACCAGACGACATTGTTTAGTCGACTGGACCTGGAGAAGGCCAACTCTGTGGGACCTTATCGGCCGCTGGGATTCGTGCGGCAGAAGACGGTCCCGGAGGTATTCTGGTCCGATGCCATGTAGGGCTTTATAGTTAGTTGTCTCTAAGTTTCATGCTTAGAAGTTGAAAACTGGATTGCCTAAGATTAATTTTAAAAACTGAGTAGGCTTCATTGTTTGCTTCGAATATCTTAGGACAAAACCTTGACACCCTTTTTTGTTTGTTGTTAAAGAAGAAACAAAAACAAAGCACACTGGCTTGTTTAGGAACACTAGAGTCTGTTTTGTTGGAGTCATCTACTTTATGGCTATTTATCAGAATGACTGAAAAAAACCCTCCTCTAACTGCAGGAGTGGAGCACTGAAAACTATGGACATTTTGGTAATAGAAACAAAGCAGGTAATAATGTTTAAAAAATGGTCTTGGATATTGGTTCGTGTAAGAGATTTTTAACACTTCTCTTGGAAGACATCTCAGAAAGTCAGAGAAGCTTCCAGACCTGCCAGAGGTTTTTGTGTTAATAATAAAGCCAGTTTATAAAACCTTGGCATGGAATAAATTTGTGAAATGCTTCAAGGATAAATCACTTGTACTGATATTGACTGGAATGTTGCTTTCAGTACATTGCATACGAACTACAAAGTATTCAGTACTTTTTGGTTATGAGATTAATATATGAGATTATTTCAGTTTTTTAAATCGTAAGGTAAGGATGCGTCTGGTCTCCCATATGCTGTGTTGACTTCTGATAATTTTGACTTAATAGATGAAAAAATGTCTGTATGATGGACTGATGAAGGTAGCATTGATTTTTCCATTCCTGTATATACCCTCTAGAACCAGAGGTTGGGTTTTTTTTTCTATCCTAATAATAAATCCCCCCTCTCTTCATTTTTTTTGAGGAAATTACACTATTTGAAAAAGTACTGTATTTGTGCAGTTATAGATGTTCTTGAGGAGCCTTGATATAGGTTCAGACATGGTTTGAGGTAGAACCAGCCAAGCCAAGTAGTGTACTTCTTGTGAGGTCAAAGGGACTGTTATGTTATTGATCTTGCTTGGTCTTTTAATCACTGTACCTGTGTTGTGCTGTTCTCTGTAAATTACACAGACTGCACTAAAATTAATCTATTACTACTTGCAGGGATATCTGAGAGAGCAGTTATTTCTGGAATTCTGGCAACAATCTATAATGTATCATTGCTTCCCCCCCACTATTATTTAATCTATAATGAAACTGCTAGAGATGGTTGTCAGTAGTTCAGGGGCTAAGTGTAATCAATATGGGGAAGAAGTCTGAAATTCATATATGCATATGTTTTGTTTTTAATTTTCTTTTGTTAACATCTGATTGGTTATACAAGGTTTTCTTGGCTTATAGAAAAATGTATAAAGAAAGAAGGAAGCACTTTGGCATAATGGTTAATAAGTTAGAAATATAATTGGTGTTGTACTTTTTGAAGGAACATTAAGGAGGGAATTTAATTAAAAGAAAATGAATGTAACTGGATGATAAAATTAGAAAAAAACCTTCTGCAACTTTTTGATAATTGATATTAGTTACTAACAAAATACCACCTTTTATTCATGGAAAATTAGATGGTACACTGTTGTTTGAATGTATGTTAAGATTAAAAAAAATCCCCCCCCCCCCGAAAACAGTCCTTCCTTCTTGTGTCCCTCCATTCATTTCTTCCTTCCTTCCTCCCTCCCTCCCTCCTTCTTTCCTTCCTTCCTTCCTTGTACAGGAGAGACTATATGGTTATGAAATAGGATAAAAGTGACGGGGTGGGATATGTAGTAAACAGTTTGAGTCTTGAGAACATGGAGAGCTCATGTGGGCGAGTATAGGAATTCTAAATGGGGTTGCACTTCTTCAGAAAGTGATAAGTAGTTTGAGCATGTGTTTGAAATCATTGTCATTGGAAGTCTAGGTGGTCTTTGCAGCCAGAGATTGCCTGTCATCAGTTTTGGTTAGGATAGTAATTGTTGTTATAGCAACTTGGGCAGAGGCAGCCTAGGCTAATGTTTACACATCAGTACCCTTGCATTTGGATTATTATGCTGAAAGCAGAGTTTCCATTTGATCAAATTATAGCTGCTTAGAATGCAGTAGTAGTCAAGTTGTTGGATGGGACACCTGCTTATATTGTAGTCATGTTACACCTCATTTGAAGCAACTGTGCTGACTTCTAATTAGCTATTGAACCAAGTTCAAGGATTTTTAAAAATAATATATACATCACTAAATAACTTGGGATTGTTACAGACTTGGTTAATCTTTAAGATCATTTGGGAGATCCTGCTCTTTGTTAGATGTCTATCATAACATCTTTCAGATGTTTTTAAAATGCCTATCACTTCACATTGGTCTTGTTGGAGCAACCAGATAGGAAGCATGATCAGATGAGTCAGTTCTACTTTATTATAGAACTATATTGACTGAATTTTGAAAAATACCCCTCCCACACACACATTCCCCCCCATTTTCTTTACTGTATGAGAAACTAGGGAGGATCTCTTTTGGGGTCTTGCTCCACCCACTATCCAACTGTGGGGTATGCTATTTGTTACCCTATTTGTTACCCTGTCTCCTAAGGTCATTTCCACATACCAATGCAGTTGTCTGGAAAGGGCTGTATATGGTATTTTTCAGAGTATAAGACGCACCTTACTTTTGGGGGAGGAAAATAGAGAAAAAATATCTACCTGCCAGGTATTCATCTAGCTAGCATCCTTAGTCTGTTCAGCTTCAGCACATTATTTTATCCCCTGGTTAAAACAACATTTTTTTCAAAGGAAACAGGAGTGAAAATAAGCCTGTAAAGATTTAGGGCAGGAAAAACTGCTTCGGAGGGAGTAGGAATAAAATTAAATGTGCAAGCCAGGATCATTAGCATAGCCTTAGGGCCAAAAAAGCCTTTTACAGAGGGAGTAGGAATGAAAACAAGCCTGCAAAGAGGACTGGAAAAACCTTAAGAGGGAGTACGAAGCCAGGAAGATCGTTAGCATCTAGTTAGGCTGGGGAAAAAAGCTTAGAAAAAGCTACATTTGGAGTATAAGATGCACTCAAATTTTTGGCATCCTTTGGGGAGGAAAAAAGTCTATCTTATACTCTAAAAATATGGTAAATATATTTATTATGTCATATATACATTTTGTTTGTTCCTCTATTCTGTCTTAGTGTATTACCGGATTGATCAATCAAATCCTTTTTTTAAAAAAAATATTTATTCGGTTACAATACCTTTTTTCCAATGTTTGCCCTTAAATTTTCTTAATGGAAAATTTAAAATTTTCTAAATTTTATACTTCTTTTGAAATTATTTAATCAACTGCTAATTGACAAAAATAATTTTGGTATGGAAAGACTATTCTTTTTCTATTGAGTTATTCTGAACAATTTCTATTTAGGACTGCAGTTTTCTTATGAAAGTAAGTTGTTCTTGCTTTCTCATATTTTTTCCAACTTCCCAATCTAGCCTATAGCTGTCAGATTCCCAGCCATTCTGCCATACAAATATTAATCAAAATTAAGCCTGCTTAGCCTCTGATATCAGCCGGGGTTACACGTTTTATAACGATGTCTGAATCTACAGCCTGATTTGAACACGAAACTTAAAGAACTTGGAAATTAGAGAAGAATTATATTTCTTTTTCCAAAAATAATGTGTTATTCAAAGAAACATTTTACAAGGTTATTTGTCTTTTTCAATTCCAGCTACTTTGTGATAGTACTCCCTCTAAAACAGAGGTCCCCAACCTTTTTTGCACCAGGGACCGGCTTTAAGCTAGACCAGTTTTCCATGGCCCGGTGGGGGGGGGGGGAGCTAGCTGTCAGCGGCGCCGTAAAAGGGGCGATCAAGAGAGGAATGGGTGAATGAATGGACGGAGGGTGGGAAGGAAGGAAGGAAAGAGGGAAGGGACAGGAACAAAAGAAGGATGCAAAGGAAGCAAGGAAAGGTGTGAAAGGGGAGAGTAAGAGAGGAAGGAGTGAAAGAAGGGAATGAGGGAGGAAAGAAGGGAGGAAGGAAAAGGAAAGCAAGAAATGGAGGGAGGAAAGGAAGGAAAGAAAGAAAGAAAGAAAGAAAGGGGGAAGGGACAGGAACAGAGGAAGGAAGCAAGGAAACTTATGAAAGGGGAGAGTAAAGGAAGAAGGTAGGAAGGAGAAAGAAAAGAAGAAATAGAGGAAGGGAAGGTAAAAGAGAGAAAGAAAAAGAGCAAGAAAGAAAGAAAGAAAGGCAACTTCAAAGAAAGGCTCACTGAGCATCTCTCACACTCTCTCTCTTTCTATCCCTCTTTCTTTCTTTCTCTTCCTTTCTCTCTCTCCTCTTCCTTTATCTCCTCTCTCTCTCCCTCTCTCTTTCTCTCCCCCCTCTCTCCCCCTTTCCCTCTCTCCCTCTCTTGCTATCTCTCCCCCCTCTCCCTCTCTCTTTCTCCCTCTCCCTCTCTTTCTCTCTCTCCCCCCTCTCTCTTTCTCTCTCTTCTTCTCACTTTCTCTCTCTTGTTTTCTTTCTGTCTCTTTTGCTTTCTCTGTCTCTCACTCTTTCTTGTTTTCTTTCTCACGCTCTTTCTCTCTCTTGTTCTCTCTCTTGCTATCTCTTTCTCTCCCCCCCTTTCTCACTCTCTTTCTCACTTTCTCTCTATCTTGCTGTCTCTTGCTCTCACTCACTCTCGTTCTCTCTCCGTTCTTCTCAGCGATGACGCGCGCACGCCCTGCCCGCCTCACCTTTGCGAGAGCACTTTCGCCCCGGGCTCTCAGCAAGGGGGTTTGCAGGAGAGGCGGGGCCGGCGAAGGTGATATTGAATGTCGGGGGAGAACGGGCGGTTGCGCGCGCTCCCTATCCCCCTGCTAGCCCACTCGGAATATTCAAAATAAGAAAAGCCTTCGCCGGCAAAGGTTTTTCTTATTTTGAATATTCCGAGTGGGCTAGCAGGGAGATAGGGAGCGCGCGCAACCGCCCGTTCTCCCCCGACATTCAATATCACCTTCGCCGGCCTCCGCTGAGGAAAGCCTTTGCCGGCATTTCCTCTCGGCGTCAAGGAGGCGCAGCGGCGGGCGGAGAGAGGGAAGGGGGGGCAGCGGCGTCCCTCCTGGCCTTGGCGGGCCGCCCAACCCTCCCCACCTCCTGCAAACGCGGCGGGCGGCGGGGGGAGAGCGAGGAGCCGGTTCCGGCGGGTGCGGGGCTTGGCTGGCTGGCGGGGGGAGCGCCGCTGGTGGTGCGGAAAGGCCGAGGGGGCCCTGGCGCCGCGGACCGGCTGAAAAGCCCCAACGGCCCGGTCCCGGTCCGCGGACCGGCGGTTGGGGACCTCTGCTCTAAAAGATGTAAATATGCTTTGTTCAAAGTTAGGAAACAAAATTGAGATGCCTATCCTCTTATTCAAATTCTTTGCCACAAATTTGATCAGGAAATAATATGTCACGACTACGATTTTGTGTTGGGTATGTGCGTGTACTTATTTTTTTTAGAACAGCGCTCCCTAATCTACTATCCTACTATAGAATAATGTTTCAAGCAATGTTGCTCAAGGACTCTTTGAATCTTTGTTAGAAATTTACCATAGTTATCTTGGGCAATCAGTTTTTGTACATTGGATAGGATATTAATACTGTACTGTACTTTCCCCCTCCAATAAAACTTAGTATTTCCAAACACATTGTGTAAGAAATTGCTATCAGAGGTAAATAATGACGTTTTATCCTTTATTTGCCTTTAGTTATTCAAATAATTTTATGCCACTTTCTGCTGATAATTCCTCATCAAATGATGTCTGAAACTTTATTATATGCTTGCCCTGAGAAGCTTTTTTATATTCTTCACTTCATAAAAATAATATACAGTGATCCCCCGCTCGTTGCGAGGGTTCCGTTCCAGGAGCCCCCGCAACGAGCGGGTTTTCGCGAAGTAGCGATGCGGAAGTAAAAACACCGTCTGCGCATGTGCAGATGGTGTTTTTACTCCCACAGCGCTAGCGAGGAGCCGAAGATTGGGGGCGGCGCGGCTGTTTGCCGCCGGCATGGAGGGCTTCCTAGCAGCCCCCCAAACCCGGGTTGGGGGTCCGGGGGGCGCTGTCTCTCGCCGCCTTCGAGCCGAGTCCGTGAGCGAACTCGCTCACGGACTCGGCTCGAAAGCGCCGAGAGAGAGCGTGGACATCGCCCGTTCCTGGCGCTGTCTCTCGCCGCCTTCGAGCCGACTCCGTGAGCGAACTCGCTCACGGACTCGGCTCGAAAGCGCCGAGAGAGAGCGTGGACATCGCCCGTTCCTGGCGCTGTCTCTCGCCGCCTTCGAGCCGACTCCGTGAGCGAACTCGCTCACGGACTCGGCTCGAAAGCGCCGAGAGAGAGCGTGGACATCGCCCGTTCCTGGCGCTGTCTCTCGCCGCCTTCGAGCCGACTCCGTGAGCGAACTCGCTCACGGACTCGGCTCGAAAGCGCCGAGAGAGAGCGTGGACATCGCCCGTTCCTGGCGCTGTCTCTCGCCGCCTTCGAGCCGACTCCGTGAGCGAACTCGCTCACGGACTCGGCTCGAAAGCGCCGAGAGAGAGCGTGGACATCGCCCGTTCCTGGCGCTGTCTCTCGCCGCCTTCGAGCCGAGTCCGTGAGCGAACTCGCTCACGGACTCGGCTCAAAAGCGCCGAGAGAGAGCGTGGACATCGCCCGTTCCTGGCGCTGTCTCTCGCCGCCTTCGAGCCGAGTCCGTGAGCGAACTCGCTCACGGACTCGGCTCGAAAGCGCCGAGAGAGAGCGTGGACATCGCCCGTTCCTGGCGCTGTCTCTCGCCGCCTTCGAGCCGAGTCCGTGAGCGAACTCGCTCACGGACTCGGCTCGAAAGCGCCGAGAGAGAGCGTGGACATCGCCCGTTCCTGGCGCTGTCTCTCGCCGCCTTCGAGCCGAGTCCGTGAGCGAACTCGCTCACGGACTCGGCTCGAAAGCGCCGAGAGAGAGCGTGGACATCGCCCGTATCTAGAAGAAGTTGCCACCCGAGCGCTCTTGCCCGGCGGGAGGCGAAGCATATGGGTGGGGGGGCTGTCAGGACACCCTCCCACCCCAGCACTTTGCATCCCGCCGGCAAAGAGCAATAAGGCAGCAGCTTCTGCCGGACACGGGCAATGGGCGGGACAGAGAAGCGGGAAGAATCAGGAGGTTCCTTTGGCGGCTGGAGGCTGCCTGGCACCCGCTGCAGCCAAAACAACAAAGCCAGGCAGCCCCCAGCTGCCAAAGGAGCCTCCTGATTCTCCCCGCTTCTCTGTCCCGCCCATTGCCCATGTCCGGCAGAAGCTGCCTCCCGTGCCGATGTTCCCCGCCAAGCCCAGTTCGGCTTCCCTGGCTGCTTGGCCGGAGGGGGGGGGGGGCTCGGCCAAAAGGGGCTGGAGACGCAGCGATTTGCCTCCCGCCCCTCGCCCCTGTGCCACCGGCACGTCATCTTCCCTCCCAGACAAAAAGGCCGGCCTTTGGGGATGAAGGGGTGTGTTCAGCTCTGCGTCTCGAGCTCCTTTCGGCCGAGCGCCCCCCCCCCCCCCCCCCGGCCAAGCAGCCAGGGAATCCGAGCCAGGCTTGGCAGGGAACATCGGCACGGGAGGCAGGAGACGATCGGGCGACCGGAGCAGCAGCCAGGGAAGCCGAGCCGCGTATGGCGGTGACGGCGGCCGTCTCCTGCCTCCCACGCCGATGTTCCCCGCCACGCCCGGCTCGGCTTTCCTGGCTGCTTGGCCGGGAGCTGGATGCTGGTGGTGGCGGAGGAAGGCGAATGCGGCTTGGAAGCTGGGAGGGGGGCAGAATATGGGAGGAGAGAGGCTTGCAATAGAGGGTGGAGGAAGCGGCCATGGGAGGGCGAGCTGCCTCAGGGAGGAGGATCGGGCGGGACCAGGTGGGGGCTGGAATTTCTCCGCCAGGGCGAAGGGCGGGCGAGCGGGTGCTGGGGAGGGCTTCTCGCCCTCCCGACAGCAAGAGGGGGGAGCGAACGGCGTGGGCAGGCGAAGGGCGGGCGAGCGGCAGCGAGGAGTTTGCGTGGGCGGTGGGGAAACTCCTCGCTGACGCCAGCAAGAGGGGGAAGACCCAGGGAAGCCGCTGCCATCTACGCATGCGTGCCCGGCACACATGCGTAGATGGTATTTTTGACTTCCGGGTTGAAAAATAGCGAAGTACCCTGTTCGCAATGGTTGGGGACGCAATAAACGGGGGATCACTGTACTGCTAATTTAGGCTGAAATCCAGAATGTTGTTTAGAAATGAGCCATAATGAATACAGGGAAAATATGTATTTCTATGTAGACATACATGGACTTTGCACTTTACAATATGGGATGCAAATAATAAACTTATTTTCTGTTCTAAAGCATTAACCTGTGGGGTTACTAGATTATTTTTCTTTGAAGTATATTTATGTAACAGTTGTGCATGCTGATGAAACTGGGTAGAGTCTACGGAGAGGGGCGGCATACAAATCTAATAAATAAATAAATAAACTATGAACGAGTGGTCAGCTCCTTCAAGTCTAAAAATCTGGGCCAACATGATTTTTTAAAATGGTTCTGCAATCATAAATGCACAATATTTTTACCACAATATTTTTTCTTATTAAAATGGCATATTAAAATAAATGTGATAGTGGCATCTAATCAAATATTGCCTTTATTTAACTGCATTTCTAAGAACGTATGATTATGAGAGTTTCGTTCTAGATTCCAGAGATTTTCTGTCTGATATATTTGTAATTAGAATATCTGTTACGGTGTACATATGTTATGTTATGCAATAGCTGCAATGAGAGAATGACCTGTTCTCACAGTTATATTTCTTTAGATTTGATATATTTGGCTGTTGATAATTTTAATATCTCCTGATTATATTAAACTGATTGCATATAACTGAACTAGACAGGGAAAAGAATTTGGGGATGTTATCTGAACATCTTTCCGATTCAAGTGAATCAAGCTATTATTGCAGTGATATCATCATTTATTCTCTTTCATTTGCTAATCTACAATAAAAGCTATTGGGGATTCTATGCATGTTAGTATTTCTTATCTGCAAGATCTGTATTAGTATCATATGTATTAATGTCTGAGCAGAGTAATCCTTGTTTATCAAGGTTGTGCACGCACAGAAATGTTTATATTGAGATTAATTGTGAATAACTTACTCAGCCACACACAGATACTAACTTGAATTAAAGTTTACTTTGAGAAATAACATATTCAGATAAACAGTCACAAGTCATACACATAATAAGTTAGAATAACCATCCAAATATCACCAAGTACATAGTCTGTCTTACCAGTTTGTCTTTGTCATAATCAGTAAACAAAGATATCATGCCTAAACATATTTTTGTTATGATATATAACTACAATACAGAGAGATTGCAAAGAAAATGCAGAGCAAACCTAACAGAGAGTAGCCATTAAAGCAGCGGTCCCCAAACTACGGCCCGTGGGCCGCATGCGGCCCGCTGAGGCCATTGATCCGGCCCGCAAGTGAATAACAGGAGCACATCTAATTTTCCATGAATAAAATGCGGTATTTTTTTTAGTAACTAATATCAATCATCAAAAAAGTTGCAAAAGTTTTTTTTTCTAATTTTGTCATCCAGTTACATTCATTTTCTTTTAATTAAATTCCCTCCTTTAAAAAGTACAACACCAATTACATTTCTAACTTGTTAACCATAATGCCAAAGTGCTTCCTTCTTTCTTTATACATTTTTCTATAAGCCAAGAAAAACTTGTATAGCCAATCAGATGTTAACAAAAGAAAATTAAAAACAAAACATAAACATATATGAATTTCAGACTTCTTTCCCCCCCCACGCTAAATAGTACGTTCCCATTTTGTTTTTTACTTTAAAATAAGGTATGTGCAGTGTGCATAGGGATTTGTTCATAGGGTTTTTTTATAGTCCGGCCCTCCAACAGTCCGAGGGACAATGAACTGGCCCCCTGTGTAAAAAGTTTGGGGACCCCTGCATTAAAGTGAGTATCCAGACAAAGAAAAACAGAGGGTGACTCAGAGAAATAAGCTATGAACTCTAGCTCCCTCTTGTGACAGTCTGTCACACCTCAGCTAAACAGACATAGCTCAGTTATAATACATATTTATTGGTTTATATATTGTCAACCCAACTGTTATGGACAATATGTTAGATATATCGTATTTTTTGAACTATAAGAAGTGCCTAAATTTACATGAAGAAAACAAGAAAAAAATAGGTTTTGGCATCTGCATATTGCATTTTTGCCCTCCCCAGCCCCCAGAAGCCTTCATACATTTTTGGGCTCCCAATTCAATTCAATTCAATTCAATTTATTGGATTTATATGCCGCCCCTCTCCGAAAACTCGGGGCGGCGAACAACAGTCATGAACAATATACATGAACAATATACAGTAAAAAATCCAATACTAAAAACTAACTTAAAACCCCTAATGTATAAAACCAACATACGTACAAACATACCATACATACAGTTGTATCAGCCTGGGGGGGGGGGGAAGAAGTCTTAATTCCCCCATGCCTGGCGGCAGAGGTGGGTTTTGAGTAGCTTACGAAAGGCAAGGAGGGTAGGGGCAGTTCTAATCTCTGGGGGGAGTTGGTTCCAGAGGGCCGGGGCCGCCACAGAGAAGGCTCTTCTCCTGGGCCCCGCCAAGTGGCATTGTTTCGTTGACGGGACCCGGAGAAGACCCACTCTGTGGGACCTAACTGGCCGCTGGGATTCGTGCGGCAGAAGGCGGTCCCGGAGATATTCTGGTCCGGTGCCATGAAGGGCTTTATAGGTCATAACCAACACTTTGAATTGTGACCGGAAACTGATCGGCAACCAATGCAGACTGCGGAGTGTTGGTGTGACATGGGCATATTTGGGAAAGCCCATGATTGCTCTCGCAGCTGCATTCTGCACGATCTGAAGTTTCCGAACACTTTTCAAAGGTAGCCCCATGTAGAGAGCGTTACAGTAGTCGAACCTCGAGGTGATGAGGGCATGAGTGACTGTGAGCAGTGACTCCCGGTCCAAATAGGGTCGCAACTGATGCACCAGGCGAACCTGGGCGAATGCCCCCCTCGCCACAGCTGAAAGATGTTTCTCTAATGTGAGCTGTGGATCGAGGAGGACGCCCAAGTTGTCTCTGAGGGGATCAATGTTTCTCCCCCCAGGGTAATGGACGGACAGATGGAATTGTCCTTGGGAGGCAAGACCCACAGCCACTCCGTCTTGTCTGGATTGAGTTTGAGTTTGTTGACACCCATCCAGGCCCCAACAGCCTCCAGGCACCGGCACATCACTTCCAAACTGTCTGTGTATTGCACTTTTGGCCTCCCTTGCCCCAGAAGCTCTCCAGGGCCTGTTTTTGCCAAAGCATGCCTGTTTTTGGCCTACAGAATCCTTCTGCGGGCCAGGGAGGGTGAAAATGTGACATGTGGAGGGTTTGGGAGGCCAAAAATGGGTCCTCTTTTGGTGAAAACAACTGCAGAGTGCTTCCCGTGGCTGGGGAGGGCGAAAACGTGATGCACCGAGGGCCTGAGAGGCCAAAAATGCCCGTATTCAGTCTATAAAACACACTTAAATTTTCACTTAGGTTTTTTGGAGGGGAGGTGCAACTTATACTCCGAAAAATATGGTACATTTTGTCCATGGACTGGGGATTGGAGACTCCTGATTTACTACATAAAATGTTGACCTTTAGTATGTCTAAATCAGGGTTTCAATTTTTTGTTCTAGTGGTGTCAACTGACCTTTAGATTACATTTGGCTGGTACACTCAGAAAATGGACATGATTAGAAAAAAACAAAAAAACTTGATATATTTTAAATTTGTAGTTATAGTTTATAAAGCAATTTATAGAAACTAATCAATGAGAGAAGCAACCTAGAACTAAGAAGAAATTTCTTGGCAATTAGAACAATTAATCAGTGGAACAACTTGCCTCCAGAAATTGTGGATTCTCCAACATTGGAAGTTTGAGCAATCATTTGTCTGAAATGATATAGAGTTTCTTGCCTGAGCAGGGTGTTTGACTAGAAGACCTTCAAGGTCTTTTCCAACTCTGTTATTCTATTCTAAATTAAATACATTTAGTATGTGTGGAATGCACTCTTTCCTCTTTTTATGTTATTGATGTGAGACTGATAGTAAAAGTTGAAATGTCCTTTCAGAAGTACAATATGGAATGTCAATGGAGTTTTAACTAGCTTGTATTCCTCAGAGAGATGGCTAGATTAGACTGTTACTAAAAAGGAGTTTAATGTTATGTGTTTTGTTGCTTTCGTTATATCAGTGGCTCCACTGAGACTTCAGACAAGTTGCTTACTATTTATTTACCGCTCTTAATAGTTAATTCCTTTGTCTCAAGGAATTAGCTAGAATAATAAGCATGGAGATATTTTCGTATGCATGTAATGTTTTTGGGAGTTCTAGTCAGTGAAAATGAATCAATTATCACATGTTAAAGATTAAATATCACATGTTTTTTGCTGAATTTTTAAAATTAAGGGAGACTAGGATGGCACCATTTTGGCCTTGTTCTGGCCTCATCAGCTAGCCACACCCTTACTGGGATTTGATCTGGCAGCTTCTGCCTTGTAAGGCAGAGAATTAACCTCTAGGCCACTAGATCTGATCCCTTTCAGCTCTGTACCAGGGAGGGGCTATATGTTTTTTATATTGGGTCACCCTGGTATATTGAAGGAACGTCACAATTCCTTTTTGCCTCAAGGCCCAACCCAGGGCCATTTCAAGGCAGTTAATTTATTCATAGCGGACAAACTATATTTTTGTATGTATCACATGTTTTTTATATATATATATATATATATATATATATATATATATATATATATATATATATATATATACAGTATATCACACACACACACACACACACACACACACATATATATATATATATATTGTGTGTGTGTGTATTTATATATATGATTTAATAGATATACAGTGATCCCCCGTTTATTGCGTCCCCAACCATTGCGAACAGGGTACTTCGCTATTTTTCAACCCGGAAGTCAAAATACCATCTACGCATGCGTGCCCGTGGGCACGCATGCGTAGATGGCAACCGGGAGATCAGCTGCTGGGCGGCTTCCCTGAGTCTTCCCCCTCTTGCTGGCGTCAGCGAGGAGTTTCCCCACCGCCCACGCAAACTCCTCGCTGCCGCCCGCCCTTCGCCCGCCCACGCCGTTCATTCTCGCCGCTTTCGAGCTGAGTCCGGGAGCGAATTCGCTCCCGGACTCAGCTCGAAAGCGGCGAGAATGAACGGCGTGGACAAGCCGTTCCTTGCCGCTTGCTATCGGCGCTTTCGAGCTGAGTCCGGGAGCGAATTCGCTCCCGGACTCAGCTCGAAAGCGGCGAGAATGAACGGCGTGGACAAGCCGTTCCTTGCCGTTCGTTCTCGGCGCTTTCGAGCTGAGTCCGGGAGCGAATTCGCGTGGACAAGCCGTTCCTTGCCGTTCGTTCTTGGCGCTTTCGAGCTGAGTCCGGGAGCGAATTCGCTCCCGGACTCAGCTCGAAAGCGCCGGGAATGAACGGCGTGGACAAGCCGTTCCTTGCCGTTCGTTCTCGGCGCTTTCGAGCTGAGTCCGGGAGCGAATTCGCTCCCAGACTCAGCTCGAAAGCAGCGAGAATGAACGGCGTGGACAAGCTGTTCCTTGCCGCTTGCTATCGGCGCTTTTGAGCTGAGTCCGGGAGCGAATTCGCTCCCGGACTCAGCTCGAAAGCGCCGAGAGCCAGCGCCCCCCGGACCCCCAACCCGGGTTTGGGGGGCTGCTAGGAAGCCCTCCATGCCGGCGGCAAACAGCCGCGCCGCCCCCAATCTTCGGCTCCTCGCTAGCGCTGTGGGAGTAAAAACACCATCTGCACATGCGCAGATGGTGTTTTTACTTCCGCAGCGCTACTTCGCGAAAACCCGCTCGTTGCGGGGGGTCCTGGAACGGAACCCTCGCAACGAGCGGGGGATCACTGTATATCCAAGATTTTAACGTTTCATAAAAATAAATGTAGTTGAAAGCAAGAGAGTGTTCAGGATTTTGCTTTGTCAAAATGATAAAAAGAGTGACATGCTGTTGTGTTGTAACTCCATCTCTTTTGCATGTGCATGCCACTTCATGTTGTACATACAAACGCTGTGGGAGTTTGCCCCAACTGTGCAATGCTGCTTTTATGTTTCTGCTATCCTGTGGATATTTCTGGGTCAGCAATACAATCAGTAATATCTGATTACATTTTCTTTTACAGTACGATGTTATAAATGAATAATAAGCAATGCAAACCTGTTCTTGGGATGTCAGTTACTGTATAATAATTATATATGTATCTCAGATTTCAAGAGCATAGAATTATCAGGCCAGAATAATTACACAAGCAACTGTACTATACTATACTAACTATGTTACACTACACACTACACTATATATTATGGACTTTAAAGAATATACTGTTTAGCTCTAAATCATTCTAAACTACTGTGGATAGTAATTACAAAAATGAGTAATAATATAACTTTATAATTATATATAAAGAATCCTCCAGGAATTATTAGATTATATTTTGGAGAGTAGCATTCTTATGTCTATGTGCATTCCCATCAATTTTGAATGAGCAAATATGTAATCTTACGTGCTAAATAATTCTGGTAAACTATGAAAGTTATTGCCTTCTTTCCAACAGACTCTTGAGGAATTAAATTCCATGTAGATGCATAGCTAAAGTTAAACATTGCATGCCGCCATGCACATTCCTAGTACAAACTACTGTATATGGTTGCACTTCTGCAAGGGATATGCTATGGGAAAGAGCTTCTGTAAGATTCAAGCTGTCTCTACATTTATGTCATATTCACTCCAAAAATATATGCAGATCATAAGATTGATATTCTTCACAAGTACTGTACATGGTTATATAGTTGTAGCAACAAGACTTTTCAGCAAACAGGTATTGAAATGAATTCTCTGTTGTGAATTTTTAAAATGTTGTGAATTTTCTGTTTTTTACAATTATAGGGAGAAAATATGTAGTCATCATTATGCTTCACCCTCCATTTATGCTTTTAACTAGTATTCTAGTCTTCTCTCAGAATTGTGTAACTTATGTCACAACAATTTCTGACATAAAATATTCAAGTTAACATCAAAGATATAGAGAATTGTCCACTGTGGCAATCAAATACAGAAAGACAACACACACACAAACACCCTTTACATTAGAAAGCCATGTCCATAGCAGCTAATATAGCTGCTTTAATTTATAGAACAAAGAAAATCTTGAAACACTCCACTGAGGCCTCAGGCAATGTTCAAATCAAGAAGGGGGTTGGAGGGGGGAGGGAGCCACTCCACCATACCAATACTTAAGGTTTCTTAAAATGCTAATTTTACTTGACAACAGGGATCTGGAATATAGCCTAATTTTATTACAATCCATCATGGACAAATATTGATATTTTTGTCTAGTTAAGTCTGGTTTCCTTCTGGTTTTTCAGATTGGATTAATCTGCAAGTTAACCAACTCAAGTAAACAAACAGGATTTTGTTTTTGTTGAAATGCTGTACTACAAGTCTATAATTTAAAGCTTCAGTATTAACTTGCTATCTGAAGCAGTTAAAAGATAAGATACCAACTGTCCCCACGCTCACAATGTTGCAACCTCTTGATAACACTGATTGATTGTTGCCAAAGACATAGAATATAAAGACCAGATGTATATCCTTGTCAAGAAAATGTGTAACTATTATTTTTCCACCATCTTTAATAATTCATGCTACTGTAGACCATTGTTTATTAACCTTGACAACTTGCAGATGTGTGGACTTCAACTGTCAAGCTGCCTGGGAAATTCTGGGAATTGAAGTCCTCCCTACTTCAAGCTATCAAGGTTAAGAAACATTTCTGTAACTATAAGTTTTTATAAACACTTGTGCAAAAAAAAATACATAAAAGTACAGCTAGTCCTTGATTTACAACTATTTTTTCTCATTTCCAACTGTTACAGAATCCCCATGGTCACGCCATCAAAATTAAAACACTTGCTTTAATGATCATATGATCACCTTTTGCAACCTTCTGACAAGCAAAGTCAAATGGGGAAGTCAGATCTGCTTAACAACTGTAGTGATTCACTTAACAACTATGGCAAGAATAGTTGACAAATGGGGCAAAACTCACTTAACAGCTGTTTGGCTTAGCAATGGAAATGTTGGACTCAACTTTCTATTTCATTATTAATATCAATATTTCAATATCTACTATACAGTTTAACTGATCGGAATATAACAACAGTATAGTTTACCATGAAAAGAAAAGATCTAGAAGTTGATTTTTTCATTATTATTTTTTCTTTTTCCTTTTTTGGTTTCTTTGTTTGCATGTTTGTGTGTATATATTTACGTTATGTTATGTGCATACAAGTCTGAATCAATGTCTTTAATGTAATTTTAATATTTATATTCAATAAAAATCTTTTTTTTTAAAGGAAATGTTGGACTCATTTGTGGTTGTAAATTGAGGACTATATACATTCATTCAAAAACTTCTGTAAATTCTGTATGATTAGAACATATTTGTAACTTTAAAGGATGTCGTGATTTTTATTAGAAATGCTTTAGAAGCATCAAAGTACCAGACATTTTAAAATTGTACATACCAAAAAAGATGATGTTTATTTTTGTTCATCATTTATTTAGAACTATGGCTATATTTTTGTACATTTATATTACTTCCTATTTTCCAAAGAATTCAAGTGATATTTTATTCCCACCCTATATTATACCCATGGCAATTTTAACAAAGGCAGATTTTCTATTCCTAGCTCAACATTCTGACCCATTTCTAATGATTTCATGCTTGTAAGATTGGTTTTCTAAGTTCTAGAACCACCAAACAGAGCAAAATACAACCAATCAGATCAGGTGAGCAGGCATGAATTAAGTATATGATAAAGATATATTATGCTAGGGAACAGGATACATGATTATAGAAGCAAACTCCCAAGCCCTTTAACACACAATTGGCTAGATTTATCACAGCTCAAACTCTATGTTCCACTGTTTATTGCACTATCTTGGTTTTTCCTGTTGGAAAACAGTGTGCAACACTAAGAAAAAAACAAATGAGACTGAGATAAGAAACCTCTGACTTACTTACGGTCCACCAAATAAATTGCAAAACTTCAGTCTTAAGTAAGGCTAAATTGCAAAACTTTGGCCTTAAATCTGAGTAAAATATCTCACAATTTTTCCCTGCTCATACACAAAGCTAGGGCTGTAATTTAGAAAGGTTTAATTTAAAGTCATGGTATTATACAAGAGCTGGCCTGCCGGAAAAGGTATTTTTCCACCACAAAATATATTTTGATCTTTTTTGTTACTCTCCATCTTTTGATTTTTTTCCAAGAGAAAAAAAAGTGATAGGTGGGAACCAAGCCTGTAATGGTGTGATATTTAAGGCTTTCCCACTGTAAACAATGTAAAGACTGTCATCTCAGCCAACTCATTATCAAAACAATTATTCCTTAGATATATCTGGGGAGGAGGGGGGGGTGTTACAGAAATTAATTTAGTAAACTACACCTACTGCATAAAAAACAATTGCTGCCAACCTGCCTTCTATTGAGGACCTGTATACTGCAAGAGTCAAAAAGAGGGCTATGAAAATATTTACTGACCCCTCGCATCCTAGACATAAACTGTTTCAACTCCTATCCTCAAAACGTCGCTACAGAGCATTGCACACCAAGACAACTAGACGCAATAACATTTTTTTTCCAGAACACCATCACTCTGCTAAATAAATAATCCCCTCAACACTGTCAAACTATTTACTAAATCTGCACTGTTACTACTAGTTTCCCCCCATCATTCCTATCACCCATTTCCTCCCACTTATGACTGTAACTTGTTGCTTGTATCCTTAAGATTTTTATTAATACTGTTTCCTCGTTGCTTATTTGTCCCCTATGACAATTATTAAGTGTTGTACCTCATGATTCTTGACAAATATATCTTTTCTTTTATGTACACTGAGAGCCTATGCACCAAAGACAAATTCTTTGTGTCCAATCACACTTGGCCAATAAAGAATTGGATTCTATTCTATTCTATCCTATCCAATCCCATTCCATTCACCCTACCTATCCGAATAAATAGCTTCTTGGAACCATTTACTAGTTGAGCACCTGAGTGTGAATCCAGCAGCCGGCAGGAGAAAAGTGGATTCAGACCCACCTGTTGCTAGGACTTTCCAGCTCCCGCTAAATCCCGCCGAGCCCAGCCCTTGTTTCCTAAACTATTATAGCATCTTTAAGTTGGAGGTTGAAAAAGTATTTGAAAAACTGAGAGTGGATCGGCGGGCGGGGAGACAAATCCGGGCGGGTATCCGTTACCGCGCTGGCAAGAACTTCTGGAAAGAAGCGGGGAAAGCAGCCTGTCCTTAACTTGGAACATCAGAAAGCTGAGGCGAAATTCGCTAAGGCTTGGCCGGACGGAGGGTGGGAAGGAAGGAAAACGGACGACTCGCTGAGAGAAAGCCAGGAATCCTCGGAGGAAGATTTAAAAGAAAGGGCGGGGGGGGGAAGGGGAGGCCTGGAAGATGCGCCCGCGTGAAGAGCTTTAGGGAGGGATGCAATCTGCTTACCCGCTGCTCGGGTGGAGGAGCCCTCGCCTGCCCGGTCACTCACCATGTCGTAGACGTTGAGGACCACCAGCTGGTTCGCCATGCTTTCTCCTTCCGAGTGCGGGTCTCTCTCAGGCCGAGGGCGGCGGCGGCCTCAGGACGCTCGCGGGCGGATGCCGCCTTTTTGCCCTGCCTCTTGCGGAGGAGTGTGAGGAGGGGGAAGAGGCCGCCAGCTGCATGGAGCCGCCTCAGTGCGGGGGAAGGGGAAGCCGGGGCTGCACCCTCAGGAATCGCGCCTCGCGCCAGAGCGAGGCTAGGGAGAGAATAAGAGAAGCGAGTCTCGAGCGCGGGGGACCCGGCCGGCACGACTCCGCCTATCCCCTCTTGCTTCTGCGACTTGGCTGGTCCGACTCGACCGGCCTATCTTCAGGCCTAAGAGACCGCGACAGTAAACCTTCCTCGAGGATTAGCTGCGTGGTCTCCTTCCAGCGTCGGTTCCAGCGTTGCGAGAATCTTTCAGGCCGGCCGCGCCTTCCACTTGGGGGCCAAATGGACGCCCGAACTACAATTCCCAGCATACACTACAGCAGGAGCCCAAGCCCCAGGATTCGGCGAAAGACGAATTCTGCTCTCCGCGTTCCGCTTTGTCAGAGGGAAAGGCTTGGAATGTTTGAGGGCTCGCTGCAATTTGAACTGTTCTCAGGGAAATGCGATAGAGTGCTGCTCTGTAATCCTATGTTGTAATGTAAAGATATGTATGGATGTAGCTCAAGATCTCAATCTGGCCGCCACTTGTTTATTTATTTATTTGTTTTGTCAAATACGTACAGGTAGCATACAAATATATAACAATGTTTATTAATTAATTAATTAATTAATTAATTAATTAATTAATTAGATTTGTATGCCGCCCCTCTCCATAGACTCGGGGCGGCTTACAGCAACAATAAAACAATGTACAACAAATCGAATAATTTAAAAAACACTAAAAACCCCATTATTAAAAGCAAACATACACACAACCATACCATGCATAAATTGTATAGGCCTGCGGGAGATGTCTCAATTCCCCCATGCCTGACGGCAGAGATGGGTTTTAAGGAGTTTACGAAAGGCAAGGAGGGTGGGGGCAGTTCTAATCTCCGGGGGGAGCTGGTTCCAGAGTGTCGGGGCTGCCACAGAGAAGACTCTTCCCCTGGGTCCCGCCAAACGACATTGTTTAGTCGACGGGACCCGGAGAAGGCCAACTCTGTGGGACCTAACCGGTTGCTGGGATTTGTGCGGCAGAAGGCGGTCCCGGAGATATTCTGGTCCGATGCCATGAAGGGCTTTATACGTCATAACCAACACTTTGAATTCTGACCGGAAACTGATCGGCAACCAATGTAGACTGCAGAGTGTTGGTGTAACATGGGCATACCTAGGGAAGCGCATGATTGCTCTTGCAGCTGCATTCTGTACGATCTGAAGTTTCCGAACACTTTTCAAAGGTAGCCCCATATAGAGAGCATTACAGTAGTTGAACCTCAAGGTGATGAGGGCATGAGTGACTGAGCAGTGAGTCCCAGTCCAGATAGGGCCACAACTGGTGCACCAGGTGAACCTGGGCAAACGTCCCCCATGCTACAGCTGAAAGATGGTTCTCTAATGTGAGCTGTGGATTGAGGAGGATGCCCAAGTTGCGGACCCTCTCTGAGGGAGTCAATAATTCCCCCCCCCCAGGGTAATGGATGGACAGATGGGATTGTCCCTGGGAGGCAGAACCCACAGCCACTCCGTCTTATCCGGGTTGAGTTTCAGTCTGTTGACACCCATCCAAACCCCAACAGCCTCCAGGCACTGGCACATCACTTCCACTGCTTCGTTGATTAGACATGGGGTGGAGATGTACAGCTGGGTATCATCAGCATACTGATGATACCTCACCCCATGCCCTTGGATGATCTCACCCAGCGGTTTCATGTAGATATTGAATAGCAGGGGGGAGAGGACCGACCCGTGAGGCACCCCACAAGGAAGTAACCTTGAAGTCGACCTCTGACCCCCCACTAACACCGACTGCGACCGACAGGAGAGGTAGGAGGAGAACCACTGAAGAACAATGCCTCCCACTCCCAACTCTTCCAGACGGCGCAGAAGGATACCATGGTTGATGGTATTGAAAGCTGCTGAGAGGTCAAGAAGCACCAGGACAGAGGATAAACCCCTGTCCCGGGCCCGCCAGAGATAATCTATCAACGCGACCAAAGCAGTTTCCATGCTGTAGCCGGGCCTGAATCCTGACTGTTGAGGGCCTAGATAACCGGCTTCTTCCAAGGAGCGTTGGAGTTGGAGTGCCACCACCTTCTCAACAACCTTCCCCATAAAGGGACGGTTGGAGACTGGCCGATAGTTTTTAAGAATGGCTGGGTCCAGGGAAGGATTCTTGAGGAGGGGGCGCACAAGTGCCTCCTTGTAGGGATCCGGAAAGGACCCTCTCCTCAAAGAAGCGTTGACAATCTCCTGGACCCAGCTCCGTGTTACCTCCCTGCTTGCTGAGACCAGCCAGGAGGGACACGGATCCAGTAAGCAGGTGGCGGAACTCACAGCTCCAATGGCCTTGTCCACTTCATCAGGTGTCACCAGATCAAACTCTATCATATACATGATACTAGTAAGCAGTGATGAATTACTACGGGTATGGTCAGGTACGCAGAACCGGTAGAAAAAAAATGAATTTTTTTTCTTTTTTTCCCTTCTAGGCTCTGAGTGTTTTTCCTATCGCGACAAATGAGATTGAATGTGTATAATTTTAGAAGAGCTGTGTGTGTATGTGTGTGTGTGCATACACATAAAGTTTATACAGTATAGTAGATAATATACATCTTTATTAATTATTAATTGTTGTGAGCCGCCCCGAGTCTGCGGAGAGGGGCGGCATATAAATCCAATAAATCTAATCTAATAATCTAATTAGATTTTTATGCCGCCCTTCTCAAAGCGATTCAGGATGGTGTGCCTGTGTGTATTATATGTATCTGTGCCTGTGTGTAATATGTATGTGCACATATGGCATATATACATAGAATTAAATAGTATATTTTGGATGTTCAGTAATTCGCTGGCTGGGGAATTCTGGGAGTTGAAGTCCAGATATCTTCAAGTTGCCAAGGTTGGGAAACACTGAGGTAGAAGATGCTGCAAAATAGTTGCTGCCAATTCTCATTTCTACTAACTGCCTTCTCAATACTTGTTTCTTTCCTGCCTATAATTATCTCAGGAACAGAGATACTTGGAAGAACAAAGTTGCAGTCCCAATTATCAAAATAACTGGTGGGAATTAATGTGCTGCTGCTGCTACTGCTGCTACAAAACAAAAACTCTGTGTGCTTTGACTTTGGACATATTTGGGCTTTGCCCTCTGACAGGTTTGTGACAGGGGTGGATTACTGTTACCAGCTGCTGCTGGTGTGCTACATGTGCAGCTTGGGTTGTCTCGCATGTGCTTGTGTCCCCGACGTGATTTTGCTTCCGTGCATGCACAGGAAGCAAACATGTGCTGAAATCTTGTGGGACATGTGCATAATGTATATACTGCTGTACACTCCTTTACAGCCCTCTCTAAGCAGTTTCACACAGTCAGCATATTGCCCCCACAATTCGGGTCTTCATTTTACATACCTTGGAAGGATGGAATGCTGAGTCAACCTTGAGCAGGTGATGAGATTTGAACTGCTGAGCTACAGATCTACAGTCAGCTTCAGTGGCCTGCAGTACAGCACTCTACCTGCTGCGCCACCCCGGCTAATTCTGCTTCGTTCCACTTATTTTTGTCGCCTGCGTCTACCACCTCTAATTTTCAACTTTTTTCCGAATTGGCCACTATAAATTAACTTCCAAAAATATTCACTGTCTCTTATACCACTTAAATCCCACTATAAATCCCACTGTAATAATTATAAATCCCAATATAATCATCAATCTGTTCTTCATTTTCAATTTCATTTTTCTTGTTACTGTATACCCCAGTGTAATCAATATGTTTTATATCTTCCAGTCTCTTTTCCTCTTTACAGTCTTCTTGTTCTTCGATTTCTTCATTTCTGTTTCCTACTGTTGTTGTTTCCAGATGTTCTTTATAATCCAGCTTTTCTTTCCACCTCCATTTCCCAGAAAATACTTTTTAAAATCTTTAGATATATTTTAAGATCCCAGCCAATTCCTCATAATTACACAGCTCCATACTGTCAAGATCAGTTTTCAAAAAGTTTAAGATAAATCTACAGCTGTTAGCATAAACATGCTTCCAGTCTTTTATAGTATTTTTTAAGGCATCAATTTAAATTATCAATTCCCACTGTGATGAGGCTAGTCTCTTAAGCAGATAGGTCTCTGTATTTTAAATCCACTTAATACTTTGAAAAATATTTTCTTTCAGCTCTTGTTCTTCTGATCACTTTACTTTCACAAAATTTACAAAGTTAAATTTTAAATCTCACATCCATATAGTCTTTTTATGTTTCAATCTAGTCCAGTTCACCAAGTTTGCAAATTTTTTATTTGAATCTGAAATCCATGTAGTCTCTTTATATTGTAGTCCAATCCACTGAAAAATATATCATCAAACACAATAACAAGTTACATACTGTTTTCACGTTCTTTCAGACTCTTAAGTATTTCCTTCTGGTGAAGCACCGTCTCAGCGACTAACATAAAAATGTTTCCATAATTTATTGTGATATTTCTTTTAACCAGAAGAGGGTTTTGTGAGTTTCCAATATCACAAATTGGTTCTTTTTTTGAAGAAGTGTTTCTCTATATTTTGAATCCATTTAGCAATTGTAAGATGTTCTCTTCAACTTCTTATCTTTCCAGTCACTTTAATTTCCACCAGGTCTGTTATAAAAACATCCTCAAAGTTGGGCTTTTAGGCTAGTTCCTTTAAGTCTCTCTATATCTTTTATTTATTTATTTATTTATCTTATTTATTAATTGGATTTGTATGCCGTCCCTCTCCATTTTGAAACTCTTTTGTTCCCCTTTAAATTTTTAGCTTGCCTCCAGAAGTTGTGAATACTCCAACACTGGAAGCTTATAAGATGGTATAAGATTCTTGTATTGAATCAGGCCTTTAGAGTAAAGTTGGTAATTATCTTAACCAATTTCAATACTCCGTCCATGAACCACTGTAGCACAAATCTTATAGTCCCGGTTGTCCCAGCTCAATGTTCCCTCTATTTATTTTTTATTTTTTGGTGTGTGCGGAAAAATATAGTGTCTGAGCGGCACATTTTCATACCTGAGCACCTGAATGTTTTTCATCCAGATGTCATCCAAGACAACAGCGAAATCAGTGTTATTGACTTCGCAAAACCTCCTTTGCAGAACGCATTGAACAGAAAAATTGTCTGGGATTTCAGTTTGGGATTGTTTTTATTTTGGTGTGTACTTTACACATAAATAAATAAATAAATAAATAAATAAATAAATAAATAAATAAATAAATAAATAAATAAATAAATAAATAAATAAATAAATAAATAAATAAAATAATATAATTTTGCTGATAATGAAAAAAAGGGAGACTAGTATAGTCTATTTTGAGTTCTTTTGCTCTCTGCAGCTATCTTATCAGGATTTGAACCTGTGTTTCTGCATTGCAAGGCAACAGCTTTAACTTCTAGACCACAGCATCTCATCTCTTCAGCTTGTTCCAGGGAAGAGCCATGTTTTTTTCTATCGAATCACCCTGGCATATCCAAATATGGGAAAGAACACACAGCTTCCTTTTTGCCTACCGGCCCCTCCAGGGGTTCTTAAAAAATGAAGAGTGTAAAGAAATTTCTAGTGTTTATTTTCTTTCTACAACCAGTATTTTTCTGGTATCCCAAATTAATATGAGAAACTTTTTTTCAATTTTCACCCCCCCCCCCAAATAAGAATTAAGGTGGCACTTGAATTCTTCTGGTGATTGGCCCAAAGTCACCCAGGACGTTTTCATGCCTAAGGCAGGACTAGAACTCATGTCCCCTATGATTGGCTCCAAGTTGCCCATTTGGCTTTTATTTGATAGTGGCATTAAATCATCAGTGATTGAGGCCTTCATCTGGTTTTGATGCAAGGACCCTTCCCAGGCACTCCTTCCCCCCCCAAGACAAAAGCCCCCTTTTACAGCTGCACCTCCCAACCACCCTCACCCTCATTCAAACAGACAGCTGTCACTCAACCCTGCCCTGCTGCCTTGCTCCCAGGTCGGGCAGGGTCAGTGCTGGCAGGCAATCTGTTTGAGCCCTCTCCCCTCCCGCCCACTGCCTTTTCTCCCCCTCCGGGATGTGGGTTGGAAAGGAAAGGAGGGGAGAGGGTGCCTGCCAGGATGGCTTTCCTCTCAGAGGGGAGAGCAGCCGGAGGTCCAGCGGGGGGAAGCCGGTCTTGAGAGGAGCTGAGAGCAGGAGAAGCTCCAGGCAGGCAGGTAGGTGAGGGCTGCGGAGGGGGAAGCCAGTTTTGGGAGCAGTGGAGGAGAGTTTATCTCCATCCAAGGGAGTTGGATGGGGGAGAAATGGCTCCTGGCTCCTCTGTGGAGGGAGGAGAGCCAAAGAGCAGCAGCGGCATAGGGGCAAACCTGGAGGCTGTTGGAAGGGGGGAGAAGGCTGAGATGGAGGGGAGTCTCCTGGGGGGGAAGTCTGGCAGGGAGGCATGTTGGCCAGAACTGTGCAGCACTTGAAAAGTGTTGTACGGAGATTTCTTATCGTCTGCACAGTTGCGCAGGGAACAGTGTCCAGCTTTGTGACTGGAAAAAATGGCCATTGTCCCTGCTGCCATTCTGTAAAGCTTGCTTCAGGCCTAATGGGGAAATTGCAAGTTACTCATGGTCAGTGAAGCGCCCCTCCTTCATTTACCGCTCCTACAAGGTGACTGATCCCCATAGGGTCCCACAACAGTAGTTATCAGCTGGATTTCACAATGCTATTTTGCAGCCGTTCTCGCTGGGATGTCAACCAGAAGTCACATTTCTGTATCCTTATTTGCATGATTTATGGCATATATCATTTTACCATTTTTTATCCGAAGGCATGTGCTGACCTGGTAGACTTAGCTCTAAAGTAGAAGTGTTGAATATTTGTATCTGAAATCTGATTCATTACTTATTTATTAAACAAATTTATATAGCCACCCAACTCACTTATAAGTAACTCCAGGTGGCCTACAACATTTAAAAATCCACTGCATAATAAAAACCTATAAAAATCCCCACCCCACACCACCTGCATGACAGCAACAATACAATCAAATTAACCACTTTATCAACTCCATTTCTACTTGTGGTCCCAGGCCCACTGATGAAACCATGTTTTTAGGGCCTTAAAGCAAAGCAATAGGGTGGAGGTTAATTGTACATCAGAGGGAAGGATGATCCATAGAGAAGGGGTCACCACTGAGAAGGCCTTTTTTGTGATATGATAAAATACTTGTAAGTTCTATCCACTGAACTACTAATAACAATAGCACTTAGACTTATTGTATATACTGCTATGCACTCCTTTACAGCCCTCTCTAAGCAGTTTCACACAGTCAGCATATTGCTCCCAACAATTTGGGGCCTCATTTTCCCGCCTTAGAAGGATTGAAGGCTGAGTCAACATTGAGCCTGGTGAGATTTGAACTTCATAATTTGAGGCAGCTGGCAGTCAGCAGAGGTAGCTTGCAGTGCTGCATTCTAACCACTGCACTACTATGGCTAATGTGCTCTGCAGGTTGTAACCGTTTTCTTTGATACAAAATGTGGAATTTCTCTTTAGTATTTGTGGATTGAGACCAGGTCATATAAGCTATACTCTCTACAGCAGTGGTGAAATATACTGCTCAAAATAAAAATAAAGGGAACACTCAATTAACACATCCTAGATCTGAATGAATGAAATATTCTCATTGAATACTTTGTTCTGTACAAAGTTGAATGTGCACAACAGCATGTGAAATTGATTGTCAATCAGAGTTGCTTCCTAAGGGGACAGTTTGATTTCACATAAGTTTGATTTACTTGGAGTTATATTGTGTTGTTTAAGTGTTCCCTTGATTTTTTTGAGCAGTGTATATTTTTTTTAACTCCCGGTTCTGTGAGTGTGGCTTGGTGGGCATGGCAGGGGAAGGATACTGTAAAATCTCCATTCCCACCCCACTCTAGGGGAAGGATACTGCAAAATCCTATTCCTTTCCAAGTCCTGGGGGAAGGATATTGCAAAATCTCCATTCTCACCTTCCTGGGGAGCTAGTCAGAAGTGGTATTTGCCAGCTCTCCAAACTACTCAAAATTTCCACTACCAGTTCTCTGAACTATTTAAAATTTCCACTACCGCTTCTCCCAAATCTGACAGAACCTACTGGATTTCATCCCTGCGCTATAGTATAATGGTTAAAATGTTAAGAAAAGCACAAAGGGAGCTATGTCCATTGTCAACTGGACAACGCTAGACCAGTCATTTTCTCTCAGCCTATTATTTCCAAGCTTAACTTACATCACAAGCTTGTTATGGGGACTAGAAGGAGGCAATACTATTCTGTGTTATCTTAAATTCACGAAAAACGGTATATATGCCTCATCTAAGTAAATGCCCATTACATGGCACATTGATTTGTAATTTAAATTTTGAATTTCCCAATTGTCAATTCTCTATGGTTTACAGAGATTAACAACTGAAAAAATAATACATTTTCAAGACAGTGAATTATACCATGTTCACCTTCTCTAGGAGGAATAAGCCCTATCCTAGTTCAGAGTCTAGGCAAAGAGCCATGTCTTCTTGAACCTTTTGAAGAACATGGTGTATATAATATTCTAAATAGATATGCTTATTTAAACTGAGCACAGTGATAACTGTACAGACATGTTCATGTTATTTCCTTGGTAGCAGCAGAGAAATAGATTTCATTGCCTTTGTCGGTAAACTTTTTGAATTTCCCAGTCTAGCATATATATGTGGGTTTTCCTCTCCTCCCATTCAAATAGCACATGTTCTGGATGCGATATATTACACAGATATTAAAATACAAAAAGCAATAAATGCTATGGACTTATATTTTATTTAAAATGGTGAAAACATTCAATCAGTCAACTGAATTTATTTTGACCTTTTTATCAATTTTTACATATTGTAAGTAGCAGACAATTTGACATATGTTAAAATGAAGTTAAATATATATTTCATTAAATTGGACTAATCTTTTAAATTGACTTAGAACACTTCCTTTTGACAACACAGAAAAGGTGCATTACCACCTAATAACAATTATTTACTGCATATAGTAATATAACTTTTCCATATTTACTAGTTATCCTTTATGGTAGATAGTTTGCACATTAAATAATGGGAAGGTATATTAAGAAAGGATAGAAAAAGTTCAAAAAGTTAGAAAAACAAACTATGGTTGCCTTGGCCAATCTAAATATTCTCCAAATGCATATCTGACAATCTGGGAATTTAAGTGTAAGTTTTTGAAGGATATTGTGGATGGTGAAATATGATCTATGGCAGGCAAAATATCTCAAAAAATCCACAACAATAATAATAACAAAATATATTTTTAAGATTGTATTAATTCCTAGAAGATGAAAGTTGAATAACATTTTTCTTAAGTTAAACATAGAAATTCACTGAAAATATTTCATCCAATGTGATAAATCATTTTTTCTTTTCCTGATCATATACTTTTTCTGCAGTGGCAACATGCCTAAGTGACATCAGAGGATCAACAAAAGGGAATGCCCGGAATACTTTCACATATCTGAAGTAGCTGTACAGGAGGGCTCCCCAAAATAAAGTCATTAGAAATATGCTCCAACCAACAACATGAATCCAACTTGGTCTGAAAAACAATATAATTTGTACTTTTAAAAAGCTGATTATTAAAATATTAAAGGAGAAAGTAATTTTTCTGTACATTCCTAAAAGTTGTTGTGCAATATCTATATTTCCAAAAAGATAACTTTTGCAACAAGAACAGTTAGATTTTGCTGCACCTGTTGCCAACTAAACCCAGAGAAGAAATTTCAACTTAATTGAAGATGAAATATCAAACATGCTTAATTGCAAGAACTTTTCAACTAACTTCAAAATACAGGTGAAGATTGTCTACCAGATCCTGTCCACCAAGCTTGTATTTTGTATTCTGTATTATATAATTTTTCAACCTACAGCGTATTAATGTAAATTAAACTTACAGCACTTAACATAATACTAATGATTTTTGTTTGTTAAATGGTGATAGTACCACTTGAATGGATCATTCTTAAGAACTATGTAACCTTTTTGCAAGACACCTAGGAAGATATATTCATTAGTCAATGTATCAAAAAGGTTGTTTGAGTTGTTTTATGTTTACATACAAAGAAGTCTTATCAATTTCCTCTCATGTTTTCCACTGAGGCCTCTATAAGCATGCATGTTGAAATTGGTGGGGGTAGGTTCTACCCTAAAAGTTCCAGCTCTTGAATGTAAAGAAAATTTATTGCAGAATCACAGCTTCCCTATATCTGTAGCGGTTCAGTGACAAGAGACCAAAGCTATTTCATTTTCTTCACCACCCCACTGCGAAAGGTATACATTTAATTGGTAATAAAATTAGCTAAAGCCCATAGGCAATTACCTTGGAACGATACCATATGTCTGGACAGCAAAATATGTAGACAAATTACAAAAACTGAAACACAAAAAATAAATGTATTAATATTTTGATCATGTCCCTTTGTTAAATTGTAGTAAAAATAAATAAATATAACGTTTCTAAACAATATATAACCCACATGATAGAGGGTGTTAAGATAAGGCTCTACAAAATTAATATAAGTAAGGAATTAATTCTTGTCAGTTTTGACAGAAATTCACTTTGTATCTTAATATTTGCTAACTCCTGTACTTTCTAAATTGTGACCAATTTTCAGTTCAAATTATGTATCTAAATAGATAGTCTATGACTTACAACAGTTTAGGGAGTATTTGAAGTTACAAAGGAACTGAAAAAAAACACTGGCTGTTTTCCACACTTATATATGTTGCAGTATCATAATGGTTACCTGATCAAAATTCAGAAATTTGGAAACGAATTCACATTTATGATGGTTGCAGTGTCTTGGGATCATGTATGATCACCTTTCACAACTTTCTAACAAGCAAAGTCAATGGGGAAGCTAGATTCAATTAACAACTATTACTAACTTAACAACTTCAGTGACTTACTGAACAATTGTGGCAAGTTTGTAAATTAATAATAATAATAATAATAATAATATAATAATAATAATAATAATAATAATTTATTAGATTTGTATGCCGCCCCTCTCTGAGGACTTGGAGCGGCTCACAACAAAACAATACATAGTATACAAATCCAATGATTAAAAAACAGTTTAAAACCCTTATAAAAAGTAATCATACAGCCCAAACAAACCATACATAAATCATAATAGCTAAGGGGTATATTAATTTCCCCATGCCTGGCGACATAGGTGGGTTTTCAAAAGTTTACAAAAGGCAAGGAGGGTGGGGGCAGTCCTAATCTCCGGGGGGAGTTGGTTCCAGAGGGCTGGGGCCGCCATAGAGAAGGCTCTTCCCCTCTGTCCCGCCAGATGGCATTGTTTGGTCGACAGGACCCGGAGAAGGCCATCTCTGTGGGACCTACTTGGTCGCTGGGATTCGTGCGTCAGAAGGCGGTCCCAGAGGTATTCTGGTCCGATGCCATGTAAGGCTTTAAAAGTCATAACTATAAAGTATAATTCACTTAACTCCTCATTCAACAACAGAAATTTTCGGCTCGATGTGATTGTAAGTCAAGGACTATCTGTATACAAATATGTAGCTATTTCAAAACTACAGTTCATGCAGGGTTTTCTCTGCAAATCTATGCAGAAATTGGACAAAGCGGCCATAATTAAATTCTGATTTAAAAACAAATTTAAATATTTCCCCATACAGGTTGGGTAATTTTGGTAGTTGAAGCCTATATATCTTAAAGTCACAAGAAATACTGCTCTAGATACTTCCCATGCATTACAAAGTATGGTTGGACCATAAATATAGTTAAAACATTAAGTCTTGTAGAATAAAATATAAAATTGTATGCAAAGTATGAGAACAGTTGTCATTATATACCAGGAAGATTATGTCTAAAATGCAGAAAAAATAGAGGGCAGACCAAAAAAGCTCTAAATTTGTTTGATTATGTATATACTATTCACTAATAGATGTTAATAATGTTGAATGTTGCCTAAGATTGATAATGGGCTGGAGGTGGAAGAACAAGTTGAAATCAAATCCAAGCAAGACAAAAGTGCAATTGAAAAATAGGAACTAAATTGCAAGTTCAATTTTCATCTAGAAATTCAGTGAATATCTGCAGTATCTGATATAAATGTGAATAACACAAAATAATGAGTTTTGTTCAACAACCTGAAATTTGGACCCTCTGACCTCTATTTTGCACTGATCAGACTGCACTGAAAATCATTTACTATCTTTGCTGTATTTGATATGTGAATAACACAAAATAATGTGTTTTGTTCATCAAGCTGTATTCAAATCTCAGCAACATGTTTTAGGTAAGGTTACAGGCAGAGCAAGCAAGATGCTGAAGGACTAAGAAGGAATAACCCACAAGAAAAAAATGGAGACATTGGGTATGTTGGAGAAGAAAGACAACTTTCTTCAACTTTAGTGACCACGGGGTGGGGGTGGGGGGTGTCACACCTCTTCAGAGGGAAAAGGTGAAAATAAGGAAAAAATAAATGGCTTAAAATTTGCCTTGCAAAGAATTTTTTTCTTAGTCCCTTACAGACAGGCTCCCTAGTCCCTTACTCACTAGGATATAGAGGAAAGGCTGGTGATACAGGTTTAAATTACAGATTTAAACCTCCATGCACTATATAACTACCCATCCTCTGTTCTTTCAGTGTTAAATTTAAGTGAAATTGTGTAATTCGTCATCACCATTTGAATAGATACAGAGTTATAGATATATAGATTAGATATACAGTACTATAGCGGTACACATAAAATATTGGTATACTCCAGACTATTAAGAGTGTACTAGCTAGTGTACTGGAGTATATACTATGTTCATTCTAGTACTGTGCTTAAGGTAACATGTATGTGGAAATTAGAATTCATAGATAATCTTTTTCTTTAAATTATTTTTTCACTATAGTGACTGAACGTTATTTCAGAATAATTACTTCTGAAATTTCTGTAAATATTTTTAAATGGTGGAAAGTAAACAAATCCCCAGATCTGAGGAAAATAACCATGAGGTTAAAATGATCGTTTGAGGTAAATGCTGGTTTAATAAACATGTGACTGGTTAATGTTAGTATTAATGGTGTGTTTTAATACAGCTATACCTAATTAAATATTCTCCATCCCAAATTGATAAAGGAACATCATTATGAAACCAAAAGGAACAATAGGATTACCTGCAGTTCACAAGAACTGGTAATAACTGAATGGCTGCACAAGGCAAGGTTGGTTAGGAAAACTTTAAATTAAATCCTCTATAATGAAATGAAAACTCTGAAGTAAGAATTTCAGATTAAAAACCCTTGCAGTCACTAGGAGTGTTACTGAGAAGGGGCCACTTAAACTATTATTGGAAAAATTCAAAGAACTCTGGCTCATAGTTTAGAACTTTGTTATCTGTACAGTACAAAAATGTTCAGACTATTGGAGAGGGACGTGGTCAACTGCTGTGGTGACACGGAGTTCCCCGTACTCTTATGGGGAATCCCAAATCCCCGTCGCTTGGGGGTGCTGATTCTTTTTGAATCAGCCCAGATCTTCCCTGAAGGGGAAGTGAAGAAGGGGACTTGGTGGGCAGTCCATTTTGGTATTGGCATACCCCACGGAGATCCTGCCTGGAGCCTCCACTGGCGGTGGTGTGAAGCGGCTTTGGTCACCTTAGGCACAGCAGTTACGCAACAGAAAGAATTGAATTGAAAGTTGGAAGTCATCTGGGAAGAAAAGGACTGCAAGTTTTGTGCTGGAGGAGGATGAGAAAGCGAGCACTTGAAATGTGGTGAACTATTTTGCCAGAGGAAAAAAAATCTTTTTACTAACTTTCTTTTGCATTTGCTTGTTAAAGAGAAGAGAAGAGGGGGGAATCGGCTAATCAACATCGGAAGTGTTCAATTGTTATTGAAATGACTTAGAAAGTTACAGCTAAAACCCAGGTTGATGCATTGTTTCTTTTTTGGACTCACAATTTGGATTTAAAAAGAACTAAAAATGAAAATGAAGCTATTTTTTTCCCTTTTTCTTTTAAAAGAAATATAAAAGGAATTTGGTGTTTAAGTGCCATCTGCTGCTTGAAGACTTGTTCTGTGAGATGTGAACTGAGGTTTGTTTAGTTCTGAACTGTCTGACCAGCTGTGACCTTGGAGGAAGAAACTAGCTGGAGTGTTGACATGCAATAGGTGATAAACAAGAAATGAAAGAAAACATTGTGAATACTGAGTTTGAACTTTGAATGAACTTTGGAAAAAATGATAAAACTACTACATACTACATACTGATTCCCTGCAGAGGAATTGACAGAAGTGATGTGCTAGGGCTAGGCTGTTAAAAAAATTTTTTTAGACAGCTGAAAAAGTTGCTTCTGCAGAGATTAAAGAGATGGAAATGCAGGAGATAAGGGATTTGTATAATGATCTTTGCAGAAGTATTAAAGAACGTAAACTCTCAATAAGGGATTGTGTTGAACCTACAACTTGAATTAGTGGAGGAAGCCGTGAACTTAAAGGAAACTCAGCAATGGTGGCAACAAAATGATTGAACACAGATCTGGAGAAGGAAATGTTACAGAATTTGACCAACAGATGCTGGAAATTGCAGGAATCTATGGAAATGGAAACAATGTTAAGAATGAAATTGGACAGATTTACTATGAATCACATGGACTGTCTAGTCCCAATTAATGATACATTAGAGGAAACTGATGATGGTAAAATAATAAAGAAATTTAAAAATGGTCTGGTTAATGAATGGGCTAATGGTCACATCTTACAGTATGAGTATGTTGATATTAACACTAGCACTAATAAAAAGGTGAAATTGGCAGGTCAATAAAGAAATTAAAACTAAAATGGGAATTAAAAAGCGAGAGAAAAATGGAGGTTTAAGATCTGTAAAGATTGGTTATTCAAAGAGGAGAAGAATAAAGAAGGGAAAGGGAATAAAAAGATACAAAAAATCAAGAAAGAAAGTTATTAATTTTAAACAGAATGTTGTTGATCTTAAACAAGGGGATTAGCAGTTTGAAAAGAGGTGATTAGCTTTGGTTACTTTTTGATAGTAATTTTTTTCCTTTTCTTTAGAAATAGTTTTGAATCTGTCTTTAGTATTAGTAGTGGTGGTGTTAAATTTGGTAAATTTGCAAATTGATTTTTATGAGTATTATAAATGAAATTTATTAAGGAGATATAAAATGATATATTGATAAGCATTAATAATGATCATAAGATATATTGCTGTTTCTTTATCTTTTTTGTTATTGTTCATTTATTATTACATATGATTGCAGAGAAAAATTTTAAGTGTTGATGGATTGAATGTTAATTGGGATTGGAGTAAATATAGAAATTTAAAATTACTGATAAAATGTACTATTAAAAGGAAGATGAGAAAACTTTGATGGTTTAATGATATGGATTAATAAGCATTATTTGGTTGAATGTTAATTAGGTTTTGAGTTAAATTTAAAATTTGGAATTAGTGAATATATATTGCATTACAAAGAGGGAGTTGGAAAACTTTGGAATTTGCTTGTTTCTATTTGTTCTGTTTAGTTTTTAATAATACAGGTCATATAAGGGTTTTTAGTTTTTTTAGAAAGATTTATGAAGACAAGAAAGAGGCTTAGCATTTGAGATGTTAGAGATATTGTTTGCATTAAGTACATGAAATAATATTAATGGTGAAAGATAATTATAATTAAGGGTGAAAGATAATTGGTTTATCTGGATGACAAAATTAAAAACCTGGCGGTGAAAAGAAGTGATTGATACCAAAATCAAATAGAGGAACAAAATTTTTTGAGATTATATATAATTTACTAATACTATATTGCTTTTTATTGTATGGAAAATTGATGGTATATTGCATTGTATGTATTTATCCATGTGGGGAGAGAAAAAATAAAAAAATAGCATAGTTAAGAGAATAGTTTTGTACTGTGAATGACTTTAAATTCCAGAGACTAGATGAAGGCAGTTTAATGGAAGTTAGAGAAAAGGTGGAAAAAGTATAAGCAAATTTGACAACTATTTGATGACAACTTGTAGATACCTTGTAAAAAATGAATTAATAAAATTAAGTAATTTCACATTAAACATTGTGGAAGCATTCTATGTAATATGCATAATAATAACATTCCTTTGAAGTTACAAATAATGAATATCAGATTCAAATCAAATTTGAAAAGTTAACCTGAAATTTGGATCCACTATTATCAGCTTGAAAATATAAGTACTGCTATGCTGAGGCCAAGTTAAATAGTTCAAACCAGATCTATTTAAGATCTCATATTTTTTATCCAGTTTCCTTAATAGTCCTGATCTTTTAATAAAGCAAGACCTGTAATTCTAAAAAAAAAGGATATGTCATTTATTTAATAATATAACTTTAGGTTATGAAATATAAGTATTTAGATTGTGTCTATTCTACTTTATGATACAAATAAACACAGAGAAAATAAATATATCTTCAAAATTACTTATTTTAATTATAAGGGCCTTAAGAGAATCCACAACTCTTTTCCATAATCTTCCTGAATTCAATGGCTACCTGCAACAAGGGAAAATCTCCTGAAAACCATTTAGATCCATGGGGTCTCTAAGGTCACTATCCTACATCATGGAGCTCCAAGATGGCAATAACCTTCATCTGAACAAGGAAGTGATTTGACTATAGCAAAGTACACACTGTCATGTTCTCCATATCTAAATCACCCATCAACAGCTCCAAAACAAAGATAATTCCAATGTATCTTTACCTAAATAAGCCCATTAACTAGGTCTATCAGCACAGGAAGTGGTCCTGCCAGGAAGAAGAGCAGATGATTCTTAACCAGTATCCCCATCCTATCTGTACAACCCAGTTTAATCTATAAACATAACATCTGGTCAGCTCCATAATTAGACACAAGTAACTTGTCTCAGAAAAATATTATCACCCCCTTCTTTTTATTTAATACTAAGGCTGATGAAAAACCAAAATGAAATATCCTTGCCCAAGACTGATAATTCACCAACCACAGATGACTGATGTCTTGCTACAAATAGAACTGGCATTTGCTGGCACTGTCTTAACAAGTCCTCTAACTCCCTAGATCTAGGAATGAAACTGTGGAACCAGAAGTATAGACCAACCCTAAGTGACAAGGTTTTTTTAAAAAAAAATAATGATTTGCCTAGCATTTCCCACCATATCTCTTCTATAATAGTCATAATTTGCTTACCTCTATCTCTACCCACTGAATTTAAAGAGGCAACAACTGGAATCTAACTATCAATCACAGAGTTTCCTGCAAAGCCATGACTTACCTATAACATCACTCCTATCATAATCACAATCAACACTTACAAGAAGACCCACACCTCTCCTAAGGAAGCCAACACCTGACAAGCCACCTATTAAAATTTCTGAAAAACGATGGTCCAAGCATTGTAAATCAACTAGATATATCAAATCCACATTTCTACTCTACAATAGGAATAGTAAACCAACTAGAAAATCACTTCTGCATTTCTATCCCATAATACATTGTCAAAGCCAATATATTTCCTCATTTCTCCCATACTTCCATATTCTCCTGTCAGGCAGTGTTCTCCTTCATTTTTGTCTCTCATTCAGGAGTATAATCAATGCAATTGTTCTGATTGCTCCAAAAGCATAAAACAGCAGATGAGGAGATTAACAAAATCTCCTCCAATATGTTTGCACTCTTCAATTACATCACTTCGCTGTCGTCTAGAAAAACACTTATAGTAACAAAAACCACTCAGAAATCAATAAAGTAGTTAGAAGTAACCTGTAAGACATGGATGCTTGTTTTATTTTAAATAAAGTTTAATAACTAAATAGTATTAGATATATACAGTATTTAAAGACTGATTTTACTTATATTTTTACTTATATGTTGATGCTTACATGAGGTCCCCATATTTCACTTATATCTTCAGTTGTTTCGATTGATTTATTAGATAATTTAATCATCTCTTCCCAAGTCTGTGCAGCATGTAAACAAAGGATCTGGTAAAAACATAAGCACCCAAAACTCAGCCAAGTAAAGAATTCTAAGTGTAGATAAACTCTATGAAGTTCTGGTAAACAAATATGTTTAGAACATTACTCTATTCTCTAAGGATTATTTGAATTTTTGTCACAGATAGTTCTCACTTAAAAACCACTTGTTCAAGAACTATATTAATTATAAAACAGTTAACATAAAAAAGCATATAAAAGTAATAAAAATTGTGAATAAAACAAAGACAAGTTTGAAATTTATTTATTTATTAATTAATTAATTAATTAATTAATTATAAAATATAAGAAAAATCTTAATGTCCATGATAGCCACAATGGTATGATTGCTGACCTTGAGCCAGACCTCTTGGAATGCAAAGTCAAGTGGGACTCTTACCATGTTGCCACAAAAATACGACCCAAGTCTGATTTTCACGCCTGTGCCTAACATAAGCCTTACCTCCAAATTAAGTCCTAGTTAAGCCCCGCTCAATCAAATTAAAGTGGGGGGGGGTGCTACCCTACATGTTTCGTACCCATTTATCTAAGGAACACCACATCCAGGCATCCTACACACCTCACACCTATTGTGCTGCAGCCCAACTACTTCTGCAGCCACTTGTGGCCATTCACAGCTGGATGCCACCCGGTGCATTGCACTGGTGCCATCACTTGCAGCAGGATGCCATGTGGCTTTTGGAGCCAGTGCTGCTGCTCATTCATGCAATGGCACAACACACCACAGTTTCCTGCCGTAAGCAGTGCTACTAGCGTGACCAGACTTGCGGTGTCCTACCACAAACGGTGGCACTGACATGAAAAGTCATGGGGCATCCTGTTGTGAATGACCACAAATGGCTGCAGAATAAGTTGGGCAGTGGTGGAACAGTTGTTGAGGCCTGAGAGGTGTGGCTGCGGTGGTCCTAAGGTAAGCAGGAAAGACATTTCCTGTAAATAAAATTGGGTGCTTATTTTGGGGCCAAAAAGAAAATCAGACTGGGTCTTATTTTCAGGAAAACACAATAATAATAATAATAATAATAATAATAATAATAATAATAATAATATAATAATAATAATAATCATCATCATCATCATCATCATCATCATAATTGACTCAAGCAGAGCTGGACAACCTGGACAGGAAAACCAGAAAATTAATGACGATCCATCATGCACTACACCCCCGCAGTGATGTTGACAGGCTGTATTTACCAAGGAAAATAGGCGGCAGAGGACTTTTGCAAGTGAAGCAGACAGTGGAAGAAGAGAAGCATGCATTAGCTGACTATGTGAAGGAGAGCAAAGAGCGGACATTTGAAAACCATTGGAATTGACAAAATCTCAATCTGTCAATTTCAAAAGGCCGCTTTACTGGGATCGGCAAACATAATTTGCCGCTACATCATGCTGTCCTAGGTGCTTGGGAAGCGCCCGACTAGTGATGAAATACGAAATCCAACATAGTGATCTCGTTTGCTGTGTTGTACTGACATAATAATAATAATAATAATAATAATAATAATAATAATAATAATAATAATAATCATCATCATCATCATCATCATCATCATTTATTAGATTTGTATGCCGCCCCTCTCCGAAGACTCGGGGCGGCTCACAACAATAATAAAACAGTGTGACAATATAAACAAATCTAATATTAAAAAAGCATCTTAAAAACCCATCATTTAAAAACCATGCAACACACGCATGCCATATATAAAACTATAAAAGCCTGGGGGAGATGTCTCAATTCCCACAGGTAGAAAGCATTACTGAAAACAGAGCTAGCGGAAGTGATGGTATTCCAGCTGAATTATTAAAAAACGTAAAAGAGGATGCTGCAAAATGTTGCACTCAAAATGCCAATACATTTGGAAAACTCAACAATGTCCACAGGATTGAGAAAGGACAGTTAACATTCCAAACTCAAAAAAGGGCAATGCCAAAGACTGTTCAAATTACAACACAACTGCTCTCATTTCACATGCAAACAAGGTCATGGTCAAAAGCCTACAATTTAGGCTTCAGCAATATGTGAACCAAGAACTATCAAAAGTACTAACTGGGTTTTGAAGAGGCATGGGAATTAGAGCTCAAATTGCTAAAATTCAGCGGAATATGGAAAAAGCAAGGAAATGGTTATGACCCAGGGTGACAGTTAGGTAAGCCTCCAGAGTATCTTTATTTCTCTTGGGAATGGTTAAACAAATGACCCTCTAGTAACCAGTAAGGCTCCACCCTCAGTCCCCTAAACAAGCATTGATCACCCAGCGAGACCACTAGGCAAAAGTCAAGGCATAAGACAAGGGCAGTTTTGACAGCAAAGTCTTCAAGGCTAAGACAAGAAAGTCCTCAAAGCAAGTCAAAGCAGTCCTTGAAACAAGCAGTCTTCTCAGCAAGGCAAAAGGTCTGAGTCACAGCCGAGAGAGTGTAATCTGAAAACATACACTTGTTCCTCGCAAAAGCCCCTTCTCACTGTGTCTCCCTAAGTGGTATTCCCTAGGTCAGTGATGGCGAACCTTTTTTTCCTCAGGTGCCGAAAGAGCATGGGCACGCACTATCATGCATCTGTGAGTGCCCACACCCATAATTCAAAGTCTGGGGAGGGCAAAAACAGCTTCCCTCGCCACCCAGAGGCCCTCTGGAGGCTGGAAATGGTCTGTTTCCCAACTTCTGGTGGGCCCAGAAGGCTCACGTGTCACCCTCCACAGGCTTCTGGGGAGCCGAGGGAGGGTGAAAACGCTCTCCCCATTCCCCCAGAGGATCTTTGGAAACCAAAATTGCCCTTCCAGAGCCTCTATGTGAGCCAAAGATCAGCTGGCCAGCACCCACATGCACGTTGGATCTGAGCTAGTGCAACGGCTCATGTGCCAGCAGATATGGCTTCGCGTGCCACCTGCGGCACCCGTGCCATAGGTTCACCATCACTGCCCTAGGTAATCCATGTGAGGAGGGGTGGGGTGCCCTCCTCCTAAGTATTGGGCTGTCCTGTGCTGACTCCGACTCCTCTCCATTCTTTGCACTTGGGGATCAGGCAAGGGAAGCAGTTGCTCCTCTCCATAGTTCTGCTGCTCCTCTGCTCTGCTGCCTGCCTTTTCCCTCTCCGCCCATCTTGCTCAGTCATCCTCTGCCCTTTCTTCCTCCCTCCCTATTCTTCTGAGGCCCAAGGGATCTGGGACTGCCTTGTCCTCCTCCCCAGGTCATTCCTCCTGGGCCATAGGGACTGTGCCATCCACCTCCACCAAGCCCATCTCCATCTCCTCCTCCTCATCCTCGGATGCAGGCTTCAACAGGACCATGACAGGAATTTCACAAAAACATCTACTTTTGCTCTATTGACTATGCTAGACTACACATCTTTGATTGTTTAGATCCCAACAACCTGTGGCAAGTTCAAAGAGATGAGAGTACCAGACCATCTTATCTGTCTCCTGAAAAACCCATATGCGGGTTAAGAAGCACTGGACATAGAATAACTGATAGGTTCAAAATAGGGAAAGGAATACAACAATGCTGTACATTGCCACCTTGCTTATTTAACTTATATGCAAAGAACATCATGCAAAATGCCAGACTGAATAAATCACATATTAAAATTAAGACTGCTGGGAGAAATATTAACAACCTCAGATATGCAGATAATATCATTCTAATGACAGAAAGTGAAGAGGAGCTAAAGGGCCTATTGATGAAGATGAAAGAGGAGAGGGTAAAAGTTGGCTGGAAATTCAACATTAAAAAAAACTAAGATCATCATTATTATTATTATTATTATTATTATTATTATTATTATTTATTGGATTTGTATGACGCCCCTCTCCGTAGACTCGGGGCGGCTAACAACAGTAATACAAAACAGCATGTAAATCCAATACTAAAACAGCTAAAAAACCCTTATTTGTAAAACCAAACATACATACAAACAATGCATAAATTGTAAGGGCCTAGGGGGGAAGAATATCTCAGTTCCCCCATGTCTGATGGCAAAGGTGGGTTTTAAGGAGCTTACGAAAGGCGAGGAGGGTGGGGGCAATTCTAATCTCCGGGGGGAGTTGGTTCCAGAGGGCCGGGGCCACCACAGAGAAGGCTCTTCCCCTGGGTCCCACCAAATGACATTGTTTTGTTGATGGGACCCGAAGAAGGGCCACTCTATGGGACCTAACCGGTCCCTGAGATTCGTGCGGCAGAAGGCGGTCTCGTAGATAACCTGGTCCGGTGCCATGAAGGGCCTTATAGGTAATGACCAACACTTTGAATTGTGACCGGCAACCAATGCAGACTGCGGAATGTTGGCGTTACATGGGCATTTTTGGGAAAGCCCATGATTGCTCTCGCAGCTGCATTCTACACAATCTGAAGTTTCCGAACACTTTTCAAAGGTAGCCCCATGTAGAGAGCATTACAGTAGTCGAGCCTTGAGGTGATGAGGGCATGAGTGACTGTGAGAAGTGACTCCTGGTCCAAATAGGGCCGCAACTGGTGCACCGGGCGAACCTGGGCAAACGCCCCCCTCGCCACAGCTGAAAGATGTTTCTCTAATGTGAGCTGTGGATCGAGGAGGACGCCCAAGTTGTGGAGCCTCTCCAAGGGGGGGTCAATAATTCCCCCCCCAGGCTGATGTACGGACAGATGGAATTGTCCTTGGGAGGCAAAGCCCACAGCCACTCCGTCTTATCAGGGTTGAGTTTGAGTCTGTTGACATCCATCCAGGCCCCAACAGCTTCCAGACACCGGCACATCACTTCCACTGCTTCGTTGACTGGACATGGGGTGGAGATGTAAAGCTGGGTATCATCAGCATACTGATGATACCTCACCCCATGCCCTGGCATTCAGTCATGCCATTTTCTGGCAAATAGAAGGGAAGTGTTCTGTCTGGGTTTTCCCAGACCTCAACACCAACTGAAAAAACAGCCAGACACTCTGGTAAAAGCCAAAAGTATTTTATAGCTGGAAAAAATAAGCACAAAGGAAAACCTGTCTTCACAACAGACAAGCTATAATACGTTACAGCAGGGTCCTGATGTCCAGTCAATACCACAAGCTTCTTGCTGGCACCCCCCCCCCCAAGGTTTCAATAGTCCAAGGCACAAACCAGGATTGTAAGCCACCAAAGTTCACAGACAGGTCTCACGAATCTCCAAGATAAAACTCCACAAGCCAGGAAGGGTGGGTCCGCCTTTTATCCTTTCCCAAGAGCACCACACCCAAACCCAGCTGTGACCTCTAATGCTGGAAATACTTAGCCAATTGAGTCCGTCTCTGATTAGCTCTCCTTTGTCGCATATCTATGATGTCTTGAGCATTTTCCCCTAAGGAATCCAGGCTGCTTGCTGGGGAGAGCTCCCCCTGGTGGGACTCTGGCTGTCCTTCTTCTTCAGCCTGGGATTCCTCTTCCTCGTCAGTCTGCACCTCCTGTTCCTCAGCCTCTCCCTCTGAGCTGGAAACCGACAGAAGGTCAGCCATTCCCGGAGGGGTCCCAGACTGAACCACAACAGGAAGAAATGGAAGCAGTGACAGGTTTTGTTTTCTTGGCTCACTTGCTTTCAAGGTCACTGCAGATGGCGACTGCAGCCATGAAATTAAAAGATGCTTGCTCTTTGGGAGGAAAACTATGGCAAATCTAGACAGCATATTAAAAAGTGGAGACATCATCTTGCTTACAAAGGTGTGTATAACCAAAGCTGTGGTTTCCCGAGTAATAATGAATGGCTGCGAGAGAGAAACCATAAGGAGGGCTGAACACCCAAGAATTTATGCTTTCAGATTGTAGTGTTGGAGAAGACTCTTAAGAACCCCTCGGCCTGCGAAGAGATCAAATCAGTCAATCCTAAAGGAAATTAACTCTGACTATTCTCTGTAAGGATAGATCCTGAAGCTGAAGATCAAATATTTCGTTATCTAATGAGAAAAGAGAACTCATAGAAAAAGACCCTGATATTAGGAAAGATTGAAGGCAAAAGGAGAACAGGATTTATTTATTTATTTATTACTTAGATTTGTATGCCGCCCCTCTCCGAAGACTCGGGGCGGCTCACAACATGTAGAAACAAATCATAAGTAAACAGACAAATTTAAAAATATTAAATATTTAAAAAACCCCATATACTAACAGACGCACACACAGGCATACCATGCATAAATTAAACATGCCCGGGGGGAGATGTTTCAGTTCCCCCATGCCTGACGGCAAAGGTGGGTTTTAAGGAGTTTACGGAAGGCAGGAAGAGTAGGGGCAGTCCTAATCTCCGGGGGGAGTTGGTTCCAGAGGGCCGGTGCCGCCACAGAGAAGGCTCTTCCCCTGGGGCCCGCCAACCGACATTGTTTAGTTGACGGGACCCGGAGAAGGCCCACTCTGTGGGACCTAATCGGTCGCTGGGATTCGTGCGGCAGGAGGCGGTCTCGGAGATATTCTGGTCCAATGCCATGAAGGGCTTTAAAGGTCATAACCAACACTTTGAATTGTGACCGGAAACCGATCGGCAGCCAATGCAGACTGCGGAGTGATGGTGAAATATGGGCATACCTAGGTAAGTCCATAACTGCTCTCGCAGCTGCATTCTGCACGATCTGAAGTTTCTGAACACTTTTCAAAGGTAGCCCCATGTAGAGAGCATTACAGTAGTCGAGCCTCGAGGTGATGAGGGCATGAGTGACTGTGAGCAATGAGTCCCGGTCCAGATAGGGCCGCAACTGGTGCACCAGGCGAACCTGGGCAAACGCCCCCCTCGCCACAGCTGAGAGATGTTGTTCTAATGTGAGCTGTGGATCGAGGAGGACGCCCAAGTTGCGGACCCTCTCTGAGGGGGTCAGTAATTCCCCCCCCCAGGGTAATGGACGGACAGATGGGATTGTCCTTGGGAGGCAAAACCCACAGCCACTCCGTCTTATCCGGGTTGAGCTTGAGTCTGTTGACACCCATCCAGGCCCCAACAGCCTCCAGGCACCGGCACATCACTTCCACCGCTTCGTTGACTGGGCATGGGGTGGAGATGTAAAGCTGGGTATCATCGGCATATTGATGATACCTCACCCCATGTCCTTGGATGATCTCGCCCAGCGGTTTCATGTAGATATTGAATAGCAGGGGGGAGAGGACCGACCCCTGAGGCACCCCACAAGGGAGAAACCTCGGAGTCGACCTCTGACCCCCCACTAACACCGACTGCGACCGACCGGAGAGGTAGGAGGAGAACCACTGGAGAACAGTGCCTCCCACTCCCAACCCCTCCAGTCGGCGCAGAAGGATACCATGGTCGATGGTATCGAAAGCCGCTGAGAGGTCAAGGAGCACCAGGACAGAGGATAAACCCCTGTCCCGGGCCCGCCAGAGATCATCCATCAACGCGACCAAAGCGGTTTCCGTGCTGTAACCGGGCCTGAAACCCGACTGCCGGGGACCTAGATAATCGGCTTCTTCCAAGGACCGCTGGAGCTGGAGTGCCACCACCTTCTCAACAACCTTCCCCATAAAGGGAAGGTTGGAGACTGGACGGTAGTTATTAAGCACGGCTGGGTCCAGGGAGGGCTTCTTGAGGAGGGGGCGCACAAGCGCTTCTTTATAGAGTGATGGAAAAACTCCCCTCCCCAAGGAAGCGTTGGTAATCTCCTGGGCCCAGCTCCGTGTCACCTCCCTGCTGGCCGAAACCAACCAGGAGGGACACGGATCCAGTAAACAGGTGGCGGAACTCACAGCTCCAATGGCCTTGTCCACTTCATCAGCTGTCACCAGATCAAACTCTTCCCAGACAGGTGGACAAGTACGTGCCCCAGTCACCTCGACTGACTCGTTGTCAGTCGACTCTGTTTTACAATTGGAGTCGAGGTCGGCCCGGATCTGAGCGACTTTATCAGCGAAAAACGTGTTAAACTCCTCGGCACTACTCTGCAAGGGCTCCCCAACTCCCCCCTGGTTAAGAAGGGAGCGGGTCACCCTAAACAGAGCGGCCAGGCGGGATTCCGCTGATGCAATCAAGGCGGCATGGTACGCGCATCTTGCCGCCTTGAGCGCCACTTTGTAAGTCTTAATAAAAGCTCTTACAAGTGTTCGATCAGATTCAGACCTACTCTTCCTCCATCGCTTCTCTAGACGTCTCTTTTGGCGTTTCAACTCCCGGAGCTCCTCGTTGAACCATGGGGCTCTACGGGGTCTAGCGCCACGGAGAGGTCGCAAAGGCGCAATCCGGTCGAGAGCCTCCGCAGCAGCTGTATTCCAGGCCTCCGCAAGAGACTCCGCCGAACTGTGGATGAGTGCCTCTGGAATAACCCCAAGCGCTGTCTGAAAGCCCTCTGGGTCCATCAGGCGTCTGGGGCGGAACATCTTCATTGGTTCCGCCTCCCTGCGGGGAAGGATTGGAGCCAGGAAGTCAAGCCGTAGTAGAAAATGGTCTGACCATGACAAAGGCACTGCTTCTAAGCCCCTTAGTCTCAGACCATTACTCAATTGCTCGGAAAGGAATACCATGTCAGGTGCGTGCCCCCCCCTCATGAGTCGGACCCCGTTCTACTTGAGTCAGGTCCATGGCTGAGATAGTTTGTTTGTTTGTTTGTTTGTTTGTTTGTTTACTTACTTACTTACTTACTTACTTACTTATTTATTTATTTATTTATTTATTAAATTTGTATGCCGCCCCTCTCCGCAGACTCACAACAAGCGGCTCACAACAGCAACAGAAAACAATACCTGTATATAATACAATTCAATAATTAGAAAGCTAAAAACCCATAATTTAAAAAACATGCACACAACATACCATACATAAACAGTATAGAACTGGGGAAGATATTTCAGTTCCCCCATGCCTGACGGCAGAGGTGGGTTTTAAGGAGTTTGTGGAAGGCAAGGAGGGTAGGGGCAGTTCTTTTTTTTCTTTTTTTAAATAAATTTTATTGATTTTATAGGTTTACAAAAAACAAACATATAACAGTGCACAGTGCATGTGCCCATCACCAAACAACACACACACCCCGTCACCCCCATCACCCCTATAGAAGGATTCAAAGAATTTTAAGTTATTTATCTATCTATTGATCCTTGGCTCTATCTTGAACGATTTTTACTAAAAGAGTGATTGTAATTTATTTTTCGTATTTACATCACAGATTCTACTTAACATATAATCTTTTACCTTGTTCCATCGCACCATCAGCTTCTCTAGTTTATTCTCATCAAAATTATTTAATCTTATTTCCATAATTTCAAAATGTATGTGATCCACCATGTACCAGTACCAATTCTGTAGTGTTCATTTTGTAGAGTCTTTCCATCCTAATACTATCACCGCTTGAGCGCTTTCCAATGCTACAGTTTTAATTTCTTTAGATTCTCCTAGTTCCCTATATTTAATTAAGATTGCTGTTTCTTTTGTAATTATCCAGTTGATGTTTAACATTTTGTTACCGTATTTTTCGCTCCACAAGACGCAGTTTTTTTCCTCCCAAAGTAGGAAGAAAAATCAGCCCCGTCTTATGGAGCGAAGATGCAGGCAGGGAGGGGGGGGGGAGGCTGTGAACTCGGAAGCGCCATCCCGCCGGCTGGCTGGCTAGCTGCTGCCTGGCCCCCTCCCTCACGGAGGAGGGTCTCCCTCCGCACCACCAGCGGCGCTCCCCCCGCCAGCCAGTCAGCCAAGCCCCACGCCCGCCAGAACCGGCTCCTCGCTCTCCCCCCGCCGCCCGCCGCATTTGCAGGAGGTGGGGAGGGTCGGGCAGCCCGATGCCGGCAAAGTTTTTCTCAGCGGAGGTCTTCAATGTCGGGGGCGCTCGGGCGGTTGCGCGCGCTCCCTATCTCCCTGCTAGCCCACTCGGAATATTCAAAATAAGAAAAGCCTTTGCCGGCGAAGGTTTTTCTTATTTTGAATATTCCGAGTGGGCTAGCAGGGAGATAGGGAGCGCGCGCAACCGCCCGAGCGCCCCCGACATTGAATATCACCTTCGCCGGCCCCGCCTCTCCTGCAACCCCCTTGCTGAGAGCCCGGGGCGAAAGTGCTCTCGGCAAAGGTGAGGCGGGCAGGGCGTGCGCGCGTCACCGCTGAGAAGAACGGAGAGAGAACGAGAGTGAGTGACAGCAACAGACAGCAAGATAGAGAGAAAGTGAGAAAGAGAGAGTGAGAGAAAGGGGGGGAGAGAAAGAGATAGCAAGAGAGAGAGAACAAGAGAAAGAAAGAGCGTGAGAAAGAAAAAAAGAGAGAAAGAGTGAGAGAGAGAGAAAGAAAGCAAAAGAGACAGAAAGAAAACAAGAGAGAGAAAGTGAGAAGAAGAGAGAGAAAGAGGGGGAGAGAGAAAGAGAGAGGGGGAGAGAGAGAAAGAGAGGGAGAGGGAGAAAGAGAGTGCGAGAGGGGGGAGAGATAGCAAGAGAGGGAGAGAGAGAAAGAGAGAGGGAAAGGGGGGAGAGGGGGAGAGAAAGAGAGAGGGAGAGGGGGGAGAGAGAGAGGGAGAGGGAGAGAGAGAAAGAGAGAGGGAAAGGGAGAGAGGGGGGAGAGAAAGAGAGAGGGAGGGAGAGAGAGGAAATAAAGGAAGAGGAGAGAGAGAAAGGAAGAGAAAGAAAGAAAGAGGGATAGAAAGAGAGAGAGAGTGAGAGATGCTCAGTGAGCCTTTCTTTGAAGTTGCCTTTCTTTCTTTCTCTCTTTCTTTCTTTTTCTCTCTTGCTCTCTTGCTCTTTCATTCTTTTTTCTTTCTCTTTCTTTCTTTCTTTTTCTTTCTCTCCTTCCTTCCCTCCTTCCATTTCTTTCATTCCCCCTCTCTATTTTTATTTCTCTTTCATTTTCTTTCTTTCTCTCTTTCTTGCTTTCTTTCTTGCTCTTTTTCTTTCTCTCTTTTACCTTCCCTTCCTCTATTTCTTCTTTTCTTTTTCCTTCCTACCTTCTTCCCTCCCTCCCTCCCTTCAGTCCTTCCTCTCTTACTCTCCCCTTTCATAAGTTTCCTTGCTTCCTTCCTCTGTTCCTGTCCCTTCCCCCTTTCTTTCTTTCTTTCTTTCTTTCTTTCTTTCTTTCCTTCCTTCCTTTCCTCCCTCCATTTCTTGCTTTCCTTTTCCTTCCTCCCTTCTTTCCTCCCTCACCCCCTTCTTTCACTCCTTCCTCTCTTCCTCTCCCCTTTTTGGCTCAAAATATTTTTTTTCTATTTTCCTCCTCTAAAATCTTGGTGCGTCTTATCAGCAGGTGCGTCTTATAGAGCGAAAAATATGGTAATTTCATTCTGGACTACCTTCCAGAATTTCTGTATTTCTGCACATTCCCAGATCATATGCATAAAAATTCCTTTTTTCTGGCACCCATGCCAACATTTACTCTTCTCTTTCCCCTGGAAGTGTGCAATTTGTACAGGTGTATAATACCACTTATGTAAGATTTTTCTTCTCATCTCTTTAACTCTCGTATTTTTAATCTTGTATATATTTTCTATTATTTCTTCCATTTCTTTTTCGTCTATTTGTAAATCGTCCTGCCAACATCTTGTTAAGCTTTTAACTACTTCTTCTTCCCTCTGCAATAGCATTCTATATATATTACTGGCTTGTGCTTTACTTTCATTTATCTTCACACTTATTATTTTTTCCAAGCTATTTTCTTCTCGTAAAAAGGCTTCTTTATTCTCACTTTTATTTAAATATGTACATATTGCATTAATCTGCAACCATTTCTGTTTACCGATCCACCATTCCAATCTAGTTCTACTAACTCTTCCATCTTTCTCATATAACTGTTCAATTCTCATTACCCCTTTACTATTTAATATTTTAATAATTCTAGTTAAATTAGCATCGTCCCCTATATTCAATACGTGTAACGTTGCTAGCTTGGATATCTTTATTCCACTTGTCCTCTGCCATTTAAGCCATATTTCTAAACATGCTTTAAAAGGATCACTTAGGGTACTGGTTTCAATTCTACTCCAATTTTTAAATAATAGTTCTTTGTTATTTATATTATTAATTTCTCTTTCTAATTCTACCCATTTCTTTCCCCCCCATAACTGTAGCTCAATTAACCTTTCGATTTGAAATGCATTTCTATATAATACTAGGCATGGGCTTCCCCAACCTCCTTCTTTTTCTTGTGCAAACTGCCAATGCTTCCTTATTCTGGATTTTTTCTCTCCTTCAATCCAAAAGTTTAGTCTATTATCCCATTCTCTTAATTTTGCCTCAGGAAAGCTACCCGGTAAAACTTGAAACAAATACATCATCTTTGGTATTATCATCATCTTAAGGGCCCTAATTTTAGCCATTCTTCCTAAATTTTTACCCTTCCAATTTTTGATCTGCTTCTGAATTTTTTTCCATATTAAGTTGTAATTGGCCGTTGTTATTTTTGATGGATTTTTAAATAACCAAATTCCCAAATATTTCATTTTTTTACAACCTAATTTCCAATCCTGAGATTTTTTGAATCTCAATTTGCTCTTTAGGGCCAGTATTTAAACATATTATCTCTGATTTTTCTATATTAACCTTAAGCCCAGATTGATCTTTAAATTGCTGAAGTAATATCATTATTTTTTTCATCATTTCAATTGGGGTTTCAGACATTACTATAGCATCATCTGCAAATAAATTTAATTTCAGTTCAAGTTCCCCTATTTGATAGCCTCTCCATTCCTTATCGTTTCTAATTTTATTTGCTAAGGTCTCAATTGCTAATGCAAATAGCATTGGGGATAATGGGCAACCCTGTTTAGTTCCATTTTGAATTTTAATCGTTTCTGTTCTATTGCCATTTACTCTAATTTGAGCTACATTATCCTTATATATTGTTTCTATAACTTTACAAAATGTATTTCCCATATTTAAATCTTTACATAGTTGGAATAGGTATTCATGATTAACTTTGTCGAAAGCCTTATAAACATCTAATTTTAAAATGCTTAATTTCCTTTTGGTACTGGTAGCATGGTGTAAAACATTGATCACGTTTCTTATTGGTTCAAAGATTTTCCTTCCTTTCACAAATCCATATTGATCTTCTCCAATTATTTTTGGTAATATATTCTCCACCCTATTTGCCAATATTTTCATGAATATCTTGTAGTCCTGATTTAATAGGCTAATGGGGCGATAGGAACTAGGATCCATTAAATCACGATCTGGTTTTGGGACCGTTATAATTTCTGACATTTTCCACGTCTGTGGAGTTTCAAAGGTCTCCATTACATTATTAAACAATTTCTCCATATACGGTAGTAATTCATTCATATACACTTTATAATATTCAGTTGTAAAACCATCTGGACCTGGAGCTTTAGCAGGTTTCAATCCCTTAATAACTCTAGATATCTCCTCACTTGTAATTTTTGCATTTAACATTTGACTGTCCTCTTCCTTTAATTGCTTTTTAACCTCTGAAGTTTGTGAAACAACATACTCTTTTTTATATAATTCCCCATAAAAATCTCTCATTATTTTTTCCATTTCTACAGTATTGCATTTTATTAAACCATCCTTATCTTTTAAAGCAGAGATATAAGATTTTTCTTTTCTTTTTTTTAAATAGTGTACCATTTGCTCCATAGATTTATTGTTCCAACTTCTAATTCTATGTTTCATAATCATCTTCATTTTATTCCAATTTTCCTCATCAAGTAATTGTAATTGCTTTTTCTTAAATGATAATAATAAATTCCATTCTCTGTTTCTTGTAATTTTTAAGGTTTCTTGGATTAAAGCTATCTCTTTTAATAAATTATTTCTCTTAACATTCCAGGATTTCCTAAGGAAAGCTTCCGTACTAATGCAATTGCCCCTCATCACTGCTTTATGTGTATCCCAAACTATTGTTTCTTTAATCTCGCCTGTTGCATTAATACTAAAGAATCCATTGAGTTCCTTTTGTAATTTAACTCTACTCTCCTCATTTGCTGAGACAATGGGGTTATACCTCCAAATTCTTTGTTTATTACAAGCCTCTATTTCTAACACAGCTGACAAAGGAGCATGATCTGATAGCCAGATAGCTTTCACTTCTGCTTTCTTCAACTTTACCTTATCTGTTTTGTTAATTAACATATAATCTATACAGCTAAATTTATTATGTCTTGCAGAGTAGAAAGTCTCTCTATTAACTACGTTTTGATGAAGGTCCATCATATTAATTTTATTTAGATGTAACTTTTTCTTTTCCCCCTTCCCTGTTGTTAATTCCAAATTAAAATCACCTGCTAAAATCACTATGCCTTCCGCAAAGTTATCTAATTTCCGTTTTACATTTATTATGAATTGTTTTGCATTTACGTTAGGGGCATAAATAACCGCTAAAGTTACTAAATTATTTCTTATTTTCCCCTTAATAAATAACATTCTACCATCCTTGTCCCTCTTAATATTGCTTAACTGAAAATCCACTCTTCTGTGAACCAAAATAGCTACTCCTTTTGCTTTGTTCGTTCCTTTCGACTCATAAACTTTTTCCCATTCTATATTTGATACTAATTTGTCTGTTTTTTCCCTTCCCTTATGAGTCTCTGAAAGGAATAAAATATCTGCCTTACAGTCTTTAGCCAGCTTCATGATTCTACATCTCTTTTTCTGTGATGAAAGCCCGTTTACATTGAGAGATAGAAGGCCTAAATCACCCATTTACATAAACTAAATGCATTTCCTCTTTCAACAAAACAGAGCCTGCCGGAGAATTGTTTATTTTCCCAATGAATCCACACCCTGGTGCCTCTAACCTGACCCCCTCCCCCAGGGGAAGGCAACGAAAAAAACCTTCCGTTACTGAGAGGCACTCTTAGATCTACGTTCCCTCTGAAAGCCCTCCCTTCTTCCCCATTTTACAAGACAATAAAAGAAGGGGCAGTTCTAATCTCAGGGGGGAGCTGGTTCCAGAGGGTTGGGGCCGCCACAGAGAAGGCTCTTCCCCTGGGACCTGCCAAATGACATTGTTTAGTCAATGGGACTTGGAGAAGGCCAACTCTGTGGGACCTAACTGGTCACTGGGATTCATGCGGCAGAAGACGGTCCCGGAGATATTCTGGTCCGATGCCATGAAGGACTTTATAGGTCAAAACCAACACTTTGAATTGTGACTGGAAATTGATCTGCAACCAATGCAGACTGCGGAGTGTTGGTGTAACATGGGCATACCTTGGAAAGCCCATGATTGCTCTCGCAGCTGCATTCTACGTAGTACATTGATGTAGCAAGTAACAGTTTGGGAGTGGAGGACAGGCAGGGCCTAGTGGCATGAAGAGTCAGACATAACTTAACAATTGAACAACAACTCATTTCATATATATCCCTTTAATTCAAGCTTTCTCTTAAATTGTAAATGTTTCATCTGTCTAGGAAGGAGAGACACTGGCATTGAAGTTGAATAGTAAATTTCAATGGCCTCCATTGTGACTTAGATTGAGACCACCACAACAAAGACTCCTATAATATCCAGATTTTAATTCTGGCAGAAGACTTCAATATAAAAATTGATTACTTATCAAAATTCACAATATTAATCAGGAATCAATCTTAATGATAAACATTCAATTGAGAAAGAATAGTAGCTGGGAAAATGAATTATGAAAAAAATAAACCACTCAAAAGAATCTAAAACCATTGGCTTATGGTCTTATCTCGAAAAATGATGGTTAATTAAGAAATGAATGGTTTCAATATGTACAAGAAACAGCTCTGCTCAACTTTCTTTCCTCAGCATCTTCTCAGTCCTATGGAAGATAATTGTCAGCTCTATGAGGAGGCGTAAGAAACAGAAACTAAAGAATAACAGAAATGCCAGTTTATTGCACCATAAATCAATGGAAAACAAAACCCCTAAAAACAAACCTGTATCTTCCTCACAAATATACAAAATGAATACAACATAATATACAGAACTAAAGAAAACAAACCCACAATTCCATACACTAGATATAAATACCTAATATTAGGTCGCTTGATAGTGATAGTCAAAAATATTGAATTGCATTTAATTTATTAGATTTGTATGCCGCCCCTCTCTGAAGACTCGGGGCGATTGACAAATTATGTCTTCTATATAAGAAATAAATATATGTATGTAGTGAAAGAAAATATTAATTTATGATAAGCAAATAACTATCTATGTGCATATAAAGAACACTACTGAAACTGAATATGTTCTATATGTTGTTTAAGTTTATATGTTCATTTGTCTGTTTATCTTGGGTTTTTTCTTTCCTTTTTTCTTTGAATGTTCTGTTCGTTTAATTTTTTATCTTTTCTTTCTATTTTTATATGTAGAAACTTAATAAAGATTATTTTTTAAAAAAAGAAATGTCAGTTTATAATTATAGGGTAGAATAACAACCTTGAAAACCTATCCAAGTTTCTATTTATCCCATTTTATAATAAAGAACCAAGAGGGCATTATTTGGAATGTCTTTTTAACATTTGCTTCAATGTCTGGACTGAGTAATATTTTTTGCAAAACCCTCTCTGATTGTTCTTCCCTATCTTTCCCAAAGGTATCTCTAAATTCCTTTGCATAACAAAGAAAAAGGCAAAAGTCAGTCCCAGTCTCTACTTTTCCATTCACTGTTTTCTAAACCAGTCAAGTGACTGGAGCTTTAGAAATGGAACAAATGTTAGCTTTTTTGGGGAGGGGGGGTTGCCTTTCTTTCTAAGAACCAAACCTGATTCAAATACTTTATTTCAATTAATCAAACTCTATTATACAAACAATTTCAAAATAATACCTAAAGTACAACATCATAAATCAATTTACCTTTTCCATAGATGCCTTGTAGACAAAGTCAGTCCTCTCACTCATCTCCCACAATATATAGTTTGCATCAACTGGTTTAAGAGTTTTCTCATCCACATATCTGTATACAACAGAAGCACAGTGCAGTGTCTTTTCTATGAGTATAAAGCCATAGTGAGGATTCAAGTATATTTATCATCTGCTAACTTTTCTCTACCTCCGTTCCAATAAATTTTCCAATGTTGCTAGCATTTGTCCTTTGTCAGATAAAATTGGAAGAGTTTTGCACAGACCGGAGAGAGAGAGCCCTCCACCCTTTTCAGGGGACATTTGTGGGACAAGGATCAAAGAAGTTAAGATAACAGTTGTGACTATGTGATTTGTGCACGTATAAAAAGGTGTAGTTCTACAATAGCACAGTTGTAGTCATCATCTTGATTTCTTTTGACACCTTCAATTCTTGCCCTGAAGATTGGGGAAAAGGTCTATAATATATACTTCCTAGTGCATCTTTTTCTCATTCTACACACTGTTTTAAATTTTACTTACATCTCAACACGAGGAAGAAAATCCTGAGTATAATGGATCTGTATTGGGCAGCCATATTTGTTTACATCAAATATTACTTCCTATGGAAAAGACAGTTTAGTATGGTTAAAAAACAAAAACAAAACAAATTGCATCAGTTAGTTCACTAAAATAAAAAGGTAATTTTTACCTTGTCTTTTTTATGGCTTTTGTCTCTGAGATACAGCCTAATGTGAGAGAAAGAGATTCTGAACTGTAATTGTAATATTACAATATTTGACAACACATTCAATATTATCTATGCCATCTGCATTAGTTAACTGATGTGGATGATTTCTGTCCCCGACCAATGAGGATAAATCAGTTTCTGGAAGCTTATGAAAAGGGAGCTGTAAATAGAATAGATGTAGTTGTTGATGATAAGGGGCAAACTAATAATGAAAATAATGTTCTTCGGGTAATGTGCACGAATGCTCGAAGCTTGAGCAACAAGATCTGTGAGTTAATGGCCATAATATCTAGAGATAATTTGGATCTGGTTGCCATAACTGAGACATGGTTTAAGGATTCTAATGAATGGGAAATATCCATACCAGGATATACACTGTATAGGAAGGATAGAATAGAGAGAAAGGGAGGTGGAGTAGCCATTTATGTTAAAGAAAGTCTAAAAACAACACTAATTCAAAATACGTGTAAAGATCTGGAGACTCTCTGGAGCCACAGGACTGTATGTAAGGCAAATAACTAAAGGTAAAAGGAAGAAGAAACCGCTATGGTTTAGCAATGATTTAAGGGCTATAGTCAATGAAAAAAAGGCTGCCTATAGGAGGTATAAAGAGTCTGGAAGTATAGCTGATAGAGAGGTGTATAAAATGAGACAGAAGGAGGCAAAGCAGATAATACATGCTGCTAAAGCCTCAAAAGAGGAAGAAATTGCCAAATCTGTAAAGAAGGGGGATAAAACCTTCTTCAGATATATTAGTGATAGGAAGAAGAAAAACTGCAGCATCACGAAGCTTAGTACCGGGAATAATACATGCATTGATGGGAATAAGGAGATCGCTGACCATTTCAATAGCTACCTCTGTTCAGTTTTCTCAAAATACACCTTACAAAATAATACTATAGAGGGATATAGCATTGCTTCCAGCTGTACAGATTCAGCTCCAGTGATCTTAGAAGCCGATGTCTTAGAAGAACTTGAACGATTAAAGATAAATAAGGCAATGGGTCCAGATGGCATCCACCCCAGAGTTCTTAAAGAACTCAAATCTGTCATTGCTACCCCCCTGACTGATTTGTTTAACCAATCCCTGTTAGCAGGAGATGTTCCTGAGGATTGGAGAATGGCCAGTGTTGTGCCTATCCACAAGAAGGGCAGTAGAGAAGAAGCTGGTAACTACAGGCCAGTTAGCGTGACATCAGTTATAGTTAAAATGATGGAGACTCTACTCAAAAAGAGGATAAATCAGTACCTAAAAAACAATAACTTATTGGACCCAAATCAGCATGGCTTTACTGAAGGCAAATCATGTCAGACTAATCTCATTGATTTCTTTGACTATGTCACAAAGGTGTTGGATCAAGGTGGTGCTGTGGATATTGCCTATCTGGACTTCAGCAAAGCCTTTGATATGGTTCCACATAAAGAGCTGATAGATAAATTAGTGAAGATTGGACTTAATCCCTGGATAGTTCAGTGGATTTCAAGCTGGCTGAAGCATAGACATCAGAGAGTTATTGTTAATGGCGAGTATTCTGAGCAGAGACAGGTTACAAGCGGTGTGCCACAAGGGTCTGTTCTGGGTCCTATTCTTTTTAATATGTTTGTGAGTGACATAGGGGAAGGTTTGGTAGGGAAGGTTTGCCTATTTGCCGATGACTCTAAAGTGTGCAATAGGGTTGATATTCCTGGAGGGGTCTGTAATATGATAAATGATTTAGCTTTACTAGATAAATGGTCAAAGCAATGGAAACTGCAGTTTAATGTTTCCAAATGTAAAATAATGCACTTGGGGAAAAGGAATCCTCAATCTGAGTATTGCATTGGCAGTTCCGTGTTAGCAAAAACTTCAGAAGAGAAGGATTTAGGGGTAGTGATTTCTGACAGTCTCAAAATGGGTGAGCAGTGTGGTCGGGCAGTAGGAAAAGCAGGTAGGATGCTTGGCTGCATAGCTAGAGGTATAACAAGCAGGAAGATGGAGATTGTGATCCCCTTATAGAGAGCGCTGGTGAGACCACATTTGGAATACAGTACTGTGTTCAGTTCTGGAGACCTCACCTACCAAAAGATATTGACAAAATTGAACGGGTCCAAAGATGGGCTACAAGAATGGTGGAAGGTCTTAAGCATAAAACGTATCAGGAAAGACTTAATGAACTCAATCTGTATAGTCTGGAGGACAGAAGGAAAAGGGGGGACGTGATCAAAACATTTAAATATGTTAAAGGGTTAAATAAGGTTCAGGAGGGAAGTGTTTTTAATAGGAAAGTGAACACAAGAACAAGGGGACACAATCTGAAGTTAGTTGGGGGAAAGATCAAAAGCAACATGAGGAAATATTATTTCACTGAAAGAGTAGTAGATCCTTGGAACAAACTTCCAGCAGACGCGGTTGGTAAATCCACAGTAACTGAATTTAAACATGCCTGGGATAAACATATATCCATCCTAAGATAAAACACAGGAAATAGTATAAGGGCAGACTAGATGGACCATAGGTCTTTTTCTGCCGTCAGTCTTCTATGTTTCTATGTTTCTATGAAATGCCTATTATTATTGTAGTCAGTTGCATGCATAGTCAGTCATGTTTAGACTGGATTTGGAATTTTTATCCACCCACCTAGTTTTTCCAAAGACCTGGTATAGACAGATGTTTGATAGTGTTTAAGGTATTGTCACAGATTGCAAATTGTTTCTAATAAAGCTGCCTTTTGCAATGGACTGATTGTGATTTTTGTCAATGCTGATGGTATTCCAGTTGGTTTGGCATTTCACTGTCCTATTACTATCTTTATTTTATTTTGCAACAATAATTCTATCTAGAGCTTTTGGTTCTACTTGAGTCCACTATTCAAACTGGGCTTCTAATTACTTGATTTGTCCAGGTATTAATTGTCTAAATAGTATATTATCCACTGAGTTTTGGACTTTAAGATATTCCTCATAGTCATGTGTTCACTTCTAATCATCTTCTTGATTTTGGTGTATTTTACGTTGTCAATTTGAAGGACGCTCAGCTATTTGTAGTAATTGTTTTCATCCACAGCCTTTATGTTATCTCTATAGGACATGTGAATTTCTATAGTTTTCACTATTTTTTCCCTGTTGATGGTGAGGCTGGCACATTTGTCCAGGCCACATTCCATTGCAATGTTTTGTTTATATGTATGCAATGCTGAGCAGCAATTTTAAATGTTTTCCTAGTTTTAAATGCATGCTCATGTAAATATTGTATGGTAGCCTTAGTTTGACTTGATAGATGAATCTATGGAACACAAACAAACACTAGTGGTGATATTGAGTCTCCTTGAAAATTTTATCTCCTGACAGCAATAGCAATAGCACTTAGACTTATAAACAACCCCATAGTGGTTTACAGCACACTCTGGGCAGATTACAATGTCAGCCTACTGCTCTAACAATCTAGGTCCTCATTTTACTGACTTTTGAAGAATGGAAGCTAAGTCAACTTGATATTAACCTTTTCTGGCCTATTACAGTTCACTAGCAACTGTGTCTTTCATTGTGTCCTTGATCTTTGCAGAAAGCTTCTGATGTTTGTACTGACTCATATGGCAGGGAGTTGAGTGCTTTCTTTCAACTAATCCATGCTACATTCAAATTGATCTTCCTTCTTTTGTAGTTTTCCAAAATCATCTTACCGATTAGGAGGTAACCCTCTAATGTTTGGGCAATTTTCTTTCTGCTCAGGTGGGTAGAGTTTGTTTTTAGCTAGATGCTACTGGATTGCTACCATTATCAGTTAAAATTTGAAAGTCCTAGGTAAGTGGATAATTGCCTGGTGCTGGCCTTTTTCTTCAATCTTTCATTATCACATAGATTTTGCCAGATATTAACTACTTGTCAACCTTTTGAAGTATGCTATTAAATTGCTTGGCAATGAGTGATTATAGACTAGTCATGCAAAAAATCATGCAATTCATCTTTATCCAGTGCTGATCAATTCTTGATCTACCTTAAACCCACCTCTGCCGTCAGGCATGGGGGAACTGAGATATTCCTTCCCCCTAGGCCTTACAATTTATGCATGGTATGTTTGCGTGTATGTTTGGTTTTATAATAAGGTTTTTTTTAGTTGTTTTAGTATTGGATTGTTACATGCTGTTTTTATCATTGTTGTTAGCCGCCCCAAGTCTACGGAGAGGGGCGGCATACAAATCCAATAAATAATAATAATAATAATAATAATAATAATAATAATAATAATAATAATAAAACTTTTATCCACTACTTTTGTTGCTTTTGGGGGGGTTGGTTTTTTATTCTTATCCATCTCTTTTATTCAAATTGCATTCTTGTTGTATGCAAACAGAACTGTGTTGTTTTTTCCTTAGTTGTTGACTAGTTCACTGCATCCTCTCTGTGATAAATTTGTAGAAACATTTCTTATTCAACTGAAATAACTTATTCTGCCTATAGTGTGCAGTTTGATCTTCATATTTGCTGATCTTCATGCTTATAGTTGCTAATAAAGCCATTGCTTTATTATTTCTAGTACTTCCTTCCTTAATCTTTCCTGTTTTTACAGGTATTTATTTATTAGAGTTGGAAGGGACCTTGCAGGTCATCTAGTCCAACCCCTCCAGCTCAAGCAGCTCCCCCCTCCAGCTCAAGCAGGAGTTCCTATATCATTTGAGACAGATGGCAGTCCAATCTCCGCAGTCTGCATTGGCTGCCGATCAGTTTCCGGTCACAATTCAAAGTGTTGGTTATGACCTATAAAGCCCTTTATGGCACCGGACCAGAATATCTTCGGGACCGCCTCCTGCCGCACGAATCCCAGGGACCGGTTAAGTCCCACAGAGTTGGCCTTCTCCGGGTCCCGTCGACTAAACAATGTCGTCTGGCGGGACCCAGGGGAAGAGCCTTCTCTGTGGGGGCCCCGACCCTCTGGAACCAGCTCCCCCCTGAGATTAGGATTGCCCCCACCCTCCCTGCCTTTCGTAATCTCCTTAAGACCCACCTTTGCTGTCAGGCATGGGGGAACTAAAACACCTCCCCCTTGCCCATGTTGTTTTGTTGATTGATTGACTGTGTGCCTGTTGTTGGTTTTTTATATATACTGTTTTTATGAGATTATTAATTTTAAATTATAACTAGATGGGTGGGCATTGGATTTGGTATTATGTTCTGTACTGTTTTTTTATTATTGTTGTGAGCCGCCCCGAGTTTGCGGAGAGGGGCGGCATATAAATCCAATAAACCTAAACCTAAACCTAATCTCCCCTTGAAGGTCGCAAGTGTAGGGGCTCTCACAACCTCCACTGGCCAGCTGTTCCACTGATTGATTGCTCTCACCATCAGAACGTTTTTCCTCACTTCTAGATGATATTTCTTGATCTTGATAGTTTCTAGATGATATTTCTTTATTAGGCATTGTTTGATCTTCTTGTTCTTCAGCTCTTTTTTTCATCTATTATAGATTGCTTGCATCTGATCTCAATTTGCTAATCTTATTTTCCCGACTGAGTTTTCATTTTGGTGATGCAGTGTTTGCCTTTAAAAAAATCAATTGTTGCTACTTTGTTTACAGGAAAAGTATAATGTGTAAAGAAGCCTTTATGGTTCCTTTTTACAGTCAATACTCAGAATTAGATGCAGATTTAACCATTTTAAATGTTTAGTTTTATATGTAATTCTTATATACTTCTTACCAAGGTATAGTGAAGGTAAAATTCTCACAATCTGAAGATTTACTATGACAAAAGAGAAAAAGGTGTTTATACATATACAGGATTCCAAATATATACATATACAGCATTGTATGAATATGACTTTTAACCTTCTCTTTCAGTGTCCCCAAATCACATCTTGAGCTAGTTGGTTAAAACTGTAAAGGTATATTATAGACAAGAGTGGGTTCCACTTACCTTTGCCACCGGTTTGCATTGCGACAAATTGCGCTCGCACACTCGCTTATCCTCAGTTTCCAGACAACATACCCTTGGAGGCCCTGAGGTTCAGCTGTGGCTGCTAAATGCCAGATCAGTTAATAACCAGGCTGCTCTTATTCAAGATCTCATTCAGGAGGAATGAGCTGACCTAATAGCAGAATTCCAGTATTTGAGGGGTTGCCACAAAGAAGAGGGGGACAAATTATTTTCCAAAGCACCAGAATTCAGGACAAGAAACAATGTTTGGAAACTACTCAAAGAGAGAAGCAACCTGGAGTTAAGAAACTTCCTAACAGTGAAGAATGTCTGTAACCAGTGCAACAGCTTGCCTTCAGAAATTATGGGTGCTCAAAACTGAAAAGCTGCAGTGAGACTAGTTGAAAAATAGTGGGCTCCAATGAATTCTGTGAAAATCCAGCCAAACTAACCACTGTCAGGGGAGCCTTTGGACTGGAACCATCTTGCAGGGATGGTGAAGAAGGAGAGGTGTCTCGGACAAACAAGAGGAACAAGTTCCTCAGCAGGTCAGAGCCAGCTCTTTGAATCAGCAAAGGGGGTGGCAGCCATTTCAAAATGACCATTTCAAAGCTAGGGTAACTGGACTAAGTTTTTGTGCAGGAGCGGTGTTTTCAATGGAGTGTTGGAACTGGGTGAGTGACTGGCCAACTCACAGGTAAAAGAAAATAGCTAATTAGCAATCAGGAAATTTCATGAAGGGAGAAGGACAAAACAGACACTAAAACATAAAAACCCAAGAAGATTCTTATTTTTACAATTGAACTCGGAGAAATTTAAAAATAAAACAAAAGAAACAAAAGGAAAGAACCTGGGGGAAAAGGTTTTTGATGGAACTGGAAGAGTCATGGCGATACTGGCTGGAAAATAGTGAAGCTCCAATGAGATTTGCAAAAATCCATCCAGACAAACTACCTTCAGGAGATCTTTGAACCAGAATTGTCCTCGAGAGATGAGGGAAGAAGAGGCGTTTTGGAGCAAGGCAAGCTCCCCAGTAGGTCAGAAAAATGCTCTTCAAATCGACAGTGGGGAGGGGGGACATTTTCAGAGAGGGCTCTTAAGTTGGGGCAACTGGACTAATGTATTGTGTAAGAGCGGTGTTTGAAGGAAGCATTGGAGCTGGAGTGACATTGGGTAGTTCATGAGAACAATAAAGTTAAAATATGGATTCTGAAAATTTTAAAGATTGAAACAGTGAATGCTGGAGTGCAGAAAAGAATAGAAAATAGAAAAGTGGGAGTAACAGAGTGAAAGCCCAAGTAAAATTCTTGTGGATTAAAAATTGGGGAAACGTGTAAAGAACAAAATAGAAAAGATTAAAGGAAGAAAAATAACATTTTGTTTCCCCACTAGTAAAACGGAATTAAAACCTTTTGGTAGTTTAAAAAAAAGAAGAAAAGAAAATGAGACAGTATAGAGATCTGAGAGAGACATCTACTGAAGGAAAGTGAATACAACACCTAGAGGAGGATACAAGAAATAGAATACAGAAAAGCTACTCTTGGAAAGATAAGTTAAGTATTATGAGATAACGGTTAAAAAAGGGAAGATTCAGAAGGGGGGAAGAAAACATAGGTTTTGTAGGGATAGATATAAATGGAATTTAATAGAATTGTACTTCTTTTTGTACTCTCTACTTTATCATAAATCATTTACTTGTTTTGTCTGTGTCATATCTTAATAGACATTTATATATATATCCTAATTAGTAGTCTTGGGTCTGTATGCTGTAAATGTTTCAAATTCTGCATTTATCTCAAAAATTATATTTTCTTCAGCTTGCCTTTCATTTTTCCAGAAATTTGTAAACACAAATAATACTTGCTATATTTGTGTGTTTAGTCTATTTTATAGAGTCTGGATGCACATATCTATGTCTGTAACAACATTTTTCTTAAAATAATTACCGTATTTTGGAGAGTATAAGACACACCAGAGTATAAGACACACCTTAGTTTTGGGAGAGAAAAATAATAGCGTTGGGAGAACCGAACTTGCATAGTTCGGGTTCGTGCCGAACTTTGCAGTGCTCGGCATGCCGAATCCAAACCCGAACTTTTAAAAAAGTTCAGGTTCAGGTGCGGCGTTTGCTCGAACACCGCAAAGCGGCAGTGCCCAGAAGGTGAATCCCACGATGGGATTCTGGGGGCGGAGCTTTGATGTCATGGAGACTCCTTCCTGGCCGGCCGAAACAGGGAGTTGAGGAAGAAATAAAGCCACAGGCCAGGAAGGAGTCTCTGTGACATCAAAGCCCCGCCCCCGGAATCCCATTGTGGGATTCCCCACGTCCTTTTGCTTCCTTTTATTTTTATCGAAAAGGACGCCGCAGCGGCATTGCAAGCAAAAGGAGGTGGGGAATCCCACGATGGGATTCCGGGAGCAAGGCTTTGACATCACGGAGACTCCTTCCTGGCCCGTGGCTTTATTTCCTCCTCAACTCCCCGTTTCGGCCAGCCAGGAAAGAGTCTCTGTGACGTCAAAGCCCCCCCCCCCCCCGGAATCCCATCATGGGATTCCCCAACTCCTTGTTTATTTTTATGGAAAAGGACGCCACAGCAGTGCTGCGGCTGCTCGGGTTCAGGTTCGGCAAACTTACCCGAACTCCACCGCCAAGTTTGGGTAAGTTTGCCGAACCTGAACTTCATTGGGTTTGCCCAACACTAGAAAACAAGCAAAAGGGGCCTCTGCCTCCCAGCAATTTGCCAAATAGTAAACAGCACAGATGATATACACTGGTTGCTATGTATTTCTGTGCATTTGTGCCTGACCCATAGAAATAGCAAAGAATTGGATAAATGTATATTATGGCAGTGTATTAATGCCAAAAAGTGTTCTTAAATATAGTCACACTAACTCCTCCCAATCATTTACATAGATCTACTCCAAACATGACTAAGTCATGATTTAACTCACCTGCTTTATCTAATACTAAACAGGACACTGTTACATTTCAGTCTATACTTGTACAGAGCTGTTAAAATTGATGTGAAAATTAAAAACAAGATACAATAGCACTGGGTCTCTTCAGATAAAGCATTTTTTTAAAAAAAGCTTCTTCATTTTGTTAAGTTGTCTAGAACAATAATAAAGCAGTCCTTAAGAAATAAGTCTAATAATTTGAACATTCTACAGACATTTGTAGTTACAGTATTAACTTCCCTCCAGAATTGCATCCAGATTCAGCAATTTATTAGCACAAGAAAATAAAATTCTGCCCCTGCCTCTCTCCCAATTTGCCTACTTGCAACTAGTTTCAGTTTAGTACATGGCAAATCAGCTGAGGATTGGGAAGCTGATAATGAATTGCTTGGCTTAACAGACTCTTCCCTGTTTGCTGCAAGGAGGTAAATTGCTGGGAGGCAGAGGAAAATGGTGGGGATGGCTGGGTGGGTGAGGCTACATTCGGTCTATAAGATGCACTCAGATTTTCACCTTCTTTTTTGGGGGGGGTGTAAAAAGGTGCATCTTATACTTCAAAAAATACTGTATCTCCAGAATAAAAGATATTTAGGTATGAAGCTAAAGATAAAATAGAACATAGAACAATAGAGTTGGAAGGTCTCCTAATCCAACACCCGTTCAAGAAGGAAATGCTATACCATTTCAGACAAAGTTGTAACTTGTCCAGTCTCTTTTTGAAAGCCTCCAGTGATTGGTTGATTGTTCTCACTGTTAGGACTTTTTTCCTTAGTTCGAGGTTGCTTCTCTCCCTGGTTAGTTTCCATCCATTGTTTCTTGTCTTGCCTTTTAGTGCTTTGGAAAATAGTTTGATCACCTCATCTTTGTAAGAGCCCTTCAAATATTGGAATGCTGCTATTATGTCTCTCCCTAGTCCTTCTTTTCATTAGACTACCCAATTCCTGTAATGATTCTTTCATGTTTTAGCTTCCAGTCTCCTAATCATTCTTATTGCTCTTCTCTGCACTCTTTCCAGAGTTTCAACATCTTTTTTATAAAAATCCTGCTTTACAGAGCCTGAACATTGTTCTTAGAGAAATTGTAAAATCATGCCTTACAGATACATTTTATAAAGGAAAGATGTTTATATGAAAAATTTAAATCTGGAAATTTTATGAAATTGAGAATTTATTGGCCCTAAATCCATGCACATAAATCAAAACACAAGAATAAAGAATTATGATTCTACTTTCTTCTTGTAACAGTACAATATTAATATTTAATACGGCTAATAAAGTTTATATGTGTTACATGCACAGACATTTATTTATATTAATTTTTTTATTGTTTTAATATTTAACTTTGTTACAAGGAAATAGAAGTGGATAACACAAAAGTAGAAAAAGAAACAACTTACTTGCTTACAATTATTTTTTTCCATGGAGGACAGCCAACATATATGTGAGAAAGCTAAAAACAACAACAACCCCACAGTGAAAACATTTACAAAAGTTTTTTCAGAGTAGTTGCCCTATGTTGGATTGGTAGGGAATGACAGTCCGAGATTGAGTTTCTTGAACATATGGCCAATATAATCAATATTTTAATTATCATATTTCACTGTTTCTCTGGGTTTTGTGATATATGAAGCCACTTACACATTTCATTATTGTTATGAAATAATGAAGATGTAGCTATTAACATTTAGGGCACTATTTGACCAAATGCTTCCCACTATAATTGAAATGGCATCTGTGTTTTAGATATACATAGGCCCAAAGTTTTCATTCAGAATACTTTTATAGCTAAGGAAAAGTTTTTGTGAGAGTCTATTCCTCAAACACACCACCAAAGGTACTGATCTCCACCTTCTTGTGCAAATAATAATAATAACTAAACATGAAGCAGAAATGCAAGTACTCCAGAGGTGGGCTTCTCCTGGTTCAGACCAATTCTATGGAACAGGTGGTGGTCTGGGTCAACGAATCGCTAGTGAGTTCTGGCTAGCAAAGCCTTCCTTCCCTTCCCCTTCCCACCCAGTTGCCGGTCTCACCCCTATCTGCTCGCTCTGCCCAATCATTCGCCCCACCCACTCACTCACTCCTCACCCCACTGCCTTCCTAGTTCCCACATGATGCTTGCCCTGCGCCCCAACTGCACTGCCTCCACCTGCCTACAGGAAAGTCGTGGTTGTGCTAGGCCCTCCACCTAATCCCCAGAGCTTTCTGCAGCTCTCCCACCATCCCCACCAAGCTGGCATGGCTGGCTAAGCCAGAAGGCTCGGGTTTTTTGTCTTTTTCAAAACTTTAGCCCAACTAAAAAAAGTTTATTAACCAGATCTTTAAAGATAATTATTTATGCACAAATGTTTGCAGAAAAATAATAAATCAGAAAGTTAGAAAAATACTGTAACCTTTCTTCAGAAAGGAGGAGTAGCTACTCAGAGAAACCCAGATCATTTCAGAAGTAGATCATGCATTACTTATTACTAATTACAGTTTACAGACTCTAAATGCAACAGATTTCTTTACTAAATGTCATTGTGAAAATTGTGACTCTCCGTTATGACTCTCCGCTCCGAGTCTCCAGAGAGGGGCAGCATACAAATCTAATAAATTATTATTATTATTATTATTATTATTATTATTATTATTATTATTATCATCCTCATCCTCATAATCATTATCATTATTATTATATTGATCGATCCCAGGTCAAATTCCAATAATACTAAAATATAATAATAAAAATATTTTTTTCTTTATAAAATGCAGAATCTTTTCTTTTTTATAATCAGTAACCAATAATATTGAATTGCTCCAGCTGCCTCCTCCTTATGTTACTTGGGATTTTGATTTCAACTGTAATTTATTATTTATTACACTTTATTATTTAGTTACCATACCATGGGTTTCGTTAAGCATGTATTTCCAGTTTCTGAAGGCTGAAATTCAAATGTCATGACACCCTTAGATAATGATCTACATGTAAAAGAACACATATGAAAAAAAAATCAGATATTATAATTCACTATATTAGAAGATATATTTAGTATGTGTGTGTATAAACCCATACACACAATCTGCATATACTTTTCTGCTTTCATATTATTAGTAAATTAACCTATCTACTAACTTATTACAAATTTGACTTTCATAGAAAATTGGAATAAAATTGAAAATGCTTCTCTTCTGCCATAATTTGAGTATTCAACATATGTGCCTATAAAATTATTCTATATTTATATTTATTTAGAACAATTCCAGTTACTTTAAAAAAAACCTGTCTTTCAAAAATGTAACAGAATTATGAAAAAATTTATTTGGGCAGGAAAAAAAATCAAGGATCAAAATACAGTATCTACAGGATAATAAAAAGCAGGGAGGTTTCAGGTTGCTGGACTTTGAGCTATACTATACAGCATCAATTATGGATTGGCTAAAAGACTGGATTAAATTAGAGAATAAACGATTACTATTTCTAGAAGGCCATGACTTGATGGTAGGGTGGCACACCTTCCTATGGGACAGGAAACATAGAACTCATAAATACTTTAGACAACACATTATTAGAAATTCGATCTTCGAAGTATGGACCAAGATTAAAAGATCACATTATTCACAAACCCCACAATGGTTCTCCAGTATGGAGGCCATAATGCACCCCAATATAAAAGATTTAAATAAAATGGTTAATTATTATAAATTACTAGATGGAAGAGGTGAATTGAAAACAAGGGAGCAATTAGAAAAAAATGGAATAAGAATAGACTGGTGGCCATACAATATAATAAAATCGAGATATCAAGAAGATAAAAGAACAAATGGGATACAAAAAGGAGAAATAGAATTGAATAAAGTAATGTTAGGTCCAGATCAGAAAATGATTTCGAAACTTTATAAATACCTATTAAACTATAAAATGGAAGATTATATAGTCAAAAACAATATTCATAGTTGGGGTAGGAATTTTGGATACAGTGTAAGCCTAGACAAATGGGATACGATATGGTCCAGAAACTACAAATTAACAAAATCAACAGCATGTAGGGAAAATTTGTACAAAATGTATTACAGATGGCACCTCCCTCCAGCAAGACTTGCACAAATGTACAAAGGGATAAATCCACAATGTTGGAGGTGCAAAGAACATATGGGGACTTATTACCACATCTGGTGGTCCTGCCCAAAAATAAAGAAACTTTGGATTAAAATACAAAATTGGCTAACAGATATATTCCAAATTAAAATAAACAGAAGACCGGAAGCGTTCCTGCTAGGAATAATAAATAAAAAATTAGACAAAAATAAATACTATCTGCTGATACACATACTGACTGCAACTAGAATGGCAATAGCCCAATGCTGGAAACAGCCTAACCCTCCGGAAGATTCATTAATACTAAAAAAAATTCTTGATTGCGCAGAACTGGATGCTTTAACATTAAAATTAAAAAACAAAGAAGACTCCGATTATTATAAAACATGGAACATATTTTATGATTGGTTTAAGAGGAGAAATAGAAGTTCAAATTGAATTACAATAATAACAATGCGTTAAGATATGTATTTATTGACAGAAAGATGAAATATGATGCAAATAGAATGGTTTTTGTGAAAACAAATCTTTATGTAATTAAATTAATAAATAAAAAGTGTACAGAAGGCGGTTTAAAAACAATAATAATAATAGAGAAGACATTGATAACCAAAAAGAACAATAGTGAATGCCGATGATTTTTATTCACCAGAAAATAATTTGATATTCAACAAGATTGTAACTTTCCTTCTCTCAAGAGGAAATTGATGTTATTTTTACATTATTTGTAATTTTATAATTGTCAAGGGTGTTCTTTGTTCCTTTAGAAGTGTATGTATGTTTTTTTTCTTTGTTTGTGTATTGCAAATATTGCAACTATGGCAATGTATATATATATTTTTGATTATGCTTTTTAAAACAATTTAATAAAAAATAATTTAAAAAATATTCTATATTTATGTTTGATAACCAATAGTTGAGACAAAATATTCTCATACATAATAATATTCCGCAACCATTTAAGTTGAACTAGCTAATTTCTACAAAAGATAATAAACAGATATCAAAACTGATGATTAAAAAGAGAGAGAAACATTTCAAACATTTCAGTTATTTTTCTGAGCTTTTATATAATAAAAAATGATATAAATAAATTTCATTGTGAAATAGCAGGGCAAGAATTCATTAGAAATTTAACCAAATTTCTTATAGATTAAACAGACTATAATGCCTTTCTCTCTATAAGACTATCTCACATGTGAAATGCAGCCGGTTCTCACTGGTTCACCCGAACCATAAGTAAATTGCTTAGGCTGTTTGGAGAACCAATTAAAAATAAAGCACAAGAGAAGGTTTCTTTCTCTCTCCCCCCCCCTTCAGTTAATAGCTCCACTTAACGTGTTTCTTCCTGGGGGGAAAGATACAGGAGGGGACAATGATGTGGTTTGATTATACAGGCCATGAATTTAATGTATCTGTGGACCAGCCAGGTGTATTGCTTCTGCTGTGAAATACCCAATTTAGAACATAGAATAATAGAGTTGGAAGGGTTAATGATTTTTGGCAGCATATCCAGACTTTTTATTAGCCTGAGCAGCTGTTCTTAGCTTCCCTCTCAACTGTTGCGTTTGTTTTGGGGTTGACTTTTTTTAAAAGGGGAATGGATATTTTAATTTTCTGCATTTCTTTAGTGGTTACGGGCACTGTCCTTTTGAGGTGTACTTCTCTCACTCTTTTTGAAAGCCTTTAGTGATGGTTGATTGGTCTCACCCTTAGGAAATTTTTCCTTAGTTCCAGGTTGATTCTCTCTTCGGTTAGTTTCCAGCCATTGTTTCTTGTTGTGCCTTTTGGTACTTTGGAAAATAAACTGACTCCCTCATTTTTGTAGGAGCTCCTCAAATTTCCTGACAGAGCAATTAATCAGTGGAACAACTTGCCTCCAGAAGTTGTAAATGCTCCCACACTGGAAGATTTTAAGAAGAGCTTGGATAATATTTGTTTGAAGTGGTGTAGGGTTTCCTGCCTAAGCAGGGGGTTGGATTAGAAGATCTCCACTCCAGGTCCTTTCCAACTCTGTTATTCTATTCTAGTTTAATATGCAACAGTATTGACATGGATAAGAGAATGGATTTTATTAAAGAGATAATAATTTATTGAAGAGCCTTGGTGGTGCATTTGTTAGCGCGCAGTACTGCAGGCTACTTCTGCTGATCACTGGCTGCCACCAATTTGACAGATCAAATCTCAGTAGGCTCAATGTTGACTCAGCCTTCTATCCTTCCAAGGTTGATAAAATAAGGACCCAGATTGTTGGGGGCAATATCCTTACTCTCTGTAAACCACTTAGAGAGGGCTGTAAAGCACTGTAAGGCAGAATACAGTGGTATCTCTACCTAAGAATGCCTCTACTTAAGACCTTTTCTAGATAAGAACCAGGTGTTAAAGGTTTTTTTGCCTCTTCTTAAGAACCATTTTCTACTTAAGAACCCAAGCCCGGAAAAATTTACTATTAGTGCTTATCTTACTATAATCATCATTAAACATGTGACCATCAACTCCCTCATTAATCAAGCCATTTTCTAACCGCTTTAAACTGTCTAAATTATCAATCGTATGTCCTTTAATCTGTCCATTTTGAAATTGTCCAATGTATATCACTTTAATATTTCCATCGCTTCCTGTGTGCTGATCAATCTGATCATCATTCTTTTCATCTGTTTCTTGTATTTCCCTCCATGTTGTCATAATCATCTTGTTTTGAAATTCTTTGAAGATTTTTTATATTTTCAATTAAGGGGTTAGTGTTGTTTCTTATTTCCTCTCTCCATTCTTTAATGTGTGTGCATATGTCACTACATAAATCTCTTATTTCTCGAAGCTCCAACTTTGACCAGCTGCCCAGTAGCAAATCTTTATACAGCCTCAAAGCATAAAAGCCTCAGAAGGAAAATCAAACTCTTCTTTTCTTTTCTTTTCTTTCCCCCCTTTCAGGTTCACATAAAGTTCAGCAGAAAAATATTCTTCCTCAGTTCTCAGCTCTTTTTATCAGTTATTATATAAACAGTTCGATTGAATCAAGGTCACATCTGGCGGAGCATACATTCCTGCCAAATGCTGCCTCAACTTCGCCAACAGATTTTTCACCACGCAGGCTCACAGTTGCCGTCCTTTCTTTTAAATTCCAACACAATCAGAACAATAAGTTTTAAATCAATTCTACGTCCACATTTCCAAGTTCATGAAATTCCTCGGTTTCAGTTTTAGTTTTGATTAGCTTTTCATGTCCATTTAAACTCAGTTAAACAATTCTGATGTTAATACAGCTGCTTTACACCTTCCGCTGTAGCTTGTCTCCCGATCATAGTTCCCTCTAAGCTGAGCAGTGAGCAATCGCTCACTTAAAAATCATCATCAACTCAGAGTTTTCCAAACCTGCCCAGAAGCTGAGAGGGAAAGAGTGAGAGGGAAGGAGAGAGAGAGGAAGAGAGGAAGAGAGAGAAACAGGTAGAAAAAAGAGAGGAAGGAAAAGAAAAAGAAAAAGAATGGGAGTAAGGAAGAGAGAAAGAAAATCAAAATCTAGTTTGAAACTAGCTCAACTATTTAAGTGGCATTTTGATACTGATAGAGTTGCCCTATTATGAGCTCACTGTTATAGACACAGTACAGTATTTTATTTTGAAATTCTCTGAGGCAAAACAGGGTGGGTTTTTTATTTGTTTGTTTGTTTGTTTGTTTATGATTTATGATTTATGATTTATGATTTATTAATTTAATATTTCTGTGCCGCCCAGTCCCGAAGGGACTGCCACTCAGACACTATACTTTTCCGCCCACCCCCTCAAAAAATTAGAGGGAACACTGCTCCCGATCACAAACAAAAGCAGTCTTTGAAAGTATTTTCCTCTCCGGCAAAGTGCTCACCTTCTCTTTCAAAGCTTTCTTCTTTTCAACTTCCAAAACAAAAACTTACATTCCCTCACTTTCCAGATGACATCCTTCACTTTTTCTCTATGCTTCCGATCGTAGTCACCTCAGTTAAGAGCGGCAAACCCCTTCCACTCTGTTGCTGGTGGAGGTTCTCGGACGATACCTGTGGGGTATGCCAACCCCAAAATGGGCACCAAACCAGGTCCCTTTCTTCCCCTCCCCTTCAAGGAGATTCTGGGCTGATTCAACAGAATCAGCATCCCCAAACAGCATGGGATCATCAATTCCTCCTCATGAGCGAAAGGAATGCAGTGGCCCCGAGGTGGATAACCACACCCTCTGCCCAAGTTTTGGATTTGTTTTATTCCCCTCACCTCACCTTCTTCCTTCGGCAGCAACTGTCCTCCTCCTCCTCCTCCCACCCAAATTCCAAGCTTTTATTTCTTTCCTAATGCGTTTGCATGCATTATTTGCTTTTACATTGATTCCTATGGGAAAAATTGCTTCTACTTACAAACTTTTCTACTTAAGAACCTGGTCACAGAATGAATTAAGTTGTTAAGTGGAGGTACCACTGTATAAGTCTAAATGCTATTGTTATTGCTATTAATAAATCAAAGATTTTTGATATTGGAAAAACATGACTTTCAGATGGGCTGCCATGCATTTATATGGTATGGGAAAAATAAAATACATAGTTATTTCCAGAGACATTATATTAGGAATTCATTATATTCAGTATGGGAAAAACTAAAAGGGAAATATTATATGAGCATACCGAGTTGGATGTCAATAATAGAAGCACTAACCCATCCAAACAGAATGAATTGGCAGAATATACTACAATATAAGGACATTTTGACAGATGAAGGAAAGCTTTATCAATTCAAGAATTAGAGGAACAAGGAATTATAATGGACTAGTTTATGAAGTTACAAATTCAAACAAGATATGAAAAAAATAGTAAAACAGAGAACATCATATTGAAAAAGATGAAATACTAACAGGTGTAAATGAAAATATAATTAAGAAACCATATAATTACCTACTTTGCATCCAGTTAGAATTTGAACAAGTTAAGGATACTATGGTTAAATGAGTACATAATTTTGGACATACAATAGAATTAGACAAATGGAAACAACATTGGGAAAGGAACTATAAATTGATTAAGGCAATAGCCTATAAAGAAAATCTATATAAAATGTTTTACAGCTGACATATGGTACCAGAAAGAATTGCTAAAATGTTTAAAGATAAGACTATGAAATGCTGGAAATGCCAGTAAATATCAGAACATTTTTATCATATGTGGTGGACATGAGCAGAAGCAAAAAAATTTAGAACCCGAAAACAGACATGGATATAAAAAGTGACGAAGCAAAAGCTAGATTGCGCCGTTGCAACCTTTCTGTGGCACTAGACCCCTGAGAGCTCCTTGGTTTAACAAAGAGACTTCTGGGAGTTGAAACGCCAGAACAGACGTCTAGAGAAGCGATGGAGGAAGAGTAAGTCCGAATCTGATCGAACACTTGTAAGAGCTCATATTAAGACTTACAAAGTGGCGCTCAAGGAGGCAAGATGCGTATATCATTCCGCCTTGATTGCATCAGCGGAATCTTGCCCGGCCGCTCTGTTTAGGGTGACTTGCTCCCGTCTTAACCAGGGGGGAGTTGGGGAGCCCTTGCAGAGCAGTGCCAAGGATTTTTACACATTTTTCACTGATAAAGTCGCTCGAATACGGGCGGACCTCAACTCCGATTGGATAACAGAGTCGACTGACAATGAGCCAGTCAAGGTGGCTGGGGCCTGTACTTGTCCATGTGTCTGGGAAGAGTTTGATCTGGTGACACCTGATGAAGTGGACAAGGCCATTGGAGCTGTGAGTTCCACCACCTGTTTATTGGATCTGTGTCCCTCCTGGCTGGTTTCAGCCAGAAGGGAGGTGACATGGAGCTGGGTTCAGGAGATTGTCAACCTTTCTCTGGGGAGGGGGTCCTTCCCAGCTCCCTACAAGGAGGAACTTGTGCACCCCCTCCTCAAGAAGCCTTCCCTGGACCCAGCCATTCTCAACAACTATCGTCCAGTCTCCAACCTTCCCTTTATGGGGAAGGTTGTTGAGAAGGTGGTGTCGCTCCAGCTCCAGTGGTCCTTGGAAGAAGTCGATTATCTATGCCCTCAACAGTCGGGTCTCAGGCTTGGTTACAGCATGGAAACTGCTTTGGTTGCATTGATGATCTGTGGCGGGCCCGGGACAGGGGTTTATCCTCTGTCCTGGTGCTTCTTGACCTCTCAGCGGCTTTTGATACCATTGACCATGGTATCCTTCTGCACCAGCTGGAGGGGTTAGGAGTGGGAGGCAGTGTCTTTCAGTGGTTCTCCTCCTACCTCTCCGGTCGGTCGTAGTTGGTGTTAGTGGGGGATCAGAGGTCGACCTCTAGGTTTCTCCCTTGTGGGGTGCCTCAGACATCAGTCCTCTTCCCCCTGCTATTTAATATCTACATGAAACCACTGGGTGAGATCATCCAGGGGCATTGGGTGAGGTGTCATCAGTACGCTGATGATACCCAGCTGTACATCTCCACCCATGTCCAGTCAACAAAGCAGTGGAAGTGATGTGCCAGTGCCTGGAGGCTGTTAGGGTCTGGATGTGTGTCAACAGACTCAAACTCAACCCTGATAAGATGGAGTGGCTGTGGGTCTTGCTTCCCAAGGGCAATTCTATCTGCCCGTCCATTACCCTGGGGGGGGGGAATTATTGACCCCCTCAGAGAGGGTCCACAAGTTGGGCGTCCTCCTCGATCCACAGCTTACTTTAGAGAACTGTCTTTCAGCTGTGGCGATGGGAATGTTTGCCCAGGTTCGCCTGGTGCACCAGTTGTGGCCCTACCTGGACCGGGAGTCACTGCTCATTCCCTCATCACCTCGAGGTTCGACTACTGTAATGCTCTCTACATGGGTCTACCTTTGAAGAGTGTTTGGAAACTTCAGATCATGCAGAATGCAGCTGTGAGAACAATCATGGGCTTCCCCAGGTATGCCCATGTTACACCAACACTCCGCAGTTTGCATTGGTTGCCGATCAGTTTCCGGTCAAAGTGTTGGTTATGACCTATAAAGCCCTTCAGGGCATCGGACCAGAATATCTTCGGGACCGCCTTCTGCCATATGAATCCCAACAACCGGTTAGGTCCCACAGAGTTGGCCTTCTCCGGGTCCCATTGACAAAATAATGTCGTCTGGCAGGACCCAGGGGAAGAGCCTTCTCTGTGGCGGCCCCAACCCTCTGGAATCAACTCTCCCTGGAGATTAGGATTGCCCCCACCCTCCTTGCCTTTCGTAAACTCCTTAAAACCCACCTCTGTCATCAGGCATGGGGAAATTGATTCCCCTGGGCCGTTTCCATTTTATGTATGGTTTGTATGAGATGTATGGATTTGTATTGTTTTTGTTGTTGTGAGCCGCCCTAATCAATAAGAGTAAGCCAAACCTTAGCCTGGATCCTATGAACCTAGAATATAACTCTACAATACTGGAATATGTTAAAAACAAAATGCATTGACATCCTTGAATGCAAATAGTGTATTGATACTGAATTATTATTTTTATCTTAATAAATTTTAACTTACAACTGAAGTTGATAATCAAGCAGTTCAGAATAATCTGTTTCATGATAAAATGTTACAGTCTGTGAGAAACAATGGATAAATGCATCAGTGAATTAGACCCAAAATACCTTCCTCTGAATTTCTAATAAACATATATTAGGAGAAAGTTGCATAAAACACATATGAAATCTTTAATTTATTTATTTATTTATTTACTTACTTACTTACTTACTTACTTACTTACTTACTTACTTACTTACTTACTTACTTACTTACTTACTTACTTACTTACTTACTAACTTACTTACTTACTTTATATGCCACCCATCTCATTACTTTCCAAAGTAAGTCTTTGGATAGGTAAGGTTTAAGGTAAGCAAAATATAAAACTTGATTAATAAATAAAATATGGAAATCAAGTTACACAATCTACATCAAATAAATAATTTATATGTGCTTCAACTTAGTATCCCTTCCCCAACAGATATAGAATTGTATCTTATCTGAATATTATTTTAAAATTAAATATTGCATTTTGAGATTAGTCATAGCAGAACAGACCTTTCTGATCTTGGTTGATCTTGAAAATGTTAGGAAAGATTCTTATGCAAGTGGCCTCATGTAATATGTATTGTTTGAATGCATCACAAAGTACAGGTTTGAAACGCTGCAGTTGAGTTTTTATTTTATTTTATTATTTATTCATTTATTTATTTAATTCATTTGTCAAACATGTATAAAATGGAAGTAGTTTGTATAAACATAAGTAAAAATCCGCATAGAAGGAAGTAGGCAGCGGGGTACCACAGGATTCAGTCCTGGGCCCGGTGCTCTTAAAAATTTCCATCAATGACCTAGATGAGGGAATAGAGGGGGAACTAATCAAATTTGCAGATGACACCAAGCTGGCAGGGGTAGACAACACCCCAGAGGATAGGCTTAAAATACAAAAAAAATTTGATAGATTAACTGTGGGCCCAAACAAACAAAACGAAGTTAAATGTCGAGAAAAGCAAAGTCCTACAGCTAGGCAAGAAAAACCCAAAACACACATAAACACTGGGGGAAACCACGCTTAATAGTACTGACTAAGAGAGTCCTGGTGTACAACCAACTAAATAAGAGCCAGCAATGTGCAGCGGCAGCTAAAAAAGCCAACACAATCTTAAGCTGCATCAACAGAGGGATACACTCCAAGACTAGGGAAGTACTAATACCATTATATGTTGCCCTGGTCAGACCACATATTGTTTTCAATTTTGGTCACCCCACTACAAAAGGGACATAAAAACTTTGGAATAGGTATGGAAGAGAGCAACCAAAATGATAAAGGGAATGGTAACCAAGACATGCGAAAAGAGTTTGCTGGAGCTGGGCATGGATAGTCTAGCAAAAAGGAGGGTGAGGGGACATGATAGAAATATACAGGTACTTGTGGGGCTGCCACAGAGAAGAGAGATTTACACTATTTTCCAGGTGAGGATGATCAACCAGTGGAATGGCCTGCCAACGGAGATTGTGAATGCCCCAACACTTGACACATTCAAGAGGAGATTGGACTGCCATATGGCTGGAGTGGTGTAGGGTCTCCTGCTTGGGTAGGGGGTTGTACTAGATAACCTGCAAAGTCTTTTTCATCTCTAATAATAAATTTAATAAGTAATGATAAAAGAGGACAATAGGACAGTAGGACAGGGATGGTAGGCACAATGGTGTGCTTATGCACATCCCTTACAGACCTCTTAGAAACGGGGAGAGGTCAACTGGGGCCCAGAGGGAGGAGTTTCTCTCTCTGAAATTTGCAATCCAATCCTTCCCTGCAGGGAGGCGGAACAGATTAGGTGGTTCCGCCCCAGACACCTGATGGACCCTGAGGGCTTTCAGAAAGTGCTTAGGGTTTTACCAGATTCATTTGTACACAGTTCGGCAGAGTCTCTTGCCGTGGCTTGGAACAAGGCTGCGACAGGGGTTCTTGACCGGATTGCGCTGTTGCAACCTCTCTGTGGCACCAGCCCCAGAGAGCTCCTTGGTTTACCAAGGAACTCCGGGTGTTGGAACGGCAGAAGAGACATCTAGAGAAGCGATGGAGGAAAAGTAAATCTGAATCTGACCGAACACTTGGAAGAGCTCATATTAAGACTTACAAAGTGGCGCTGAAGGCGGCAAGATGCACATATCAAGCCGCCTTGATTGCATCAGTGCAATCCCACCCAGCCGCTCTGTTCAGGGTGACTCACTCCCTTCTTAACTGGGGGGGAGGGGGCTGGGGAGCCCTTGCAGAGTAGTGCCGAGAAATTTAACTCATTTTTCACTGATGAAGTTGCTCAGATCCTGATGGACCTTGACTCCAATTGGATTGCAGTGTCAGCTGACAACGAATCAGTTGAGGTGACTGGGGCCTGTCCTTGTCCCTCTGTCTGGGAGGAGTTTGACTGGGTGACACCTGATGAAGTGGACAAGGCCATTAGAGCTGTGAGTTCCACCACCTGTTTGCTGGATTCCTCTTGGCTGGTTTCGGCCAGTAGAGAGGTGACATGGAGCTTGGTCCAGGTTCAACACTTCTGTGGGGAGGGGGTCCTTCCCAGCTCCCTACAAGGAGGCACTTGTGCGCCCCCTCCTCAAGAAGCCTTCCATGGACCCAGCTATACTCAACAACTATCGTCCAGTCTCCAACCTTCCCTTTATGGGGAAGGTTGTTGAGAAGGTGGTGTCGCTCCAGCTCCAGAGGTCCTTGGAAGAAGCCGATTATCTAGGCCCTCAACAGTCAGGGCTCAGACCCAGCTACAGTACAGAAACTGCTTTGGTCATGCTGATGGATGATCTCTGGCGGGCCCGGGACAGGGGTTTATCCTCTGTCCTGGTGCTTCTTGACCTCTCAGCGGCTTTCAATACCATCGACCATGGTATCCTCCTGCGCCGGGTGGAGGGATTGGGAGTGGGAGGCACTGTTCTTCAGTGGTTCTCTTCCTACCTCTCTAGTCGGTTGCAGTCAGTGTTAGTGGGGGGGGGGTCAGAGGTCAACCTCTAGGTCTCTCCCTTGTGGGATGTCTCAGGGGTCGGTCTTCTCCCCCCTGCTATTTAATATCTACATGAAACCGCTGGGTGAGATCATCCAAGGGCATGGGATGAGGTATCATCAGTACGCTTATGATACCCAGTTGTACATCTCCACCCTATGTCCAGTCAGTGAAGCAGTGGAAGTGATGTGCCAGTGCCTGGAGGCTGTTAGGGTCTGGATGGGTGTCAACAGGCTCAACTCAACTCTGACAAGACGGAGTGGCTGTGGGTTCTGCCTCTCAAGGACAATTCCATCTGTCCGTCCATGACCCTGGCGGGGGGAATTACTAACCCCTTCGGAGAGGGTCCACAACTGGGGCATCCTCCTCAATCCACAGCTTACATTAGAGCAGTGTTTCCCAACATTTTTTGAGCCATGGCACATTTTTCATATTTTCAAAATCCTGGGGAACATTGAATGGGGGGGGGGGGGGCTAAAAAAAAGTTTGGACCAAAAAAATATCTCTCTTCCTCCCTTTCGCTCTATTTCTTTCTCCCTCTTTCTCCCTCTTTCTTCCTTTCTTTCTCTCTCTCTCCATCCCTCTTCCTTTCTCTCTTCCTTCCTTCCTTCCTCTCTTTCTTTCTCCCTCCTTCCCTCCCTCTATGTCTTTCTCTCTCCCTCCTTCCCCCCTCTCTTGCTCTCTCTCTCTTGCTTGCTTTCTCTCTCTGTCTCTCTTGCTATCTCTCTTTCTCTGTCTCTTTCTTTCTTGCTATCTCTCTCTCTCGCTGTCTCTCTTGCTATATCTCTCTATATCCCGCTGCAAGTGCCCTCCCGCCGGGCCCCAAAGGACATTTGTTGCTGCCCCTGCAAGGGAAGCTCCCGCTGGGCACGAAACTGAGCTTCGCGGCACACCTGACCATGTCTCCCGGCACACTAGTTGAAAAACACCGCATTAGAGCACCATCTTTCGGCTGTGGCCAGGAGGGCGTTTGCCCAGGTTCGCCTGGTGCACCCACCCTCCTTGCCTTTCATAAACTCTTGAAAACCCATCTGTGTCGCCAGGCATGGGGAAATTAATATACCCTTAGCTGTTTTGTTTTATGTATGGTTTGCTCGAGTTGTATGATCGTTTTTTGATAAGGGTTTTTAAAACAGTTTTAATATTGGATTTGTATATGATGTTTTTGCTTGTTGTGAGCCGCTCTGAGTCCTCAGAGAGGGGCAGCATACAAATCTAATAAATTATTATTATTAATTATTAACTGTAGACAATCTAAGGTTAACGTTTTTGGGGATTGGGGAAGAAACCACAGAGTCCAGGCATTCCTGGCATTGATCATTCTATTGCTGAAGTTGTATTCTATGCAGTCAAGTTTAGAGCGGTTTACATTTAGTTTAAATCTATTATGTGCTCATGTATTGCTTCAGTTGAAAGTGAAGTAGTCATTAACAGGAAGGATATTTTGATATATGATTTTATGAACTACATTTGGATTAGTTCGGAGGTGACATAGTTGTAAATTGTCTAATTCCAGTATTTCAAGTCTGGTAGAATAGGGTATTTTGTTGCGAGTGGAGGAGTGGAAGATTCTTCTTATCAAATATTTCTGTACTCTTTCAATTGTATTAATGTCTGATATGCAATATGGGTTCCAGACAGATGAGCTGTGTTCTAGATTTAGTCTAACAAATGTTTTGTTTGTTTTGGTTAGAAGTGCAATGTTGCCAGAGAAAAAGCTACATAGGATTAGATTAACAACTCTTAGTGCTTTTTTGGCAATGTTGTACAGTGGACTCTAGCACTTTTAAGTACATTATTGTCCTTATAGAGTGATCCACAAATATTCTTAAAATATTTTACTGTTTTAATCTGTGGACTATTGACCACAGACTTTTGTGTTGAATTATGTTTAGTTATAGATGGCAAATATTTTATGGAAAAAAGCATACAATATTTAATATTTCTGTGATGTTACATACCATACCATTATACCTGTTTAATAAATGACCTTACAGTCAATGTTCCCTCTTAGCTGCATGGCCACACAGCCGCGCATGTGTTTACAGACCTCTGCACGGCAGTTTCCAACTGCCGCGCGGAGGTAGCCACCGATGGAACAGTCACCGCTGCAGTTATCTTCCGAACCTTTGCCCAGCACCTCCAGATGCCTTGAGGATGAGGGCTATGGCGGAGACCAGGCACTGTGATGCTATGGGAAACCCCCCTACAACCAGCCAATCAATGAAGATCAGGCGTGGCCATTTGCTACCTCCACGTCGGGGTCGTGGCAGAGAGAGAGGCAAATTTGTAGCTGAGCCAGGATGCTCACTGGAGAGGTAGGTGGAGCCGGCAGCGTGACTTTCAAACTGACCCTATTTTGACCCCGTGGAGGGAGGGAGGAAGAGAGAGAGAGCAAAAGGCCTGGCTGCCTCCTTTCCCCCATCCCCCTCCATCCGCCCTCCCTCCGACTCACCCATGGTGTGCAGGTGGCGCGAATTTCAAACTGACTCTATTTTGACCCTGTGGAAGGAGGGAGAAAGAGAGAGAGAGATTGAAAGGCCCGGCTGGCTCCTTTCCCCCATTCCCCTCCATCCACCCTCCCTCCGACTCGCCCATGGTGCCAGAATGGGGCTGACTCTGAGAGGGCACTGGGCGTCTTGGATTTGCACCTGAGCACTCTGCGGGGCAAGCGGGGCTGCATTGTCTCAAATCGGGCACCAGGGCAGGAAGGATTAAAGCAGTTGTCGATCTTTGTTGCTGGCAGAATGCGCCGGGGCGGGAGCAGCTACCTCACCAGGGCGTAAGAAGAAGAGAAGCGGGGTGGTGATTTCCAAAGGGAGAAGGGTGCTTGGTAAGCCCTGAAGGCTCTCTTAAGAAGTGGGAAGCACACCACGCTTTTTTTCCCTTCAGCTGCTCCAACTGGGAGAAGGGCGCTCAGTAAGCCCCGAAGGCTCTCTTAATAGACTTTGAGCAGCTGAAGAAAAAAAAAAGAGGTCTGCTTCCCCCTCCTTAAATGTAAGCCTTCTGCCAGTTCTTCTTGGGCTTTTAGACTTGCCTCAAGCCAGGAATTTGGGAGAAATACCACTCCCCTTCCCTCCCTATTGGCTCAGACAGAGATGGAGGCAAAGAGTCAGAGGGGAAGAGCAGGGGGGAAGTGATAGGGGGAGGGATTGTGAGAGAGAGAAAAAGAGAAAGAGAAAAATGAGAAAATGATGGAGGGAAAGAATGAGGGAGAGTAAAAAGAAACAAATGAGAGAGAAGGGGAGAGAAGGAATAAAGAGGGAGAGGGAAGAGAGAAGTGGAGAGGAAGGAAGGAGGGAGGGAAGGAAGGAAGGAGAAATGAACAAGGAAGGGAGGAAGGGAGGAAAGAAGGAAGGAAGGAAGGAAGGAAGGAAGGAAGGAAGGAAGGAAGGAAGGAAGGATGCACGAAAACTACTTTGGTTGCTCTGATGGATGATCTCCCGGTCCAAATAGGGCTGCAACTGGTGCACCAGGCGAACCTGGGCAAACGCCCCCCTTGCCACAGCTGAAAGATGATTCTCTAATGTGAGCTGTGGATCAAGGAGGACGCCCAAGTTGTGGACCCTCTCTGAGGGGGTCAATGACTCCCCCCCCAGGGTGATGGATGGACAGATAGAATTGTCCTTGGGAGGCAAAACCCACAGCCACTCCGTCTTATCAGGGTTGAGTTTGAGTCTCTTGACACCCATCCAGACCCCAACAGCCTCCAGGCACCGGCACATCACTTTCACTGCTTCGCTGACTGGACAAGGGGTGGAGATGTAGAGCTGGGTATCATCTGCATACTGATGATACCTCACCCCATGCCCTTGGATGATCTCACCCAGCGATTTCATGTAGATATTAAATAGCAGAGGGGAGAGGACCAACCCCTGAGGTACCCCACAAGTGAGCAACCTATAGGTCGACTTCTGACCCCCCACTAACACTGACTGCGACCAACCGGAGAGGTAGGAGAACCACTGAAGAACAGTGCCTCCCACTCCGAACCCCTCCAGCCGGCGCAGAAGGATACCATGGTCGATGGTATCGAAAGCCGCTGAGAGGTCAAGAAGCACCAGGACAGAGGATAAACCCCTGTCCCAGGCCCGCCAGAGATCATCCATCAGTGCGACCAAAGCAGTTTCCGTGCTGTAGTCGGGCCTGAATCCTGACTGTTGAGGGCCTAGATAATCGCCTTCTTCCAAGGAAGGTTGGAGACTGGGCGATAGTTGTTGAGAATGCCCTCATCACCTCGAGGCTCGACTACTGTAATGCTCTCTACAAGGGGCTGCCTTTGAAAAGTGTTCGGAAACTTCAGATCTTGCAGAATGCAGCTGCGAGAGCTATCATGGGCCTTCCTAAATATGCCCATGTCACACCAACACTCCGTAGTTGATTATGACCTAAAAAGCCCTTCATGGCACTGGACCAGAATATCTTCGGGACCGTCTTCTGCCACATGAATCCCAGCGACCAGTTAGGTCCCACAGAGTTGGCTTTCTCCGGGTCCCGTCGACTAAACAATGTCATTTGGCGGGCTCCAGGGGAAGAGCCTTCTCTGTGGTGGCCCCGACCCTCTGGAACCAACTCCCCCTTTCGTAAACTCCTTAAAACCCACTACTGTCGTCAGGCATGGGGGAATTGAGATATTCCCTTCCCCCTAGGCTTATAAAATTTATGGATGGTATGTCTGTATGTATGATTGGTTACTTAAATTGGGGTTTTTACATTACTTTTAATATTAGATTTGTTTATATTGTCTTTTTACTGTTGTTAGCCGCCCCAAGTCTACGGAGAGGGCATGCAAATCAAATAAATAAATAAATGAATGAATGAATGAATAAATGAATAAATGAATAAATGAGAAATGGAGGGAACAAGTAAGGAAGGAAGGAGAAATGCTGGGAACAAAAGAAGGAAGGAATGGAGGGACGGAGGAAGGAAGGACTTTGGGAGGGGGGCTGTAAATTTGTTTTAAATTTTTCTCTCAACATACATTCAAACAACACAGTGTACCATCTAATATTGCATGAATAAAATGCGGTATTTTGTTAATAACTAATATCAATCATCAAAAAAATTGCGAAAGGGTTTTTTTCTGATTTTGTCATCCAGTTACATAATTTTCTTTTAATTAAATTCCCTCCTTAACACCAATTATATTTCTAACTTATTAACCATTATGCCAAAGTGCTTCCTTCTTTCTTTATACATTTTTCTATAAACCAAGAAAACCTTGTATAGCCAATCAGATGTTAACAAAAGAAAATTAAAAACAAAACATAAACATATACAAATTTCAACCTCCCACTCCTCAAAATAGCACATTTACCTAATCCCAAATTTAAAACTTATTTCAACCCATCTAACATTTAGTCAATTAATACTTATCTACATTTCTTACTTAATTATTAATCTTAAATTTCAGTCAATTTGAGAAAAGAAAAAAGGGGAAAAAATTCTAAATATTCTGTTTTCAATCAATTAAAAATCATTAATATCATTAATCTCCCCAACAATTCTAAATTCAATTCCATTTATGCATTAATCCAAATCAGTGTCACCTACTACATATCTTATTATAATCAATACTTCTAACTTTATTAAAACAGATCAGCAATTCCTAAATTCATATATCTAAATAGAAAAATTAATTAAAGTTAATAAAGAACAAACAAAACAATACTCAAAGCAATGTTCCCTCTAATTTTTTTTTGCTGTGGGCGGAAAAGTATAGTGTCTGAGCGGCAGTCCCTTTGGGACTGGGCGGCATAGAAGTATAAATAAATAAATAAATAAATAAATAAATAAATAAACGAACGAACGAACGAACGAACGAACAAATAAGAAAAAAATTTCCTTCTTTTTTATTAAAAGAAATTAATAATAAAACAAAACCAAAATCTATTATTATTATTACTATCTTCTCCTCTTTTTCCATCCCTGTCTCCTCCCCCCTTGTATGTGTGTGTGTGTATGTGTGTGTGTGTGAACTCTTGAACCATTTCCAATAACAGGTGAGCTATTGGAAATGGTTCAAGAGTTCACACACACACACCCAAACGGCTGGGGTTTTTTTTCTCTGTTATTATTTGGGTGCTTTTTACCATATGCTTTAAATCAAGAGTCATTTCTCTCTTTCTCTCTCTCCCCCTCTTGCTCTCTCTCTCTTTTTCTCACTTTCTCTCTCCCACTCTTTCTATCTCTCTTCCCCTCTTGCTCTCTCTCTCTCTTTCTCTCGTTTTCTTTCTCTCTCTCTATTGCTTTCTTTCTTTTCTAAAAATACTATCTGACCCCAAAATGTCACTTTGTCTCCCATGTCTATATAATGCAGTTGGAGATTCAAATTATTTTCAAATGCTATATATGGTAAAGTGAGGCAGAACTCACTTAATAACCATCTTACTCAGGAGATAAAATCTTTGGCCTCCATTGGGGTCAGAACAGAAGTTGAGGATTATCTGTCTGACCAGTGCACTCTTTTCGAAGCAGATCAGGAGATCAGGAGTCCATTTTGAAACTCCACAGAAAACGATCTACGCCCCGGCATGAAAATGTGCCGCTCAGACATTATACTTTTCCGCCCACACTGAAAAAAAATTAGAGGGAACATTGCATACAGTGTTCCTTAATTTGTTTATATTTTTTTCTAAATTTTAATGTCTGGCTTTCTTTCTGATTTACTATATTTCTGATTGCATACTGTTATTTGCACAAAATTTTCTAATAAAGATAAACAAAAGAATGGAAGAAGGGAATTTTTGAGAAAGATACCGTATTTTCCAGAGAATAAGAATTTTTTTGGTGGGGAGACAAGGAAAAAAGGCTTCTGCCTCCCAGCAATTTGCCAAACAGCAAACAGCACAGAAGATATACATTGGTTGCTGTGTATTTCTGTGCATGTGTGTCTGGCCCATAGAAATAGCAAAGAATTGAGAAATGTACATTATGGCAGTATATTAATCCCAGAAAGTTTTCTTAAATGTATTCACACTAACTCCTCCCAGTTATTTAAATAGATCTACTCCAAACAAGATTAAGTCAGGATTTAACTCAGTTGCCTTATCTTAATACTTAATAATAATAATACTTAATTTTAAAACAGGACATTTCAGATTGTACTTTTACATGTCTTTAAAACTGATGTGGCTTTCTGGAAGTATACTCTGCTATTTAAAAGAAGGTACAATAGTATTTTTAGAAAACACTACTCAGATCAAACATAAAAAGCTTCTTCATTTTGTTAAGTTGTCTAGAACAACAATAAAACAGTCCTTAAAAAACAGGTCTAATAATTTGAACATTCTATAGACATTTATAGGAGGTAAATTGTTGGCACTCACCTTATTTTTAGTGCAGATTCCACGAGCTATTTCATAAATGATAAGTTCTTTAGTCTTCAACAGTTCTGGCCTATAGATTTCAACACTTACTGATAAACCCTTATTTTCTAAAAATACTATCTGACCCCAAAATGTCACTTTGTCTCCCATGTCTATATAATGCACTTGGAGATTCAAATTATTTTCAAATGCTATAAATGGGCAAACATCGTCCACTTTTGCTGCAGAACTCAATACTTCTAATTTCAATGGATATTCTTGGCGGTTTATTTTTGTGCCATTGATTGTTACCAAAAACATATCTCCAGAAGGGTTAAAATAAAATAGAAACTTTTTATGTTCATTTTCCCAAGGAGTAAGCTTTAAAACTTCTTCCACTTCAAATTTGAAGAAAAACAGTTCGTTATTTTGCAACTTTATTATGACATTTCCAAAGAAATCTGGAAAAGAAAAAGAATACCATATTCAAATCAATTTAAATTTATTTGATTACCATATTAATTACATTTATAGAAAAATAAAATTATTTCATATACAATATTAATGCCTTAATACTCTAATTTTAAATATATTAAAAGTAGAATAAGCATTACTGAATATATGGGAACATACTGTTCAGTAAACATTCATGATTTTGGTAAATATATAATGTCTTTTAGTCTATCCACAGCTTTTACTCCAAATAAATATCATTATTCTTACTTATTTCAGTTCCCACTTTCTTTTTAAAAAAACTTATGGTGACATATTTAATTCTTTTGATAAGTCTTGGAGGCATATTAGGTTGACAAAAGTCCCATTGGCCACTTTACACAATAATCTTCTGAGCTGAAAATAGGGTCATTCACATATGTATTTTAATATAAATATAAATGTTTTATTAGGTAATACTATCAGACTATAGTTCTCACTTGAATGGCAGATAGCCACAAAAAGTCTGCTACCATTCCAGAATAAATTTCTGCCTTTATCTTGTCTCATATTATTATTCTGCCTAAATTACATCACTTTACTCTGCTAATTGAAAGACCAGATTTAGCATCTCTAGTGAATTTTAGGAGATTAAAATCTCACAGAAGATCATCCACACTCTCCTTTCTTTCTATCCCTTCCAGTTGTCAAAAGATCTGGAGTTCTGGAAGTCAAATGTTAAATTTACATTCTTTATCACCAGATTTCAATCCAGTTCTCTTTACTCTTCCAGGAATAAGCCATGGTTCCTTTATTTGACCACTACCATATAGCTGCAGAAGCCTCTATTCATTCACAATCATCTTCTCATTAGGGCCATACAACTCTCTTATTGATTAAGTACTTCAAACCATCTTTTGTGACAACTGCACTTCACTTTTCACCCAGCTTAAATTTTGTTATTAATCATTACATCTTTTCAAGGTTTGAGACTTTGCTGTTTGAAGGATGATCAGTTCCATTTTATATTTCTATTAAAACATAGAATACTTAACCAATAGCAATTTGATGAATTTTAGTTCGTCGAGATTTTGCTGAAAATTTGACCTTTGTCTGAAAATCTTGAAGATAACCATAGTATTTATGGTCATAGTAAGTATAGTAAATATTATCATCATCCCACAATATCATGGATGTTAGTGCTGAAGGCATGACTTCCATATGCATGGAACCAAAGGCGGGTAAGTCTAAGGAAAATTCTTTCAATATCCATAATTGTGTATCTTCTTTATAGATAACTAGGTGTAATATCTTTTTCCTTAAACAGCCAGTGCATTCTATCAGTATTGCAATTGAAGCAATAAGTGAGTCATAGCAAGCATATACTACTGATAGATTAGCAGTTCTTTGTAATTTTAGTTTTTCTTTTAATAATCCTACAGTTATCAATTGATGAAATTTATTCCCAGGATATCCAAGGAAAACTTTGTCTTGTGACCATATAATTATTCCACTTAATTCGTTCTCCTGAAGGGAAACAAAATTATGAAAATAATGTTTCAAATTCTACAAAATAACAATATGAAAAATACAATGTTTATAAAATATTCATTAAAATTAACAGTTAGTATCATGACATAGTATATTTGCAACTTTTAATAGGACAGTCAAAACCAGTCAAAACCAAAGAAAAATAGTTTGTGCTTACATATAATTGCTATACTTCTAGCAAACATAACATATTTGTAATTTGTCAAACATGATATAGGATATTGATATTGGAACTGATAATAGAATTCAACCTCACTTAACTCAAACATTCATGACAATTAATTGCCATTCTAATAAAAAAAGTTTTTTTCCCAATTGAGAAAATGTAGTCACATTATCTTAATTACAACAGATGTTTGTTTAGATTTTTGTTCTATGAATTTTTGGTTCTATATATCTGAATTTTTGTTCTATACACCTATGTATCTTCTCCTCTTTTATCTTAAATGTGCACTTCTGTATTGCTATATATGTTTCATACTACAATAGGTACATCACGTAATGAGAAAAGATTAATAAAAAGAAATTAATGTGTAATAGCATATAAACACTTACATAAAACGAGACCCACAAATGTGAACCAAACAGACTATGAGAAGGAAAACAATTTTATATTAGCATAATTGTAATTCTGCTTTTTAAAATATCTGGTACCAGTACATTGACAAGTCTGGCCAGCGGCATATTCAGAAGTTAAATCAAACTGAGATTTTAGTAGAATATCATTTTTAAAATATGATTTTTTTAAAACTAATTTTCAATAGCTTCAATTACTGTATTTTTCAGAGTATAAGATGCACTTAAAGTGGGTGGAAATGGCTATGAATCTACTACAGTGAATGTTGCCAAAGTCCTGCCCACCTGCCACCCCGCTGGCCCCCACCTTTCAGCCATTTCCGGTCTCTGCATGTCGCATCTTCAACCTCTACATGTTCCATTTTAGACCTGTTCTAGGCTGCAGGGATCACCACAGCACATCGCCACTGATCGTTGCTAACACGCCTAACATTTTTGGCAGGGATCGTTACTGCCACTACCAATCCCTGCAATATCAATACTTGTCAAGATTTCAATATATTATTTTATGATTATTAAATGTATTTATCAGGCCACACAAATTTACGCTATTATACTCTGGCCAGTATACCTACTGTAAGCACTTTCACTAGGGACCAAAAGTAATTCTTAAGCCATACACTAAATAACAATAATTCTCAAGAAGGACTAAGTACTGAAATATCTTACTGTATTTTAGCCATTGACTAAAGCTAGGATAAGTACCTAAATAAGTAGAAAACTAAATCTACATTTCCTGATCATTAACAGTAACAAATTATCAGAGTTGGACCTTGCATAATGAAATTTTCACAGGTTGCCCTTGCCAGAGAAATCTATTTAATATCCTCTATATGTGTTCCAATTTAGTACATTATAATGTAACAAATGCAGGAATGCTGCACATTCAGCCTAATCTCATTTACTCCATTCACTAGAATATATCTCTCTCTCTATCTCATGCGTTTTTATTCCACTAAATCTTTTCTGAGGTTTTGTATGGGACTAATATATAGAGATAAGGCTGAATGCTGGCATAAGACAGTTAGCCTATGTTAGATTACATGTCAGAAATTAGAGGATTGCCAGATTAGGGTAGTATGACAGTATAATCCTATTTGGATCAAATGAGATTGGAATGATAAAGACTTGCATTATACACATCAAGCCAGACAATATTACATCACTGCTATACTCCAGGCACCTATCTACTCTTTGAATAATCCAAACTTCTTTGCACCTCCATCCACTCAATTTCATCACAGCTTGTTAGGTGATTTTTCACTTGTCAACTGACAAGATTGAGGGGGCAAAGGTGCAAAGAAGGTTGGATTGTACAAATAGTTGCGCTAGACGCGTAATAAGCACACGGACCACCGAGCTGGGTTTTATGGGTCACTTTATTAATTTAAATCTGGACCTGCAGAGGTAAACCAAATGGGGCGGATCTTCCGTTCCAAACATTCATGGGGAACATTGGGCGAAAGCTCCTTGCTGAGCAAGAGAAAGTTGCCCTTGCCCTTGGACTTGACCTTCTCTTGCTCTCTGTTGTGCCCAAGGCATGTGGGAAGGCTCACCCCTGGCTTGTCACCTGTAGGCCTGTGGCAGGTGAGTCCCAAGCACACCCGTTCCCCAACACCCAGGCCAGGTCAGCCTGGAACCTCTGGTGGGGGGCAGCCCATCCCCTTCCAAAAGGTGCCCCCTCTATCCGCCCCATACCACCATCCAGCGTTACCTCCCCCCGTGCACCCTTTTTTACGGGCCCGCGCTCCCCATCCCCCTGCCAGCCCATGGGGGGGGGCGGGGAAGTGCCGGCAATAGAAGGGAAGGAAGCCGCGGCCGCCCCTGCCTCCCCAAGGTGCCTCCGGCCCCCTCACGCCCCTGGCCTCTCGCCCTTGCCCCCCCGCCCGCCTGATCTGCCCCCTCTCCTCCTCCGCCACCTCCTGCCTTGGGGCGCGACTTCGGCTTCCCCTCGGGATGAAAGCGCTCCCAGCCAGGGGGCTGCAAGAGAGGGCTTTCTCCGTGCGCTTGGGGAATGCCCACCCCGCCCCTCTCGCAGCCCCTTTGCTGGGAGCGCTTTCGTCCCGGACTTCCAGCAAGGGGGCTGCAGTAGAGGCAGGGCAGGCGTTCCCGAAGTGCTCAGAGAAAGTGCTCTCGCAGCCCCCTCGCCGTCGATGCCTCCGTTCCGGAGCTCCGCCTCACAGCTGATCACCCTGCCGCCGCCCCACGGCTACTGCCCAATGCCGCTGCTGAGAGAAAGGGAGGGGGAGAGAGGTAGCAAGAGAGAGAAGAGAAAGAAAGCAATAGAGAGAGAGAGAAAGAAAACAAGAGAGAAAGAGAGAGAGATGAAAGGGGGGAGAGAGAGAGAAAGCAAGAGAGATAGAAAGAGTGAGAGAGAAAGAAAGAAAGCAATAGAGAGAAAGAAAACAAGAGAGAAAGAGAGAAAGAGATAGAAAGAGAGGGAGAGAGAAAGTGAGAAAAAGAGAGAGCAAGAGGGGGAGAGAGAAAGAGAGGAATGACTCTTGATTTAAAGCATATGGTAAAAAGCACCCAAATAATAACAGAGAAAAAAAACCCCAGCCGTTTGTGTGTGTGTGTGTATGAACTCTTGAACCATTTCCAATAGCTCACCTGTTATTGGAAATGGTTCAAGAGTTCACACACACACACACACACACACACACAAGGGGGGAGGAGACAGGGATGGAAAAAGAGGAGAAGATAGTAATAAAATAGATTTTGGTTTTGTTTTATTATTAATTTCTTTTAATAAAAAAAGAAGGGAATTTTTTCTTATTTATTTATTTATTTATTTATTTATTTATTTATTTATTCTTCTATGCCGCCCAGTCCCAAAGGGACTGTCGCTCAGACACTATACTTTTCTGCCCACACCGAAAAAAAATTAGAGGGAACATTGCCACCATCCCCAGTGACCAAAGAATTTAAGCCAATTGACCTAGTTCTAATGAAACCAAGCCTGCTAGACATTTCCTAATCTCTCCCATCCCCAGCTCCCATTGAGGAGTAGGCAAAAAAACGGCCAAAACCTCAAAAGCAGAACCACCACAAAAAGTTCCTTCTCGGCCCCTGAAGGCGACCATTAGCCTGTCCCTCTTATCTAGGGACTCACTGCTCTGCCTTCTGGCCCATCCTTCCCAGCGCTGTACGCTGTGCCTGCTGGGCGATCATGTGCATTCTTGCATGACTTCCCATCATCCCTTGCCTTTGGCGGCAGTGGCCGTATGCTTCCGGCCCCTGCCGTAAATGTTGGTCCGCCTCGAACGTACAGCCGTGAAGCAATGTTGTCAATTGACAATATGATTGTCAATCACTTACATATGAGCCAGCTGACAATCACTTACATATGAGCCAGTAATGTAAGTGCAAAAAAGCCAATGTAAGCTACAGTAAGAGAGGGTAGAATTGAGATCACATAACTATTAATACTGCTTCATAATTCCTTGGTAATGCCATACTTTGAATCTAGTTTTGGTCACCCCAATACAAAAAAGATGTTCAGATTCTGGAAAGATTGCAGAGAAGAGCAACAAAGATGATTAGGGGGCTGGAGGCTAAAACATATGAAGAACGGTTACAGTAACTGAATATGGTTTCCGTTTCCGGTGGGGCAGCAGGAAGGAGGGAGGAAGCTGCAGCTCTCTGAACGACGGATGAAACATCTTGAATATAGGGTGATTTGGCTGTGTCAGTGAGCTTGTTTCTGGCAGTTTCAGTGGAGTGAATTGCCCGTCTCTGGAACCCTTCACCCAAGGTTTCTGCATGCCAATTGAGAACTGCATTGGCCGCAGAAGAATCGGGTCTTGATCAGCTGGGCTGCGGGAAAATGGCAGCCGCCACTGAGGATTGACTCATGCCGAGAGATCAAAAAGGAGATCAAGGAGGAGATTGAGGAGGAGAGAATGAGCTGAGATGGAGAGAGGAGAGAATGAGAGGCGATTGGCGTGGATGATGTTGGCGAAGGTACTGTCGCTTGAGATGGCCTGAGACAACCCAGGCCCACCGGATGGATCCGGGACACTGGTATGCTGTTTGGTAGGAGGGCTTAATGTCAGAGGGTCTGCCGGGTGAAGAGCCTGCACAGAGAGGCTGGGTAGGCTGTGGTTGTTGAGGAGGAGGCCCGCGAGAGTTGAGTGGAGGCCAGGCATGTGACTGAATCCTGGCTGGGCCCAGAGGGAGAGTTCCTCTCTCAGAAATTTGCCCAGCCGGGTTTCAGGTATGGCATCAGCCTCGACGCCAGGGAAGGGGGGAGGAGTGGCTATTATAGCTAAGGAGAACCTTTGCCTACGTAGACTTGTTGCTCCCGAGATTGCGGGTTGTGAGTCCCTCCTGGTGAAGTTGGAGTTAGGGGTTCAGGTGGGCTTGTTGCTCACGTATTTGCCTCCCAGCTGCATGTCAACAGCCCTGCCTGTTCTGCTCAAGGAGGTGGTCAGGTTGGCGGTGGAGTTCCCTGGACTCATTGTCCTGGGGGACTTCAACCTGCCGTCCTGGGTTAGGACAGGAGTTCATGGCCAGCATGACACCCATGGACCTGATTCTAGTTCAGCGTCTGACTCACGGGGGGGGGGGGGCACGCACCCGACATGGTATTCGTCTCGGAGCAGCTGAGTAATGGTCTGAGACTAAGGGGCTTAGATATGTTGCCTTTGTCATGGTCAGACTATTTTCTACTGCGGCTTGACTTCTTGGCTCCAATCCTCCCCCACAGGGAGGCAGAACTGATTAGGTGGTTCCACTCCAGATGCCTAATGGACCCAGAGGACTTTCAGAGGGCGCTTGGGGTTACACCAGATAGACTCGTCCACAGTTCGGCAAAATCTCTTACCGTGGCCTGGAACAAGGCTAAGATGGAGGCTCTTGACCAGATTGCCATTGCAAACTCACTGTGGCATTAGACCATGGAGAGCTTCTTGGTTTACCAAGGAACTCCAAGAGTTGGAACACCAGAAGAGACATCTAGAGAAACGATGGAGGAAAAGTAAATCCGAGTCCGATCAAACCCTTGTAAGAGCTCATATTAAGACTTACAAAGTGGCGCTCAAGGCGGCAAGATGCGCGTATCATGCCACCTTGATTGCATCAGCGGAATCTCGCCCGGCCGTTCTGTTTAGGGTGACTGGGGCCCGTCCTTGTCCATCGGTCTGGGAGTTTGACCTGGTAACACCTGATGAAGTGGACAAGGCCATTGGAGCTGTGAGTTCCGCTACCAGTTTACTGGATCCGTATACCTCTTGGCTGGTTTCAGCCAGCAGAGAGGTGACACAGAGTTGGGTCTAGGAGATTGCAAATGCTTCTTTGAGGAGGGAGTCCTTTCCGGCTCCCTACAACGAGGCACTTGTGCCCCCTCCTCAAGAAGTCTTCCCTGGACCCAGCCATTCTTAACTATTGTCCAGTCTCCAACTTTCCCTTCAGAGAGGGGTGCCATACAAATCTAATAAATAAATAAATAAATAAATAAGGTGGTGTTGCTCTAGCTCCAACAGTCCTTGGAGGAAGCCGATTATCTAGGTCCTCAACAGTCAGCATTCAGGCCCAGCTACAGCACGGAAACTGCTTTGGTCGCGCTGATGGATGATCTCTGCTGGGCCCGGGACTGGGGTTTATCCTCTGTCCTGGTGCTTCCTGACCTCTCAGCAGCTTTCGATACCATCGACCATGGTATCTTTCTGCACTGGCTGGAGGGGTTGCGAGTGGGAGGCACTGTTCTTCAGTGGTTCTCCTCCTACCTCTCTGGTCGGTCGCAGTCAGTGTTAGTGGGGGGTCAGAGGCCCACCTCTAGGTCTCTTCCTTGTGCGGTGCCTCAGGGGTCGGTTCTCTCCCCCCTGCTATTTAATATGTACATGAAACTGCTGGGTGAGATCATCCAAGGACATGGGGTGAGGTATCATCAGCATACTGATGATACCCAGCTGTACATCTCCACCCCATCTCCAGTCAGTGAATCAGTGGAAGTGATGTGTCGGTGCCTGGAGGCTGTTGGGGTCTGGATGGGTGTCAACTGGTTCAAACTCAACCCTGACCAGATGGAGTGGCTGTGGGTTTTGCCTCCCAAGGACAATTCCATCTGTCCATCGTTTACCCAGGGGGGAACTACTGACCCCCTCAGAGAGGGTCCGCAGTATGGGCATCCTCCTCGACCCACAGCTAACATTAGAGCACAATCTTTCAGCTGAGGTGAGGAGGGCATTTGCCCAGGTTCGCCTGGTGCATCAGTTGTGGCCCTATTTGAACCGGGACTCACTGCTCACAGTTACTCATGCCCTCATCACTCCAAGATTCAACTACTGCAACGCTCTCTACATGGGGCTACCTCTGAAGAGTGTTTGGAAACTTCAGATTGTGCAGAATGCAGCTGCTAGAGCAATCATGGGCTTTCCTAGATATGCCCATGTCTTGTCAACACTCCTCAGCACTGGCAGCCGATCAGTTTCCAGTGACAATTCAAAGTGTTGGTTGTGACCTATAAAAGTTTTTAAATCAGCATTTCATTATGGCCGCTTTGTCCAATTTCTGCATAGATTTGCAGAGAAAACCCTACAAATTACTGCATGAACTGTAGTTTACTCAGGAGATAGAAATGTTGGCCTCCATTGAGGTCAGAAGTCAAGGATTATTTGTCTGAGCAGTGCGCTCTTTTAGAAGCAGATCAGGAGTCCATTTTGAAACTCCACAGAAAACATCTAGGGGGGAAGGCAGGCTGTTCTTGACTTACAATGGTTCATTTTCTGACTGTTCAAAGTCACAATGGCCCTGAAAAAAAGTGTCTTATGTCCCTTTTTCACACTTATGATCTTTGCAGCAGCCCCACGATCATGTGTTCAAAACCTGGCCGCCGTTTCATATTTATGACAGTTGCTGTGTCCTGAGGTCATGTGACCCCCTTTCACGACTGTCTCACAATCAAAAAGTATCAGAGAGTTTAATGTGTGGTTAAGGCAGTGGTGTAAAGCTGAAGGTTTTGGCTATGTAAGTCATGATGTCAGTAGGTGGTCTAATAGGGAGTTGTTTAAGAGGGATGGTTTGCATCCACCATACAGAGGTACCCAGGTGCTCGATGAGGAATTCAGAACTTTTTTGGACAGGCATTTAAACTAGGTAAAGGGGACAGAGATGTAACTGATGTGGATTATTTCTGTCCCCAACCCATGAGGATAAATCAGCTTCTGGAAGCCTATGAAAAGGGAGCTGTAAATAAAATAGATGTAGTTGTTGATGATAAGGGGCAAACTAATAATGAAAATAATGTTCTTCGGGTAATGTGCACGAATGCTCGAAGCTTGAGCAACAAGCTCTGTGAATTAATGGCCATAATATCCAGAGATAATTTGGATCTGGTTGCATAACTGAGACATGGTTTAAGGATTCTAATGAATGGGAAATATCCATACCAGGATATACACTGTATAGGAAGGATAGAATAGAGAGAAAGGGAGGTGGAGTAGCCATTTATGTTAAAGAAAGTCTAAAAACAACACTAATTCAAAATACATGTAAAGATCTGGAGACTCTCTGGATTTGCATGCAAAATAAAGAAGGTTTGGGGTGATCTATAGGCCTCCAGGGCAATCTGAGGAATATGACAACAAGATGGTGGATGAAATTACCCAAATGGCAGTGAAGGGAGATATTGTGGTTATGGGTGATTTCAACATGCCTGATGTTGACTGGAATATCCCCAGTGCCCTTACATGCAAAAGTAAGAATATAGTAGAGGCCTTTACAGGAGCAGCTCTGGCACAGCCGGTTAAGACACCAACTAGAGGGGAGAATATTCTAGATTTAGTTTTTACGAATGGGAATTGGGTTTCAGAGGTCAAAGTGGGGAAAAGGTTAGGTTGCAGTAACCATCTATGTTTGTGATTTGATGTAAAAACGGATTGTGAGCAATCCTATACTGCAACCAAAATATTGGATTTCAGGAAAACAAATTTTAATGCAATGGGGGAATATTTAAATAATGAATTAAAGGGGAGGGATAAAATGGCAGGAGCGAGCACCCAGTGGACTGTATTAAAAAAGGCCATCTTAAAAGCCACTGGACTGTATGTAAGACAAATAACTAAAGGTAAAAAGAAAAAGAAACCGCTATGGTTTAGCAATGATGTAAGGGCTATAGTCAATGAAAAAAAGGCTGCCTATGGGAGGTATAAAGAGTCTGAAAGTATAGCTGATAGAGAGGTGTATAAAATGAGACAGAAGGAGGCGAAATAGATAATATATGCTGCTAAAGCCTCAAAAGAGGAAGAAATTGCCAAATCTGTAAAGAAGGGGGATAAAACCTTCTTCAGATATATTAGTGATAGGAAGAAGAAAAACTGCGGCATCACGAAGCTTAGTACTGGGAATAATACATGCATTAATGGGATGAAGGAGATCGCTGACCATTTGAATAGCTACTTCTGTTCAGTTTTCTCAAAAGACACCTTACAAAATAATACTATAGAGGGATATAGCATTGCTTCCAGCTGTACGGATTCAGCTCCAGTGATCTTAGAAGCCGATGTCTTAGAAGAACTTGAACGATTAAAGATAAATAAGGCAATGGGTCCAGATGGCATCCACCCCAGAGTTCTTAAAGAACTCAGATCTGTCATTGCAACCCCCCTGACAGATTTGTTTAACCAATCCCTGTTAACAGGAGATATTCCTGAGGATTGGAGAATGGCCATTGTTGTGCCTATCCACAAGAAGGGCAGTAGAGAAGAAGCTGGTAAATACAGGCCAGTTAGCTTGACATCAGTTGTAGTTAAAATGATGGAGACTCTACTCAAAAAGAGGATAAATCAGCACCTAAAAAACAATAACTTATTGGGCCCAAATCAGCATAGCTTTACTGAAGGCAAATCATGTCAGACTAATCTCATTGATTTCTTTGACTATGTGACAAAGGTGTTGGATCAAGGTGGTGCCATGGATATTGCCTACCTGGACTTCAGCAAAGCCTTTGATATGGTTCCACATAAAGAGCTGATAGATAAATTAGTGAAGATTGGACTTAATCCCTGGATAGTTCAATGGATTTGCAGCTGGCTGAAGCATAGATATCAGAGAGTTATTGTTAATGGCAAGTATTCTGAGCAGAGACAGGTTACAAGCGGTGTGCCACAAGGGTCTGTTCTGGGTCCTATTCTTTTTAATATGTTTGTGAGTGACATAGGGGAAGGTTTGTTAGGGAAGGTTTTCCTATTTGCCGATGACTCTAAAGTATGCAATAGAGTCGATATTCCTGGAGGCGTCTGTAATATGGTAAATGATTTAGCTTTACTAGATAAATGGTCAAAGCAATGGAAACTGCAGTTTAATGTTTCCAAATGTAAAATAATGCACTTGGGGAAAAGGAATCCTCAGTCTGAGTATTGTATTGGCAGTTCTGTGTTAGCAAAAACTTAGAAGAAAAGGATTTAGGGGTAGTGATTTCTGACAGTCTCAAAATGGGTGAACAGTGCAGTCAGGTGGTAGGGAAAGCAAGTAGGATGCTTGGCTGCATAGCTAGATGTATAACAAGCAGGAAGAGGGAGATTATGATCCCACTATATAGAGCGCTGGTGAGACCACATTTGGAATACTGTGTTCAGTTCTGGAGACCTCACCTACAAAAAGATATTGACAAAATTCAACGGGTCCAAAAACGGGCTACAAGAATGGTGGAAGGGCTTAAGCATAAAATGTTTCAGGAAGGACTTAATGAACTCAATCTGTATAGTCTGGAGGACAGAAGGAAAAGGGGGGACATGATCGAAACATTTAAGCATGTCAAAGGGTTAAATAAGGTCCAGGAGGGAAGTGTTTTTAATAGGAAAGTGAACACAAGAACAAGGGGACACAATCTGAAGTTAGTTGGGGGAAAGATCAAAAGCAACATGAGAAAATATTATTTTATTGAAAGAGTAGTAGATCCTTGGAACAAACTTCCAGCAAATGTGGTAGATAAATCCACAGTAACTGAATTTAAACATGCCTGGGATAAACATATATCCATCCTAAGATAAAATACAGAAAATAGTATAAGGGCAGACTAGATGGACCATGAGGTCTTTTTCTGCCGTCAGACTTCTATGTTTCTATGATTCTAAAAACAATGGGGCAGGGAGGGAGAAACCAGATTCGTTTAACGACCGGGTTTCTAACCGATCCACGCCCAGGCATCAAATGTGCCGCTCAGACATTATACTTTTCCACCCATATCGGAAAAAAATTAGAAGGAACATTGGTTGGGAAGGCCATTTTCACCCTCCCTAGGAACCTGGAAAGCCTAGGGAGAGCATAAAATGGGCATGCCATTGCATGCCAGGAGCAAGGGGGTCATGCTAATGAAATAGTAATAATAATAATAATAATAATAATAATAATAATAATAATAATAACAACAACAACAACAACAACAACTTGGACAAGAAAACCAGAAAATTAATGACGATCCATCATGCACTACACCCCCGCAGTGACATTGACAGACTGTATTTACCAAGGAAAATAGGCAGCAGAGGACTTTTGCAAGTGAAGCAGACAGTGGAAGAAGAGAAGCATGCATTAGCTGACTATGTGAAGGAGAGCAAAGAGTCAGCATTGATGGAGGTCAACAATAGGAAACTTCTCAAGGTGTAGCAAACTAAGGACCAGTACAGAAAAACTGTAACTCAATGTCATATGGACAGTTGGCAGAATAAAGCATGCATGGCCAATTCTTGGAGAAGACTGAAGGCAAAGTGAATAAAGTAAAGACCTGGTCATGGCTTACAAGTGGAACACTCAAAAAGGAGACAGAAAGATTAATACTGGTGGCACAAGAACAGGCCATTAGAACAAATGCTGTCAAGCCAGTATTGAAAAATCAACAGACGATCCAAAGTGCAGACTCTAAAGAAACAGATGAAACAATCGATCACATATCTCCGAGACCGCCTTCTGCTGCATGAATCCCAGCGACCGATTAGGTCCCACAGAGTGGGCCTCCTCCGGGTCCCGTCAACTAAACAATGTCGGTTGGCGGGCCCCAGGGGGAGAGCCTTCTCTGTGGCGGCACCGACTCCCCCCGGAGATCAGAACTGCCCCTACTCTTCCTGCCTTCCATAAACTTCTCAAAACCCACCTTTGCCATCAGGCATGGGGAAACTAAACATCTCCCCCTGGGCACGTTGAATTTATACATGGTATGCTTGTGTGTGTGTATGTTAGTATAGGGTTTTTTTAAAATTTTTAAATATTTTAATTAATTGGATTATGTATTGGATTGTTTTTCACTTGTTGTGAGCCGCCCCGAGTCTTCGGAGAGGGGCGGCATACAAATCCAAATAATAAATAAATAAATAAATACTCAGCTGCTGCAAAAAGATCGCAGAGACTGACAACAAGCATAGACATGATGCTGTGGCACAGATGATCCACTGGAACTTGTGCCGGAACTACCATTTACCAGTGGCAAAGGACTGGTGGGATCATAAGCCCAAAAAGTGGTCGAAAATGAGCAAGCAAAACTACTGTGGGACTTCCGACTTCAGACTGACCGAATTCTGAAGCATAACACACCAGACATCCTGATTGTGGAGAAAAAGAAAGTATGGATCATCAACATCGCAATCCCAGGGGACAGCAGAATTGAGGAGAAGCAGCTAGAGAAGTTAGTGAAATACGAAGATCTAAAAATCGAGCTGCAACGACTCTGGCATAAGCCAGTGAAAGTGGTCCCAGTGGTATTTGGCACGCTGGGCGCAGTGTCAAAGGATCTCAGTGGGCATTTGAAAACCATCGGAATTGACAAAATCTCCATCTGTCAATTGCAAAAGGCCGCTTTACTGGGATCCGCACACATAATTCGCCACTACATCACGCAGTCCTAGGTGCTTGGGAAGCACCCGACTGGTGATGAAATATGAAATCCAGCATAGTGATTGATCTCATTTGCTGAGTTGTATTGACATAATAATAATAATAATAATAATAATAATAATAATAATAATAATAATAATGCACAGGGGAGGCTGCATGGATCTATCCATTTATCTATCCTTCCATCTATCCACCCGTCTCCCTCTATCTATCCATCTATCTCTCCATTCTTGCATCCCTCCATCTACCTATCTATCCCTCCATCTACCCCATCTATCCATCCCTCTATCTATCCACCCCTCCTTCCGTCTATCCTTCCATCTATCCCTCTGACTTTCCATCCATCCATTTATCTTTCCAAACATCCATCCATCCATCTTCTATCCCTCCCTCCCCCTCTCCAATTATCTATCCCTTCATCACTGCATCCATTCCTGAATCCATCCCTCTCTATCCATGCCTCCTTCTCTTCCTCCCTCCCTCTATCCATCTATCTATCTATCTATCTATCTATCTATCTATCTATCTATCTATCCATCCATCCATCCACCCACCTATCCATCCATCCCCCATCTACCTATCATCTCTTTCTCCCTCCCTCCATCTATCATTTATCATCTCTCATCTATCTTTCTATTCCCCATCTCTACATCTCTCCCTGTATCCCTCCCTCCTCCCCTCCCTCTATTTATCTATTTTTCCATCCACCCCTCCCTCTATCTATCCACCCCTCCCTCCTCCATCTATATCTATCCCTCCATCTCTGCATCCCTCCAACCACCCAATCTATCCTTCCATTTTTCCCCATCTATCCCTCCTCCATCTATCCACTCCTCTCTCTCTCTATCCCTCCCTCTTTTATCCCTTTATCCCTCTATTTATTCCTCCATCTCTCTCTTTCTATTCATCCCTCCATCTATCCCCCCATCTATTCTTCCCTCCATTCTACCAGAGCTGGAATGCTGCCGTGTTTAAATGCCTGTAGATGCCAGCCTTCCCTCAGGTGGGCCTGGGTAGTTGCTGGAGAAAGATGGGCCTGTTTCAGTGCCTGGCACCCAGAAGCCCTCGCTTCCCTCAATCATTTCTTTGCTAAACTGATTTCCAGCTCTGTTGTGTTTTTCTATCACATTTCTTACCATCGTGGGCAGGAAACAAAAGTTTGTGGGAAGTTCAATCAATTCCAACTTCTCGTGGAAAAAAAAGATCTTGTGAGAAGTTGGAATTGATTAATTGAACTTTTTCTTTAGTCCCACAAACTTTTGTTTCCCTGCACACAATGGTGAGAAATACAATAGAAAAATGCAATGGAGCTGGAAATCAGATTACTAAAGAAATGCTTGGGGGAAGCGAGGGTATCTGGGGGGTGGGGGTGGTGGCAATCTCCACAGCATTGCAATGGAGAAATGGGAAACAGAGTGGCCAGCGTGAGGGAAGGATGAGGACCAGGGAGAAGAAAGAGGGAAAGCAGTCTTCTCCTTCCCTCATGCTAGTTGCTCCGTTTCCTATTTCTCCATTGCAGTGCAGCATGCAGGATCCACTTTGACAACTGGAGGTAATTTAACAACTGGTTTGTCCAGGTTCAGGTTGGCTATCATGGGTGTGGTGGGCCTGTGTGGTGGAACTGGAGGGTGGGGATGGGCCACACCTTCCACAACAGCCAACCTGACCCCAAGCGAACCAGTTGTTAAATTATTTTAATCCCACCATTGAGTAGATGACCTCCATGGTACCTTTCAACTCTGTTATTCTATGTTCTAAAGAGTACCTGCAATTGATACAACTTAAGGTAGGGCTTCGTTGTGAAGTTCTTGTTGCTACTGACAGAGTTCAAATAGGAAAAGTACCTCCTCAGCATAATCAAATGTTAATACCAGCACCAAACATTTAGGGCTCTCAAAATCAATGGCGAAATGAGGACAGCAATAAAGATGTTTCAAAATATACCAATGGCTTTCACATGACTGACCATTTTAAATGTCAGAATTTCTGGATTGTCTTCAATGTTAGAACCCTAGAGAACACTTGGGATATTCTAACATAAGCATATCGTAGCATAAACATCAGCAGCCATGTTTTTCCTCCCCACTGTCAGGTAAGGCAGGTGAAATTATAACAAAGTTCACTAAGCCACTAGTACAGTAATACCTCGTCTTACGAACTTAATTGGTTCCGGGACGAGGTTTGTAAGGTGAAAAGTTCGTAAGATGAAACAATGTTTCCCATAGGAATCAATGGAAAAGCCAATAATGCGTGCAAGCCCATTAGGAAACTCCAAAACATTAAGGCTTTGAAAAAAAAAGCGGGGGGGGGGGCACACTAAGCTGAGGCGAATGGAGTGGGTGGAGGGACAGTGAGAGGTGGCAAGAGGTGGCAGTCCCAACGAAGCAAGGCGAAAAGAGCCTCTCTTGAGCTCCATGGGTCTTTCCCTCCCGTTTTTGCCCACCCCGTTCTGCTCATTTCCCCTACACCTTTCTCCTCTTGAGCTCCATGAGTCCCTCCCATTTTTGCCCACCCTGTTCTGCTCATTTTCCCCACACCTTTCTCCTCTCTTGAGCTCCATGAGACCCTCCAGTTTTTGCCCACCCCGTTCTGCTCATTTTCCCCACACCTTTCTCCTCTTGAGCTCCACGAGTCCCTCCCATTTTTGCCCACCCTGTCCTGCTCATTTTCCCCACACCTTTCTCTTCTTGAGCTCCATGAGTCCCTCCCATTTTTGCCCACCCTGTCCTGCTCATTTCTCCCACACCTTTTTCCTCTCTTGAGCTCCATGAGTCTTTCCCTCCTGTTTTTGCCCATTCTGTGCTGCTCATTTTCCCCACACCTTTCTCCTCTTGAGCTCCATGAGTCCCTCCCGTTTTTGCCCACCCTGTCCTGCTAATTTTCCCCACACCTTTCTCCTCTCTTGAGCTCCATGGGTCCCTCCCGTTTTTGCCCACCCTGTCCTGCTCATTTTCCCCACACCTTTCTCCTCTCTTGAGCTCCATGAGTCCCTCCCATTTTTGCCCACCCTGTTCTGCTCATTTTCCCCACACGTTTCTCCTCTCTTTAGCTCCATGAGTCTTTCCCTCCCGTTTTTGCCCACCCCATTCTGCTCATTTCTCCCACACCTTTCTCCTCTCTTGAGCTCCATGAGTCTTTTCGCCATGCAGTTTGGAAGGGGAGAGTTTTTCGCTGGGATTCAAAGCAGTGCTGGCAAAAATGAAGGGAATCAAGGAGCCTCAGGGAAATCCCGGCAGCTGCTCGGGTTCGGTGGCTGCTCGGGTTTGTAAGGTGAAAATAGTTCGGAATAAGAGGCAAAAAAATCTTAAACACTGGGTTTGTATCATGAAAAGTTTGTATGAAGAGGGGTTCGTAAGATGTGGTATCACTGTATTTAGACATTGAGAAAAAACCCCAAACTGCTATTGTGATGTTTCGTCTTACGAACTTTTCACCTTACGAACCTCGTCCCGGAACCAATTAAGGAATCAATGTAAAAGCGGATTGCGCATGTGTCAAAGTTTTTTCTAGACACCCTGCCTCAAGCTCCATGGTGATTTATTATGTAAAGGGAAATTTCTCTCTCAAAATACTATAAATCCTTCTTGAAGAAAAACAGAGGGACAGGGAATCCACAGACCTTCAAAGAGAATCTAAAGATTTATAGTTTTAAGCAAAGACGGAGATTCTTTCGCTATAATGAAGTGAGTACAATAAATTTTAAAATGGCGGAAGGTGGCAAGTCGAGCCTCGGGAAGATCAAATCAAAGTTGGATAGACTGTTACAAATTGTTTCAGGATTTGAGCAGAGATTTATCATAGTGGTGTCAGCACTGGGAAATCTGGCTTCAGATGTAAAATTAATTTAAAAAGAGGCTGACGTAGCTACTGAAAAAATTCAGAAAGTTGAATAACAAGCTAAGGATCAGGAAGAGACTATTAAACAAATGAATTACAGAATAACTAATCTGGAGGATCATCAAAGGAGAAGAAATTTACATCTGCGTGGGTTTAGATCAGACTTTGCTTCAGGCTCAAATTTAAATGAAGCAATAACTGGTTGGATTAATAAGCAAGGTGCCCAAGTTGGTTCGGATGATATAATATGTGCCCATTGGGCTGCCCCATGTAGAAACAGGGAGAGGCAAAGAGACATTGTTATGGCTTTGGCCAGTGAGAAAAAAGCAGAGATCGTCTACAAGTTTTTGAAAAATTGTGCCAGCCTTAAACAAGATGGGAATGAGATAAGAGTTCTGAGAGATCTCTCTTGGGAAACCTTGAGAGCGAGAGCTGCCTTATGCCCAATTTCAAGTCATTTATATCAAAGTGGAAAAAGGTTTACTTGGGAGTTTCCAGCTGCTATTTTGGTGTTCCAAGAAGATGCACAGGGCACGTACACTGGAAGAGGGAAAGGCATTATTGGATCAACTGGGGATCGGGTTTGAAGAGGGCGAAGCACAAGGAGCAATGGGTGAGACAAAAGAAGCAGAAGAAGAAGATTTTTTCAGAGGTCGTAGTACTCCAGACAAGGAGGAAACACAAAGAGAGGAGCAGCTGAAGGAGTTAACCAGACAGGTGGAGGCTATCAGAAGGGAGCAGAGGAAAAAAGAGCTCAGCGTGAGAAGAAAGTGAAAAAGTGACCTTGTTGGCCCCCACTTTTTTCGGAGATGTCTTGGAATGTAGTGTATTTGTTATTCTTGTGGGGGGGAGGAAGAGAAGGGAAAATGGTAAAGGAAGTTAAAAAAAAGTTAAAGAAGTTAAGGAAGGAATTATCTAAATGAGGAAGGGAGGGTGGGAGGGAAATTTTTCTCTTTAATTACATTTAAAAGTGGTTGAAAGTGGAGCTCAGTAGTGTGGGAACGCAATCAAGAGAATGTGCCTCATGACTGGACAAGGGTTTTTCTTGACCTCCCCCCTTTTGATATGGGGAGCATAGGGGGAGGAACATTGGGGGGGTTGACAGGGGTAAGGAAGGGAAAGAAAATTAAATCAAGAGCAAAACAAGAGGGTGAAAGGGTTATTTTGGTATATTATGATTGAGTGTAAGATAATGGTTTTAAATGTGAATGGTTTGGGATCGGATTTGAAATGTTTTAGGATATTAAGGATGGCTAAGCAACATAAGGTGGATATTATGATTTTGACAGAAACACATAAAAGAAGGGGAGGAAGGTATAAATTGATTAATGATAGAAATTGGAAACGGGTATATGAATCTCAAGGAACGCAAAATAGTAGAGGTACGGCAATTCTTATTCATCAGAGGGTTCCTTTCAAAGAGATTGGAGTTCTGAAAGATAGAGAAGAAAGGTGGTTGTTTGTTAAAGGGAAAATTAATCAAAAGAAGTTGACATTAGCAGCAATTTATGCCCCGAATACGAAAATAAAACCATTTATAATAAATACTAAGAGGAAGCTAGATAATTTTATGGAGGGCTCAACTTTTTGGGCAGCAGATTTTAATATGCAATTAACAAATGGGATTGGAAACAGTAGGACGTTACATTTAAACAGACTTAATATGGTGGATCTTCATGCAGATATTCCAAATAGAAATACATATTATTCGGCAAGATATCATACATTTAGCTGCATTGATTATATATTAATGAATAGGGGGGGCAATATACAAGTTTAAAAAGTAGATATTAAAAGTATTTGGCTATCAGATCATGCCCCCCTATTGGCAGAATTGGAAATAGGTCAGGAATACTATCAAAGAATTTGGAGATATAATGCAGTTGTAACTGCTAGCGAACAAGATAAAGATAAATTGCAGACAGAGTTATGTGAATATTTTAGAATTATGTGAGTGATATTAAACAATCAATTGTGTGGGATGCATGTAAGGCCTCTATGAGAAGACAATGTATATGTATGAAAGCAGACATTAGGAAGAGGTGGGGTAGAGAAAGGGAAATGAAAATAAAGGAAATAGATTTGATACAAGAGCAGATAAGATTAACTAAAAGTAGAGATTGGAAAAGTTTATTGAAATTGAAAAAGAAACAATTGATGGTGTATGATGAGATCCAATGGAATAAGATGAGAATGACTATGAGACAAAAAAAATTGAGTTGGGGGACATAATCAATGCAGCAAATGGCAAGATATTTGAAGAAGAGGAAAGAAATATCATGTATATTAGCATTGAGAAACTCTAGTGGAGAGGTTAGATATGGTAAAGAGCAGCTAGAGAAGATAATGAGAAAATATTATGAGGATTTGTATAAAGAGGAGCAGGTTAAGTTAGGAGTCCTCAATATTGGGAAAATAGTAAGTGAAGAAGATAAACAAATATTGAATGCAGAAATTACACAAGACGAAATTGCTAGAGTAATTAAAGAGTTAAAACAAGCCAAAGCACTGGACCCAGATGGGTTTACCTGGGAATTTTATAAAACTTATATGAATGTATTGTTGCTGCATTTGGGGAAACTGTTTAATAATATATTGTTAAATCATGATATCCCGCAGACATGGAAGCTTTCAGAGATTGTTACTATCCCGAAGATGTATCGAGATTTAAGAGAGCCTGGGTCCTACCATCCTATCAGTTTGGCAAATCAAGATTATAAAATATTTATGAAAATATTGGCAAATAGACTAGAAAATATTTTACCAAAAATGGATTTGTGAAGGGAAGGAAAATAAGTGAACCAATTAGAAATGTAATAAATGTGATGCACCATGCTACCATTACTAAAAGGAAATTGGGAATTTTGAAATTAGATGTGTATAAAGCTTTTGATAAAGTTAACCATAGCTATTTATATAAATTATGTAAGGAATTAAATATGGGGGATAAATTTTGTGAAACTATAAAATAGATTTATAAAGGGAATGAAGCGTATATAAGGGTGAATGGACAAAGAACGCAGAGAATTAAAATATTAAACGGCACCAAGCAGGGATGTCCTTTATCTCCAACGCTCTCTACATGGGGCTACCTTTGAAAAGTTTTGGAAATTTCAGATCGTGTAGAATGCGGCCGCGAGAGCTATCATGGGGCTTCCTAGATTCGCCCACGTTTCTACAACACTCCGTGGCCTGCACTGGCTGCCGATTGGTTTCCAGTCACAATTCAAAGTTTTGGTAATGACCTTTAAAGCCCTTCATGGCATTGGACCAGAATACCTTCGGAACCCCCTTCTACCGCACGAATCCCAGCGGCCGATAAGGTCCCACAGAGTTGGCCTTCTCCGGGTCTCGTCGACCAAACAATGTCGTTTGGCGGGCCCCAGGGGAAGAGCCTTCTCTGTGGCGGCCCCGGCCCTCTGGAATCAACTCCCCCCGGAGATTAGAACGGCCCCCACCCTCCTTGTCTTTCGCAAGTTACTCAAGACCCACCTATATCGCCAGGCATGGGGGAATTAAGACATCTCCCACAGGCTTTCTTATATTTTATGTTTGGTATGAATGTGCTGTATGGTTTTTTAAATTGTTGGGGGGTTTTATATAATTTTATTATTAGATTTGTTCCATTGTTATACTGTTTTTATTATTGTTGTGAGCCACCCCGAGTTTTCAGAGAGGGGCGGCATACAAATCTAATAAATTGAATTGAATTGAATTGTAATAGCAATATTTTAGCTAATAAGATAAGACAAGATAACACTTGGGCAGGATATAAAATAGGGGAATTAGAAATGAAACTAAATTTATTTGCAGATGATGCAATTATATTGACCCAGACCCCAATGGAGATGATCAAAGGTATAAGAAATATTTTACAAGAGTTTAAACAGGAATCAAGACTGTCGGTTGATATGGAAAAATCAGAGATTATGTGTTTAAATACAGGTTCGAGAGAGCAGATAGAAATTAGGAAAGAATCAGGGTTGAAATTAAGATTAAAAAAAATAAAATATTTGGGACTTTGGTTATTGAGAAATCCAGCAAAAATTGAGGAGGTGAATATGGAGGAAAATGCTGAAACAGATGAGGAGCTGGAAAGAGAAAAAGCTACGGAGAATCTCTAAAATAAGAGCTTTGAAAATGATTATAGTTCCCAAAATGATGTACCTATTTCAGATGCTGTCAGGGGGTCTATCAGCATTTAAGTTTAAAGAGTGGGACAAAAAACTTAATTATTGGATTGAAGAAAATAAGAGACCAAGAATAAGGAAAACGTGGTTAGTTGCGAACGAAAAAGAGGGAGGATGAGGAGTTCCTTGTTTGGAGCTGTATAGGGAAGATTTTCAAATGGAAAGGTTAATGGAGTTGCAATTATGTGAAAACAAATGGGTGAAATTGGAAAAACAGATAAACGGGATGAAGAATAGAGAATTATTTTTTATAAAGTAGAATAGGAGCAACTTAGGTAAATTAATAGGACTATGGAAATTTGGAAAAAATGGCAGGGGAAAATAGGATTATATAAATCTAAACTGTCATCGCTTTATGTAATAAATAGAGATAATGAAACGAATTTAAATAGGGTTATAGGAGAGTTGAAAGGAAGAGGGATAACTAAGATAGAACAGTTATATGAGAAGAATGGGAGCCCAAGTAGAAACCGTATAGAATGGTGGTTAGGTAAGGGAAGATGGCTACAAATAAATGCAATATGTAAATATGTCAATGAAAGGGAGAATAAAGCAGCATTATTGAGGGAGGAGACGGGGTTAGAGAAAATAATAAGAGAAAAAAGTGAGGGTATAAAGGCGTAAGCAACCAATATATATAAGATGCTAATGCAGTCAGACGGGGACACGATCCAAGGACTGACTAAATGGTGGCAAAATGAGATACAAGTAGAGGTACAAGAGATGGAAACTGTAGTAGAAAATATAAGGAAAATTAATGATACAAGAATTATGGAGTGGCATTATACTCCCGTTCAACTCGCACACTTTCAGCAGAATGTCAGGGGTATTTGTTGGCATGGGTGTCAAGATAAAGGAGTGTTTATGCATATGCTTTGGGAATGCCCGATAGTGCAGGAATTTTGGCAAAAAATGCAAGAGGACATTAATAGAATGTTAAATACATAATGGACAATTACGATGTAAATGGCACTATTAGTTAAAAGTAATGCGATGGGAGAATTTAGAGAAATGAAACAAGCAGCAAAAGAAAGCGCTTAGGTGGTAATAGTTTTGGGTTGGAAGGATGCGACAAAATGGACAATGCAAAATTGGTATAGGTACATGGTGGACCATATTCAATTGGAAATTATAGATAAAAGGATAAATTTGGATAATGAAACTGATTTGAGACAACTGATGGGACGGTGGGACAAGGTAAGACGATATATGACGAGTAGAATCCAAGACCAAGCTATAAGAAATAAATTGGAATCACTCTATAATATGTAAATAGATATAATGCTCTTGGGTCGAAATGGTTTTGTACAAGAAAGACCCCGGACTTGGTAGTGGCATATGTGTGTGTGTTGGGGTGGTGGGCACTTTTCATTATGCATCATTGTATGTTGTGTGTATATTAAAATTGTTAAAAATTAATTAAAAATGTTTTTAAAAAAAGGAACCAATGTAAAAGCAAGTAATGCATGCAAAACCATTAGGAAAATCCAAACTTTAAGGCTTAAAGAAAAAGTGGCAGGCGGACAAAGTGAAGGCTAACGGAGTGGAGATGGACAGCAAGAAGTGAGGAATGGAGGTCCTAACAAAGGCTAATGCCACCCCAAATCTCTCCCAAAATCGCCCTTTCAAAACGTTCCTATGTTGCTCCAAATTCCCCCAAAAATCGCCATTCCAAAAGCTTATCTTGCTCCAAATCCCCCCAAAAATCACCACTTCAAAAGCTTCCTATCTTGTCCTGAATTACCCCAAAAAATCACCATTCCAAAAGCTTCCCATCTTGCCCTAAATTCCCCCCAAACCACCCCTCCAGCCGCTTTTGGGGGAATTCAGGGCAAGATTGGAAGCTTTCGGAATGGCGGTTTTTGGGGGAATTTACGGCAAGATAGGAAGCTTTTGGAATGGCGATTTTTGGAGGATTTTGAGGCAAGATAGAAAGCTTTTGGAATGGCGATTTTTGGGGGAATTTGGAGCAAGATATGAAGATTTTGGAGGGGTGATTTTAGCAGCGAGATGGGGCAAAGGAAGCAGTATGCTAGGGGGGATTTTGGCAGCAGGATGGGGCGGCTGCGGGGAGCAGAGGAAGCTGAGGGCTAGAGGGGAAAATGGCAGGAGAGGGGCGGCATACAAATCTAATTAATAATAATAATAATAATAATAATAATAATAATAATAATAATAATAATAATAATCAGCAGCAGCAGCAGCAGCAGCTCCGGCGTTCCCCGTCTCAGGTGCAAGCAAAAGGGTGTGGGGAATTCCAGTGGGGAATTCCCATGCAAGCAAATGGGAAATCCCGGCGATGACAGTCACAAGGCAGGGGAATCCCTTCGGCAGTCAGAGAGCGCATGCGCAGTACGAGCGCGCAGGCGCAGTAAGAGAGCCAACGGACCCGGGCTCAGGTTCGTAAGACAGAAAGGGCTTTTAAGATTAGGCAAAGAAATCTTAAACCCCGTGTTCGTATCTCGAAAAGTTTGTATGACGAGGGGTTCGTAAGACGAGATATCACTGTATTTCTTTAAGTAAAAAATCAACTATGCCATAACTATGTCATATAGACTCAACTCCAATTTTCTCATCCTGACACAATCTATCACGTCATATAATTCCTGTAGTCTATAAAAGCTGTCAAACATTTTACCTAATCTGATGCCATAGAATAGTTGCATATTATATAACGAACTGGCGTATTTATATTAAGGATGAGTACAGCTTCCTTTATAATAAAATATGAGACAACATTGTATAAATATGGTACTCACAAGCAAAGGATATTCTCCAGAACACCAAGTTTGGGCTTGTATTCCAATAATTTTTATATTTGGAAAATAAATGTTTCCAATGTTGATTACTTCACCTATTCTTGCCTGATAAAGCATGTTTTCAATCAGAATCAAGACATTTGGATAAAAAACTTTTGCTCCTCTGACTTTTTTAATCATGGAAGATGGTACGAGGTTTGGAGGAAATTTTATTTCATCTACATTTAAAAATCCATTGCTAGTGTGGAAGAGACCATCAACTGTACTTATGACAGCTGATCTTGGATAACAAGAATGCCAATCCACCATGGGTTCCATACCATGTGGAAGAGTGACAGAAATTCCTGTTTTTGAGCCTAATTTATATATAGGGTGGGAAATAGAAAAAGAAATATCCTGAACAAAACAATCTTGAAAAGTAACTGTTTTGCCAATGATGGTTGCTATGTTGTCATTTGTTTCGCTAGGTAGTTCAAATGTCCATGTTCTGAAAACAAATAAAAGATAATACATTAGCTTTTATATTTTTATAAACAAAGTATTTAAACATGTTTTTCATTAATATGATTTATTCCCTAATTCTTTTAAATAATGTTTACCTATATAACTAATTACTTCCCAATTAAGTGCTGAACTCAAGCAAATTTTGTTGAAGAATTCAATTAAAATAATAAATTAGTTAAACAGCATTTCAATTTAACATTTCAATGTACTGTATATTTATATTTCAACATCCACAAGCAAATTTATACCAACATATTCTATTAATGTTAAAGCCATAGCTAGGAAGTATGTTAAACTTATATTCCCAGTAGCATGGTTCTTGTGCTTATCAGATGGTTACTGAGTACTAATTCATTTTAGATTTTTTTAACAGTAATTGAATTGGAAGATACTTTGGAGGTCAACTAGTCCAACCCTCTGCTCAGGCAGAAGACCTATACTAGGAATTAAAACCGCCGAACTGTTGACCTTTCTGATCAACAAGCTCAGTCATTGTTTTAACCACTGAGCCACCTAGTCATATCACCCGTCTAATACCTTACATGTGCATACAGATTTCAGAGGAGCTTTTGTCCAAATTATTAACAATGAGCCGGGGTGGCGCAGCAGGTAGAGTGCTGTACTAAAGGCCACTGAAGGTGACTAAAGATCTGTAGGTCAGTGGTTCAAATGTCATCACCGGCTCAAGGTAGACTCAGCTTTCCATCCTTCCGAGGTGGGTAAAATTAGGACCTGGATTGTGGGGGCAATATGCTGGCTCTGTTAAAAAGTGCTATTGCTAACAAGTTGTAAGCCGCCCTGAGTCTAAGGAGGACGGCATAAAAATCGAATAAATGAATGAATGAATAAACAAACAAACAAACAAACAAACAAATAAATAAATGTATATATTTGAGGAAAATAAATACATTGCATCAACTGCATTCATTAAGCAAAACATCAAGTGACTGTAACTTGCAATTTTACTAATAGCTTCTTACTTTATTTATTTTTTTTGAAGCTTATTGTGAAGCATGCAACTGGCAATCATGTGACTGTAGGATGCTGCAACAGTTATAAATGCCCAGTGGTTGCAATTTTGATAATTGCAGGGATGCTGCGATGGGCATAGTGCTAGGACTTAGTGTCCTAGCACTTATTTAGTGTCTCTAAACTGTTGTGAAACATTGCAGTACTTAAGCTAGAACTAAGAGAATCTGTAGCTCAGGACTGAACTGTGGAGTTCTTTATGCTTGTTTGATTGTTTGCTTGCAGATGTTTCATTACTGTGTTTCCCCCAAAATAAGACCTGGTCTTATTTTCTTTTGGGCTTGAAAATAAGCATTTGGGTTTATTTTCAGGGAAATCTTTTTTTTTTTTTTAATGACAGGTGGCGGAAAGTGCAGGGTTCAACGAGGAGCTCCGGGAGTTGAAACGCCAGAAGAGACGTCTAGAGAAGCGATGGAGGAAGAGTAGGTCTGAATCTGATCGAACACTTGTAAGAGCTTTTATTAAGACTTACAAAGTGGCGCTCAAGGCGGCAAGATGCGCGTACCATGCCGCCTTGATTGCATCAGCGGAATCCCGCCCGGCCGCTCTGTTTAGGGTGACCCGCTCCCTTCTTAATCAGGGGGGAGTTGGGGAGCCCTTGCAGAGTAGTGCCGAGGACTTTAACACGTTTTTCGCTGATAAAGTCGCTCGGATTCGGGCCGACCTCGACTCCAATTGTAAAACAGAGTCGACTGACAACGAGTCAGTCGAGGTGACTGGGGCACGTACTTGTCCACCTGTCTGGGAAGAGTTTGATCTGGTGACACCTGATGAAGTGGACAAGGCCATTGGAGCTGTGAGTTCCGCCACCTGTTTACTGGATCCGTGTCCCTCCTGGTTGGTTTCGGCCAGCAGGGAGGTGACACGGAGCTGGGCCCAGGAGATTACCAACGCTTCCTTGGGGAGGGGAGTTTTTCCATCACTCTATAAAGAAGCGCTTGTGCGCCCCCTCCTCAAGAAGCCCTCCCTGGACCCAGCCGTACTTAACAACTATCGTCCAGTCTCCAACCTTCCCTTTATGGGGAAGGTTGTCGAGAAGGTGGTGGCACTCCAGCTCCAGCGGTCCTTGGAAGAAGCCGATTATCTAGGTCCCCAGCAGTCGGGTTTCAGGGCCGGTTACAGCACGGAAACCGCTTTGGTCGCGTTGATGGATGATCTCTGGCGGGCCCGGGACAGGGGTTTATCCTCTGTCCTGGTGCTCCTTGACCTCTCAGCGGCTTTCGATACCATCGACCATGGTATCCTTCTGCACCGGCTGGAGGGGTTGGGAGTGGGAGGCACTGTCCTTCAGTGGTTCTCCTCCTACCTCTCTGGCCGGTCGCAGTCGGTGTTAGTGGGGGGCCAGAGGTCGACTCCTAGGTTTCTCCCTTGTGGGGTGCCTCAGGGGTCGGTCCTCTCCCCCCTGCTATTCAACATCTACATGAAACCGCTGGGCGAGATCATCCAAGGACATGGGGTGAGGTATCATCAATATGCGGATGATACCCAGCTTTACATCTCCACCCCATGCCCAGTCAACGAAGCGGTGGAAGTGATGTGCCGGTGGGGAAATATTTTTTATTTATTTATTTATTTATTTTGTCCAATACACAATGAGGGTTTTAGTGGGTATGTATCTATATACACATAGTAAAATACATGATGAAGGTTATAAAGGAGATACTCATAGTAAAATATATCTAAGAAATAATAGAAAAGAAGATATAGTAATAGAACATATCAATGAAAGAATAGAAGAAGGGATATAGGAATAGAAGAAAGGTATAGGAGATATAGGAGAGCAATAGGACAGGGGACGGAAGGCACTCTAGTGCACTTGTACTCGCCCCTTACTCGCCTCTTAGGAATCTGGATAGGTCAACCGTAGATAATCTAAGGGTATAGTATTGGGGGTTTGGGGATGACACTATAGAGTCCGGTAATGAGTTCCACGCTCCGACAACTCGGTTACTGAAGTCATATTTTTTACAGTCAAGTTTGGAGCGGTTAATATTAAGTTTAAATATGTTGTGTGCTCTTGTGTTGTTGTGGTTGAAGCTGAAGTAGTCGCCGACAGGCAGGACGTTGCAGCATATGATCTTGTGGGCAATACTTAGATCTTGTTTAAGGCATCTTAGTTCCAAACTTTCTAGGCCCAGGATTGAAAGTCTAGTCTCATAGGGTATTCTATTTCGAGTGGAGGAGTGAAGGGCTCTTCTGGTGAAGTATCTTTGGACATTTTCAAGGGTGTTAATGTCTGAGATGCGATATGGGTTCCAAACAGATGAGCTGTATTCAAGGATGGGTCTGGCAAAAGTTTTGTAAGCTCTGGTAAGTGTGAGATTGCCAGAGCAGAAGCTACATAGGATTAGGTTTACAACTCTTGAAGCCTTCTTGGCTATGTTGTTGCAGTGGGCTTTGGCACTTAAATCTTTTGTTATTAGTATACCAAGGTCTTTAACCGAGTGAGGATTATCTGTGATAATTTGATTATTCAGTTCGTATTTGGAGTTCAGATTCTTCTACTCAATGTGTAGGACAGAGCATTTGCTAGTTGAGATTTGGAGTTGCCATGTGTTAGACGACTCAGAAACAGCGTCAAGGTCTTTTTGGAGAGTAGTTGTGTTATCAGTGGTGTTGAAGAGTTTTACATCGTCGGCGAAGAGGACACAGTTGCTTGTGATGTACAGTGAACCCTCGAGTTTCACGTCCTCAAGGATCGCGAAAGGGCTATTTCGCTAGTTTTCAACCCGGAAGTAAACTCCACCATCTGCGCATGCGTGCCCTTCCACGCATGCGTAGATGGTGGAGTTTCCCCGCCGGGCAGAGGCTTCCCTGGGTCTTCCCCCTCTTGCCCCGGTAAGACCCCAGCGGCGGTGGGCTGGAGCGCGAGCTTGGGGCAGCCTAGCTCCGCTTCCCAGCTGGGAAGCGGAGCCGGCAACAGCGTGGGCGGGCGGGCGGCGCGCTCGAGCTTGGGGCAGCCTAGCTCCGCTTCCCAGCTGGGAAGCGGAGCCGGCAACAGCGTGGGCGGGCGGGCGGCGCGCGCGAGCTTGGGGCAGCCTAGCTTCGCTTCCCAGCTGGGAAGCGGAGCCGGCAACGCGCGCGCGCTTGGGGAAACCCCAGATCCGCTCCCCAGCTGGGGAGCAGCCCCAGCAACGCGCGCGAGCTTGGGGCAGCCTAGCTTCGCTTCCCAGCTGGGAAGCAGAGCCGGCAACGCGCGCGCGCTTGGGGAAACCCCAGATCCGCTCCCCAGCTGGGAAGCGGCCCCAGCAACGCGCGCGAGCTTGGGGCAGCCTAGCTTCGCTTCCCAGCTGGGAAGCAGAGCCGGCAACGCGCGCGCGCTTGGGGAAACCCCAGATCCGCTCCCCAGCTGGGAAGCGGCCCCAGCAACTCGCGCGCGCTTAGGGAAACCCCAGATCCGCTCCCCAGCTGGGGAGCGGCCCCAGCAATGCGCGCGCGCTCCTCAGCAACGCGCTGCGGCGGTGGAAGTAAAAACACCATCTGCACATGCGCAGATGGTGTTTTTACTTCCGCACCGCTACTTCGCGAAAAATCGATCATCGCTTGGGGTCCTGGAATGGAACCCTCGCGATGATCGAGGGTTCACTGTAATCGCAAAGGTCTGATGTAGAGAATGAAGAGCATTGGTCCCAGTACACTACCTTGGGGAACAACGCTTTTAACTGGGATGGGGGTGGATATGGTGTTTCCTATTTTGACCACTTGTTGTCTGTTTGACAGGAATGCTGTAATCCAGCTATGGAGGGATCCTGAGACGCCATAGGATTTGAGTTTTAGGAGTAGTTTGTCGTGGACCACTGAATCAAAGGCTTTGCAGAAATCAATATAAATTGCATCTGTAGATTTCCCTTGATCTAGATGAGTTATCCATATATTTTTGCAGTGGAGGAGCTGCAGGTTGCAGGATAGTTTTTTTCTGAAACCAAATTGTTTGTTAGAGAGCAAATTATTAGTTTCTAGATGGAGAGTAAATGATTTGTTTATAACTGATTCCATGACTTTGCGTGGCACGCAGCATAGTGAAATTGGTCTGTAGTTATCTACAAGAGAGGGGTCTCCTTTTTTGAAGATGGGGATGACCATTGCTTTCGACCATAGCTTAGGAAGTGTGCTGGTTCTGAAGGATTTTTCAAAAATTATGCTTAGTGGTTCAGCTATGGCAGAAGAGAACTTTTTTAGGAAGTAAGCACATAGACCATCTGGTCCGACTGATAGAGAAGGTTTAAGGTCACGTAATGCTTTTTCAACTCGGTCTTCAGTGAAGTTTACTTGGGTTAAGTCGTTGAGGGAGGTTGAGGTGCAATTGATGAAACTGGGGGATGAGCCATTGCTGTTAACAAAGACAGAGCCAAAGAAAGAGTTGAGGAGGTTGGCTTTGGATGAATCATCATGGTATTCTTTGTTATTGGGTCCTTTGAGAGGTGGGATAGGTCTAGAATCTTTGAGTTTATTGTTGACAAAGTTGTAGAAAGCTCTATTAGATTTGGTGCGTAGAAGGTTTTCCTCGTTTGCTGTAGTAGTTAAGGCATTCTGTTTTTATTTGATTTCAAATGCTTTTATATCGGCTTTTGAAGTTGGAAACTTGTCCTTTTTTGTTTTTCCTCCAGAGAGATTTTTTTCTTGTTTGTAATTTTCTTATTGAGATGGGGAGGTTATTTTTTTTGTTTATGGTACATGTTAGAGGTACATGAAGTCTGATGATAATTTTCATTTGGAGTAGGAATGTGTTGTAGAGGTCATCAGTAGTGTAGCATTCAGAGAATAGAGTTTTCCAGTTTAATGTTGAGAGGCGGGCTTCAATGACTTCGTAGTTCGCTTTTTTTAAATTGAATTTTGGTATTGTATTATTTTGGTGGTTCATAGTGTGGCTTAAGTTGAGACTGAAGTTTATCATACTGTGGTTGCTGTTGGAAAATGGTTCTCTTATTTGTAAGCCATATATTGTACTTTTGCTGTTGCAGAAGATGAGATCCAGACATTTATCAAGTCTGGTATTGTTAGTTACTAGTTGGTCGAATCCCAGATAGTTGACGGTATTATATATAGTAGAATGGATGGGTTCCGTGCTGCATTCATTTAAGGACCAGTTGATGTGTGGTAGGTTGAGGTCTCCGAGGAAGATAATGGGGTATGGGCAGTTGGTTGCCCACGCTAGTAATATGGATAATTTGTTAGCATGTTCGATGTCGTACTCCGGGGCTCTGTAGCAGAGTAAGAAGCGAATTGTGGTATTTAGGGATAAATCACAGACAATAGTTTCAGGTACCAATAAATCCTGTGCAACTTTGAGGATTTTTAGGTTCAGTGATTTTTTGAAGAATATAGCTACTCCGCCTCCTCTGCGGGATTCACGGTCTGAGCAGAACACATGGTAGTTTTTTGATGTGATAATGGAGTCTGGGTAGGAAGTATTTAGCCATGTTTCGCATATTAAAATTATATCAAAGTTGGAGGTGTCAAGTAGGAGGAATTCAGATATCTTGTTGACTAAACTTCTAGCATTTAATAGTTTACATTTGAGATTGGTCTTGTGTTGGGGATTGGTTTTGGGGTGGTTAGAGGAAGTAAAGGGCACGCTTTCCTATTCTTGGTTTGAGGTGGTAGGGTTGTCCATTTGTTGTTGTGGGATGGTGGTCTGGCAGGTGTCAGTTTGATGCTGTGAGATGGTAGCTTGAAAGTTAGACCGGAAGATGTGGGGAGAATTATGGTTTTTGGGTTTGATGCTTTCTGTGCGGTAATCTATGTAAAGGTTTGTTTCACCAAGTTCATAGCATCTCTTGAGTTCTGCCTGTAGTTCGCAAGAGTGAATACGTTGGAGGAGAGAAAGATCTGGTCTGGATCTGAGTTTGTTGAAGGACTTGTTATTTCTGGCAATGTGGTTAATGGTCTTGATGAATTACTGTTTTGTTTAGTTTTGCATACTACTGTTGTGATTCAGTCTGAGGCTCCTCAGGGAACGGCTGGAACTCTGCCGACTCCATGCTCAGAGGGGGAGGGCGAGGAACAGGAAGAGGAGGAGAACCAGGCAGACAGGGAACAGGAATGTCAGGATGAGGAGGAGGGGGAACAGTCTGAGACCCCCGGGGGGGAGCTCTCCCCAGCAAGCAGCCTGGAGTCATTAGATGAGAACACACAAGCCATCATAGATATGAGGCAGAGAAGGGCAGCACAACGAAGGGGACAATTAGCCAGGTATTTCCATCCCTAATAGGCAACAGCTGGGTTTGGGTGTGGTTCTCCTCAGAAAGGTTGAAAAGGCAGGCCCGCCCTTCCTGTATTGTGGAAAGTTATATTTTGGGAGTCCTGTGACCTTGCTTAGATCCTTGGCGTCTGTGATTCTGGCTTATGGCCTTGAAGGCTGAAAACTTGGGGGAGGCGTGGGTTTTATTATCTACAGTGGTGTGTGTGCCAGCAAGAAGCTTGTTGTATTGTCTGGCCGTCGTGACTCTTCTGTGAAGCTTCACAGCATTCCAGTTTGTAAGAACAGTTTTTGTTATCTGTGTTTGTTTTCAAAGATATTAAATGACTTTGCTTTTTACCAGCGTGTCTGGCTACTGTTTTTAGTTGGTGTTAATGTCTGGGGGAACCCAGACAGAACAACTACTTTGCAGAAGTGGGGAGCTATTGACCATCATTGTACTTGTGCTCAGGTCCAATTCTGGTAACTTCCAAAATGTCTTCTTGGGCGATTGTTTGTGCATGTGAGTGATGGAGGTGGATGATATTTCTTATTCTTGTTACATCTGATTCATGACTTTCATCAAGACCAAAGAGGATAGCATTCTGGCGTTTTTGTTCATGTTCCATGGCATCCTTGACTAGGGTAGAGATATCAGTGGCAGAATTAGTGGGTTTTTGGAGTATTGGAAGTAGTTGAAGTTGAGGTTGTGGTAGTGGAGTGGTGAGTGGTATTTTGTCGGGTGGATCCAGTGTTTGGATATTTTTCTCCATGGATGAGAGTCTTCAATACTTTCTGTGAATTCTTGTTGTGTTTTGAGAAGTCTTGGTTCAATACTTTCTATGAATGTTTGTTCGGTTTTGATGGCTTCTTTTAAGGTGTTAATCTCATCAGACAAACTGCTAAATATATTTAGCTTGGGGGTGCAGGATGAGCACATATAATGAAGAGTTTGCTTTTAGAAAGGTGGCAATATGTTTAGAAATATTGAGGCAGCTTTTGTGAGCAGACTGATTGCAAGTCTGACATTTTATGAAACCATCATGATAATTGATAATGTCATTGCATTTAAAGCATTGATAGCTGTGATTATCAGTTGTTGCTTGTTGTTCTTTTTGTTCTTGTTGTTGTATATTCTTTTTGATTGGCATTTCTGCTTTGATTTGAGCTGTTCTGTGCCAGCGTCTGTCTACCAGGATGTGGGTGTGGGTGTATTAGTGCTTCAGGAAAGTCTTTTGGTTACCTTGCCTGAGTTTCTGGCTTCCTGCTTAGTGGGCCTCTTTATGACTTTATAGTGTGTTGAGGGAGAGGCAATTAGGGTTGTAGAGTTTGTAATTTTAAGAGAGAGGCAAATAGTTGAAACAGGCAAGAACAATGCCTTTCAAATGTACAGTAAACCCCCCTCTTCCTTCACAGCCAGCACCTGGTAGTTTAAGCTTGCCTTATTAGCCCAAATGGTGTTTGCGGAGGTGATTTAGAAGATTTTTCAGTCTCTCTTTAAATGGAGCATTTACAGGTCCTTTTGTTGTTAACAGGACTCCTAGCGCTTGTTCAAACTAAGGGTTACTCTCTTGGTTATTCTCTTGGGTTACAAGCTTCTGATGGCTCCAAGCCTTGGTTGATAGCTCGGCTGGAGGCAGGGTAAGCTGGGTTCTGCAGGGGGTTCGGGCTAATGGCAAAAAGTTTGATGGTGCTAGGGTGCTGGAGGTCCTGGGGTGCGCTGGGCAGATTGAGGCTTTGTGGTGTTCAATGGGCAGTAGGGATCAATCACTTACGGTTTGATGTCTTGCCTTGTTTCCTCGTGGAACATTCTCTTCTCTTCTCTTCTCTGCTCTCCCAGAAGTGCTGATTGAAAATGTTTTTAAAATATTTATATTCAATAAAATTACTTTTAAAAAATAAAGAAAAGGAAAGGAAGGCAAGGAGCTGACTCTGCTCTGCTCTATTATTATTATTATTATTATTTAAATAATGAATTAAAGGGCAGGGATAAAATGGCACTGCATTAAAAAAGGCCATCTTAAAAGCCACTGGACTGTATGTAAGGCCAATCACTAAAGGTAACAGGAAGAAGAAACCACTATGGTTTAGCAATGATGTAAGGGCTATAGTCAATGAAAAAAAGGCTGCCTATAGGAGGTATAAAGAGTCTGGAAGTATAGCTGACAGAGAGGTGTATAAAATGAGACAGAAGGAGGCGAAACAGATAATGTATGCTGCTAAAGCCTCAAAGGAGGAAGAAATTGCCAAATCTGTAAAGAAGGGGGATAAAACCTTCTTCAGATATATCAGTGATAGGAAGAAGAAAAACTGCAGCATCACAAAGCTTAGTACTGGAGATAATACATACAGTGATACCTTGTCTTACGAACTTAATTGGTTCCAGGACGAGGTTCGTAAGGTGAAAAGTTTGTAAGATGAAACAATGCATCCCATAGGAATCAATGTAAAAGCGTGCAAATCCTTCAGGAAAATCCCAAACTTTAGAAGGGAGATGAACGGAGGCCAGGGAGGAGCAGCAAAAGGGGGCAGGTAGAAGAAGCAAGGCTTGGGGAAAGGGTGAGTGGGAAGGAAGAAAGAAAGACAAGGGGGGCACCCTTCCCTTTTCTTTCTTCAAACACATCCTTTCATTACCTCTGCAAACATTCCGTTCTCCTTGCCTTCTTAATGCAAACTCTTTCGCTCTCTCCAAGCCACCCCTCCCTTTTCTTTCTTCAAAACACACCCTTTCATTACCTCTGCAAGCATTCCATTCTCCTTGCTTTCTTAATGCAAACTCTTTCGCTCTCGCCAAGCCACCCCTCCCTTTTCTTTCTTCAAAACATACCCTTTCATTACCTCTGCAAGCATTCCGTTCTCCTTGCTTTCTTAATGCAAACTCTTTCGCTCTCTCCAAGCTGCCCCTCCCTTTTCTTTCTTCAAAAAAGAAAAAAAAACCTTCATCCCACCAGAGGCAGTTTGTGTTCATAAGGTGAAAATAGTTCGGAGGAAGAGGCAAAAAAATCTTAAACACCGGTTCGTATCTCGAAAAGTTTGTTAGAAGAGGCATTCGTAAGATGAGGTACCACTGTATATTGATGGGAATAAGGAGGTCGCTGACCATTTGCATAGCTACTTCGGTTCAGTTTTCTCAGAAGGCAGCTTGCAATATAATACTATGGATGGATATAGCATTGCTTCCAGCTGTAGGGATTCAGCTCCAGTGATTTTAGAAGCCGATGTCTTAGAAGAACTTGAACAATTAAAGATAAATGAGGCAATGGGTCCAGATGGCATCCACCCCAGAGTTCTTAAAGAACTCAGATCTGTCATTGCTACCCTCCTGACTGATTTGTTTAACCAATCCCTTTTAACAGATGTTCCTGATGATTGGAGAATGGCCAGTGTTGTGCCTATCCACAAGAAGGGCAGTAGAGAAGAAGCCAGTAACTACAGGCCAGTTAGCTTGACATCAGTTATAGTTAAAATGATGGAGACTCTACTCAAAAAGAGGATAAATCAGCAACTAAAAGACAATAACTTATTGGACCCAAACCAGCATGGCTTTACTGAGGGAAAATCATGTCAGATAATCTCATTGATTTATTTAACTATGTCACAAAAATGTTGGATGAAGGTGGTGCCGTAGATATTGCCTATCTGGACTTCAGCAAAGCCTTTGATACGGTTCCACATAAAGAGCTGATAGGGTTAGTGAATATTGGACTTAATCCCTGGATAGTTCAGTGGATTTGCAGCTGGCTGAAGCATAGATATCAGAGGGTTGTTGCTAATGGCGAGTATTCTGAGCAGAGCCTGGTTACAAGCAGTGTGCCACAAGGGTCTGTTCTGGGTCCTATTCTTTTTAATATATTTGAGAGTAACATAGGCGAAGGTTTAGTAGAGAAGGTTTGCCTATTTGCCGATGACTCTAAAGTGTACAATAGAGTTGATATTCCTGGAGGCGTCTGTAATATGGCAAATGATTTAGCTTTACTAGATAATTAAGCAGTTTAATGTTTCCAAATGTAAAATAATGCACTTGGCAAAAGGAATACTAAATCTGAGTATTGTATTGGCAGTTCTGTGCTAAGCAAAAACTTCAGAAGAAAAGGATTTAGGGGTAGTAATTTCTGACAGTCTCAAAATGGGTGAACAGTGCAGTCAGGTGGTAGGGAAAGCAAGTAGGATGCTTGGCTGCATAGCTAGATGTATAACAAGCAGGAAGAGGGAGTTTGTGATCCCGCTGTATAGAGCGCTGTTGAGACCATATTTGGAATACTGTGTTCAGTTCTTGAGACCTCACCTACAAAAAGATATTGATAAAATTGAACAGGTTCAAAGACGGGCTACAAAAATGGTGGAATGTCTTAAACATAAAACTTATCAGGAAAGACTTCATGAACTCAATCTGTCTGGAGGACAGAAAGAAATGGGAGGACATGATCGAAACATTTAAATACGTTAAAGGGTGTAATAAGGTTCAGGAGAGAAGTGTTTTTAATAGGAAAGTGAACACAAGAACAAGGGGGCAATCTGAGGTTAGTTGGGGAAAAGATTAGAAGTAACGTGTGAAAATATTATTTTACTGAAAGAGTAGTAGGTGCTTGGAACAAACTTCCAGCAGAAGTTGTTGGTAAATCCACAGTGACTGAATTTAAACATGCCTGGGATAAACATATATCCATCCAAAGATAAAATGCAGAAAATAGTATAAGGGCAGACTAGATGGACCATGAGGTCTTTTTCTGCCGTCAATCTTCTATGTTTCTATGTTTCACCTTTCTGCTAGTGCCATTGCACAAGCCTAATGCAAGCCTCCTGTAAATCAAGCAGCTGCATGTCAACTTTCAAAGTTTTCAAGTTGTCATAAGCAGGAGGTGGGGGAGAGAACTGACTGAGCTGCTTGGTTGCCATAATTGAAACTACATTCCACAAATGTCTTTATACATATTGTATGCTAGGTTACCGGAGTCATTAGGAAGGCTGTGGTTTTTACAGCCTGCCAATGTGGTTCATTGGAGAATGTGATTTATGACATGCCCAGGGAGGAAGAAGGTGCCAGGGTCACAGGGGCCTGTAAGTTACATGAGGTTAGTTCTGACTCCATCGGAGTATTGACGGAATATTGCACCTAATAAATGACTGTATTTCTTTTTATGCTTGGCTTCAATTAATTAATTGAAGGCATTATTTAGGGCATTAATTCTGATTAAGGCATTAACCAGAAACTTCACACCATATAGAATGTCTGGATCGCCCGTCTTCTCCCCTCTCTGCCTTTATGCTCGTGCTTGTGATGTGCCAAGGGGCTGGCTGGCTGCAGCTGCGGCAAGATGCCATTGGCCCCCATGCACTCTCCACCTCTTGAGATGGCCATGTCCATCCCCCATGGCTTATTTTTGGATTAGTGCTTATATTATGTCCATTACAAAAAATCAGACTAGGAACTTTTTTTTTAGAAAACACAGTAGTAACATCATCATTGCAATGGTGATACGGAGTGGAATCCATTACTTCTGTTGGAAAACCAACTATGGTATTTATATCTTTTTTCAATAGACATTTGTAGTTTACAGCCATTCCATCATAGTTTTACAGGCTACTAAACCAAGCTTGGCAATGTGATTTACCTTGGGGTACTTACATGCCAGCAAAAATTGAACATAAAATTATTCAATCTGTTCCAGAAATTGAGTTAGAAGGTGTGTTAGTAGCTTTTTATGTATGTCTCAAGAGAAGATAGAATACAATAGAATATGAGATTGGAAGTCAATATTACCATTTTTACAAGGGCAGATCATTTTCATATACGGATTTTTTTATTTTACATCCAAGTCTGCTGCTGATACATATGATGATGTATAGTATTGAACTGTAATGCTTGCTGAAACCTATTGCTTGTAGTATAATCCAGGTATATTTTGGGAAGAAGTGGGTTGCTACCGGTATGCCCCGGAGCTCTGTTCCAGTAGCAGCCCACGGATTGTGCAATTTGCTCACAACAGCTCCATTGCGGTCTTCACCGGTCCATCCCATGGCATCATCTTTTTTTAAAATTTATTTTGACTTTATTTTGGTTCCTGCGCATGTGCAGAAGCAAAGTCTCATGAGAAGATGTGCCCATGCATGCAATTTCAGTAATTTTTTACTTCCACGCATGCGCCAAAAGTAAAAATTTGCCAAAATCTTGCTCATGTGTGTGTCCCTTCACAAGATTCCTGCGCACACATGTGGACGTGCGCACAATTCGTCATGATGCGTGTGCACTGGTATTCAGGTAAGAGCAACCCGCCCTTGAATGCGGGTCTAGGAAAGCTCGCTATAGCCAACTCGCCACAGGACAACTTGCAGCAGAACATTTCAACCCTGCATTACTCATTCCATTCAGGCACTTTTATTATTGATGATCATGTTTTTGTTGAAATCATTGTAATCTTGTATTTCTTGATTGACTTTTTAAATTTCATTTTTATTGGCCTGATTCCATCAAAATTAATTTATCTTTTGTATTTGTTGAATTGTTTTGTGGCAAGATGTCCTGTGATGTGTTGGTTGTGATGAGTTGTCCTGTGGGGAGTTGGTGCAATGAATTGGCCATGGCAAGTTGACCAGGGCAAGTTGACCATGGTGAGTTGTTCCATTCCTCTACAATGCTGCTTTGAGGAGTACATTGCTAAAAATTTTGAAATAATAGCTAAGCCTACTTCTGCTCATCCCAATAATTTGGCAATTATTTTTTCCATTTAGTTGGTGAGAGAGTTTCATACAATTAATTTATCAGTGGTGGTACTGCAATATTTGAATTTTTTTGTCAAATGGATTGCGATTTTTCTCTGCATCTCACTATTTTGCTTCAGAAAAATGTCAGGTAAATTCTTTCTTCATATGCCTTGCGTTCTTCTTCACTTTTCAGCTTATGTACAAGGCACTTATTTATTCATATATCAGATATTGATTTTAAAAAGTTAGATGGTGAGTTGCAAGAGAAATGGAATTACAAGTGACTTACTGAGAAACAATTTTAAAAAAATATCTAGAATAATTCATTTTTTCCCCAGAAATTATTTTTTAAAAATACATCATAGTAAGGATTAAATAAGGCCAGCACCATGAAAAACGATGGTCACATGGGAAAAAAAGGTATATTACAGATGGGAAATAATGATGTGTTTGACAAAGTCATAGCTGGCTAATTGGAAAAAAGGCATTATCAGAAGGCAAACGAAATATTATAATTTATTTTTGCACACAGCATTATTGTATCACAATTCAACTAACTATTAACCCTGACTCTTGCTACATGGGGAGGAAACATAATTTTTCAGATAATATTTAATTTTAAAACTGTTATCAGGGTTGCTAATGACTGTCAGTTAGCATTATCTGAAGGGTTACATTCTTGCTACCCCTTCATTTGTCATTTCAAAAGCATTGCATTACACTATATAATGTAATTAAAAGAGCAGTACCCATTAACAAATGATTGGCTATAATATTCCATTCCTGTATACAATGTTCTAATGCTAGGTTCCTGTCCCAAATTCCAGAACTGCTTGCTAAGGATACTAGAATACTGTGAAATAAAAACAGTTATTATTTTTAAGACGATTAAAAAAAAAACCATTTTGTTAAATATAAATATAACTTCATTTGCATAAAGTTCTACTTCTTAGCAAAGATAAGTTAACAATACAAAAATAATGATTAGTATGAAATTTATTTTTACTGTGAGTTGACCAACCATAAAATTTATTATAAAACCATAAATCAATGCAGTGTCACAGTCTCAAAAGTGACAAAGAATTCAAATCTAATGGCTCAGAATAACTAGTGGATGATCCTTTTTTTAAAGATTATTTCTTAATAAAATTATTTTTTTCTACAATATTTAAATTAATGAACTGAAGGCTGTAGCAAAAGAACAAATTACAAGCTCAAGAACAAGCCAATTATAGGTAGAAAAGGGGTTTTGGAGGTCTTCCAAAAATAGTTTAATTGAATGGTGTAAAAAAAACCTGGTTATTACTTGGAGACAGAGGTGGGTTCCTACCTGTTTGGACCGGTTATATAGAATTGTTAGTACCTTTGCAGCCTGGGTTGCTGGAATCGGCAGTGACCCAGGCCTGCCATGCCCCTGAGCTGGTTCTCTTGGTGGCGCCACAGGTGGCACCATCTTTTTTTTTTTGCTTCTGCACATGCACAGCTTTTTTTAGTACTGTGCATGTGCGCACACAGGCTCACGAACCACACATGTGGCTCACAATGTGCCTGCTTGTTGCCTCCCTGAGCAAACTGGCAGTAGCAGGATCTGGAACACACCCCTGTTTGGAGAGGAAAAAATGTGAGCTTATGTTATTTATTAATTAATTAATTAATGAAATGTATATGGCCTCCCATCTCACAAAAAGTGACTCTGGGCAATATATAACAAATATTTCAACTACTAAAGTGTCATGTCACAAAAACTCCAAAATGCATGAGATTATCCATTGCCTCGAAAGATATGAAACTTATTCAGTGATATAAGATTTAACATATCAAGATGCTGCAAGCATAACATGTAGGGTAGAATTTCTGGAAAACTAAGGCCCTTCCCATGTCCAAGCTATCCCCTAGGACAGTGATGGCGAACCTATGGCACAGGTGCCACATGTGGCACGCGGAGCCATATTTGCTGGCACACAAGCTTTTGCCAATCTCAGCTCCAATGTGCATGTATGCGCCAGCCAGTTGATTTTTGGCTCGCACAGAGGCTCTGGGAGGGAGTTTTTGGCTTTCAGAGAACCTCCGGGGGGTGGTGGTGATTTTATCCTGCCCTGGCTTCAGGGAAGCCTTTGGAGCCTGGGGAGGACAAAACACGAGCCTACTGGACCCACCAGAATTTGGTTAACAGGCTGTTTCCGGCCTCCAGAGGACCTCCGGGGGGTGGGGGAAGCTATTTTTGCCCTCCCCAGGCATTGAATTATGGGTGTGGGCACTCAGGCATGTGCAACAGCAGGTGCACATGCTTTTTCAGCACCCGAGAGAAAAAGGTTCACCATCTCTGTCCTAGGAGAAGCTACATATTCCAAATGGCTATGTGGCAGCATTCCAGGTCCACTCCTCTCATATGATGGAAGCCAAAAAGACCCAACTACACCCAGCCCTCACTCCAATTACCAGAATATGTAAAGGAGCCCGGATTATGTAAGTGTCCTTAATCCAGGTGCTTGCCAGCCATCAACATAACTATCCTGCATCTCTGCCTTGGGATCTCAACTATCACATTGATCATAGGAAGTTTCAGTCCAGCGTTGTAAGGCCTGTCTAGTTTAATGAAAGGAGGACTAGGGGTGACATGATAGCAGTGTTCTAATATCTCAGAGGTTGTCACAAGTAAGAGGTAGCCAAGCTATTTTCCAAAGCACCTGAAGGTAGAACAAGAAGCAATGGATAGAAACTAATCAAGGAGAGAAGGAACCTAGAATTAAGAAGAAATGTCCTGACAGTGGGAACAATTAATCAGTGGAAGAATTTGTCTCCAGAAGTTGTGGATGCTCCAACATTGGAAGTTTTTAAGAAAAGATTCAACAACCATTTGTCTGAAATAGTATAGGACTTCCTGCATGAGCAGGGGGTTGAATTAGAAGACCTCCAAAGTCCCTTCTTTGTTATTCTGTTCTATTATAGGCAACAGAACCTATCAAAATGGCTGCTATATCTCAGGACTGCTTGAGCAGCAGCCGCAAAACACAAGGCACTCATCCTACCCCTCACCTCTGCCAGATAACAACAACAACAACAACAACAATAATAATAATATCTATTAGACTTATATGCCGCCCCTCTCCAAATACTTGGAGCAGCTCACAACAAAATACAAAGCACAAATCTAATATTAAAAACAATTATAAAAACCAATTATAAAAAACAGTCATACCATCCAATTAAACCATACATAAAATGAAACAGCTAAGGGTCAGTTATGTCCCCCAAGCCTGGTGGCATAGGTGGGTTTTCAATAATTTGCGAAAGGCAAGGAGGGTGGGGGCAGTCCTAATCTCCGTGGGGGAGTTGATTCCAGAGGGCTGGGGCCGCCACAGGGAAGGCTCTTCTTCTAGGGCCCGCCAGACGACATTGTTTTGTCGACAGGACTCGGAGAAGGCCAACTCTGTGGGACCTGATCGGTCGCTGGGATTTGTGCGGCAGAAGGCGGTCCCGAAGGTATTCTGGTCCAATACCATGTAGGCTTTCCATATGCTGCCTTTCCCTTCACCCAGTACAGTAGACAGACTGATTACTAAAGGCTCCATTGGCTAAGACTCTATAATCAACCACCAATTACTTGCTTTGTGCCAACCCATTGTCTCTGTTTTCTCTGCAGCAGAAGACTCAAGATGGAGAATTGGAGTCTAAGCCACTGTCCATTGCCATTTCCTCCAGTGCACCCTCTGGAGCCAATTCCATGTCACCATCAGCTGGAATAAAGACCCATCAAGCTCTGCTTACTTCCAACCACTCTCTAAAGCACAGGTGCCAAACGTGATCATGTCATATGACATATTGTGATGTTTTTTGCCTTTGCAGAGCTGGAGTGGGTGTGGCCTACATGTGACATGTCTGGCCTGCTCTAAGGAATCACCCACAATGGAAAGCTATCACCCAACATAGTTCTACTTAGCTCCTGCCAGGGAAGATGTTGATTGAAGTTCCATTGATCCTTTTGAGCCATTTGGTTCATTGTCACCACACTGGTTAACTGCACTGCTGTATTCCCCTTCCTCCCGCCAGCCCAAAGAATTAACATTATCATTGTGGCCACCCATTGATCTGATTGGAAAAACCTATATACACCATACACAATTACTGTAGGTGTGCCTATCAACAGGCGTCTACCTTGATGCTATGATGGAAAAAACATGAATACACCAACAAAACTCTCTTTCATTGGAAACGTTTCTTATCTTTTCCCCTTCTCTTCTCTTTTATTTCTGCTGCACGAATCCCACCAACCGATTAGGTTCCACAGAGTTGGCCTTCTCCGGGTCCCGTCGACTTAACAATGCCGTCTGGCGGGACCCAGGGGAAGAGCCTTCTCTGTGGCGGCCCTGGCCCTCTGGAATCAACTCCCCCCAGGGATTAGGACTGCCCCCACCCTCCTTGCCTTTCGAAAGCTCCTGAAGACCCACCTTTGTCGCCAGGCATGGGGAAACTGATATACCCCTAGCTATTATGATTTATGTATGGTCTGTTAGATTGTGTGATTGTTTTTTTTATAATAAGGGTTTTAAATTGTTTTTTAACATTAGATTTGTACATGGTGTATTGTTGTTGTCATCATCATCATCATCATCATTATTACTACTACTTGTATTCTCCCTTTTTTGTTGTTTTTTTTTCTCTTTTGATCCACTATCTTTCACATTTGACCATTAAATATAACTATCTTCATCACCTCAAGGCTCGACTACTGTAATGCTCTCTACATGGGGCTACCTTTGAAAAGTGTTCGGAAACTTCAGATCGTGCAGAATGCAGCTGCGAGAGCTATCATGGGCTTTCCCAAATATGCCCATGTCACACCAACACTCCGCAGTCTGCATTGGTTGCCGATCAGTTTCCGGTCACAATTCAAAGTGTTGGTTATGACCTATAAAGCCCTTCATGGCACTGGACCAGAATATCTCCGGGACCGCCTTCTGCCGCACGAATCCCAGCGACCAGTTAGGTCCCACAGAGTTGGCCTTCTCCGGGTCCCATCTACTAAACAATGTTGTTTGGCGGGACCCAGGGGAAGAGCCTTCTCTGTGGCGGCCCCGACCCTTTGGAACCAACTCCCCCCAGATATCAGAGTTGCCCCCATCCTCCTTGCCTTTCGTAAGCTCCTTAAGACCCACCTATGTCATCAGGCATGGGGGAATTGACATGTTCCCTCCCCCTAGGCTTGTAGAATTTATGCATGGTACGCTAGTATGTATGATTGGTTTTAATTTGTGGTGTTTTTTTAAATTAAATTAACTTAAATATTAGATTTGTTTTACATTGTATTGTGTTGCTGTGAGCCGCACCGAGTCTGCGGAGAGGGGCGGCATACAAATCTGATTAAACTCAAACTCAAACTGCCTCCTACTGTATACCTCCCAGTGACTGACAAGGGCCAACGAGACTGGCCTTCTCCGGGTCCCATGCAACTGGCCAGTGGGAAGGGCCTTCTCTGTGGTGGCTCTGGCTCTCTGGAACCAGCTGACCCTGGAGATCCGCCCACCCTACTGGCCTTCCATAAAACTGTAAAGACCTGGCTTTTTTGGTGGGCCTGGGACTGGTGATCGAATGAGACACCATCTAGATCCAGCCATGAGAGATATGGAGAGATATACAGTGATACCTTGTCTTACGAACGCCTCTTCATACGAACTTTTCGAGATACAAGCCGGATGTTCAAGATTTTTTTGCCTCTTCTCATGAACTATTTTCATCTTACAAACCCTCGCTTCTCTCCCGGATGCTGCTGCTACAAGCAGCGGCCAAAACAAACCCTTTTAAGTTTGCACCTCTGATGATCGAAAGGGAACTGGAGCCAGGCTTTCCCTTGCGGGGTCTCCCCCTTCCCCCCATCCCATCTACTAGAAATCAGCACGTCTGAGGAGCTCTCTGCAGTTGCGGGTGGATAAAGCAAGGCTGGCAGAGTGCTTGGAGAGGCAGGGAAAAGGGGCGGGTGGAGTAATAATTGGGAGTGGGGTGTCCTGGAAGTTGAGATATGGACTGTCATACCCTCCTCATTTTCTCTCCCCCTGTTTCTTTAAGGCTCCCTCCCTCTCTCGCAAGGGACGGCAAGGGGTGGCCAGCTCTCCTGCCCTCCTCTCGGCTCTGCTACATACATTTTCCCTGCAATTGATCCAAGCACTGGCAGGGAAGATACGAACTGAAACAAAAAGGGGGCGGGTGGAGTAATAAATGGGAGTGGGGTGTCCTGGAGGTTGAGATACAGGCTCTCACAGCCTCCTCATTTTCTCTCCCCCATTTCTTTAAGGCTCCCTCCCTCTCTCGCAAGGGACGGCAAGGGGTGGCCGGCTCTCCTGCTCTCCTCTCGGCTCTGCTACGTAAATTTTCCTTGCAGCATTAAAGAAATAGGGGGGGAGAGAAAATGAAGAGGCTGTGAGAGCCCTTATCTCAACTTCTTCGCGAAGTTTTCAGGGAACTAAACAATCGAGCGGCCCCAAGTCTGATGGAAGAAACATGCCCCCCCACCATCCTCAGAGCCTACGGTGCTCCAGTTTTGCTCTTCTTTAGTTGACAGACTGATCTCCCCCTACACTGTGTCTCTATCACCTGCGCTTCGTTGAGGACCAGAGTTCGGCGGCTTGCTCCCCGTGAGCAAAGGGGAAAGAAAGGAACCTCCCCTTGTTCTCTACCGGTATTCAGGGACCCCACACACACCAGAGTAAGAGCCAGGGAGCCTTGTCTGAGGCCGAAGGTCTGGATTCCCCTTTGCTGCTACCGCTGAAAACACTTTCAAGGAAGTTGGAAGCCCCGCTGGCTGACAAGCCGCCAGGCAGCTTCCCTCCGAGCAGCCTCTGCTGTGTTCCCCCCTCTCTTCCACCTGCCCCTCTGGGAAACATTGTTTCATCTTACGAACTTTTCTACTTACGAACCTCATCATGGAACCAATTAAGTTCATAAGACGAGGTACCACTGTATATGGCTTTTACTAGGATTTTGTAATTATTTTTTAAATTGTTCTTTTAAATGTTGTTTTTATTTGTTGTAAGCTGCCCACATCCTTAAGGAATTGGGTGGCATATAAATTGGATAAACAAATAAGCAAGCAAGCAAACAAACAAATACATGAATAAATTTATAATATCTGATTCAGAACATATTTCTCCAAAAATCAATTGAATTACCATTCAGTGGGATTGAAGTTATCTGTTTTCTCTTCAGCTGCCATATTGAAAATATTCTTGTGCAGTAATTAAGGAAAAAATGTTTTTAAATATGTTTAAGTGCCAGATTAACTAAGATATAAGAAGCAATTTTACCTTGCTTCCGAAAGTGTGATAGCATTATATGTATGACATGTAAATTAAAAGTCTTATACTTTTAAAACAAAATAAAATACTTACTACTGCTGGCGAAGTGGCAGTGTTTTTCTGTTCCATACTATCTGCTTTATCTGGATCAAATAACCATAACTTTAAAATCTGACAAAAATATAGATTAGTATTACAGATGACAGCTTTTTGTTTTCATGGAAAATGTTTTTTTTAATTTCTCTAAATGTTATGTAATTATTAAAACAAGTAATTATATTTAGTTAGTTAACAAATTGAAATAATTTTATTACTATTAGAAAATAGATTACCACATTTTTCGGTATATAAGACACACCGATGTATAAGACGCAACTAGATTTAAGGGGAGGAAAACAAGGAAAAAAGTATTCTGAACCAAATGGTGTAATATTAAATAGTAATAGTAATAGTAACCTCTCCAGCCACGAGTGGATGGGCTTTGTGGCTCCTATTGTTTTCTCTGGGAAATGTCTCCCTTCCTTCTTTCCTTCCTTCCTTCTCTCCCTTGCTCCCTCCTTCCTTCCTTCCTCTCCACTTCTCTCTTTCCCTCCCTCTTTTCCCCCCTTTCTTTCTCTCCACTTCTCTCTCTCTTTTTCTTCTCTCTCATTCTCTCCCTACTAGTTCCTCTCATTTCTGTGTACCTCTCCCTCTCTCCCCCTTCCCTCTCTCGTTTGTTCCTCTCTCTCCTCCTTTTTGCTCTCATTTCTCTCGCTTTCATTTCTGTTTTTCTCTCTTTCCTCTCCCTCTCCCTTTTTCTTTCTCTCCCCTTCTCTCTCTCTCATTTGTTTTCCTCTTCTCCCTCTCTCATTCTCTCTCTCTCTCTCTCTCAATCTTTCTCTCTTTTCTCTATTCCTTCTCTGATTTACCTCTATTTCCATGTCTTTTCCGGCGTGTGGACATGTGGCTTAAAAGGGTGGGTGGATTACAGTGGGGCCTTCGGCCAGGCAGCCATTGCAGTGAAGGGCAAGATGAAGCCCGCTGCTCTTTGCAGCGTCCCTGGGCTGGCAGCTTCAGCCACCTGGCTCCCTTTGTGGCTCTGCCTACACAGCCATGGGGGAGTTTTTATACCAGGGCTGGTGGCAGGGGCGCTCTGAAGACTGCACTGGTCTTGAGGCATGGACAGCCAGGCCCAAGGGCACTTGGAACGAAGCTGTCTCAGCCGAGCCAGGCGAACGGCTGTGGCAGGGGGCAGTCAGGTGCTGACTGTCCCCTGGCTGAGGGAACTTCGCTCTGATTGCCCTCAGTCCTGCCCGCCCCTGCCTCAGCTGAGTCCCTGCCTTGCGTGGCACAAGCGCTGTGGTGAGGGTCTTGGAGCGCCCGCTGCAGCAGAGGAGCAGGGTCTCCTGGGCTGTTCTGCCAGTGCGGCCGCCTCCTCCTCCCCTGCTGCACCAACAAAGGACTTCCGCCCCTGGCCTTGCCTGTTGCAACTACTCTCTCACTACAGAAGAAAGTCAGGGCTTTGTTGCCCAGCTCGGCTGAGGCAGGGGCAGACAGGTCCAAGGGCGCTCAGAGTGAAGATTGAGTTCATGAAGTCTTTCCTGATACATTTTATGCTTAAGACCTTCCACCACTCTTGTAGCCCGTCTTTGGACCCGTTCAATTTTGTCAATACATTTTTGTAGGTGAGGTCTCCAGAACTGAACACAGTATTCCAAATGTGATGTCACCAATGCTCTATATAGCAGGATCACAATCTCCCTCTTCTTGCTTGTTATACCTCTAGCTGTGCAGCCAAGCATCCTACTTGCTTTCCCTACCGCCTGACTGCACTGTTCACCCATTTTGAGACTGTCAGAAATCACTACCCCTAAATCCTTCTCTTCTGAAGTTTTTGCTAGCACAGAACTGCCAATACAATACTCAGATTGAGGATTCCTTTTGCCCAAATGCATTATTTTACACTTGGAAACATTAAACTGCAGTTTCCATTGCTTTACCACTTATCTAGTAAAGCTAAATCATTTAGCATATTACAGACACTTCCATGAATATGCAGGGATGTGGTGCTGCTGCTCCTTGAAGGGAAGCCACCGGAGCTGCCTCAGCAGTTGCCGCCACCACCTCCCGCCCCACCTCGGGAGCATTCAATGCATAAGACGAACCCAATTTTTAAATATTTCGCGGTAAAAAGGTGTGTCTTATACACCAAAAAATACAGTACTTTTCCCAAGTAAATGAGAAAGACAATGGGATTACTCTGCTTTAGTGTTCATGAACATAATAGTGTTCATGATATCATGGATTTCACAACACAAAACACAACATCACTAACAATCAGCACCCAGATAAGAGAAGATTAATATCAAGATTAATACTAGACCAATAAGCAATAGCTCAACCAAGGAACTATCAATTCAAACAAGCTAATAGTAAACAACAGCCTAAACAAGGAACCACCAAGACCACTCCCACCAATACTGACAGGCAAGCCACTAGCATATAAACAGAGAACAAATCTCACACTCTTCTACCATTGATATTACTTAGTCAGGTAATAAACCTCTACAAGAAAACAACCAAGCTCAGAAACCATCAAGGATTACACAATCTTAACTATCAACGACACATTTAAATAATAATAATAATAATAATAATAATAATAATAATTTTAAATAATTTAAATAATTCCAGCCTCAAGTTGGAATGGGATTTTTTTATTTTAGTAAAACTTTTATCAGATATATGCATATGGCCTTTTACCAGCTCTGAGAATATAAATGATAGGGAATGAGAATTAATAAGAAAGTCACGGCTTTTGCTAAACCACCTGCTAATATTGTCCAGAAACAGAGATTGGTTAATATTCTCTTTACATTTATTGACTAATGTATAATGAACATGCTTACCTGAGTTGGCTGATCATCCAATAACCTTGGGGGGAAAAATACTCAGTTTACAAAAACATTGAAAAAATCCTAGTGAAAATAGATAGGATCATTTTCAATTGAGGAGTTGATAGCAAAGCTTTGGTTCAAATCAAAGATGTGAAGCTCGAAAAAAATTATTTGAAGATATATTTTGTCAGTTCCTTAAAGTTTCCCAACTTAATTCTGTTAATAAAATGATGTATTCCAACTCACCAATATACTGTGACTGATTTATTTCATGTTTTACAAATAAAGATGCTTTTATCTTCTCAGATGTGGATGCATTCATTAGGATATTCTTGGCTGTATGCAACAAGGATGATTTGTTGGATTATTAAGGGTATCCTTTTACATTTATATAGTCTGAAGATATCTTGCTGAATAACCTCCACAAAAGAATGGTTGGTGAATACAATTGTGATATTTGCCTGATATTCTCAGTAAGTAATAGTGATAATAACTCTGTTTGTTTCTCAAGAGGCTAACAATTATTCTAGTCATTTATTTATTTTATTTTATTAAATTTCTGGAATGGATTTTCAGAAAAGAAATTGAGATATTTCTTTTACTCCTTGTCCATAGCATTTGGGGTATTTGCCTCCATGCAATTCAATATTTATAATATCTAAAATCCTTGGGAGAGGTCATTTGGAAATCTGGACTGAGATATTTTTAGCATGGGATATCACACTATTCTGTCTCCACTTCTAAGCAACTGAAATGATGTAATCCCCTACAACAGAGTCAATCGGATCACAAATGAATATTTACTTCAAAAAATGTACTGGGATCTGACAACTGCACTGGAAAAATGCATACAAAAAAGTCTCTGCTGTGGAAGCATGCAGAATGTATATGCTAGGTAAAATAATATATGTTATAATTTAGTAAATTTAAGAGTACAAAAAAGTGAAAAAGATACAAAAGAGAGATTGAAAAATAAAACGTAAATAAAAACATTTCCTTCCATTAACCATTACAGGTAGTCCTTGACTTACAATCACATAGTGATTGTTTAAAGTTATTATTTAGCTGAAAAAGGTGACTTACGACAGTGAAGGGCTATCAAAAATTTTACTACCACACTGGGGGCGTGGCTTATGCAGGACACTCTGCATTTTCTTTCAACATCTTTCAGTGCGATTCAGTGCTCTGAATTTTTGCTACCCCACTGTGTTCCATCCCCTATCCGGGCAGTGGCCCACCCCTGCTTACAACCCATATCAGAAATTCTTATGGTTGCCCCCCCCCGCCATCATGTGACTGCACTTCAGGCACATAGCAACAGAGTTTCATTTATCTCTCATTTGTGTCAAGGGTGACACAGATTACAAAACAGCTAAGTAGTCTGCAAGCTCCAACTACTCAGGATATCACCTCCAATCCACAAACATCAACTAATCAGCATACAGTAGAACCCCGACTTACGAGACTAATTGGTTCCGGAAGGAGGCTCGTAAGTCAGAACGCTCGTATGACGAAACATTGTTTCCCATAGGAAACAATGTAAAGTCAATTAATCCGTGCAACAACAAAAAAACCCACTGCCGCCGAACGCGGAAGTTAGCGTTCAGAGACAGCTGCGAAGCGGCGCGCGTGTTTTAAAACATGGCAGCCGGCCTGGCAGCCGAGCCCCCCAGGCCGGCTGTGACGTTTTAAAACACGCGCGCCGCTTTGCAACTGTCTTCTGAAGCCGGAACGCTAACTTCCGCGTTCGGCTTCAGAAGACAGCTGCAAAGCGGCGCACGTGTTTTAAAACGTCACAGCCGGCCTGAGGGGCTTGGGGGGAAGCCCCCGAGCCCCCCAGGCCGGCTGCCACGTTTTAAAACACGCGGGATACGAGCGCCAAGGAGCTGTCTCCTGAAGCCGAACGCGGAAGTTAGCTTTCGGCTTCAGGAGACAGCTCCTTGGCGCTCGTATCCCGAATGTGAGCTTGGGAGGCGAACAAAAATGTCGCTCCCCTCCCAGCTCTTATCTCGAGTAGCTCGTAAGTAGAGCTGCTCGTATATCGAGGTTCCACTGTACATTAATTACATCAATGACCCCAGGTGTTACCCCACTGACTCACCAGGAAGTTTCAACACAACTTACAGCTGCTGAGCCAGCACTCCACACCCACCCACCAGTATTTTCAAGATACTAACCCGGGGTTTAAGATTTTTTTGCCTCTTCTTCCGAACTATTTTCACCTTACGAACCCGCCGCCCCTGCTGGGATACCCCACCTCTGGACTTCCGTTGCCAGGCAAAGGCTCCCCTCCATGGGAAACCCTACCTCCGGACTTCCGTGTTTTTGTAATGTTGCAGGGGAATCCCAGCATCGCAAAAACGGGCATTTCACTGGCAACGGAAGTCTGAAGGTGGGGTTTCCAAGCGAGGGAAGCCTCAGCGAAATCGCAGCATCGCAAAAACACCGAAGTTCGGAGGTGGGGTTTTGAGGACTTCGGTGTTTTTGTGATGCTGCGATTTTGTTTCATCTTACGAACTTTTCACCTTACGAACCTCGTCCCGGAACCAATTAAATTCGTAAGACAAGGTATCACTGTATATTAGATGATTGGAGAAGAAAAATGGGCTTTGGAAGAATATCTGGCGATGCACTGACGCTAGAATACTAGGAAGGCTTACTGAATACCAAAATGGCTTACAAGAAGGATCAAATGAAGAACAAAAAGTGGAATGGGAAGATAAGATATTACATGGCCATTAATAAACAAATAAACAGGTAAGGCAGATAATATCAAGACCTGACAGTGGCTAAGAACAGAAATATTGAAGAAAGAGACAGAAGACTGTAAAGGTCAAGCCTTAAGAACAATGGCATACAAAGTGAGAATAAAATAAACCTAGCTACAGATAGTAAATACTCCCTCTGACAGAAAGCTAAAGAAACAATGGATCAACTAGTTAATTGCTGCAAGAATATCATACAGATTTTATTTTTTAATTTTTAATTTTATTTTATTGATGTTGTCCATTACACAATGAGGGTTTTAGTGGGTCTACACATAGTAAAATACATAATGAAGGTTATAGAGGATATACTCATAGTAAAATGTACCTAAGAAAGAATAGAAGAGAAAATATAGAAATAAAATATATCAATGAAAGAATAGAAGAAGAGATATAGGAATAGAAGAAAGGTATAGGAAACATAGGAGAGCAATAGGACAGGGGACGGAAGGCACTCTAGTGCACTTATGCATGCCCGTTACTGACCTCTTAGGAATCTGGAGAGGTCAACCATGGACAATCTAAGGGTAAAGTGTTGGGGGTTTGGGGATGATACTATGGAGTCCGGTAATGAGTTCCACGCTTCGACAACTCTGTTACTGAAGTCGTGTTTTTTACAGTCAGGTTTGGAGCGGTTAATATTACATTTAAATCTGTTGTGTACTCTTGTGTTGTTGTGGTTGAAGCTGAAGTAGTCACCAACAGGCAGGACCAGGATTGAAAGTCTAGTCACGTAGGGTATTCTGTTTTGAGTGGAGGAGTGAAGAGCTCTTCTGGTGAAGTATCTTTGAACATTTTCAAGAGTGTTAATGTCTGAGATGCGATATGGATTCCAAACAGATGAGCTATATTTGAGGATGGGTCTGGCGAAAGTTTTGTAAGCTCTGATAAATAGTGAGAGATTGTCAGAGCAGAAGCTACGTAGGATTAGGTTTACAACTCTTGAAGCCTTCTTGGCTATGTTGTTGCAATGGGCTTTGGCACTTAAGTCTTTTGTTATTAGTACACCAAGGTCTTCAACTGAGTGGGAGTTATCTGTGATACACTATGTAATACAAATTTTGTTCCCAGCTTTTAAATGTTATATTCCAATTGCTTATGTCTAAAACAAATTAAAAATTGCTTACATTCTTCCTTATGTAGTGTTGTTTTAAAAAGGTGTATGATTTATTTTTCACACCAAACAAATAGGAATGCTATCCAAATTCCCAATTAAAGCCCACTATTGTCAATAATCTTCTGTCTCAGAGGATTATCCAGTCCTTAATCCAGGTCATGGCTTCGGCCTGTTGATATAATCTCCAGTTTGGTAACCCCATCCCTCCTCTTGTCCTGTGATCCTGTAGGTATCTTAATTTAATTCTAGCTTTCTTTTTGGCCCAAATGAATCTGTGAATTATTTTGTCTAGGGTATCAAAAAAGTTTTTGTTTAATTTAATAGCGGCCATTTGAAACAAATATAATAATATAATAACATTCATCTTTATTAAGGCAATTTTGCCAAGAAGTTGACGTTTTGCCCATTTTTCTAAGTCTGTTTTTACTTTTTGTATTACTACTCTGAGAGTACTTTTTCACTCTTGTCTTTATAAACTGGCCACATACATAGCAAAATGCGTCTGCTGGATGTATGCAACCTCTTGATGCCATCTAACTTGACTAAGTTGCTGTGTACTGCAGTGTTTCCCAACCTTTTTTGAGCCGCGGCACATTATTCATATTTTCAAAATTCTGGGGAACACTGAAGGGGGGGCGGGGGCGGGGCTAAAGAAAAGTTTGGACATAAAAAATCTCTTCCTCCATTTCACTCTATTTCTCCCTCCCTCTTTCTCTCTCTTCCTTCCCTTCTTTCTCTCTCTCCATCCCTCTTTCTTTCTTCCTCTTTTTTGCTCTTTCTCTCTCCCTCCTTCCCTCCCTCCATGTCTTTCCCTCTCCCTCCTTCCCCCTCTCTTTCTCTCTCTTGCTTTCTTTCCCTCTCTTTCTCTTTCTCTCTTTCTCTCATTCTCTCTCCCCTCCTTTTTCTCTCTCTCTCTTTCTCTCTCGTTCACCATGCCGGCAACAGAGAGAAAAAGAAAGAGAGAGAGAGAGCTGGAGAGAGAATGGAGGGCGCCGTTGTCTTCGCCTCCGCCCGCCGGCTCTGCAGCTAAGAGGCAACAGCAGCCATCAGCCTCCTCGCCCTCCCAGACGTTCCCAGCGCCCGGCCACGCGCCGCCTCCCGTTAGCCCGGCTGACCTTTCCCTGCTGCCGTTTTGTCTTCATGGCGCAAAGCCACACAGTCCCGGACTCCCGGATCGCTCGCTTTTCCGGCCAGCAAGCGCGGCGCGGCGCTTTCCTGGGCAGATGGCTTTGCTGACCGGAGAAGCGAGTGAGCGCCATGAAAACGGCAGCAGGGAAAGGTCGGCCGGGCTAACGGGAGGCGGCGCGCGGCCGGGCGCTGGGGACGTCTGGGAGGGCGAGGGGAGCCGGCGGGCGGAGGCGAAGACAACGGCGCCCTCCATTCTCTCTCCGGCAGCGAAGGAGAGGGGGCGGATCACGCCCCAATACAGGAGGCGGCGGCGGAGGAGGAGGAGGAGAGTGGGCGGATCGGACGGGCAATGGGGCAGGGCAGAGAAGCCAGGGGCGCGTTTGGCCAGAGGCACCGTGGGGAGGCAGGGGCGGCCGCGGCTCCCTTTACTCCTACTGCCGGACCTCCCCGCCCCTGCCTCCTTTTTCCCGCCTTCCTTCTTTGGGGCCCAGCCGGAAACAGCTGCATCGGGCAGTAGCCGGGGGATAGCTGCCTCCAGGTCGGAGGCACTGGCGGTCCGGCACTGGCAGTGCCCCGCCCACCTGGAGCTTCCTGCGGCACACCTGACCGTGTCTCGCGGCACACTACTGTGCCGCAGCACACCGGTTGGGAAACGCTGGTGTACTGTAAGGAAAAAGGATGTCTCTCCATACTTGATAAAAATTGTCTTTATTCCATGCAGTATTAAAGTACAAGAGTGTACTGAGGATTCAGCAGAGCAAGACTGATCACCCGGTACCAGAGTAACACACAATATATACAATTACATTCCTAAGCTCCTCCTGTAATGGGTGTGGGGTGAAGTGTGAATACTGTCGTTATCAGAATCTGAATAGATATTGAATTCACAACGGTCTGTCTAGGTCAATTCCCCTTTGTCTGTGATGGCCATTGCCCACTTACTAGGCAATCCCAATCAATTAGATCCTGTCTCTCTGTCTCTCAGGAAGGGCTATAGTGGCCCTATATAACTGTAGTTATGCAGCTACCTTCAATTCTATACAGTCTCAGAAAGTTCTAGATAACTCTGGACAGTTCTAGAAACTTCTTGATAGTTCTCACAATTCCAGAAGCTTCTTAAGTATCTTGAAATATTGCGAATATCCTTAAAAATAGATCAATTTCAAAATATCATTGTGCTGACCACAAAAGCAAAGTTTACAGAGAAGAATAACTTATTTCTATTCATTCAAGGTACAAACAGTCAGGAAAACACACTTAACAATTGGGAACAATTTTTTTAAAAAAAATTGTTAATTTGATTATTCAGTTCGTATTTGGAGTTCAGATTATTTTTCCCAATGTGTAGGACAGAGCATTTACTGGTTGAGATTTGGAGTTGCCATGTGTTAGACCACTCAGAAACAGAGTCCAGGTCTTTTTGGAGAGTAGTTGTGTTATCGGTGGTATTGAAGAGTTTTACATTGTCGGCAAAGAGGACACAGTTGCTTGTGATGTAGTCGCAAAGGTCATTGATGTAGAGAATGAAGAGCGTTGTTCCCAGTACACTACTTTGGGGATCACCGCTTTTAACAGGGACGGGGGTGGATATGGTGCTTCCTATTTTGATCACTATTTTGACCACTAGTAGCGAGGGTTTATAAGTAGTGTTGGGCGAACCCGACAAAGTTCGGGTTCAGCGGGTTCAAACGAACTTGCTGTCGGAGTTTGTGTAGGTTCGCTGAACCTGAACCTGAACCCGAACCCCTCTGGCCTGGCAGGAGGTGAAGCGCTTGGGGGGAGGCAGCGATGGGCTACGAGCCGGAACGTTAAATTGCCCTAGCTGCCGCGGCTCGTAGGTTCTTGTGGCAGAACCTGCCTCTTGAGCCGTCTTGCCCAGCGGGAGGCATAGCGCTGGAGGAGGGGGGGGGTTAGGCTCCATCTAACCAGCGATAGCTGGGAACCACCGAAAATGCCTGCCCCTAGTTCTCTCTCATTTCAGCGGCTCCCGGCCATCGCCCGCTTGATGGAGCCTGACACCTCCCCCCCCAGCGCTTTGCCTCCCACCAGGCCAGAGGGGTGGGGAGGCAGATTCTGCTGCAAGAACTTACAAGCCGCAGCAGCGAGCACAATTTAATGTTCTGGCTCATAGCCCATCACTGCCTCCCCCCAGCGTTTCACCTCCCGCTGGGACAGAGGGTTAGGGAGGCAGGTTCTGCTGGGCCGGCTTCTGAGGATCCTGGCGGGCAGCTTCAAGCGGGCGATGGCTGCAAGACTCCCCCTCCCGCCCACTTTCTGCTTGAAGCTGCCAGCCGGGATCCTGAATAGCCGGCCGGCAGAATCTGCCTCTCCACCCCTCTGGCCCAGAGGGAGGCAAAGCGCCGGAGGAGGGTTGTCAGGCTCCATCAAGCGGGCGATGGCCCTGCCCCTTGTTCTCTCTCGTTTCGGCAGCTCCTGGCCATTGCCAGGGGAACAAGAATGCATAGGCTAGCTGAGGGGAAGGAGGTAGGCCCCTGGGGGCAAAGGAGGTAAAGGGGATGGCTCTGTGCTGGATTAGAAGCTTCACACCAAAGGTTTTAAAATCTCCCAATATCACCTGAGCAAGTGCATGCGCATACACACACACTCCTCTCTCCTCCCTCCCTTTTTCTCTCATACTCCTCCCCTACATATACATACACACACATTAGGAGACCGCCCACCACAGAACTAAGATCCCATTCTTAATGAGTCTGGGGGCTGAGCTTGCCTCTGCAAAAATGAAGTCAGCCAAGCTCCCTGATGTGCCCCTAGGAGAACAGGCAGTTGGTGGTGCCGGAGGATCCTTTCTCACACACATCTCCTCTCCCAAGGTACTTGTGTGCAATCCCGCTCAAAAAGCATCCCTAGTCTTCTCAACTTCATGGTTTTGTGCCACGATGCAGGTGAGGTGGACCCAATGCCAAGGTGCCATTTAAGAAAAAAAGGTGAGAGGCTGGGTGTGTGCATGAGAAGGAAGATGTCCCTGAAGTCTAGGGCAGAGCTAAGGTCGTAAGGGTATTGGGAGGTCTCCCTCCTATTCTCTTCCCTCCACCAAAACAAAATGAAAAACCTCCACAAATCTCTCTTCTTCCTTTCCTTTCATTCTCTTTCCTTCTTTCTTCTCCTTCTCTTTCCTCTTCTTTCCTCGCCTCTCCTCCACTTCTTTCCTTCCTTTCCTTTTCTTCCTTTTCTTCTTTTCCTTTCTTTCTCTTTCCTCTTCACCCTGGGAAGCGGCCTCCTCCTCTTGTGACAGTCTGGAGCAGACGGCAGGCTCAATGCCCTGAGACGATTTTTCAGACAGGCGCAGGGCTCAGGCAGGGGTCGATGTGGGCGTCCTGCTTCAGGTCCCACTTGGGCAATGGGTAGAAGCAGCTCTTCAGCTGAAGCCTTCAGCCAGGGAGCAGTCTGGCCACTTCTCGAGGTGGAGGATCTGTTCCATTGCACGGAGGGTCAAGGTGCACTCGGGGGACTTTGCGGGCTCAGCTTCTGCAGCTGCTGCTTGCGGGTCCATTGAGTCCGGCATCACAGCCTCCTGCAGGCGAGAGGTGGTCAGGCATGTGGGGACGTCGCAGGGGGGAGGGGCGGGCCTAACTCTCCAACTCCTGCAACTGCTTGTCCAACACTGGGACTCCCCATTGGAACGTGTGGCCACCAGCCCAGTCAGCCGCGCTTGGCTCAGCCTCCTTCTTTTCTTTCCTTTCTTTCCTTTCTTTCCTTTCTTTCTCTTTCCTCTTCTTTCCCCTCCTCTCCTTTCCATTTCTTCTTTACTTCTTTTCTTTCTTCCTTTCTTATCGCTAGCTCCCTTTCTTTTTTTCTTTCTCTTCTATTCATCTCGGCGGTGGGAGAAGAAAGTGGCTGGCGCCCCTAGTGGCCCTTTGGCTCCAGGGCTGGGCAGCAACGTTGGCAGCACATGTGAATGGAGCAGTGAGGGAAGCGGTGGAGGTGGGGGCCAACCAGTTATTTCTTTATATATTTCTTTTCTTTTTCTTTGATTTGTTCTTTCTTTCCTTTTTTCCTCTTTTCCTGCAGTTCTTGTTATTCTTTGCTCTTTTTCTAAGTTTAGCTTCTATTAATTTTTATTACTATAATTAAAATTCTTAATAAAATATATTTTAAAAGCTCAAAAGCATTGATAATAACTAGACTGCAATATTTAGAAAATAAATAAAATATTGATCTGAAAACAATTGTGAATATTTTGATGCTCTTGCCATCTGCAGAAAAATTGACAGCATAGACTAATAAATGAATACCAATCGACTTGGCCTGCATGAGCTGTATTCATAATAAGGGAGGCAAGAGAAATCAATGTATTGAAGGGTATATAAAAGTGTGTGTTGTTTTTAATCTACAAATGCTTTTTACTATCCAACAGAATTTTATAAATAATGTAAAGCATACAATATGGTATTGTTGAATTTCTTTCTAAAAGCAAAGATAATTAAGTATTTAAAAAATTATACACTATTGAAGTGTTTCCTAAGTGGTACAAAAATTCTAATTGGGCATCTGTGTGTGTGTGTTTTGTGTGAGTGTATGTGTGTTTCTATATATGAATTTTATTTCATAAATTTCCAATGCAAGTATCTAAGAAGAGTTTAAAGTTCATATTTTGAAAATGTATTTAATTTAAATGTTTGTTGAATTTGCTACTCTTAAAATTATTTTTGTAGTATTTTCAGGTGTTCTACAATAAGTTCATTTACGGTTATTTGGAAAGGCGGTTCATGAAACAGTTAAAGCTTTGAAATTGGTAGCTGAACATTTATTATAGAAAAGGACAAACAGATGATTGCAGAATTCACTGAAGGGGACTACCAAAGCATCAAGACTTTGGAAAGAAATTAAAGCTCCATGAAGAGGAACTGTGGTTGAGTACTGAAGCAATAGCTGAAGTCAGAGTGATTGAGACAACAACCATGCCAAGCAATATAGGGACAAGATATCAAGAGACAATGACTGGCTTGTTTAACCAGTGATAAATGGAACTACCAACATAGAAACCAACTATCCTACCAACAGAAGAGAAACTATAGTAAGCAGAGAGAAACCAAATACAGTACAGTGATACCTTGTCTAACGAACCTAATTGGTTCCAGGACGAGGGTCGTAAGGTGAAAAGTTCATAAGATGAAACAATGTTTCCCATAGGAATCAATGGAAAAGTGATTAATGCGCGCAAGCCCAAAATTCACCCCTTTTGCCAGCCAAAGCGCCAGTTTTTGCGCTGGTAGGATTCCTCTGAGGCTCCTCTCCATGGGAAACCCCACCTCCAGATTTTGCGATGCTGCAGGGGAATCCCAGCAGGGGAATCCCACCAGTGCGAAAATGGGCACTTCGGCTGGCAATGGAAGTCCGGAGGTGGGGTTTCCCAGCAAGGGAAGCCCCAGCGAAATCGTAGCATTGCCAACCTCTGCTGGGGCTTAAGAGCCAAAGCTGGGCTGGCTTTAGCCCTAATCCTGCCTTAACGGGGTTAAGGCTCCTTTAACCCCAGCCTACCATCGAGCCAGAGCAGCGAAGGAAGTGAAGGAAGCTTTCCTCTTCCCATTTGCTCTCTATATGTCCTCCAGTTTTAATGGACGGCTTCTAAGCTGTCCTCTTCCCCATTTGCTCTCTATGTGTCATCCAACTTTCACAGAGGGTTTCTAAGGTTTCCTCTTCCCCATTCTCCGTGAAAGCTGGAGGACACGTAGAGAGCAAACAGTGAAGAAGAGGAGAGCTTATAAACCTTCCCTGAAAGCTTGAGGACACGTAGAGAGCAAACAGTGAAGAAGAGGAGAGCTTATAAACCTTCCCTGAAAGCTTGAGGACACATGGAGAGCAAATGGGGAAGGGGAGAGCTTATAAACCCTCTGTGAAAGGTTGAGGACACATAGAGAGCAAACGGTGAAGAAGAAAGATTATAAACACTCCGTAAAAGCTTGAGGACACATGGAGAGCAAACGGTGAAGAGGAGAGATTATAAACCCTCTGTGAAAGATTGAGGGACACATGGAGAGCAAACAGGGAAGAGGAGAGCTTATAAACCCTCCGTGAAAGGTTGAGGACACGTGGAGAGCAAACGATGAAGAGGAGAGATTATAAACCTTCTGTGAAAGCTTTAGGACACATAGAGAGCAAACGGTGAAGAGGAGAGATTATAAATCCTCCCTGAAAGCTTGAGGACACATGGAGAGAAAATGGGGAAGAGGAGAGTTTATAAACATTCCCTGAAAGCTGCAAGATACATGGAGAGCAAACAGAGAAGAGGAGAGTTTATAAACCCTCCGTGAAAGCTTGAGGACACAAAATTCAATCAATACAGTATTTTTTTTTTTAAAGAAAGAAATATTCAATTAAAATATAATTAAAAGTAACAACTAGTTTGTATATTGGATCATTATGGGAATGGTTAAGTTTTCTTTCAATGGTTTCATTTAGTCCTAAATATCAAATTTTATATTCTCACTCATCCCATTTACATATTTTGTTTCTATTCAATCTTGTCTGATTCTTGGAGATTGCCAAGAATTGTGATTTTCTTGGCACGATTTTTCGTAAGTGGTTTGCCATTGAGGATAGGAGAGAAGTGACTGGCCCAACCACCTAGTTGGCCTTGTGCCCAAGATGGAAACTCAATTCCTGGTTTCTAGCCTAATGCCATGGATCATTATTAAAATATTTATTTTGGTGCTTTCATTTAGTCTTAAATACCAAATTTATAGTCCTATTCATAAATACTACTACTGGTATATAACATTTATGAACATAAATATGATTTAGGCTGCAAAGAAAAAGCATTAAGTATATTATCTTGAAATGATTGATCCTTAAGCAGTCTGTTGATGTCAGAATAATTGCTGTTGGGTAAGAAACATGGTCGCAGAACTCTAGATTCAAAAATAGCAGCCATAGTTGAAGATATATAAATAGAAAGAAGTGCAAATATATATTTTACCTGTATTCATCTTGATAAATATACCATAAGAAACAACTCATATCTGCCCTGATATGTAAGTAGCGTTCCTCTTCAGGCACTGCCTATAAAAGGAAAAATATGAATTATTTCTTTTTTTCATAGTGTGAGAGTTATCCAAAATGTTTCACGAAGCTGCCAATTCTGTAGCACTGAAAGGGTGACACTCTATAACCAACTGCTGCCTGCTTTTTCTCAATAAAGCAGAATGTTTTTAATAAGAGATTCAACTATCTTTGTCACCAAACAATAGCCATTTATATTTCAGGAAAGCATAGAAACATAGAAGACTGACGGCAGAAAAAGACCTCAAGGTCCATCTAGTCTGCCCTTATACCATTTCCTGTATTTTATCTTAGGATGGATCTATGTTTATCTTAGGCATGTTTAAATTCAGTTACTGTGGATTTACCAACCACATCTGCTGGAAGTTTGTTCCAAGCATCTACTACTCTTTCAGAAAAATAATATTTTCTCATGTTGCTTTTGATCTTTCCCCCAACTAACCTCAGATTGTGTCCCCTTGTTCTTGTGTCTAGTTTCCTATTAAAAACACTTCCCTCCTGAACCTTATTTCACCCTTTAACATATTTAAATGTTTCGCTCATGTTCCCCCTTTCCCTTCTGTCCTCCAGACTATACAGATTGCGTTCATTAAGTCTTTCCTGATAAATTTTATGCTTAAGACCTTTCACCATTCTTGAAGCCCGTCTTTGGACCCGTTCAATTTTGTCAATATCTTTTTGTAGGTGAGGTCTCCAGAACTGAACACAGTATTCCAAATGTGGTCTCAACAGCGCTCTATATAGTGGGATAACAATCTCCCTCTTCCTGCTTGTTATACCTCTAGCTATGCAGCCAAGCATCCTACTTGCTTTTCCTACTGCCCGACCACACTGTTCACCCATTTTGAGACTGTCAAAAATCACTACCCCTAAATCCTTCTCTTCTGAAGTTTTTGCTAACATAGAACTGCCTATACAATACTCAGATTGAGGATTCCTTTTCCCCAAGTGCATTATTTTACATTGGGAGACATTAACGTGCAATTTCCATTGCTCTGACTATTTATCTAGTAAAGCTACATCATTTACCATATTACAGACACCTCCAGGAATACCAACCATATTGTACACTTTAGAGTCATCGACAAATAGGCAACCCTTCCCTACCAAACCTTCCGCTATGTCACTCACAAACATATTAAAAATAATAGGACCCAGGACAGACCCTTGTGGCACACCGCTAGTAACCAGGCTCTGCTCAGAATACTCGCCATTAACAACAACCCTCTGATGTTTACGCTTCAGCCAGCTACAAATCCACTGAACTATGCAGGGATTAAGTTCACTAACCCTATCAGCTCTTTATGTGGAACTGTATCAAAGGCTTTGCTGAAGGCAATATCCACTGCACCGCCTTCATCCAACACCTTTGTGACATAGTCAAAGAAATCAATGAGATTAGTCTGACATGATTTGCCTTCAGTAAAGGCATGCTGATATGGGTCCAATAAGTTATTGTTTTTTAGTTGCTGATTTATGCTCTTTTTGAGTAGAGTCTTCATCATTTTAACTACAACTGATGTCAAGCTAACTGGCCTGTAGTTACCAGCTTCTTCTCTACTGCACTTCTTGTGGATAGGCACAACACTGGCCATTCTCCAATCCTCAGGAACATCTCCTGTTAACAGGGATTGGTTAAACAAATCAGTCAGTGGGGTAGCAATGACAAATCTGCGTTCTTTAAGAACTCAGGGGTGGATGCCATCTGGACCCATTGCCTTATTTATCTTTAAGCGTTCAAGTTCTTCTAAGACATCAGCCTCTAAGATCACTGGAGCTGAATCCGTACAGCTGGAAGCAATGCTATATCCATCTATATTGTATTGTAAGGTACCTTTTGTGAAAACAGAAGTAGCTATTGAAATGGTCAGCGACCTCCTTACTCCCATCAATGTATGTATTATACCCAGTACTAAGCTTTGTGATGCTGCAGTTTTTCTTCTTTCTATCACTAATATATCTGAAGAAGGTTTTATCCCCCTTCTTTACAGATTTGACAATTTCTTCCTCTTTTGAGGCTTTAGCAGCATATATTATCTGTTTTGCCTCCTTCTGTCTCATTTTATACATCTCTCTGTCAGCTATACTTCCAGACTCTTTATACCTCCTATAGGCAGCCTTTTTTTCATTGACTATAGCCCTTACATCATGGCTAAACCATAGCGGTTTCTTCTTCCTTTTACCTTTAGTTATTTGCCTTACATACAGTCCAGTGGCTTTTAAGATGGCCTTTTTTAATACAGTCCACTGGGTGCTCGCTCCTGCCATTTTATCCCTCCCATTTAATTTATTATTTAAATATTCCCCCATTGCATTAAAATTTGTTTTTCTGAAATCCAATACTTTGGTTGCAGTATAGAATTGCTCACAATCAGTTTTTACATTAAACCACAAACATAGATGGTCACTGCAACCTAAATTTTCTCCCACCTTAACCTCTAAAACCCGGTTCCCATTCGTAAAAGCTAAATCTAGAATATTCTCCCCTCTAGTCGGTGTCTTAACCAGCTGCACCAGAGCTGCTCCTGTAAAGGCCTCTACTATATTCTTACGTTTGCATGCCATTTGGGTAATTTCATCCACCATCTTGTTGTCATATTCCTCAGATTGCCCTGGAGGCCTATAGATCACCCCAAATTTAATGACAGAACCTTCTTTAGTTTGCATGCAAACCCAGAGAGTGTGCAGATCTTTACACATATTTTGAATTAGTGTTGTTTTTAAACTTTCCTTAACATAAATGGCTACTACACCTCCCCTTCTCTCTATTCTATCCTTCCTATACAATGTATATCCTGGTATGGATATTTCCCATTCATTAGACTCCTTAAACCATGTCTCAGTTATGGCAACTAGACCCAAATTATCTCTAGATATTATGACCATTAACTCAAATAGCTTGTTGCTCGAGCTTCGAGCATTCGTGCACATTACCCGAAGAAAATTATTATCATTATTAGTTTGCCCCTTGTCATCAACAACTACATCTATTTTATTTACAGCTCCCTTTTCATATGCTTCAAGAAACTGATTTATGCTCATTGGTCGGGGACAGAAATCATCCACATCACTTACATCTCTGTCCCCTTTACCTAGTTTAAATGCCTGTCCAAAAAAAGTTCTGAACTCCTCACCGAGCACCTGGGTACCTCTGTATGATGGATGCAAACCATCCCTCTTAAACAACTCCCTATTATACCACCTATTGACATCATGACTTACATAGCCAAAACCTTCAGCTTTACACCACTGCCTTAACCACACATTAAACTCTCTGATACAAGTTGTTTTATCCTCATGAACCACAGACCGGTAACACCCCTCCAAGATGGCGATTTAGGCAGATGTTTAGACAGAGAGTGGGAATCTAAGTTTGAAGAAAAACATTAAAAACATTGGAATCCTGGTATTAGAGTTACCAGAGTTACAATGCAATTAGTTAGACAGACTTAATAATATCCAGAACCAACCAACAAACAGAAACTGTCCAGCCATGAGGAATCTCAACCACGAGGCAACCGAAACCTACCAGACAAAGGCAAGACAGAAAAGTATCTTCAAAGCCATCAACCATCTATATGTAAAGATCCTGCGTGAAAGTCGAAAGTAACAGGACTCCGGAGGTTCAACTGACTGTGATTGATCCCTACTGCCCTTAGAACCCCAATCAACACCAGCGCACCCCCGGACCACCACCCCCAGCAAATTAACCCCAGCGATCTGCCCGTGCACCATCAGCCTGATCCAGCCCAGCCTGTCCAATCTCCAGCTGATCTATCCGAAGCGGCAGCATAGCCTCTTATAACTTTTAATTCGCCTGATTTATAGATAAGACATCCAAAGCTTCTAACTTTTAGCAAAAGCGAAAAGAGTCTTTTACTCTGCATTGCCCGATCCCCAGCTGAGCCATCCCGAAGCCTCTAGTAACTTTCAAATCGCCCGACTCCAAGCTGAGCCATCTCAAAGCTTCTAACTGACTCCCAGTTAAACACTTCAAAGCTTCCAGCTTTTAGCAACAGCGAAAGGAGTCCAGCCGGTTTCGAGCTCCAGGCAACAGCGAAAGGAGCCCAGCCAGTAATGGAAGGGCTCATTCCCAGCCGAGCTGGCCTTAAGATTTAGCAATAGCGTTAGGAGCCCAACCAGTGGCTGAAGGACTCTGAAAGCGCCCGATTCAAAATCACCTGATTCCACAGTGTAAATACTCAGCTGCAGCAATGACAGGAGCCCAGCTGTTGGTGGAAGGACTCCGAAAGTGCCGTTCCCCAGCTGAGACATTCAGAAGCTTTTAGCACCGGAAATTCTCAGCAGAGCCATCCCAAAGCAGCAGCCTAGCCGGTTGCATAAAACTCTGGAAAACACCCGCTCTCCAACTGAACAAAGAAAGTATACAATTACAAATAAACATAATAATAAAGAAAGAAAGCCCATCAAGCCAGGACTCATTCTGGATTTCCAAATTCCTGCTGATCCTGATTTTCCTGCAACCCTCTCTTACACCGGAGGTCAGCCAACATTTAAAGAAACAGTCCACGTGGCTCCCTGGGGTAACAATAGACCACTGCCCCTGTTTGTGCATGAACCATCCCAAGAAACAGAAATAAATTGGGAAACGTAGTTAAAGCTTCTTGACATACTAACTCAACTGTAAAAAAAAAAAGCTAAATCTTCCTAACACTCTAACACAACAATACCTATCATTAACCATGCCAAACAAAAAATCACAAACCCTCACATACCAACACCCTCAAATGGATGATACCTCTAACAAAGATAACATTTGTTACAAATGCAGTAAATCCATCAATGGTATAGAAGAATACAACAAATACCAGATATGCCTAAACTACGCCCATAACACCTTCCTGGAAATAAACAAAAACTTAACCAATTTCCTTCAAAAAGTTTCCACCTGCCTTCATTTTTGCCCTACATGTCTACCCAAACTTAAGGAACTGATCATCATGTCCAATAATTTTCTCAATCTTGACTCAACCTTATCTGCACAAAAAGATTACACTGAATCTATGGAAGCCCATATCGAAGCAAGAATACAAGCATGCTTCACATCCTTGGACAATAAAATCACAACACAGGCAAAAAGAAATTCAATAGACCTAAATCCCACTTCAATACAACAACAAAACCCTCAACCAATAACCCATCATCCACTACCACCACCATATGATCAACCACATCAACCACCTCCTCATCAACACACCAATCACCCAAATAACATATCCCTACTAATCAAAGAAACTCTTGAAAGAGAACAAAAACATAATAAAGCCATCATATTTGGATTAGAAACCACTAATGAACCTGATATCAATAAAATTCGCAATACAGTACATTACACCAAAATACCCGAGCTCCATACCTTACTAAAAACTGCCAAATACGACATCATATTTATATGCGAAACATGGTTAAACGTATCTCTCCCCAACTCCATTATTACATTAATGACTACCACATTTTCCGAAACATGAAGAGGAAGTAGAGTTGCAATCTTCTATAAAAAATCACTCAACCTAAAGGAAATCCAAATTAAACAAGATCTTTACCTTCCAAAAACTATCATATGTGAACTAACCTCAGTCACCACACTCTGCTTCCTCCTATTTTACAGAGCCCCTGACTACGACATCTCACATGTGAACAAGCGAACCACGCTACTAACGTGGGCAACCTCCTACCAACATCCTCTTATATTTCTTGGCGATTTAAATCTACCATATGTTAACTGGTCCCTAAATGAATGCACAACTGAACCCATTCACTCAACCCTCTACAATGCTATCACTAGTCTAGGACTAGTGCAACTAGTTACAGACAACACCAGACTCAACAACTGCGTAGACCTCATCTTCTGCAACAGTTTACACTCAATTTATGGACTCAAAGTAAAAGAACCCTTTTCCAACAGCGACCACAGCACAATCGACTTTTGCCTCAATGTACTTCCTTAAATAAACAACTCCAAGAACAAGACAACCAATTTCAACTTTAAAAAGGTCAACTATAAAAACATAGAATCTTATCTCTCATCTCTTGACTGGACCACAATATTCTCCGGATATATCACTGTAAATGACTATTACAATATATTTTTGCTCGAGATCCAAAGAGTCATAAAATTATATGTACCTCTAATATTCACCAAAACCAAGAAAAATAAACTACCCATAAAAATAAGAAAGTTACAATCCAAAAAAAGATTACTCTGGCATAAAAATAAAACAGGTCATGTTGCAAACTTTAAAAAGCGCTATAAAAATTTATGTCATCAAATAAAGACTGAATGTACCAATTATCACATTAATCAAGAAGAAAACCTCCTACATACAAAATCAACTCGTGCCTTCTATAACTCTGTAAACAAACTCAAAGACTCTAGATCCATCCCACCCCTTAAAGGACCTAATGATAAAGAGTATAACAATGAAACAATTAAAGCCAACCTCTTTAACACCTTCTTCAGCTCTGTCTTTGTTAACAGCAATGGCTCATGCCCAGCATTTCCTAGTCGCAACTCAATTAACTTCAATGATCTAATGCAAATTGAATTTACAGAGGAAAATGTTAAAAAATCATTACACGACCTAAAACCTTCCCTTTCTATCAGAACAGACGGACTATATGCATACTTCTTAAAAAAGCTCTCCTCAACCCTGGCTAAACCTCTAAGCATAATTTTCGAAATATCTTCTACAACTAGCTCCCTACCTAAACTTTGGTCTCTAGCCACAGTCATTCCTATCTTCAAAAAAGGTGATCCAAGCAATATTGAAAACTACAGACCAATCTCCCTGACTTGTGTCACTTGCAAAGTCATGGAATCCATCATAAACCAATCCATTACACTTCATCTTGAAACTAATAACCTACTTTCCAACAAACAATTTGGTTTCAGGAAAACATTATCCTGCAATCTGCAACTCTTACACTGTAAAAACATATGGACTACCCAATTTGATCAGGGTCAATCAATAGATGCAATCTATATAGACTTTTGCAGAGCCTTTGACTCAGTAGTTCATGACAAACTTCTTCTGAAACTAAAATCCTATGGCATCTCTGGACCTCTGCATGATTGGATTTCAGCATTCCTGTCCAACAGACAACAAGTGGTGAAAATAGGTAATGCCATATCTAATCCTGCTCCAGTTAACAGTGGTGTCCCACAAGGCAGTGTTTTAGGACCTACTCTCTTTATGCTCTACATAAACAATTTCTGTGACAATATGACAAGTAATTGTGTTCTCTTTGCTGATTATGTTAAACTATTTAATACTACTGACAATACTTCTACCCTTCAAAAGGACCTTGACAATAGAGCTGAATGATCTAACAACTGGCAACTTCAAATCTCTGCCAACAAATGCTCCGTCCTACACATTGGTAAAAAGAATCTGAATACTAAATGCATACTTGGTAAAACTGAACTAACAGAGGACCCTCACTCAGTCAAAGACCTTAGAGTACTAGAGCCCACTGTAACAGCATTGCCAAAAAAACATTAAGAATTGTAAACCTAATCTTACGTAGCTTCTTCTCTAGAAACACTGATTTATTAACCAGAGCATACAAAACATTCGTCAGACCTATTCTAGAATATAGCTCACCTGTTTGGCATATCAGATATTAATACAATCGAAGGAGTCCAGAAATACTTCACAAGAATCCTTCACTCCTCCTCACGTAACAAATTACTCTACTCCTCCAGACTTCAAATACTAAATCTAGAAAATTTACAACTATGTTGTCTCCAAACTGATTTAACTGTTGTTCATAAAATCATACATCATAATGTACTCCCTGTCAGTGACTACTTCACCTTTAACAACAACAACACAAGAGCATGTAATAGATACAAACTGAATGTAAATCGCTCCAAACTTAACTGCAGAAAATACGATTTTAGCAACAGAGTGGTCACCACCTGGAACTCATTACCTGACTCGGTTGTTGCTTCCCCCAACCCCAAAATCTTCAACCTTACATTATCTACAATTGACCTCTCCCCTTTTCTAAGAGGTCTGTAAGGGGCGTGGATAAGTGCACTTATGTGCCTAATGTCCCTGTCTTACTGTCTTATTATCCTTTCTATTACTACATTCTACTTATGTTATGTTATGTTATGTTAATATGTACTATAATACTATACTTGTTTGACAAATAAATAAAATAAAATAAAATAATAAAATAAAATAAAAATAAACACCTCTGAGAAAGTCACTGAATCAGTTATTCTGCCCAGCTCCATGCTTAGGCATTGGAAATCTCTTTTTACTACATTAACATTTCTCTGGGACAAATCATTTGTGCCAAGATGCACCACCACATCAACGTTATTACCTTTACTCACAGCCTTGACAATATTTGTAATCCGCCTCCTGTCCCTGCTAGCAGTGGTCCCAAATCAACACCTCTAACAGTTGAGTCACCCACAAGAAAAGCAGAACTTTGTCAACCATAATAATAAATAAACATAACTCTACCTGTGCTTCTGATTTCTTTCATTTCAGAGCCTTTGATTTCATCATAAAAACACAACAAAGTTATACAGTCATATATGTATTCATAATATTTTAAAATAATTGAGAACTTACTCCAGTTTTAAGTAATGGTTGAACTTTATGATTACCAGGAATTGTACAAACCAGTGATGCATGTGGTCTCCTAAAGCAAGGGGGGAGGGAGTATCATAATTAAGTGAACAACACATCTTTACTTATAAGATTTTCCTGACAGTTTGCTAAATTCCAATACGGTAACTAATGTAATTACAAAATGCTGGAAGTAAGTATTTTATAGCATCTTGCAATTTTGTGGAAGTGCAGTACAAAACATACATAAGGAACTTCACTCATTATGTTAATATAATACCTGATTTTTCAGTTCAATATGTTGTGTGAATTAAATACAGTGGTACCTCAAGATACGAACCCCTCGTCTTACGAACAACCCGAGATACGAACCCGGGGTTCAGAAATTTTTTGCCTCTTCTTACGAACTTTTTTTGTCTTACGAACGCCAAACCCGAACTTCCGGGTTCGGCGTTTGAGAGGCTGCTGGGAAGCCCCCCGGCTGTTTTAAAAGGTGACAGCCGGGCGGCGGGGCTTCCCAGCGGCCTTCCGAACGCCGTTCGGCAAAAGTTCGGGTTTGGGAGGCCGCTGGGAAGCCGCACTATGACAGGTAGGGGAAGCGGTGTGGAGCAATGGGAAGCTGAAGCCGCCGGCGGTTTGAGCCTCCCTTTGCCCCACGCTGCTTGGCCCTGCCTGTTGTCCTGGGCGAAGTGCTGGGGGGAGGGAGTCAGTAAGGTCCTCCTGCTCCCCCCCCAGCCAGGGCGGAGCAGTGTGGAGCAAAGGGAGGCTGAAACCGCAGGCGGCTTCAGCTTTCCATTGCTCCCCGGGCGGCGGCAGACCGCCTTTGTATTTTTGGCTGGGTGGGGAAGCAGGAGGCGCAGGATCGGGCCGGCGTGGGGCGAGGCAGCAGGTCAGCATCCTGGGCGGGCGGGCGGCGGGGGAGGAGGCGGGGAAGCCTCTTGCAGCAGCTGCCACTGCTGCCGGCTATCCCCGCCGCTCGCCCATGGCCGGCAGAAGATCGCTCTTGCCCGGCTTCCCCGCGAGGCAGCAGGTCAGCATCCTGGGCGGACGGGCGGCGGGCGAGGAGGCGGGGAAGCCTCTTGCAGCAGCTGCCACAGCCACCGGCTTCTGCGCCGCTCGCCCATGGCCGGCAGAAGATCGCTCGTGTCCGGCTTCCCCGCGAGGCAGCTGGTCAGCATCCTGGGCAGACGGGCGGTGGGCGAGGAGGCGGGGAAGCCTCTTGCAGCAGCTGCCACAGCCACCGGCTTCTGCGCCGCTCGCCCATGGCCGGCAGAAGATCGCTTGTGTCTGGCTTCCCCGCGAGGCAGCAGGTCAGCATCCTGGGCAGACGGGCGGCGGGCGAGGAGGCGGGGAAGCCTCTTGCAGCAGCTGCCACAGCCACTGGCTTCTGCGCCGCTCGCCCATGGCCGGCAGAAGATCGTTTTTGTCCGGCTTCCCTGCGAAGCAGCAGGTCAGCATCCTGGGCGGGCGGGCGGTGGGCGAGCGGCGTGGAAGCCGGCGGCTGTGGCAGCTGCTGCAAGAGGCTTCCTCGCCCGCCGCCCGCCCGCCCAGGATGTTGACCTGCTGCCTCACGGGGAAGCCGGGCAAGAGCGATCTTCTGCCGACCATGGGCGAGCGGCGCGGAAGCCGGTGGCTGTGGCAGCTGCTGCAAGAGGCTTCCCCGCCTCCTCGCCCGCCGTCCATCCGCCCAGGATGCTGACCTGCTACCTCGCGGGGAAGCCGGGCAAGAGCGATCTTCTGCCGGCCATGGGCGAGCGGCGGGGAAACACTGGGGTGGGGGGGCTGTCGGGACACCCCCCACCCCAGCACTTTGAATCCCACCGGCCAAGAGCACTCGGGCAGCAGCTTCTGCCAGACACGGGCAATGAGCGGGACAGAAGGGCGGGGAGAATCAGGAGGCTCCTTTGGCGGCTGGGGGCTGCCTGGCTTTGTGATTTTGGCTAGGGGGGGAGTGAGTTAGGAAGGTCCTACTTCTCCCCCCCCAGCCATAAACTCAAAGTCTGTCTCCGGCCACACGGTTTAGCCAGGAGAGGAACGGCAAAGTGACTTGGAGGAATGGGAAGTCCAAACCGCCCGGTTTCAGCTTTCCATTCCTGCACGTCACTTCGCCGCTCCTTTTGGCTGGGGGGGGAGTTAGGAAGGTCCTACTTCTCCCCCCCCAGCTGGCGGCAGCGCAACAAAGATAGGCATTCGCTTTCCTCCCGCCCACCGCCGACTGACCGTGGGCTCCTTCCCGAGCTCCCTTCCTGAGCCACCCGTTCTCTCTCCCCCCCCCTCGCCCCTTCGCCTCCCTGTGTTCGTAGGAGAAGTGCTGGGGATTGAGGCAAGACAGCCCTTCTACTCCTCACCAGCACTTCTCCTAGGAACACAGGCAGGCGAAGGGGCGAGGGGACGGAGAGAGAACGGGAAGCTCAGCATTCCGTCAGCCGCAGCGCTGGCTGTCAACTTTTCTTTTTAGCACTGGGCAGGAGCAGAAGTGCTGACTTGCCTCCCCAGTGCTAAAAAGAAAAGTTGACAGCCAGCGCTGCGACTGACGGAATGCTGAGCCTCCCGTTCTCCCCCCCCCTTGCCCCTTCTGGTTTCGGCGTTCGGGAGGCCGCTGGGAAGCCCCACCGCCTGGCTGTCACCTTTTAAAACAGCTGGGGGGGCTTCTCGGCGGTCTCCCGAATGCCGATCCTGGAAGTTCGAGTTTGGCATTTGGGTTCAGGAGGACGCTGGGAAGCCCCCTGGCTGTTTTAAAAGGTGACAGCCGGGCGTCGTCGGTTTTTTTCGTTTTTTTTTTTCGTTGCACGGATTAATGGATTTTACATTGTTTCCTATGGGAAACAATGTTTCATCTTACGAACTTTTCGTCTTACGAACCTCCCCCTGGAACCAATTAGGTTCGTATCTTGAGGTACCACTGTATTGTTTCTTTTACACTATGGTTTAAGTGGATTATATTTATTCAATAAACCATATTTTTTTAAAAATCATTATTTATTATTCATTTATTGATTTATTAAATTTCTATGCCGCCCTTCTCCGCAGACTGAGGGCGGCTCAAAACAGAGGAAAATACAAAGCACATAAGAAATCTAATATTAAAAATATGCTCTAAAACCATAATGCTTAAAAGCAACCATCCCCATGTCATCTTATCTTGTCATACATTATTCATTCATCGGTCAGGGCTGGATGTTAAAAATTCAATGGCCCCAGGCCTGTCGGCAAAGGTAAGTTTTTAAAAACTTGGGGAAGCCCGGGAGAATGGGGGCAGTACGAATCTCGGGGGGGGGGGTTGATTCCTTGGGACCAGGGCTGCCACAGAGAAGGCTCTTCCCCTATGCCCCGCCAGATCACATTGCTTGGCTGATGGGACTTGGAGAAGGCCAACTCTGCGGGACCTGACCGGCCGCTGGGATACATGAGTCTACGGAGAGGGGTGGCATACAAATCTAATTAATAATAATAATAATAATAATAAGTAGTCCGATGCCATGTATGCCCTGCATAACTGCAAAAAAAGAGACTAGAGCATATATTCCTAATATAATCACCCATTGTTTTAAATATCTCTATATTTGCTATTAGCTGTATTGTCTGCAAATAGTGGAAAAATTAAAGAAAAATATTGGGGAATGCACTCTCATCTCAAAAACAAAGAAAAATGTGCTTTTTTAGGGAAGAAAGACTCCAATGCCCTGATCTGCATGCTGATTTACACAATTAGTTTAAGCACATAATAATCTAATTTGCTTATTATAAAAAGTAGGATAACTCAGATTTATCTCATATTGTTTTCTTCTGCTGCTTTGTTTAGAAGTAGATGTTTAAAAAAGAAATGGTAGCTATCATTTTTAATCTTTATTATATTGTAGCTATTCAATTATAAAATGGATTAATAAACAGTAAAAAGAACTAAAATACCCCACCATTCTATACATAAATTATTCTTATTAGCTCTAAGATTTCTTACCAGTGTTAAAGGATCACTATGTCATAATTTTTCTGCTTCAACAAAAAAGCAGTACATTAGTTGTAACATTTTATTACATTTCCAAAGAAAAAACAATAGATATCCTTCTTTCTACAGTCTGTTTCTTTGTACACAGGTATTTATATATTCTGTAATATAATGGTGAAATCTACAAATTTTTCCTACCCATTCTGTGGGCATGGCTTGGTGATCGTGGTTATGTTACCGGGTGAACTCAAAAACCAACTTTCACATGTCACACACACACAAACAACACAAAAGTCTTATACACAATGGAAAAGCACACAAAATGGCCCCTGCAAAAACAAGCTTACAGATTCACAGAGAGCTCAAAAACAACTATACATTTTACACAAAAATAACACAAAAGCTACGTAACTGACCACAAAATGCAGAAGCAGCTGGATTTTACACAAAATGGCCCTTGCAACAAGCAGGAACACACAGAGCCAGAAAGAGCTCAAAAACCGAGGCTTCTGGGTTGCGGCAGCGCTGTGATGGGAGGTAGGGGATCGAGCTCCATCCCTGAACCTCCGATTTCCTTCTCGGGCTTGGGGGGCTCGGAGGGCTCGGTCGCAGAAAATGGGGTTTCCCGAATCCAGAAGGGCTAATCGCCATAGTCCCAACAGAGAGGGATTGCCCCGCAGCTCTGGCAAGAAAAACTGAGACCCAGCGATGGCAGGCTCTCGGCCATAGCAGTGCGCACACACAGAAGGAGGGAGAGAAGTGGTACAGAAGTCAATAAAAGCAGAACACCAGAGAAGAAGAAAAGATAAAGATCGTCAGAAAATTTAAAAAAAAGCAGCACTGAACAAGGTATTTCTTTTGGATTTCATTATATAAGGAAATAAAAGTAAAGAACTAGGTATAAAAGGCGAACAAGAAAGTTTTTCTCTTTGTTAGAACATATCCTTGGGCATAAATTCAAGTCGCGACCGGATCTATTTTTTTCATTTGTATTTTTATATATTATATTTTAAGCAATTTATTGTTTCTATAATCTAATAATACTAAGAGAAAGACACATCCCTTAATATCTTACATTCCTGGAAGAAATAAGGATTTGATTTGATTTGATAAATAGGGGATGAAATCGAAATAAAGGGGATCTTACCGATTGAAATACCAAGTATTCCATGATTTCCAGCTTTATTTTTTTAAAGATCAAGACGTATCTTTAAGTGAACATTTGGATTATTTGGATTAAAATGAGCAAAATTTAAGACATTCTAAGAAAATATACATACTGGACCCGGAGGAATCTTGACCAATTCAATTTTCTTATATAAAAAGGACTTTGGTGACTCGGAGGTATCTACAGAGGGACTACTTTACAAACGGCAACAGCGCAAGGATTAAACCGGACGAAATAGACTAAAGTTTCTTTTTTCTCTTTTTATTCTGTGTTATTTTTATTAGTAATACTTCTGTTCCCTGTTTTTTCTTTTTTCTTGTGGATTATTGGTTGTTGTTGTTTTTTTTGAACAGAAGACTGAGGAATTTGGACAGAGGATTTCGGTAAAATTTTAAACACTTTTTTTCAAAGACCTAAAACTGTTTTAAGAAAGTTTGAATTTGAAATAACTTTTTAAATCCTTTTTTCCTTTTAAGCATTTATCTATTTTCCCCTATTTTATATATCATAATTTTACAATTATATATTTATATTTTTACATTTTTATATTTGCATAGCTACATCTTTCTTTGTTCTTGCCATAACTTTCCCCTTTACATTTACATATTTAGATACTTTATATTTCATATAGGGTTTTTAAATTTTCTCTTCTTTTCTTGTTATATTCTACTGTGGCTTTTTTATTTCTTTTCTCTTTATTTTTGACATTAAAAATGTGCTAGAATATTATTTTCCGCCCTCTTGATTTGGTACACCCCCAAATTTATAACACATTCTAGATTATATTCTATATTTACTCTCCCTCTTCTTTTTTCTTTCTTTCTTTTATATATATATAATAATTATATGGTTAAGTGTATTGCTTGATATTTACTTTAGAGTGCATTTTATAAATCATTGTTAAAGTTTCTTTTTCTATTCTCCTTTTTTTATTTCCTTTCCCTTTCACTTTTTTATTGTTTATCAATATTGGTATTTCCTGCTCGATTGTTTTGCCTGTTTGATTGTTGTGCCTTTTTAATACATAATTACTTAGCTTGATTATTTTAATCTTATAGTTGTTTTTAAGAATATAAATTTTATTATTAATTGAAATAAGAAAGCAATTCAAGGTATTGCATAATAGACTGTAAATCTCTGAGACATGAAAGGTTCTTTTAGGGCACAAAGTGTGACTTCTGTTACAACAACAACAACTCGAAAACAAACATCCACTCCAACTCCAACTCCAAAGATTTCCCCCACATCATCTTTGTTACAACAAAGATCGATAACAACAATGCTAGCCAAAGAAAAAGAAAAAGAAAAGGAGAAAACTCCAATAGAATCAAATTTTCAGACTATTCAAGATACTTTGGCTATTATTCAAGACTTCATGTAGAAAACACAAACTCAAATGGATACAAATAAAGAAGTGAAAAAATACTTAGAAGGAATGAAAGAAGAAATGAAAAATGAGATGGGAGATCTGAAAGCTGACGGAGATTGGGAATCTCAAAACTGAAATCGGAGAAGTAAAAGGAAACATGAAGGAGATGGATGGAAATATGAAAGCTATACAATAGAATTTACAAGAAAATGAAAAAAGAATCAAAGTAATAGAAGATAAAGTCCAGGATGTAGGACAAAAGATGGAAGAATATGAAGAACACAGTTACGCAATTAACAGAGGCTTTGACGAAGCAATAACCAATCTCGAACTATAATCCGCCTCACACAGATTGAGATTTCAAAATATAAGTGAGGAGAAAGATGAAGATCTAACAGCAAAGATGGCAGAGATAATGGAAGAAATATTACAAATGGACCCACAAGAACCTATAAGAGAGATAGATGAAATTTACAGAGTCCAAACTGGCTATGCACGGAGGCACAACCTAGCAAGAGAAGTTCACATTAAGTTTTCTAGAAGAGTAATCAGAGATGATATTCTAAAACAGGCAAGGAACCAAACTTGGAAACACAAATGGAAAGACATTACAATCTTGAAACAAGTCCCAAAGAGGGTAAGAGAAAGTAGAAGAGATTATTATTTTCTCACAAGCATATTAATTTAAAAAAATATAATCTTCCGATGGTCAGTACCAGAAGGACTTTCTTTGACTTGGCAAGGAATGAAACTCAAGATACAGAGTGTGGAAGAAGCAAGGTGGATTGAATAGAACAAAGCGGATTGAATAGAACAGACCAACCTCAGAAAGAACTTAAAGATAAAGAAGAAGAAAAGGGGGCTACCGGTAAAGAGAGGGAGGAAATACAAGATGTTTAAAAGAAACAGCCACAAACTCAACAAGAATTGGTGTTAGACAGCAGATTACAAGAACCAAAAGAAATAAAAAAATACTATAAATGGAAATGTCACATGACTTGAAAACCTTTTCAGTTAATGTAAATGGACTGAATAATCCCAGGAAAAGAAATCAAATATTGACTAAACTCAAGAAACAAAGAGCACAAATAAGTCTTCTACAGGAAGTCCATATCAAGAAATCAAACAGAAAATTGTTTAATAAACCAAAATTAGGGAAACTTTATACTAGTCTAGCAAATTAAAAAAAAAGAGTTGTAGCAATGTATATCAATTAAATAATAGAGTCAAAACAAATATATAGTGATAGCGAAGGTAGTATTTTAATTGTACAATTGGATTTAGAATCGAAACCTCTCATTATATCAATCTATGCACCAAATGACAATCAAAAACAATTTTATAAGGAATTACATGATAAAATAATTGAGCTATCAATAGAAAACATGATAATACCGTGTTTCCCCGATAGTAAGACCCCCCCCGATTGTAAGACATATGGGGGGTTTCAGGGGGGGTCGGCTAATATAAGCCATACCCCGAAAGTAAGACATATGTCTTACTTTTGGGGAAACACGGTACTAAAAGCGAGGGAGGCGTTGGAGCAGTTCGCGGCGCCCTGGCGGCGGTTCCCTCCGCTTTGACGGCACTGGTCCACTCGCTCGTCCCCGCAACCGACCCGTTTCCCCGACACGCGTCTGGAGGGGAGGAGCCGCTCTGCACAGTTGGGCAGCCCTGCCTGCCGGAAAGGAGGTGGGCGAAGGAGGGCGCAGCTCCGCCCGCCCGCTCGGCTCGCTTCTACAACTTCGGACCAGCGCCGTCCTTCGCCTCGCATTTCCGGGTTGGCGAGCCTGGATTGTTTTTCCTGCGAACGCTGGTCCCCGCTAAGCCTTCTGCGCCTGACTCGGCGAGGCGAGAGGGAAGAAGGAGAAGCGCAAGTGGATGCGGAGCGAAGGAAGGATAAATGCCTCCCGGGTGCTCCGCATCCACTTGCGCTTCTCCTTCTTCCCTCTCGCCTCGCCGAGTCAGGCGCAGAAGGCTTAGCGGGGACCAGCGTTCGCAGGAAAAACAATCCAGGCTCGCCAACCCGGAAATGCGAGGCGAAGGACGGCGCTGGTCTGAAGTTGTAGAAGCGAGCCGAGCGGGCGGGCGGAGCTGCGCCCTCCTTCGCCCGCCTCCTTTCCGGCAGGCAGGGCTGCCCAACTGCGCAGAGCGGCTCCTCCCCTCCAGACAAGTGTCGGGGAAGCGGGTCGGTTGCGGGGACGAGCGAGCGGACCGGCGCCGTCAAAGCGGAGGGAACCGCCGCCAGGGCTGCTGCCGCGCTGCCGAGCAGATCAGCTGCTGGGCGGCCGAAGAAACCTTCCCTGGGTCTTCCCGACTTCACCCTGTCAATTTGGTGAGTGGACGCGGGAAACGGCGGGGGGGGGGTATGTAAGACATACCCCGAAAGTAAGACCTAGTGGGGCTTTTGGGGGTAAAAAGAAAGTAAGACACTGTCTTACTATCAGGGAAACACGGTAGTAGGTGATTTTAATGTAATCCCAGATAGCCAAATGGACTATACAGGGAAAAAGAAAGAAAAGAAAAAAAAGGTAATCTTACCAACAAAATTTTGGAAAATGAGTTCAGAATTACTATTGAAAGATATATGGCGCGAATGTCACCTGCAAAATAAACAATATACTTTCTACTCTAACCCCCATAAAATCTGGACTAGGATAGACATGGCCTGGGCGCCAACACATGCAATGGAAAAGATTAGAGATATTGAGATAGAAACTAACACCTGGGCAGATCATAATCCATTAGTTATATATTGGAAAGGTGAGGAAAAATCTAATAATTGGTTCTTGAATAGAAATGTATTGCATGACCCTGAATATAAAGAGTGGATAGGGAAAGAATTAGAATTATTTTTTAAAATAAATAAAAACAATGACACAACCCCACAAAATCTCTGGGATACAACAAAGGCATGTATACAGGGGCTAACAATTTCTTACATGGCAAAAAAAATAAAGAGAAAAAGATGCAATATCAAAAACTAGTGGATGAATTAAAAAAATTAGAACTAGGAATGCAACAAAATGAATATGATGATAAAGTTAAAAATCAGAGGGAATTATTAAAACATAAAATAAGTTTGATAGAACAAGAACAAATAGTTGAAAAAATAAAAAGAGCAAAACAAGAATATTTTGAACATGCAAATAAACCAGAAAGATGGCTGGATTATAAACTTAGGAAAGAAAGAGAAATTAAAATTATTAAAAAACTAACAGATAGTAAAGGAGCAATAAGACATAGAATAGATGAAAGAGAAGGAAATAGCATTAGAGTTTTATAGGAAATTATATGAAAAAGAAGAAATAAAAGAAGATATAATTTCAGATTATTTAAGATCTATAGACTTACCTATATTAACTGAAGACCAACAACAAAAATTAAATAAACCTTTTACAGAAACAGAGTTACAGCAATCTATTAAAAATCAGAAAAACAACAAAGCTACTGGCCCAGATGCAATACCAGCAGAATTTTACAAGTTAGATAGTGAAATACTTTTTTCAAATATGTTAGAGATATTTAATAAGATAATAGCAGATGGTAAATTACTTAAAACTTGGTCAGAAACATTAGTAACATTAATACATAAAGCGGGAGCTAAAAAGGAAAAAAATCTAAAATTAAAGACCGATTTCGCTATTAAATGTAGATTATAAAATTTTTATATTGATATATGCTGTTAGGTTTAAAAACATTATAAATGAAATGATACATGACGATCAGAATGGATTCCTCCCAGGTAGACAAATTAAAAACAGTTTGAGAACAGTAACATAATTAGGAAGGCATTGATAGACGTTTGGAATGAGATAAGGAAAAACCACTTTTTAGAAATGCCAGAATGGATTTCACCGATAGAAGCTATCTCTCACCCTAATTTGTTAAAAGAAGGTAAAATTGATAATTAACTAAAATTGAAAACAAAACAAGAATTGCAGGAGACAGGGGTGAATATAGATTGGTGACAGTATGCTCAGATTAATTCTAGATACCAAAAAGATGTGAGAACATTTATCTTTAAGAAAGATAATAATATACTTGGGAAATTACTAATTCAAAACCAAGGGAAATTGATTGGGAAGTTATATAAATATTTAATAAATTATATATTTAGGTTGGATATTGAAAGATAACATGATTAGTTGGTGCAAAATTTTTGGAAAAGAAATAAACTTAGACACGTGGGGAAAGGTATGGGTATTTAATTGGAAAATAACTAAATCAATCTCTTTCAAGGAAAATCAAATCAATATGTTTTATAGATGGCACCTTCCACCATATAGGATTTCAAAGATGTTTCCAAATGCTTCTCCTATTTGCTGGAAATGTAAAAAAGAAATTGGTACATATTTTCATGCATGGTAGACTTGACGGGAAGAGAATCTCATTGAGAGAGATCAGTCTGTCAGAGCTGAAGTGAGGCTTCCCGGAGGTCGATGGAATTAAGCTACCAGCAGGCATTTGAGAACGAAGTTAACTTTTATTAGAAAAGGTAAAAAAAGTTATATTGCCTGGAGCGGCATAAAACATGTCTTCACATCTTAACAACTAAGAATAGAAGACATGTTTTATGCCGCTGCAGGCAATATAACTTTTTTTACCTTTTCTAATAAAAGTTAACTTCGTTCTCAAATGCCTGCTGGTAGCTTAATTCCATCGACCTCCGGGAAGCCTCACTTCAGCTCTGACAGGCTGATCTCTCTCAGTGAGATTCTCTTCCCGTCATGGTAAGCCGAGGGCGGTTCATACTTCCCTGAGCTACTGGGCGCACCCTAATGCCGGCTAAAAGGAGAAAGAATCGTCTCTTCTCCCAGAGCTTCATCGATGAAATTTCTGAAGGCCAGCTAACTGACCTCAAATTCTTCATCCATACTTCGGAAGAGAAAAGAAACCTCATCATGTCTCAACAGCGTTTGCTGGAAGCTTCTGAAGCGGCTGATTCTCATCAAACTGTAAGTCATAGCTCTTACATGATTGAGAAGGGGGATAAAGAAGTTAAAACTATCATGGGAATCCCCATAGAAAGTTCTTCTGCCCAACAAAGTGAGGGAGAGGGAGAGGAAACTCTTGTTGCCTCCCAAAGCCTGAGCTTTCAATCATCAAGTCTTCCGTTAAAGGCAACTGCTAAAACAAAGCACCTTGATGATGATCTGTGTCAAACTTCCAACAAAAGCAGGCAGACTCCCTCAAATCTTGAAAGAATAGAGGGGACAATTGCTAAACTTGAGAATGAAATCTGTGATTTAGAATCATTCTGTATTCATTTGGATAATCTAGCTGGAGGAAAAACTGTGCAGCAGCAAGCTTCTTATGAATGTTATTTGCAAGAGATAACTGCTTCTAGAAAGGAATTGAGAGACTTGAGAAAATTGCAGTTTAAGCTTTTAATTGATCAAATGGAATTTGTTTCTATTGCAAACTCCGAGCATGCGCAAACCAAAAATGCTGATAGCGTTGGAATGTCTTTGTCCTATCCAGTTCAAAGCAATCATGCGCAGTTTGATCATGCCACGTATGCCACATCTCAAATCCCTTTGTCTGATCCAATTCAGACTGGGCGTGCGTCCATCGTCTCTCATTATTTTCCTACTGCATTCCAGCCCGATAACTCCATGTTGGAATCCGAGAAGAGGGGGGTCACTTTGCCCACAACAGCTGCAGAAACTTACAGTGCAGCAGCGGCCTCTAGTGGATGGTATGGCCAGAAATCAAAGCCATTTCCTGAAGTTAAAGATTTCTCCCAATCTTTTACAAATGAGATGCTTAATCCTTCTATTGTTAAGCCAACATTCTCACAGGCATCCCAGGCTGCACAAATGCAACGGAGCACACCTCCTCAAGTTCCAGCAACCTCTGTACCACAATAGAGACCACCAGTCCTCACTCCTCATCTGCCACAACCGGCCCAGCCTCCTCAACCTGCTGTCTTGCCACCGGCTATTGTGCCTCAAGCGCAACAGCCACCTGCAGCCATGCCAGCTGCATCTACAAGGCAAGCCATCACCTCATCAGTTCTGAAAGGTGAGTCAATGTTGAAGGGGAATGGACACAATTATAGAATATGGCTCCATATGATGAGGTTGCTCTTACTCGCACATCAGATAGACTATATGGTATTTAATCCACCAGTAAGGCGTTGGACTGAAGAAGAAAGAGAGGCGGACATAAAAGCCACGCTCCTCATTCTTATGTCTATTGACTCTGATTTATCAGCCAGGTACTCACCTGATATTACTTCTGCTGAGTTACTAGAGTCACTTGATGGGTTGTTCAGGCCTATCTCAGAAGAAGGCAACTTCCTTCTGCTATCTCAATTCCATAGTGCCAAACTTAAGTCTGGGGATGAAATTGCTCCACATCTGCCCAAGATGTTATCAATGCACAAGGACCTAGCGGAGCGGGGCTACAACATGGACTTTTTGCAAGTCAATGCTGCCATCATAAATTCCCTTGGCCCTGAATGGAAGGAGGCAGTTTTCAAATTTAACAGCTTCCCATTTGCCCATAGAACAACACAGAGACTCTGTAACATGCTAATTGAAGAAGAAGGTTTTCTGCACACTAGGCTTAGACCAATGTCAGCTGCATACAAACCTACCTTGGCCAAGAGCGGTCAACAGAAAAGTAGCACACCGAGATACACACGCCAGAAGCAATCTAAGAAAGATGACACTCAGAAATCCAGTGATTTGCAAAGTGTTCAATCTGGCGAATCTGAATCTCCCACATATCCAACTCAACCCAAAGGGGTGCAAAAGAAAGGATCCAGAGGAAAAGGCTCCGGAGGTGCCAAGTCAACTCCCAAAGACTCCAAAGGTGAGAAACGTGTTTATGTTAACACTCTCCTCCTCAACACTGTTCCTGACAAGAGTCCACAGTACGACATTCGTCACTTATGGACATTGGACAGCGGAGCAGCCGTGCACATCGCATACCAGAAGGGATTCTTCACCGAGCTCCACCAGACAGATGTCAAAGAGGTGACTGGAGTAGCAGAATACCTCTGCAAAGTGGAAGGAGAAGGAACTGTCTACGTCAAAGAACTGGACAGACACATCTCACATGTTTTCTACGTTCCAAGTGCCAAGAACAACATTCTCAGCGTGTACCACCTGAATGAAGAATTAGGAACTACAGTAACCCAAGAACTTTCAGAAGCTTACATTATGAGGGATGGCAAAATCCTTGCCACTGGTATCCCTATTAGAGGTGTTTACTATTTAAAACCTAAACCTCCACCTAAGGGTGATATAAGTATAAAAGTTCCAAAGGGCGAAAGCACAGTTCCAGAGAGAAAACCTGGTGCCACTATAGATTCAGAGGCTCATAAAGCCAATGAAGTCTCTGAGGTTCCTAATGCTATTTCTAATGTTAAACCTCTATTAACAAACAAATCTTTTCATTCCAGGTGTGTTCACAGATGGCACCGTCGCTTGGGCCATGCATCCTATCCAGTTTTAGATAAGATGCCTGAGTTTGTGAATGGTTTTAAAGTTGATGGTGATTGTAAAGTGTGCAACTCAGCCAAATCTCGTGTGGCTCCGGTCGCAAAGTTTGCCCTTCGATTGTCCTCATGCATTTTTGAATTGGTCCATACCGACATTGTCGGTCCATTTCGGCCTACTAAAGATAACAGTAAGTATTTCTTAACTATTGTTGACAGTTACTCATGATATTTTTTTTTAAAATATAATTTTTATTGATTTTTATAGGTTTACAAAAAACAAACATATAACAGTGCACAGTGCTTGTGCCCATCACCAAACAACACACACACCCCGTCACCCCCACCACCCCTACAGGAGGATTCAAAGAGGTTTCACTTGTTTATCTATCTATTAATCCTTGGCTCTATCTTGAGCAAATTTTACTTTACATGCGTTGCCGGAGCTAAACGCACCGAGGGAGAGCTCTCCCATATGAAGAAGTAAAAGTGAAAGTTGACCCTCAACAACCCTCTCTAGCTTGCTGGAAGCGGATTGAGAGGAGAGTGAACTGAACAAGCTGTCGAAAAACTTTATCAGAAAGAGTTAAAAGTTGAAGCAAGTAACTTTTTTTTACGTGTTTGTGTGAAGAAGTGAGAACAAAGGGAAGATGGCGTCTACTGAGGAATTGGAGGGGAAAATGGATTCGCTGCTAAAAGGTTTTGCTGATATGGGCAAACTCCTCCAAGAAATGAAAAAGGATTTATCTGCACTGGGAACTGGAATGGCAGAATTGAAACAACAAACCAAAACACAAGATCAAAGGATTGGGAAGTTAGAGGTGGGAAAATCTCGCCAAGAACTTCGCATCATAAATCTTGAGGACAGACAGCGTCGAGCTAATCTTCGCTTGAGAGGCTTCCCCAAAGATTTCGGGGGGGGCAGACGACTCATTCAAGAAATCCTTCAGTGGTTCATTGAGAACAAAGTTACATGTGAGTTGCAAGAATTTGAAAGAGCGCATTGGGATTTTGGTCCCCGTAAGGGAGACTCAAAGGACATTGTTATTAGATTTGCTTCAGAAAGAAGAGCTGCAGAAATTTTTAAAGAGTTGAAGCAGATTTTAAATTTACGTTACAAAGCTTTTCCAATACGCGTTTTAAAAGATTTGTCTGCTGAGACCCTTAAGATGAGAAACCAGATGAGAGAAGTGTCTTCTCAGCTGTATGAAAATGGAATCAAATTTTCCTGGAGCTATCCGGCCACCATAATTGTGTTCAAAGATACCAAGTTTTTCCAGGCGAGATCGTTAGAAGAAGGAAGAAAGCTACTTTTCCAATTGGGATTAAATCCAGAGGGAGCAACTCAGAGCCAGGCATCGGTGGACCGGACAGACCCAGCAGAACAAGAGCTCTCTCTTCAACCATTTCGCGAGGCAGAGCAAAGTAAAGAAGAGAAAATTGCTGTACTTCAAAGAGAGTTGGCTTCGCTTCAAAAGGAGAAGAAAGATGAGCCAAGAATCACTCGTCAGAAGAAAAAATAATAATAAACTGAACTGAGTTGACTTGCTAACATGGTATTAAGTTTTTCAACAAATTAATCTTTTTTGTATCTTTTTTTGGTTGTTCACGCTAGTTAACAAGGGGAGAGGAGGGAAGGAGGGGGGAATCTTTTATTATGCTGTAAAATGGGGGAGAAGGGAGGGCTTTCTGAGGGAACGTAGATCCAAGAGTGCCTCTCAGTAACGGAAGGTTTTTTTCGTTGCCTTCCCCTGGGGGGGGGGAGGTCAGGTTAGAGGCACCAGGGTGGGGATTCATTGCAACAAAAAACAATTTTCCGGTAGGCTCTATTTTGTTGGAAGGGGAAATGCATTTAGACTATGTAAATGGGTGATTTAGGCCTTTTATCTCTCAATGTAAATGGTCTTTCATCACAGAAAAAGCGATGTAGAATCATGAAGCTGGCTAAGGACAGTAAGGCAGATGTTTTATTCCTCTCAGAAACTCATAAGGGAAGGGAAAAAACAGATAGATTACTTATAAATACTGAGTGGCAAAAAGTTTATGAGTCTAGAGGAACGAATCAAGCAAAAGGCGTAGCTATATTGGTTCACAGAAGAGTGCATTTTCAGTTAAGCAATATTAAGAGGGACAATGACGGCAGAATGTTATTTATTAAGGGGAAAATAAGAAACAAGCTAGTAACTTTAGCGGTCATTTATGCCCCAAATGTAAATGCAAGACAGTTACTCATGATATGGTTTTGTGTTTCTAATGAAACAGAAATCTGAGGCGTTTCAGGTCTTTAAAGACTTTGCTGCAGAGGTACTTACCCAATACGATGTCTGGATCAAGCGAATTCAAAGTGACCGTGGTGGAGAATTTATGTCCCAGCAGTTCCATGGATGGATGAAAAGGAATGGAATCCGTCAACAAACCTCAGCACCCTCAACGCCTTCCCAGAATGGTATTTCTGAGAGAAGAAATGGAGTTTTGCAGACAATGTTCCATTGTCTCCTTGAGGATGCAGGCATCGACTTTTCATATTGGGGCGAAGCATTAAGGTATGCTAATTACATTGTTAACAGAACATGGAGTAGCGCTATACAAGAGACTCCTTATTATTTGCTTCATGCAAAGAAGCCTGATGTTCAAAACATCCACATTTTTTGGTTGTTATGCCACTGTTAACATTCCACTTGACCAAAGAAGAAAAGGAGGTCCTGTGTCAGAAAGAATGAGATTCATCGGCTTTGATGAAAGCTCTAAGTACTACAAATTTGCTGACACTTACCATAGAGCTGTTGTTTCCAATTCAGTCAAATTTGAGGAAGACACTAATTGGTCCAGTATACATAGTAATGATACTTCAGTTTATTTTCCTAAGGATGACACAGATGGTGTAGCGAAACCTGATTCCCAGGCAGCTGTTCCAGATGATCCTGATGTTCCAAATGATGAACAGTCTTCAACAGTCGCAGAGGAAATCCCTGACGATGAACTTGGAGACGGAGATGATGATGAACAATGGACCAAGGTTCCAAGGCGTTCAAAGATAACCAACAAAGGAACTCCTCCAAAGAGATATGCACAGCAAGTATCTCAATCTCCTTTTTCTTTCTTGTTTAACAATCTTACACTTCCACCTGAACATTTTCATCAGATAAAACTTTTGCCTGAATCTGAACAAGAGAAGTGGTATGAGGCTATGGAACGTGAACTGGACTGTTTAAAGAAACTTAAGGTGTTCCAACAGGTGGCGCCTTCAACAGACAAGAAAATTATTGGCACACGTTGGGTGTATAGAGTCAAACAAAAACCTAATGAAGGAAAGCTGTACAAAGCTAGACTCGTAGCTCAAGGATTTTCACAAATTTATCCAGATGACTACACTGATACATTTTCACCCACTATCAGAAATGAAAGTGTCAAAATTGCCCTGATCACTGCTATTGCTTTGAACTTAGAGGTTTTTCAGTTCAATGTAGAGACTGCCTATCTGAACGCTGATCTGAATGAAGAGATCTATGTCAAGAGTGCTCCCGGGTTCCAGGACCGAGAAGGTGATGTCTGGTACCTGCACAAGAGTCTTTACGGCCTGAAACAGAGCACCCTCATGTGGTACTGCTGCCTCATTCAAAAGCTAAATTTAATGGGCTTTATTAAGTCCGTCTCAGATGAATGCGTGTTCACAAAAGGGCAAGGTAAGGTTTATGAAATTGTTCTTGTTTAGGTTGATGATATTGTTTACATTGGTCCCAATGAACACATGAGTGAAACTTTTGCTAAGGGTCTTGAGAAACATTTCACTTTAAAAAGCCTAGGGCATATTAATGATTATCTAGGTGTTCAGATTGAGAAAACTGAGAAGGGGTTCTCTCTTTCACAAGAAAACAAGGTTGACCAGCTTTTGCAGAATTGTAATATGTCTGATGCGAACACTTGTCGTCCTCCTATGCAGACTGATTTTTACAGGTTAGCCCAAGAAGAACATCCTGAGTTTGAGAACCAAACGCTGTATCAGTCAGTGATTGGATCGCTATTGTACATCAGCAGTTGGACAAGACCTGACATTTCACTGAGTGTGAATCTACTGTCCAGATACGTTGGAAAGGCAACTACATTTCACTGGTCTTGCATAAAGAGACTGTTGAGATACATGAAGCTTACAAAGGACATGAAGTTGTTCCTTGAGCCGAAACATGATAAGTACCCTGAAGCGATTTACTACGCAGATGCTGACTGGGCAGGTGATGTAGAAACACGAAAAAGTACTTCTGGTTACATGCTGTTTTTAAATGGTTGTCCTATCTTTTGGAAAGTTAGGAAACAGAAGTTTATTTCTTGCTCTTCAACTGAGGCTGAATATGCATGTGTTTCTGATTGTTGTAATGCATTAACCTCTGTTTCTGCTCTCATTGATATTTGGGAATGTCCAAAGAAACCAATTGTTATCATGGAAGATAATGTTTCAGTTACATACATTGCTGAAGCTGAATGTGTTGGAGCTCGTTCACGGCACATTGACATCCAGTATAGAAATACCAGAGAGAGTGTGAAACAAGGATTCGTAAAAATACAGTATGTGCCTACTACTGAACAGATCGCTGACTTGCTGAATAAGCCTTTGCCAGCTGACCAACACGAATACCTCTCCAAGAAAATGTGCCTTAAGTGAACTGATGTCTTGATGTCCCTCATGTCTCTGATGACTGCCAAAGAAGAGGTGCTTTGTTCACTTCCTCCCTCAAGCAGGAAGAGAAGCTGCAGCTATACTTCTATTCTTAGTTGTTAAGATGTGAAGACATGTTTTATGCCGCTCCAGGCAATATAACTTTTTTTACCTTTTCTAATAAAAGTTAACTTCGTTCTCAAATGCCTGCTGGTAGCTTAATTCCATCGACCTCCGGGAAGCCTCACTTCAGCTCTGACAGGCTGATCTCTCTCAGTGAGATTCTCTTCCCATCAAGACTTGCCCAAAAGCTAAGATCTATTGGAATAAGGTAGAAAAATGATTAAAGGAAATCACAAAAAAGGAGATTAAGAAGACCCCAGAATTCTTCTTATTAGGTATTACTGATATTAAATACAAAAAGGAAATATATTATTTAATAATCCATATATTAGTAGCGGCAAGAATTACCTTTGCACAAAAATGGAAAGAAAAGGAAATCCCAAAAGATGAAGAGGTCTTTAAGAAAATAATGGAATGTGCAGAATTAGATATGATGACGAGACGGTTAAACAACCAAATGGAAACAGAGTTTTATAAAACTTGGGAGAAAGTATATGATTGGTTAAATGTAAAAAAAGATTAACAATGATACAAAAACAAGTTATAGAAAATTTAAATTTACCAAACTGAATAAATTATATACGGTAACTTAATGGATAAGATTTAACTTTATTAACTGATTTTAATTATTTTAATTACAACCCTATAACGAAAATGATGATATATACAGATTTTATATTATAGTAGTATGTTAAGAAATATGTTATTAACAATTTTTACTTTTCTGTACATATCTATATTATAACTAGCTACTTTTTTTCTGCATTAGTATGATTTCTTTGCTTAGCGGAGAAATGGTAGCTCCTCTACATGTTAAATGTTGTTTGTCTTGTCTTGTTTCATATTTCTAAAAAATCAATAAAAAATATTTTTTTTAAAAAGAGCTCACAAACCAACTTCAACATTCCACATACAAACAACACAAAAGCTACACAATTGATTCCTACACAATTGACTCACACACAATATAGAAGCAGCTGGACATCACAAAAATGGCGCCTGGAACAAGCAGGAATGATCTTCAGAATCTTTTTTTTTTACATTTTAAAAGCATATTTGTACTATTCTGCGAACCAGAAGCATTTGTTACTACTGGTTTTGGGCAAACTGGGCCAAACCGGTAGCAGTTCAAGTCTTAAGACTCACCTATGTCGCCAGGCCTGGGGCAATTAGATCTTGCCCCTCTGACCAATAAATGTGATGCATGGTGTGATTGGATTGTCTGATTGAGTAATATATAGGGTTTTTAGCTGTAGTTTTTTAATGTATTAGATTTGTTTTGTATGCTTTGCTTCTATATTTATTCTGTGAGCCGCCCTGAGTTTTTGGAGAAAGGCGGCATACAAATATTATTATTATTATTATTATTATTATTATTATTATTATTAATAATAATAATAATAATAATAATAATAATAGAAACATAGGAGATTGACGTCAGAAAAAGACCTCATGGTCCATCTAGTCTGCCCTTATATTATTTCTTGTATTTTATCTTAGGATGGATATACAGTGGTACCTCAGTTCTCGACCACAATTCGTTCTGGAAGTATGGTCGAGAACTGATTTGGTTGAGAACCGAAACAACAAGAAATAAACTACAGCCATTTAGGCAACGCGCAAGCGATCCGCCCTCCCCCTTTATTCCCGACTCCCGAAGAGTCAGACAGGCATCCGCAAATACAATTTACATACCTTTGTGACTGCGCTGTGATGGCATATGGGAATGGATGTGGAGGGAGGAGAGGATTGTTATTGTTTTGAAGGGGAGTCCCCTTCCATAAAAACAGAGGGTAACCTTCCTTTCGGGTGTTTTTTTTCTTTTTCTCTGTCTCTTTTGGTCAGGAGAATCTTGCTCTGCAGTTGCCTGTCTCTTTTCGTTATGGAAGATCATGTCAATTGTTAGTTGTTTTTGTCTTGCTAGTAAAATTTTTCTGAAAGTGGACATAACACTATCATTAAAAATGTTCACTGCTCTATTTGCTATGACTTTATCAGGGTGATATTTTTCAGCAAAATTTGCTATTTCTACCCAGTTAGCACACATTTCATGAATTAAGCCACTTGAAATATTTTCCCTTCTCTCCTCCTCGTCAGAAGATATTTTTTCGACTATATCCTTCTGCTGCTGTTGTTGTAGGTGCATCAATTCCTCTGTGGTTAACTCGGTAGCGTGACCTTCCACAAGTTCGTTGACGTCCTCTTGTTGAATCTCAAGCCCCATGCTCTTTCCCATGGTCACAATATCATAAATCACAGCAACATCGTCATCAATGACAGAAGCTGAGTCAGGTTCCAAACCCTCAATATTCCTTTCCGGTACACATTCTGGCCAAAGTTTTCGCCATGCCGAATTCAATGTGCGATAAGTGACATTACTCCAAGCAGTGTCAATTAAATTCACATAATCCAGGATGTTGAAGTGTTCTTTCCAAAATTCCCTCAGAGTTAGCTGTGTGTCATTTGTCACTTCAAAGCACTTCCGGAAGAGTGCCTTTGTGTACAGTTTCTTAAAATTACATATGATCTGTTGGTCCATAGGTTGAAGAATAGGCGTTGTATTCGGGGGTAAAAATTTTACCTTGATGAAGCTATAGTCATCAACTAGGTCTTCCTCTAAAGCGGGGTGGGGGGGTGGGGGGGGTGAGCAGGGGCATTGTCCATCACCAAAAGGCATTTCAAAGGCTTTTTTTCCCCTGTTAAGTATTCTTTTACTCAAGGGGCAAAAACTTCACGCACCCACTCTGTGAAGAATTGTCGGGTAACCCAAGCTTTTGTGTTTGACCGCCACATCACACCCAATTTACTTTTCATTACATTGTCCCTTTTAAAGGGCCGGGGATTGTCAGAATGATAAACAAGCAAGGGTTTAACCTTGCAATCACCATTTGCATTTTCACACAACAAAAGAGTGAGCCTGTCTTTCATAGGCTTGTGCCCTGGCAGTGATTTTTCCTCTTTTGTTATTTATATATTGGCTGGCATTTTTTTCCAGAATAATCCAGTTTCATCACAGTTGAACACTTGCTCAGGAGCAAACGCTTCTGGCCTTACATAATCTCTAAATTCTTTGACGAACTCATCAGCTGCCTTCTGGTTTGAACTAGCCACCTCCCCATGCTTAGTACACGATGTATGCCACTTCGGTTTCGAAATTTCTCAAACCAACCCCTGATGGCTTTAAAGATAAAAGCACCTTCACTACTTGTACCAGGCCTTTCTTTCTCAAGATCACCATGTATTTGTAGTGCTTTCTCACAAATAAAAGCTTCACTGATACTGTCACCTGCTCACTCTTTTTCTTTAATGTATATAAGGAGCAGCTTCTCCATTTCCTCCATTACCTGAGGACTTTGCTTGCTTATCAATGTAACACCTTTTGCAACATCAGCAGCCTTTAAAGCATCTTTGTTCTTCAGGAAAGTCGAGATAGTTGATTTTGGCATGCCAACGAGATCTGAGACACGTGTGCCCTTTTCATATTTGGCAATAATTTCTTTCTTGAGTTCAATAGTTGTCCTCACAGTTTTTCTCTTTCCTTGACGTGCACTATCAGTGCTAGTTTTCTTTGGACCCATGTCTAAGTGTCCAATAAGTATAATAGGCAAAATACAGTAAGTGAAAAATAGACAAAAATAGGCAAAACACTTCATCCGACAGTCCCTCTGATCACACTCCCTCCTAGCACAGATTGACTCCTAATGATGATGCAGGCAAGGCGCGCCGTTCCATGATGAACAAAAGCTTGGCTCGGGTGTTCGAATTCCAAATCTTTGTTCGAATTTCAGGGCAAAAGTTTTTCAAATTTCCTGGTCGAAAACTGATTTGTTTGAATTGACAAGCGATCGAAAACCAAGGTACCACTGTATGTTTATCCCAGGCATGTTTAAATTCAGTTACTGTGGATTTACCAACCACGTCTGCTGGAAGTTTGTTCCAAGCATCTACTACTCTTTCAGTAAAATAATATTTTCTCACGTTACTTCTAATCTTTCCCCCAACTAACCTCAGATTTTGACCCCTTGTTCTTGTGTTCACTTTCCTATTGAAAACACTTCCCTCCTGAACCTTATTTAACCCTTTAATATATTTAAATGTTTCGATCATGTCCCCCCTTTCCCTTCTGTCCTCCAGACTATACAGATTGAGTTCATGAAGTCTTTCCTGATAGGTTTTATGCTTAAGACCTTCCACCATGTTTTTGTAGCCCACCTTTGGACCATTCAATTTTATCAATATCTTTTTGTAGATGAGGACTCCAGAACTGAACACAATATTTCAAATGTGGTCTCACCAGCGCTGTATACAGCGGGATCACTCTCTCCCTCTTCCTGCTTGTTATACCTCTTGCTATGCAGCCAAGCCTCCTACTTGCTTTTCCTACAGCCCAACCACACTGTTCACCCATTTTGAGACTGTCAGAAATCACTACCCCTAAATCCTTCTCTTCTGAAGATTTTGCTAACATAGAACTGCCTATACAATAATCAGATTGAGGATTCCTTTTGCCCAAGTGCATTATTTTACATTTGGAAACATTAAACTGCAGTTTCCATTGCTTTGACCACTTATCTAGTAAAGCTAAATCATTTGCCATATTAGAGATGCCTCCAGGAATATCAACCCTATTGCACACTTTAGTGTCATCGGCAAATAGGCAAAGCTTCCCTACCAAACCTTCCCCTATAATAATAATAATAATAATAATAATAATAATAATAATAATAATAATACTAATTTCATCCCTGCTGTAATACTTACGTGTTAAAATCCACTATACAAAATGATGGAACTTCCCATTTCGAAAATTCACTTCCTTCATATTCTAAATATATCTAATAAATAAAAGAGAACATAGAAATCCCCAGTAAAACATAAAATTGAAATAAAAATATAAAGATCTGTTCAATAATGCAGATTTATGACTCTATTTTCACACTCCTATAAATCCAAAAAGACTCTGTGAATTCTGCACAGAAAGAATTGCAATTTCCAATTCTCCAGACATTGGTTATTCAATCATATAGCAAAACTTTCAGTTTTAAATTTATTTATTTGTTTGTTTATCAAATTTATATGATTCTCATCATGCAGTATGAGGTTTATTAAATCTATGTGCTGCTCACCTTAAGCTTACAACATAATAACATATAGAAGCAAAAACAATGATAAAATAATAAAAAAATTACAGGAGATCAATCTATAATGAATGGTTTTACAATGGAGAGGCTGTGGTGGCATCTCTGTTACTACACTAGCCACCTGATAACTGGTATACAGGTAGTCCCCGACTTATGACGGGGATCCATTCCCACGGCCCGTCGTAAGCCGAGTTTGGTGTAAGTTGGAATATTCCAATTTACATGAATATTCCAACTTACACTGCGGTGGCGGCGTCTTCTTCAAGGAACGAACAGCCGGTCCCTCTCGGCGCTGCGTTGCTGTAGCCTCTGAGGCTGCCGCTGCCGCCGCCACCTCCATTCAGGCAAGGGGATATCCGTCGTGGGCGGCCTCGGAGGCTACAGCAACGCAGCGCAGAGAAGAACCGGCTGTTGGTTCCTTGAAGAAGCCAGTCCTTCTCGGCGCTGCGTTGCTGTAGCCTCCAAGGCCGCCCACCGCGGAGATCCCCTCACACGAACGGAGGCAGCGGCGGCAGCAGCATTAGAGGCTGCAGCAACGCAGCCCCGATAAGGACCGGCTGTTGGTCCCTTGAAGCCGCCGCTGCCTCCACTCAGGCAAAGGGATCTCCATGGTGGGCGGCGGCTTCGGAGACCCCGTGAAGATCCCTTTGCCTGAATGGAGGTGGAAGCGGCAGCGGTGGCTTCGAAGCTGTCCCCGGGTCGTTGTAATGATGAAACATTGTACGTTGGGGAGGACATAACCCGGGGACTACCTGTAGTCAGGCTTTAAGGCATTTCCTAAAGACCTCCCGTGGCAAGATTAACTGCCCAGAGTTCTCCAGGAGTGGGGCGGCATATAAATCCAAATATATATATATATCCCTTAATTTTCAAATTCAACAAAAACATGTGACAAATGTATATATATATATATACAGAGTTAGCTCTACTTAACAACGCCTCTACTTAAGAAATTTTCTAGATAAGAACCTGGTGTTCTTATCCTCCCGCCCAAATTCCAAGGTTTTATTTCTTTCCTAATGGGTTTGCACGCATTATTTGCCTTTACATTGATTCCTATGGGAAAAATTGCTTCTACTTATCAGCATTTCTACTTAAGAACCTGGTTACGGAATTTAATTAAGTTCGCAAGAAGAGGTACCACTCTATATCTACAATTTCGCATTTATACTGTTACTGTAGGCTGAAAAAAAATGTGGTGCATTCCATTCTGGGCAACCCTCGTATGTTTCAGTAAGACAACTCAGATAGAACAGAATATAATTTTTTATTGGCCAGGTATGATTGGACACACAAGGAATTTGTCTTGGTACATATGCTCTCAGTGTACATAAAAGAAAAGCTATGTTCATCAAGAATCATGGTACAACACTTAATGATAATCCGGGTACAAATAAGCAATCAAATCATATTAGGAACCAGTCAATATAAATTGTAAGTTACAATCATAAGTGGGGGGAGATGGGTGATTGGAATGATAAGAAGAAAACCGCTTATGATATATCCTTTATATGGATTTTGACAATAAACACTTACATTAGTTCTTGTAGAAAACACAAAATACGATCCGATGCCTGTTCTATACCTGAAAGTAAAATAAATATAATGGTTAGTTATGAATTATTTTGTTTATTCATTATTTGGCTGCCTAATTTTCTTAAACGAAAAAAGAGAAAAATTTATCAGATTAATAATATTGAAGAAAGTGGTGTTCCATCCTTTCTAAGCCTGTTCTTTGATCAAATTACTTTTGGATTCTGCTTTTTACACTTTTGGAAAACAGTAATTTGTAGTAATGATCTTTTTCTGGTCCAGACTCCAGATCTATGCAAGTACCATGAAAAATTACCTCAAAAATTAGTTGAATGGTCCCACCCAGAGTGTCTCATCTTCAGTTCAATTCTGCCTTCCTCCAGTAGAAAATGTTAAATTTTAAAGAAATCAAAATATTCAATTCATGAGCTTTCATAAAATGAATAATTGGGCCTCGGTATAGTATTATATTAAGGATAAAAAGCTGCATTCGCCACATCCTTATTTATTTATTTATTTATTTGTTTGTTTGTTTGTTTGTATCTATCTATCCATCCAGTGAAGGGCTACCAAAATTTTTACTACCACACTGTGGCCGTGGCTTACACATTTTCTTTCAACTTCTTTCAGTGCAAATTGGGTGCTCTGGGGTGGAGCTCCATTTTTGCTACCCCACTGCGTTTTCCCACCTGTCCGGGTAGTAGCCCACCCCTGCGTCCGTCCATCCATCCATCGCGCTATTAAAAATGAGGAGCATCACTCCACTTCAGAAAAATGTATGCTGTGCAGAAATAAAGCAGGGAGCCAAAAAGGTCAGACAATGACAAGTAAAAAACTACAGTGCATGTCTTCAATCAAGGAGAATAAGGGAAAAGGAGGTGGACACACACACATCAATAGAGGATGTATGTAGTTTAGGATTGAAATGAGGGCTCCTTGATGCTCTCTGATCTTGGTTGTTTTCTTGCAGACATTCCATCATCTGAAACTAGATAACATCATTGTTGCGGCTACGGAATACGGCTTGCTCATTTTATCTTCCAGCCTAGTGGCTGCTTTGTCAGTTGGAGGGAATGGTTTTCATGGTTCTTTAGTTTGTTTATTTGTTTGTTTGTTTGTTTGTTTACTTACTTACTTATTTATTGGATTTGTATGCCGCCCCTTTCCGTAGAATTGGGGCGGCTAACAACAATGATGAAAACAGCATGTAGTTGGGCTGTTACTATTAGCTTGCTTGGCAGTTCCTTGTTTGGGTGTAGTTAACATCTTGATTTTTGGTCAAATGTTATTCTGTGTTAACCTCTATTCATCTGGAATTGGATTATAGGTGGGAAGTACTTTAGGCCAGGGGTCTCCAACCTTGGCAACTTTAAGCTTGGAGGACTTCAATTCCCAGAATTCCCCAGCCAGCTTTGGGGAACTCTGGGAATTGAAGTCCTCCAGGCTTAAAGTTGCCAAGGTTGGAGATCTCTGCTTTAGACAACCCAGAAAGCTGCCAAGTTTTTATTTTTATTTATTTATGTGTTTGTTTTGTCAAGTACATATTGGAGATATGTAAAGATATACTGTAATAATATTCATATGCATGATACTAGTAATAAGAAAAAATAAGAACAAACATTAGATATAATAATATTTATATGCATGGCACTAGTAAAAAATAAAAGAAACCTTTTTAAATAGGGCACGGAAGAATTAGCCCCAACCGATTACCTGTCTTTCATAGCACATTGCAATTTTGATTATAAAAATACTTTCTAGTATGTTCCGTGGTTGGTTGGTTTTGTTATAAGAGTAGAATCACGTTTCTTACGTCGGTTATGGAAGGTTTTGACACACAACCTTTTGCCACCATCCCCCTGAATCTGCCCCATGCCCCACCTCCACACTGCCCCGCAACCGCTCCACCACAGGCAATTCAGCAGCAAGGACAGGATCAAAAAGCCAGCCATCTGGGCGGCGCCAAGACACAGCGCAGCCCGCTACCAACAACGGCCGGCGCGCGCTCTCCCCCTTGTGGCTCAGGCAACGCCACAAACTCAGCAGCGTTCGGAAGAGACTAACAGCAACTACATTTCTCGGGATGCCCCGCGGCTATAAAACCGTGACGTAGTTCACCGACTGGAATCCTGGGAAGCGCAGTTCCTTTCGTGGACGCGCGCGAAGCGGCATGTTACTCAGGCTATATATGCAGAGGAGGAGGCAAGGCTTTAGCTCACGCGGCGTTATGGAAGGATGACCAATGAGGAGGCGGGCAGCGCAGGGAGAAGATGCGTGAAAAGGGCGGGGAAGAAGAAGGAGCCTTCACCGGCTGGGATGGGGTCACCTTGACTCTTTCTGTGGCAAGTGCAGAGAGTGGAGGAGGAATAATTAAAGCGCCTCCATGGGCGTGGTCTTTCGCGCCCATAACTTTCTATATTAATTGGGACGCGTTGTGTAGTTTATTAATCTGGCCTCGCCTATACTGCTCTTATAAAGATTAAATAATATATAATTATATAAATATGGTAAATCCTTAAGATTTCTATTAATATTGATTGTTTCCTGATTGCTTATTTGACCCCTGTGACAATCATGAAGTGTTGTACCTCATGATTCTTGACAAATGTATATTTTCTTTATGTACACTGAGAGCAGTGAAGGGCTTCCAAAAATTTTATTACCACACTGTGGCCATGGCTTATGCAGAACACCCTGCATTTTCTTTCAACATCTTTCAGTGCAAATTGGGTGCTCTGGGGTGGAGCTCCATTTTTGCTAGCCCACTGCTTTCTCCCATCCCTGACTGACAGCATATGCACCAAAGAGAAATTCTTTGTGTGTCCAATCACACTTGGCCAATAAATCTATATTATTATTATTATTGTTGTTGTTGTTGTTGTTATGTCAGTACAACACAGCAAATGAGATCACTATGCTGGATTTCGTATTTCATCACCAGTCGGGCGCTTCCCAAGCACCTAGGACTGTGTGATGTAGCGGTGAATTATGTTTGCCGATCCCAGTAAAGCGGCCTTTTGCAATTGACAGATGGAGATTTAAATTATTTAAATTATTATGGATTTAAATTAGATGGAGATTATTATTATTTATTAGATTTGTATGCCGCCCCTCTCCGAAGACTCAGAGCGGCTAACAACAACAATACATAGTACAAATCCATTTTTTTTAAAAAAGCAGCAACCAGTTGATTTATGGAGCTTTCTCCACTGAGAATTGCAATATGATCCACATCTCACATGCTGGGAAGTGCTGCTGGTGTTAAGCATGCTGTCTTCCTAGCTTTACTCCTATTTTGCTGCTTACTTTTTGCTGTGACCTGCCTGGGGCTTACAATGATTTTGCAGTGGTGGGGGCCCTTGGAAACATTTGTCAGTGGCTGTGGTGTAAAAGGGATGCAGCAGATCTTATTTGTTTGTTTGTTTGTTTGTGTCCATCTAGGACATCTAGTCCTAGATGGACATACACTTCTCAAGCAGGAGTCCCTATACCATTTCAGACAAATGGCAGTCCAATCTGCCCTTGAAAGTCTCAAGTGTTGGAGCACTCATAACCTCCGCAGGCAAGCTGTTCCACTGGTTGATTGCTCTCACTGTCAGAAAGTTCCTCCTTATTTCCAGGTTGAATCTCTCCTTGGTCAGCTTCCATTCATTGTCCATTGTCTGATCCTCTGGTGCTTTGGAAAACAGCCTGACCTCTTTGTCTCTGTCACAGCCACTCGGGTATTGGAACACTGCTATCATGTCTCCTATGGTCCTTTATTTATTTATTCAATTTTTATGGCACCCTTCTCCTTAGACTCAGGGCGGCTTACAACATGTTAGCAATAGCATATTTAACAGAGCCAGCATATTGCCCCTACAATCCGGATCCTCATTTTACCCACCTCGGAAGGATGGAAGGCTGAGTCAACCTTGAGCCGGTGATGAGATTTGAACCGCTGACCTTCAGATCTACAGTCAGCTTCAGTGGCCTACAGTACAGCACTCTACCTGCTGCGCACCCCGGCTCTTAAAGACTAGCCATGCCCAGTTCTTGCAACCTCTTCATATGTTTTAATTTCCAGACCCCTTATCATCTTGGTTGCTCTCTTCTGTACTTTCTCTAGAGTTTTCAATATCTTTTTTGTACTGAGGTGACCTCCACGTGTACTCTTCCTACTCTTGTCATGGTCAGAGTTAAATAAAATAAAAATATACTGGAGTAATGAAAACTTTTTGTTTTAGATAAACAACGATTGCTAACTTCCAGATTCCGCCCTATTCTGCTAAAGGCAGGAGCTGATCCCATCATTTCAGAGTTAATGCTATTTCAGCCTGTAATGACATATTACTCCTGCAGTGCTCAATTTGTTTGATTCTTTCAGGCAAGCTGTTTTCCTGTGTGTTTCCAGTGTCCCTATCCTTATCTCCTTAATGGGACATCGGAAGAACATCATGAAAATGAGGCTGACTGGGTTAGAGAAGCCGGCATCCACCTGGAAAGTTCAGTAAAAGCCTCTGTTTCAATCTGGCAATCCATAAAATGTTGAGTATCTTACAATTGTTGGATGTTGCAATGGCAAGCAAATATGGCAGATTTTACCAAGGCATGTTTGTACCATGGTTAGATGCAAATAGGGAAAGGCCTTGTTTCATCTCACTTCTTCCCTTTCTCCATAGCGTATACCCTTCTCGTAATTTCATGATGTTCTGCCACTATGGTCTTTTAAGCTAACATGCATGTAACATTTAATAAGTTCAGAAATGCTGATAAGCCAAGGACGTATACTGGGAGATGATCCTAGCCTCTGGGAAACAAGGACAGGATAAGATAAAAGTAACATTTTAGAAAGAAATTTATGTTCCTAGAACACTGCCCTTTTGTTTTGTTAGAAGTGCCATTGTCTTAATAACGCTTCTTTTACTTCATAATTCTACCCTAACTACTTCATTGACCCCACTAAACACAGGATGTGCTGCATTTATTCCAGGGTTCTCAAGCTTTTTAAGATGTGTGGATGCATGATAGCTGGGGAATTCTGGGAGTTGAAGTCAACACATCTTAAAATTGACAGGGTTGAAAAACACTGAAATTCTAACCAAAAGTCTTGCTCCTGTTTTCAATTTCATATATGTACATAGTGGGAAGATTTTCTTCAGAGGTGGGCTTCAAAAATGTTAGCAAAGGGTTCTCTGCCCAATTGCTGGGTGGCTGTGGTCATGGTGGACATAGCCTAATCGACCTCCTGCACTACAGATGGGATGGGCATTTTTGCCCTCCCTGGGCTCCTCGAGCTTTTGGGAGGGTTAAAAAGGCTCCCCCCTTCTCCAGAGGCCTTCTAGAGGCCAGAAACAGGCCCTTCCTGGATTTCCAGTAGGCCCGTATTTTTGCCCTCCCCAAGCCTTCGCTCACCCCTTGCACTTACCTGCATCCAAAACAGGCCACGTAGAGACTCCTGAGAGGAGAGGGGCAGGGGCAGCCAAGGGTGGGATTTGGGAGTTCTCTGAACTGCACAGAACCTTAGCTAGAGGTTTTCTCAAACCCCTGTGAAGTCTCAGCAGCCCATCCCTGGTTTTATCTTTAACTTCTGTATTTAACTGAAACAAACCAATTTGGGCTTCAATGGAATTGTGCATTGATCTCCAATCTAAATGAAGTATACTGCTCAAAAAAATAAAGGGAATCCTCAAATAACACATCCTAGATCTGAATGAATGAAATATTCTCATTGAATACTTTGTTCTGTACAAGGTTGAATGTGCACAACAGCATGTGCAAGAGCCGGGGTGGCGCAGCAAATAGAATGCTGTACTGCAGGCCACTGAAGCTGACTGTAGATCTGTAGGTCAGCAGTTCAGATCTCATCACCGGCTCAAGGTTAACTCAGCCTTCCATCCTTCCGAGGTGGGTAAAATGAGGACCTGGATTGTGGGGGCAATATGCTGGCTCTGTTAAAAAGTGCTAATGCTAACATGTTGTAAGCTGCCCTGAGTCTAAAGAGAAGGGTGGCATGCATAAATAAATAAATAAGAAAGAAAGAAAGAAAGAAAGGAAAAAAAAGAAAGAAAGAAAGAAAGAAAGAAAGAAAGAGAAAGAAATTGATTGTCAATCAGTGTTGCTTCCTAAGTGGACAGTTTCATTTCACAAAAGTTTGATTTACTTGGAGTTATATTGTGTTATTTAAGTGTTCCCTTTATTTTTTTGAGCAGTGTATTTATTCCTCTACAATTTGGTGTCAGAAGGGTGATGATCGGGAACAAGGGGGCTAAGATTTTGCCTCTGAGGCAACCATCAGGCATTCTCCCACTGAAGTGCAATACAAATTTGCAAAACCCAATCTCCTTTGTGTCTTGGGGATGAAGCCAGTCTGAGAATTTCTGGAATCATACAAATGCTGTAAGTGAAAAGTTTTTCAGATTTTTATGTAGGTTTCAAGATTTCTCCAATGCAAGTCCATTAAGCCCCTTACCATCTCACTATACTGTATTAGTAGAGTTTATTCTGGATAGGGCTAATGTTCCCATCTCAATTACAATTGGCCAGCTAGATCAGGTAACCACACCCTTGACCTTTGGTTTACTTGTAGTAATATGTTCTGGCTTTTAAAATATTAAAGTGAGGCCCAACTATTGCCAGGCTACTTGGTTGGTTGTTATCTTCAAGCAGAGTTCCGGCTGGGCTCCAAGCTGATCTCAATGCAAGTTTTTAAGGAAGCTAGCTATTGCTTGCCAATACCATGCTCTGGGATAGCTGATTACATCCTGATAACCCTTGTACTAGTGGTAGGTATTGCTGCTGAAACTTTAGTCTTGGAATGCCCTTTATTGAATTGAATACTTTATTTGGCCACACAAGGAATTTGTCTCCAGGACAGAAGTTCTCAGTATAGATGCAAAGCATAGGGATACTTATGTAAGGATACTTATCACCATCATCCTCATAGTTCAGCAGTTTGGTTCTCATCAGCTCAAGGTTGACTCAGCTTTCCATCTTTCCAAGGTTGGTAAAATGAGGACCCAGATAGTTGGGGGCAATATGTTGACTCTGTAAACCAATTACAGAGGGCTGTAAAGCACTGTAAAGCTGTACATAATAAGTGCAATTGGTATCATAATACCAATAAAAGGGGAAATAAAGAAGATAATAATAGGGGTAAATTATACTACACCCATACAACATGGAAAAATACATGTAGAACTTAGACAGCATTTGAGAATTAAGTTTTCAGCGGAAAAGACATGAGGGGAGAAAAAAAAATCTCCCTCTCTCTGCCTGGCTCCTGTTTTCAAATTAGAATCTGAGCCCAAGTGGAATAATGCAGTACAAACTGGCTGAATATGCAATTCATCTCGAAAATAGCTTACTTTGGGAGAGAGAGGAATGCTGGATGGCATTCAGCTCCTGTGATTCAGATTTAATCTTCCATTTCCCGTTACCATTTCTAGGTAGTTTAATTTTCAGTACTACAGATAACCTTTAGGTTGATTCTCGGCACAGTTTTATGCATTTTGCTGCATAAAATGGCCTAAATTTCTTAGGTGTTTTTCTCATTTTGGGCTATGACCACAATTTAGAATAAGTAGACCTTATACCATTTTACTTTGCCAGACTATTCTGGATAAGCATTTGAAATGTATCAGGACGCATCGTAGTACAGTGATCCCTCGATTTTCACGGGTTCAAACTTCGCGAAACGGCTATACCACGGTTTTTCAAAAAAATATTAATTAAAAAATACTCCACGGGTTTTTTTCTATACCACGTTTTTCCCCACCCGATGACATCATACGTCATCACCAAGAGTCACTTCTCACTCTTTCTCTCTTTCCTGTCATTCTCTGCTTCAATCATTTTCTCATTTTTTTTCTCCCCTTTTTTTCTATCATTTCTCACTCTCTCTACCTTCCACTCTCCCCCCTTGCTCTCTCTCTTTCTCCCTCTTTCCCTCTCTCCTTTCTATCTCGCTCTGTCTGTTGCTATCTCTCTGCGAGAACGTCTGCCCCGCCTCTCCTGCAGCCCCCTCGCTGACAGCTGGGACGAAAGCGCTCTCAGCTAAGGGACTACGAGAGGGGCGGGGCAGGCATTCTCAAAGCGCTCAGAGCAGCTAGTGGCCGAATGAGGAGGACGAGAAGCTGTAGCTGCCAGCACTGCTGCAGGAGGACCTTTTCCCCAAGAAAGCCGGTGAGAGGGGTGGATTGGGCAGGCGGGGGGTAGCGGTGAGGGGGCCGAAGGCGCTGGGGGGGGGCAGGGCCAGCCGACATTCAAAACAATCTTTGCCGGCCTCCGCACTTTCGCCTGCTCCCCGCCCCCAACTTCAAGCCCGGCTCCTTGCGCGGCCTTGGAAAAGGGTGCGCGGGGGTAGTTTTTGGCTGTCCATAGCCAAAAATGGTGTTTTTACTTCCACATCTCTACTTTGCGAAAATTCGACTTTCACGGGCAATCTGGGAACGCAACCCCCGCGAAAATCGAGGGATCACTGTATAGAAGAAAATAGCACAGTGTAGAAGCACAATGTGTAACAATATTGCATAAGTCCTGAAAGTGGGAGCAGGGAGATTCATGGCTGGCTGGGCAATTCTGGGAGTTGAAACTCACCTGTGTTAAAGTTGCAAAGGTTGGGAAACCCTGTTGTGGAGTCTGAAGGAGCAAGGGCTTGCCTTGAGCATGGGTAAAGCAAAGGCAAATGAGAAAAAGACACTCCCACTTCAAACAATGAAGAACAAACGACAGACCACAAATGACAGAAATCTCTTAACTTTTTTTTAGTATTTTTTTTTCATAAACTATACCCCCCCATAATATCAAAACAATACATATTCATACATTTATTCAAAATATCATAGACCAATATCCTAAATTTGCACCTTTTATACTTTTATCTCCCGTCTGCTTTCTTTCTATATTTCATATTACTCCACTCCCTCTATCTCTCTCTTCCCTCTACCTTCTTTCTCTTACCTTCTTCCCTCCTTTCTCTCTCCTTCCTTTCCACTTCCTCTTCCTCCCTCTTGTCCTTACTTGAGTACTTTTCATTATGTGGTTAACAGACGAGCAATCCAAATTGGTGCTATCCTTAAACTTATAGCTTCCCTTTATCAAATTTTAAATATGTACTGTAATATATTTTTCTAGGTATATCTACTTTTGTCAAATGCTGACTCCTTATATTTTTGCTGCCTGAGTCTACCACCTTTAATTTTCAATTTCCCCCTAACTATTCACTATTTCTTAAACTTTTTTTTAATGGGGCTCCCAACTAACCCTAATTAAAGTGCACAAAATGCACCCAATATATACACACAGGAATGAATGTGGATGCAGAGGTGACCAGGACCTGCATTTACTTTTTCAAATATTCTGTTGTTACTCCAAAAATCATTAGAAATATAATATTAATTATATAAAATATATTTATATTATATTAATTTTAATGTATTGATTTATAAGAAATAGGCTATGCAAATTATAAACAAGTAAATAAAGGAGGTGTTGAATAGCTTATGCCACTTAGCAGTTAACTTGATTTTTTTGTATTTATTTATGTATTGTATGGCACATTCACATCTATCACATTTTGATATAAAATTTTGGATTTTGTTGTATGTTTGCATAGAACTGCATTTCAGAATTTGATTTTGGTGCTGACAATAGAGGTACGGCATTCACTGTCAAAGTGTTCAATAATTTCCATTTAATACAATCTACCCCTTTGTCCAACACTTTTTGGACCCTTTCTGGTTGGTTGGAAAACAGAGGTCAGTATCTGCTTATTTGTAGATCAGAGATGAAATGCTGACATCATATGCTGTGGCAAGAGAAGTAGCTGGCTAAAAAATAAGCGAAAAACCTCAAAAAACAAAGCAACCCTGAAAATAAATAATCTTGACTATTGCAGTGTCCCCAGTCATGTGATCACCTTTTGCAACCTTCTGACAAGTAAAGTCAAGGAGAAAACTATTTGCTTGACAATTGTATTATTAACTTAAAAACTGCAGTGATTTGCTCAACTGTGGCAAGAAATTGAGCACGCGGAGGCCAAAATGGGGCAAAATTTGCTTAATTGTGTTGCTTCTTGGCAATATAAATTTTGGGTTCTATTATAGTAGTTGAACACTGCTTGTAATAAAATGTTGATCAATTTATCTTTCTATGTCACCATTCATGATTTATAGAAATTTAAAACAAGGAAACAATATGGGTATTAGACATTCTTGTGATGAGGAATAATTTGCATACAGTATGCATACAGCATTTAGGCATAATGTGGTCTATTTTACTAAAGTACTTTTATTTTTATTTATTTTGGCAAGTACATATTGTGGTATACATAGATATTACACTGTTTATATACATGAGATGGGTACTGATAGGAGGGAAACATTAGGACAGGGGATGGTAGGCCCATTGATGCACTTATACATTGAAGTAGACCCAGAGACAGGGTTTGGAGCAATCGGTACTTTTATTCAGCTCAGAGAATAAGTGACAGCTCAGCAAGGTAAAGTGACAATTCAGCGAGTACCGACTGACTCTGGCTGGAGAAACCGCTCCTTTTATATATTTGCGGTTCCCGCCAAAGCCAGAGCCGGCCGCGTCTGAGCCAATCAGGAGCGACTTCCTGCTTGGGCTCAGACAGCGCCGAAAGAGGAACAAACTATTTACAGAGTTACAAGGTAGCCATTACAGGATACAACACCCCTCCCCTCATAGTTGGACACATCCATCAAGAAAGCCATGTGACAAAGTCGTCCAATCGGTGGGGCCTCTGAGGAGCTCGCGCTGACCTGCGCAGTTCAATTTCTCCTTCGCCACCGACTGTGGAGGATGGCTCGCCGCTGTTCTCCCGGTGTTGCGGACTTGGCCTGGCGGGCCCAACGAAGGCTTCGGAGGACGAGGATGGTTCGGCGTCGCTGGATGGTTCCCCCTGGCCCGATAAGTCTCTTTGCGTGTCTCTTATTTCGGGCAATGTACTAAAGTCTGTTGAAGGGGGAGAGTCCATGTCAGCGGTTTGTGGCAATTGACTTTCTGTTCGCTTCCGAATGTGGTCTATGTGTCGTTTCCACAAACGACCATCCTCTAGTTTAACAACATAGGTCTTAGGTGCATTTTGCTTAACAATAATTCCCTTCATCCAGTTTACATTTCCATCAAAACTTTTTACATATACATTTTGTCCCAAATACATTTCTCTTTCAGGTTTTGTACACATTTGGTTATTATTAACACAGAACCTTGGGTTTAACCTGTCTAGTGGTGACCTCAACTTCCTTCCCATCAATAACTCTGCAGGGCTTACATGTGTGTGCGAGTTAGGGGTAATGTGTTGGGTGAGTAGGAATTGGTCCAAGTTCTGTTGCACATCCCCAGGGCCTGATCTGCGCAATGCCTCCTTTGCCACCCGTACGTAACGTTCTGCCAATCCGTTAGCCCAGGGCGAATAAGGCGAGATGAGGGCATGCCTGACCCCTAGGCCATCTAGGAACAATTCGAATTGCCTGGCTGTTAGCTGTGGCCCATTGTCAGACACTAAGAGATCTGGGCAACCATGGGATGCAAACAGTCTGCTCAATACCTTGATAGTGGCACTTGTGGTTATGTTGTTCATTGCTATTATTTCCAACCATTTTGAGAAAGCATCAACCACTATTAGAAAATACTGAGACCCCACTGGGCCAGCAAAATCAATGTGGATTCTAGACCAAGGACCAGCAGGCTGTTTCCACTCAGCCGGAGTTGTTTTGGGGGGACTGGGTCGTGACTCTTGGCACGGATCACACTTTGAAACCCAATTTTCAATATCAGCATCCAGCCCTGGCCACCATAAATGCCCCCTTGCCAGGCTCTTCATCCTGACAATCCCAGGATGACCCACATGTAACATTTTGAGTACCTTTCCCCTTAGGCTTTTGGGAATGATCACTCTATCCCCCCACAGTAAACAACCTTTTACATACGATAATTCAAGTCTTTTGTTTTTAAAATCACACAATTCAGGTTTCACAACATCATTTTGCCATCCCTTTAGCACACAGTTCACCACTTGTTTAAGGATTTGATCTTGCTGCGTGTGTGCAGCTACCTCTTTTGCTGTGGTTAGTGGGTTTTCCTCGAGTTCTATCATTAACACATCTGTGGAAGGAACAGGGTCTTCCACTAAGTCTGCTATGGGGCATCTGCTTAGGCCGTCTGCATGATTGATTTCCTTCCCCCCCTTGTGGGTGAGCTCATACTGATACCCTGAGAGGAAAAGAGCCCATCTGATTAGTCTTGGAGACATGAAAGGTGGAGTGGGCTTGTTGGGGGCTAGCAGGCCTAGTAAGGGTTTGTGGTCAGTGACTAGCTCAAAGCTTCTTCCAAAAATGTAATTGTGAAACTTCTTTACCCCTGCCACTAATGCTAGAGCCTCCTTGTCTAACTGGCTATAATTCCTTTCTGTGCTGGTCATGGTTCTAGAAAAAAATGCTATTGGGGCCTCTGTCTTATTAGGTAGAACGTGAGCTAGGACTCCTCCTATGCCGTACGGCGAAGCGTCGCACGTGAGCCTAATGGGTAGTGAAGCACTATATTGGACTACTACACTTTTAGAGGTTAATAAATTTTTTATTTGAGAAAAAGCTTCACGTTCAGTTTTCCCCCATGTCCAGCGGGCTTCCTTCTGGAGTAAACGATGGAGAGGCTCTGCTACTGTTGCCTTCTGCTTTAAAAAAACGGAATAAAAATTAAGGAGGCCCAAAAATGCCTGCAACTCATTCTTATCTCGTGGCTCTGGGGCTTCTCTAATTGCTCTCAGCTTCTCTGTTGTGGGGTGGATACCTTCCTTATCTATTTTATATCCTAGGAATTCTATACTGTTGGTTCCCCAGACACATTTATCAGGCTTGATTCTTAAACCTTTGTCCTGTAACCTCTTAAGTACTTCCCTTATTCTTTTGTTTACTTGTTCCTGGTTTTCCCCTGCAATTAAGATGTCATCAAAGTATGGAATGGCCCCATTTACCCCTGACAATAGGCGTTCCATAATGCTCTGGAATATTCCTGGGGCTATGCTTACCCCAAACTGTAACCTCGTGCATTTGAAAGCCCCCCTGTGCGTTACAATTGTTTGAGCGTTTGCTGTTTGTTCATCGACCGGAAGTTGCTGGTAAGCTTGCGCCAGGTCGATCTTTGCGAACCTTTTCCCCTCCCCCAGGGAGTGTAGCAGTTGTTGCACAACCGGGATGGGGTAGGGGTGGTGTTGGAGTGCCTTGTTTAGGGTTGATTTGTAATCAGCGCAAACTCTTAAAGAGCCATCTGGCTTCAGAGGGGTAACTATGGGAGTTTCCCATGGCCCCTGCTCCACAGGGACCAAAATACCTTGGCTAATGAGTTTGTCCAGCTGTATATCTAGTTTGGGGAGGAGCGGCAGGGGGACCCTGCGAGGTTTTAGTCTGATCGGTGGGACCTTGGGGTCAATAGAGAAAGATATAGGGGGCCCCTTATACAATCCCAGTGTGGGGCTGAACACTTCAGGGAACTCTTTCACAAAGTTAGGCATATCATAACAGTTTACATTACACACACCCGAAATCTCGATCCCCAGTGGTTCCATCCATGCTAAACCCAGAAGAGAGTGCTTGGCCCCTGTTACAATAAGCATGGGAAGGGTACATTTAACATTCTTGAATGCGATAGGTACATTTGCTGTTCCCAAGACCGAGATTACTCCCCCCTGAAAGTCTCTAATCACCAAAGAGGTTTGATTTAGGTCAGCCTTAGATACATTAGGCATATACAGTTTAAATTTTTCCCAGGGCATGATTGTATATCTAGAGCCCGTATCCAGCTCCATTGAGCAAGGTTGGTTATTGAGTAACAGTGATATAACAATTTTAGCCCCCTTTTTGGTTGCCGTGTTATTCACGGAAAATTGAGAGTTACCTCTATAGTAGTCGCGGTTAGCGGTTGAGTAGTTCCTTTGACCCGCGTTGCGGAATGGTCTCCTTTCTCGCGCTTGGGGGGTCTGGTTTTGAGGTCGCTGGTATTGCGGTGTGGCAAATGTGTCCTCTGGCGCTGTTGCTCTGCATGCGATGGCGATGTGGCCTCTCCGGTTGCAACGGCGGCATGTAGCGTCTCGGAAGGGGCATCGATGGCGCTGGTGATTTCCCCGGCAGCCCGCGCAGGGGGCTGGGTGAGTAGCTCTCAGGTGTCTCGGCTGGTCTTGCACCAGGAGGCAGTTGTCTCCGCTGGAACTTTGTTGGCTGGGGTTGTCTGTTTCCACGGCGCTGGGAGACGCGGAGTCGATTTTCGCAATGATTTCTCGCCTTCCGTGCTCTTTCAATTCTCTCGCCGCCGCGTCGGCTGCTTCTGCGGTTTGCGCCAGTTTAATTACGGTTTGTAGAGTCGGCTCTTCTTCGATGAGGAGTTTATTTCTCACCGTGTTGCTTTTCATGCCGAAAACCAGGGCGTCGGTGAGGCGAGCTTCCGGGTCTTTAAACTTGCATTGAGCAAGTACCGTTCGCAGCCGCGTTGTAAACTGGCTGATCGACTCGGTTTCCCTCTGAACCATCATGTGGAATTGATGCCGAAAAACCATGGCTGGTTTGGTCGGCTTGAAGTGGCTCGCCAGTTTTTGTTGTAGGACGTCCCACGCTGTGGCTCTTGCTTGTTCTGGTTCGGTGAGAGTTTGGGCTAGTCTGCGGATTTCTGCGCCGCAGTAGTTAAGGAAAATAGCCCGTCTGCGATCGGCTTCGGCGTCCTGCATTCCCGCCGCCTCGAGGAAGATCTCGAAGGTGGCCATGTACTCGTCCCATGTCGATTTCTCGGGATCGAAGAGTTCCGGAGCCTGGCCGATCTGGATTTTGTCCATGTTGCACGCGAAGTTTCTTCCGTCCGTTCGTCGCCAGTGAAGTAGACCCAGAGACAGGGTTTGGAGCAATCGGTACTTTTATTCAGCTCAGAGAATAAGTGACAGCTCAGCAAGGTAAAGTGACAATTCAGCGAGTACCGACTGACTCTGGCTGGAGAAACCGCTCCTTTTATATATTTGCGGTTCCCGCCAAAGCCAGAGCCGGCCGCGTCTGAGCCAATCAGGAGCGACTTCCTGCTTGGGCTCAGACAGCGCCGAAAGAGGAACAAACTATTTACAGAGTTACAAGGTAGCCATTACAGGATACAACATACATGACCCTAACTTATCTCTTAGGAATCGGGTGAGGTCAACAGTGGATACACTAAGGGTAAAGTTTTGGGGGTGAAGTTTGGTGATTTTAGGCCGTGTAGTGCTTTTTCAACGTTGTCTTCAGTGAAGTCTATTTAGAAACATAGAAACATATAAGACTGATGGCAGAAAAAGACCTCATGGTCCATCTAGTCTGCCCTTATACTATTTCCTGTATTTTATCTTACAATGGATATATGTTTATCCCAGGCATGTTTAAATTCGGTTACTGTGGATTTACAAACCACGTCTGCTGGAAGTTTGTTCCAAGGATCTACTACTCTTTCAGTAAAATAATATTTTCTCATGTTGCCTTTGATCTTTCCCCAAACTAACTTCAGATTGTGTCCCCTTGTTCTTGTGTTCACTTTCCTATTAAAAACACTTCCCTCCTGAACCATATTTAACCCTTTAACATATTTAAATGTTTCGATCATGTCCCCCGTTTTCCTTCTGTCTTCCAGACTATACAGATTGAGTTCATTAAGTCTTTCCTGATACGTTTTATACTTAAGACCTTCCACCATTCTTGTAGCCCGTCTTTGGACCCGTTCAATTTTGTCAATATCTTTTTGTAGGTGAGGTCTCCAGAACTGAACACAGTACTCCAAATGTGGTCTCACCAGCGCTCTATGTAAGGGGATCACAACCTCCCTCTTCCTGCTTGTTATACCTCTAGCTATGCAGCCAAGCATCCTACTTGCTTTTCCTACCGCCCGACCACACTGCTCACCCATTTTGAGACTGTCAGAAATCACTACCCCTAAATCCTTCTCTTCTGAAGTTTTTGCTAACACAGAACTGCCAATGCAATACTCAGATTGAGGATTCCTTTTCCCCAAGTGCATTATTTTACATTTGGAAACATTAAACTGCAGTTTCCATTGCTTTGACCATTTATCTAGTAAAGCTAAATCATTTACCATATTACAGACCCCTCCAGGAATATCAACCCTATTGCACACTTTAGAGTCATCGGCAAATAGGCAAACCTTTCCTACCAGACCTTCCCCTATGTCAGTCACAAACATATTAAAAAGAATAGGACCCAGAACAGACCCTTGTGGCACACCGCTTGTAACCTGTCTCTGCTCAGAATACTCGCCATTAACAATAACTCTCTGATGTCTATGCTTCAGCCAGCTTGAAATCCACTGAACTATCCAGGGATTAAGTCCAATCTTCACTAATTTATCTATCAGCTCTTTATGTGGAACCGTATCAAAGGCTTTGCTGAAGTCCAGATAGGCAATATCCATGGCACCACCTTGATCCAACACCTTTGTGACATAGTCAAAGAAATCAATGAGATTAGTGTGACATGATTTGCCTTCAGTAAAGCCATGCTGATTTGGGTCCAATAAGTTATTGTTTTTTAGGTGCTGATTTATCCTCTTTTTGAGTAGAGTCTCCATCATTTTAACTACAACTGATGTCAAGCTAACTGGCCTGTAGTTACCAGCTTCTTCTCTACTGCCCTTCTTGTGGATAGGCACAACACTGGCCATTCTCCAATCCTCAGGAACATCTCCTGTTAACAGGGATTGGTTAAACAAATCAGTCAGGGGGGTAGCAATGACAGATCTGAGTTCTTTAAGAACTCTGGGGTGGATGCCATCTGGACCCATTGCCTTATTTATCTTTAATCATTCAAGTTCTTCTAAGACATCCGCTTCTAAGATCACTGGAGCTGAATCCGTACAGCTGGAAGCAATGCTATATCTTATTTATGTTATTTATGTTAAATTGTTGTATTTGTGGTACAACTAGGGAATTTTGGGTATGAGCCGTTGCAGTTTACAAAGACTGAGCCAAAGAATGTGTTGAAGAGGTTAGCTTTGACTGTTTCATCATGGCATTCTTTATTGTTGGGTCCTTTTAGTGGTGGGATGGGTCTCAGGTCCTAGAGCTTGTTATGTACAAAGCTGTAGAAGGTGCGGTTGGATTTGGTGCATAGGTTTTTGTTATGTACTCATGTAAATATTAAATAAGTAAATAGGTTGTGGTAATAGTATATGTTAAACTGTGTCATTTACATACCGGCCGCAGATTGGTTAAGCCGCAGCCGGGAAATTCAAGCGGCTGTCAAAGGCCTACAAGGAAAAAACTCTTTTAAAAGAGAAAGTCAAACCACACCCCTCATCTTTAACCGCGAATTCCAACTGTATACTTTGTTGCAAGTTCGTTACACATGAGCCAATTCCTACGGTAATAAAGAAGAGTCAGGCAACCACCTGTCTTGCAATTTAACTTAACAGTTTTCCTCTTGTTTGCTGTGATAGTTGAAGCAATCCATCTTTATTTGGTGGCATATATTTTTGTAGCAGTTTTTGAAATTGGCTACATAAACTGATTTGTTTTTTTGGCAGAGTGATTTTTTTTTGGATTGTAGCTTCCTTATTGATATGGGTAGTTTGTTTTTGTTGGTTATGGTGGTTATTTCTTCATTGCTTATTCTTCTTCTTTGCTTATTTGACCCCTATGACAATCATTAAGTGTTGTACCACATGATTCTTGACAAATGTATCATTTTCTTTTATGTATGCTGAGAGCATATGCACCAAGACAAATTCTTCGTGTGTCCAATCACAGTTGGCCAATAAAATTCTATTCTATTCTATTCTATTAGTGGTACATGTAGTCTGATAGTTCTTTTGACTTCGAGCAAGATGGTGTTATAGAGGTAATTGGCAGTGTTACAGCCAGAGAATAGAGTTTGACAGTCAAGAGTTGAGAAGTTGGCATCTATGAGTTCATATTTGGCTTTTTAAAAGTTGTACTTGCGTGTCCCATTATTAAGGTCATTCTTGCAATGGTGTAAATTGAGGCTGAAGTCTATCATGCTGTGGTTGCTGTTGGAAAAAGGTTGTTTTATTTGTAGTGCATAAATTGCACTTTTGCTCTTGCAGAATATGAGGTCAAGGCAGTTGTTTAGTCTAGCATTGTTTGTTACTAGTTGATTGAGTCCCAGATTGGTAACTGTTGTATAGGGTTTATGAATGGGTTCAGTTGTGCATTCATTTAGGGTCCAGTTAATGTGAGGTAAGAAAGATAAGAGGGTATGGGCAGGCGTCTGCCCACGTTAGCAGTGAGATGTCGTACTCTGGGGCTCTGTAACAAAGTAGGAAGTGAAGTGTGGCATTTAAGGATAGATCACAGACAATGATTTCAGGAAGGGTGAGATCATGTGTAACTTGAATATTTTGTAGTTTTAGTGTCTTTTTGTAGAATATAGCTACTCTGCCTCCTCTGCGGGTTTCACGGTCGGACTGGAAGACAAGGTAGTTTTTTGCTGTGATGATGGAGTCAGGGAACAATGCATTTAGCCATGTTTCACAGACAAGAATAATGTTGAAAGTGTCAGTGTTTAGTAGTAGTAGTAATTCAGACAGACATCTTATTAATTACGCTTCTTGCATTGATTAGTTTCAGATTTTCTAAAAGCAATCACGAGCAGGAAGTTTTGAATAAACTGAAATGAACAAACAGAATGCCTCTATATGTCATAAATACTTAAACGGAGAGGATATGCCAGTGATAATGGTGATTTTGTGTGTGCCTTGATGGGTTGACTCCTGGTGACACCTGATGACTTCGGGACTAGTCCCTGAATCAAGGGCTAAATAAGCTACATATAAACAGATCATAAAACTTTCAGAGAAGACCAACTCAACCATAAACAGACATAATTTATCCCTTACTATTAAGGCCAAGAACCTGTTTCATTTTCATAGAATTAATTGCCTCCATTATTTATGAAAGAGAAAAATGTAAGGTTAAAATATTTCCCTTGATCTGTGGTAACTCACATTCTGTGGAAACGTGAATCTCATTATCTGAATTCATTTTAGACTCAATTTTTCTTTAAAGGCTTGATGGCTTATGGTTCTGGAAACTGGTTTTCCATAGATAAACTAATCACACAATATGTCACTAGGATAAGTTTAAAAGCTAATAGCTTACTCTCTTCTCAATACCACAGAATGATTTGATAAACCTGTTTGGGAGCATTTAAGCTTGTTATCTAGAAGAACAAGGATTCACATTATTCAGGAAATGGAGAGGTTACGGAGTTGATCATTCTTTTCTTATCTTTCTGTGGATTTAACCTTATAGTCTCAAAATATATATTTGAATGATCCCACATTGAAAAACAAAGGTGTAATGAAATCCTGTTGAAATGGAAAAACAAAAACACACCATGCCACCTCCTTATGGCATAATCTCTTTGCACTTATAAGCTGTTTTGCCCCCCACCCCCGGGGCAGCTGGTGAGAAAGAGATAAGGCAGGTCTTTCAAACTCTGTCCCTGTGGCAATTTTTTATCTAGCCTATTTTGGTTAAAGGAGTCTGTGCTTAAGAAACAAAAGATAATTTTTCTTTCTCTGACTCTTGCTTGCCTGCCTCTTTTTAAGATGTCCCATAAATTTCTTCAAATATAAAAAATATTTGTTAGCACCGAGATGAATATCTTCACTTGGCTAATTCTGTTCTTCACTGAAGAGCTCTATTGCGAGCATTTTTCTTTTTAATGCAATTTCTTTTTAATTCTGTTCTGAGTTGTTCTTTTAAGCACATTCCTTATGCTTAGGAACTATATCCTCTCATGTGAGCTCCTACTGAATGCAAATCTCCCACACTTCTGTTCTACATGCTTAAGAAATATTAAATCACTCAAGAGAGGTTGAAATACATATTTATAATATTATAATAAACCACTACAAGCTTCATTGGAAAATGGCCTGAAATAGTAATGTTATCTATCAGCCATGCATTAGCTCATGCTCAGGAATGAGATATCAGGAAAAAGCCCAGGCAAAAAAACCACCTTATGTTCAGAAAAAAGAAATGCCGTAATGGAAATATTTGCTAAATTACATATACAGTGATCCCTCGATTTTCGCGATCTCGATCTTCGCGAAACGCTATATTGCGATTTTTCAAAAAATATTAATTAAAAATATTTTCCCACCCGATGACGTCACTCTCTTCCTTTCTCATCTTTCTTTCTCTCTCTTTCTCTCTCTTGCTTCTTCCTCTCTCACACTCTCTTCCTCCCTCTCTCATCTCTTTCTTTCCTTCTCTCTCTTTCTCTATCTCTCCCCCTCTTGCTCTCGAGCGGCGGGCGAGCGGCGGGCGGGCAGCAGCGAGGAGCCGAAGATCGGGGTTTCCCCTTTGCGTGGGCGGCGGGGAAACCCCGATCTTCGGCTCCTCGCTGCTGCGGCGCTGCCGAGCAGATCAGCTGCTGGGCGGTCGAAGGAACCTTCCCTGGGTCTTCCCCGCCGCCCACGCAAAGGGGAAACCCCGATCTTCGGCTCCTCGCTGCTGCGGCGCTGCCGAGCAGATCAGCTGCTGGGCGGCGGAAGGAACGTTCCCTGGGTCTTCCCAGGTGCGGAAGCAAAAACACCATCTGCGCATGCGCGGCCATGGAAAACAGGGCGCGCATGCACAGATGGTGTTTTTACTTCCGCACCACTATATCGCGAAAAATCGATTATCGCGAGGGGTCTTGGAACGGAACCCTCGCGATAATCGAGGGATCACTGTACATCTGGATTATGTGAATTCATAGATGGATGAATTGCTAGCTTTCTGCCTGCTAAAGCAATTGTCATTGTGCATCCCTTCTTTTGTTATTCCCCTAAACCAGTGATGGCGAACCTTTTTTCTCTCGGGTGCTGAAAGAGCATGTATGTGTGCTATTGTGCACGCACGAGTGCCCACACCCATAATTCAATGCCTATGGAGGGCAAAAACAGCTTCCCCTGCTCCCCAGAGGTCCTCTGGAGGCTGGAAATAGCCTGTTTCCCAACTTCTGGTGGGCCCAGTAAGCTTGTGTTTTGCCCTCCCCAGGCTCCAAAGGCTTCCCTTGAGCCAGGGGAGGGTAAAAAACCTCCCCCCCCAGAGGCTCTCTGGAAGCCAAAAACGCCCTCCCAGAGCCCCTGTGTGATAAAAAATCAGCTAGCTGGCACATACATGCACGTTGGAGCTGAGATTGGCAAAGGCTCGTGTGCTAGCAGATATGGCTCTGCGTGCCACCTGTGGCACCCGTGCCATAGGTTCGCCATCACTGTCCTAAACCGAGATCAACACTTTTAGCTGCTTAATTTTGCAATCTCTGCATCTCTGCCCAGATGATTTGTGTTGGAAAAGCAAAAATGGAGTGTGTCACCAGGTGCTTTACTGCCATAGCCTTCATATAATTGTTGGTTTAGCAGTGGTGGAATTGGTGGAATCTCCTTGAATCACTGGTTTCAGTTAGGACTTTATATGCATTATGGATTCTCCAAAATACCTGCTCCACTAGTATTAGGGCTGATTTGGATTTAGAGTTTTAAGGAATTCAGCTTTTGATCAAAATGTTATTCCCTCACCCAGAAGTGCTCAGGCTGGCTGTTTTTTTTCAGAAAGCAGCAATTATAGTCACATGTTATAAATTGGACAACTAACAGACAAGCTGCTGAGAAGCCTTACTAGTCCCAGGCAAAATGGTACACATAAATGCTAATTCTTACACTGTGGGCTCCAATAGTCTGGTCATCTAAGTCATGGTTGTCCCATGGTTGTCATGGTTCTTTTTCAGGAGGCAACTGGACTTTTTTTCTTTGAAAATGTTTTGTTTCTCACCCAAGAAGCTTCTTGAACTCTGACTGGATGTAGGGAATAATAATAATGTAGGGATATAATAATGCCACTGAGCACCACAGATACTCCCTGGAATGGCAGAGAAGGTCCTAGGGCCCTAGTTTGCCTTTGGGATTTTGTTCCTGGACATGCCACATGCTTTCAAAATGTCAAATAAGCCATAGCCTAAACAGGTGGCTAACAGTCCCTTAGAGAGGCAGTTTGGTGCAATGGTTAAGGTCACCAGGCTAGCAACTGAGAGACTGAATTCTGGTTCTGTCTTAGGCATGAGGCCAGCAGAGTGACCTTGGCTAGTCACTCTTTCAGCCCTAGGGAAAAGGCAAGGACAAACCCTTCTAAAATCTTATCAAGAAATCTGCAGGGACACATCCAGTCAGTTATCAGGAATCAAAAACTATAGTGTACATGCACACAAAATCACTTCCTTATACTCTGAGGAAAATGTCACAAATCCTGTTTTTTGTTGAATATTCATCACAGGTATGGCAAAGTCCCTGTGACTGAATATTCAAAATTTGTTTGTTTAGCCAGCACTTTAACCTGCATTCTCTGTACCGCTTTGACTTGTTTGCAATGTCCCAGGATCATGTGATCACCATTTGTGACCTTCTGACAAGCAGTCAATGAGGAAACCAGATTCACTTAACAAACCATGTTACTAATTTAGTAACTGCAGTTATTCAGTTAACAAATATGACAAGAAAAGTTGTAAATTGGGGGAAAACTCACAAATTTCTCACAAAAATGTTGGGCTCAATTGTGGTCATAAGTCAAGGACTACCTGTATCATGGGGTTCAATGCTTTTTGTCTCATCTCAGCAAATAAGAGGTGAAGGAAGTTAACACCTACCCCTCTCCTAGAAAAATGAAATATCATAGGAAATGTTAAAAAGGCAGAATATAATATAGAATATCCCTAGAGAAATGGAGAAATGTTTTAAGGGCAGGAAACAGATTCATTCTGTTTCAAGCTTCAAATTTCAACCAACATATACTCTGTCTTACACATTGGCAAAAAGAATCAGAATTCAACCAGTGGAATGGCCTGCCAGCGGAGATTGTGAATATCCCAACTCTGGACATTTTCAAGAGGAGATTGGACTGCCATCTGGCTGGGGAGGTATAGAATTTCCTGCTTGAGCAGGGGGTTGGACTTGATGACTTGCAAGGTCCCTTTTAACTCAAACAAACAAACAAACAAACAAACAAACAAACAAACAAACAAACCAAACAAACAAACAAACAAAATACAAACTTGGGAGACACAACCTTATAGATCAGTGTTTCCCAACCTTTTTTGAGCCGCGGCACATTATTCATATTTTCAAAATCCTGGGGAACACTGAAAGGGGGGGGGGGCGGGGCGGGGGGGCGGGCTAAAGAAATGTTTGGACAAAAAACCCCTCTCTCTTCCTCCCTTTCGCTCTATTTCTCCCTCTTTCTCTCTTTTCCTTCCTTCCCTTCTTTCTCTCTCTCCATCCCTCTTTCTTTCTTTCTTCCTCTCTTTTTTGCTCTCTTTCTCTCTCCCTCCCTCCTTCCCTTCCTCTATGTCTTTCTCTCTCCCTTGCTCTCTCTCTCTGTCTCTCTTGCTATCTCACTCTTGCTTTTTTCTCTCTTTCTTGCTCTCTCTCTCTCTCTTTCACTGTCTTGCTATATGTCTCTTTCTTTCTCTTTGCCTCTCTTGCTATCTCTCTCTCTTTCTTTCTCTCTCTTTCTCTCCCTCTGTCTCTCTTGCTACGTCTCTCTTTCTTTCTCTTTCTCTCTCTCTCTGTGCCTCTCTTGCTAAGTCTCTCTTTTTCTCTTGCTATGTCTCTCTTTCTTTTTCTCTCTCTCTGCCTCTCTTGCTATGTCTTTCTCTCTCTCTTTCTCTATCTCTCTTTCTCTGCCTCTCTTTCTTGCTATGTCTCTCTTTCTCTCTCTCTCTGCCTCTCTTATATGTCTCTCTTTCTCTCTCTCTCTCAGCTGACTGCAAGCGGGAGCCCTGACGGCGGCAGCTGGACGTGCTGCTGGACACCGTATATGCCAGGCCCGCAGCGCCAGCATGTACGACGTCCAGCAGCACGTCCAACCACCACCGTCAGGGCTCCCGCTTGCAGTCAGCTGAGAGAGAGAGAGAGAGAGAGCGCTCCCTCTCGCCGCCGCCATCTCCCTGCGACTGCCTGCGGCCGCTGCGGCCACCCCCCCCCCACTCCCATCGCCAGTGCCCTCCCGCCGGGCCACAAAGGACACTTGCCGTCGACGCCAGAGAAGCTCCAGCTGGGCGGGGCGCTGCCGGTACTTCTGTCCTGGGGCTCCCGCTCGCAGCTGTCAACCGGCTCCTGCTCGATGCCGCGGTTTTCGGCGCTCTCCTGCTGGGCCCCAAAGAAGGAAGGCGGGAAAAAGGCGCGAAGAATGGAGCTCTCCTTCTTCCTGCCTTCCTTCTTTGGGGCCCAGTAGGAGAGCGCCGAAAACCGCGGCATCGAGCAGGAGCCGGGGGACAGCTGCGAGCGGGAGCCCCAGGACGGAAGTACCGGCAGCGCCCCGCCCAGCTGGAGCTTGGCGGCACACCTGGCCATGTCTCACGGCGCACTAGTGTGCCGCGGCACACCGGTTGGGAAACGCTGTTATAGATGACCTTCACTATGTTAAGGACCTTGGAGTACTCTTATCTAATGACCTAAGTGCCAGAGCCCATTGTAACAACATTGCCAAAAAGGCAATGTGTAGCTTCTTCTCTGGCAATATTTCACTGCTAACCAGAGCATACAAAACATTTGCCAGACCAATCCTCGAATACAGCTCACCTGTCTGGGAACCTGCACTGCATATAGGACATTAATACAATTGAGAGAGTCCAGAAATATTTCACAAGAAGAGTCCTCCTCTGCTCACAACAGAATACCTAATTCCACCAGACTTAAAGTTTTGAACTTGGATAACTTATGTCGCCTTCAATCTGATCTAAATGTAGCTCATAAAATCATCTACCACAATGTCCTGCCCGTCAATGAACATTTTAGCTTCAACCACAACAACACATGTACACACAATAGATTCAAATTCAATGTAAACTGCTTGAAATTCGACTGCAGAAAATATGATTTCAGCAAGAATGATCAATACCTGGAATGCATTACCTGACTGTGGTTTCCTCCCCAAACCCAGGGTTGGGCTACTTCCCGGATGGGAAGCCGCAGTAGGGTAGCGAAAATGGAGCTCCACTTCAGAGCACCCTATTTGCACTGAAAAATATTGAAAGGAAATGCAGGGCATCTTGCATAAGCCACACCCACAGTGTGGTAGTAAAAATTTTGGTAGCCCATCACTGCCCAAACCCCAAAAACTTTAACTTTAGATTGCCTACAGTTGACCTCAATCCATTCCCAAGAGGTATGTAAGGGGCATGCATAAGTACACCATCATGCGTACCATCCCTGTCCTACTGGGGTGGCGCATTGGTTAGAGTACAGCACTGCAGGCTACTTTAGCTAACTGTTAGCTATAGTTCAGCAGTTCAAATCTTACCACTGGCTCAAGGTTGACTCAGCCTTCCATCCTTCCGAGGTGGGTAAAATGAGGACCCAGATTGTTAGAGGCAATATGCCGATTCTGTAAACCGCTTAGAGAGGGCTGTAAAAGCACTATGAAGTGGTATGTATAAGTCTAAATGCTATTGCTATTACTGTCCTATTGTCTAGATTTACCTATACTGTACCTACTTTGTTTTTGTTTATGTTTAAACCATACTTGTTATCTTGTACATATTTTGACAAATAAATAAAATAAAAATAAAAAATAAACTCTTAGTAGTCCCCACCTTTGTCAATGTACCATCAAGGAATGGCTCAGCTCATTCACACACACACGCACACACACCTTTTTTAATAGCCTGCACCAGTCTATTCTACATAACAAAGATCTATCTCTTTCAAACAGAGCCATGTTAGCAATTGGCCAAAGCTCTTTCATTACATCACATGGGACCTGGGAAGATTACATCAGACAGAAGAGCTCAAGCAAGCTTGGACTCAAGACAGCCTACAGAGTTGCTCCTGCATGGCCCCATGGAAATCTGACAAAAAATCAGAGTGCATTGTTTAGGATACTAAGAAGTGGGGTCCAACAGAGGTCATAAAACCAAGGGATTCAGCATCTTTTTCTATACTCAAAGTTCAAAAAAGACGTTTTAAAATTTAGAAATTTCATTTTATCAATAATCAATATTAGATGAGATTAGACCAAAAGATGGCATCATTTAGTTTTTAGTTTTTTATATTTATTTTGAGCAGTTGACACACAAACTAGAATAATTGTAAAAACAGGTTCTAATCCTGCTTTTTTGATCCTGCTGTGATGTTTTCTTGCCTTATTTTCAGCCAAATTCACATCCTGTTTCTTATTTATTATAACCATAATATTTTTTATATCAGGAGATGCTGGAAGAGAAGAAATATGTATTTCCAAAAATATTTGAAGGAAGGAGCAGGACCAATACCAAAATCATCATGGCTCATTATTAGATGAGCCAGCATCCCAACTCTCTTAATTTCAACAAGCCGCCCCGAGTCTACGGAGAGGGGCAGCATACAAATCTAATAAATAAATAAACAAAGCAGCTTTATCCACAAGCAATGGAGAAACACATATTTTCCCCTTGGGGGGTTTTCTCAGCATGTATTTTTCTGTTATGTACTATATTTGTTTTCTCTTGATTTTCTTCTTCTTCTCTGCATGATTAAGAATACAGTGCAAATACACAGAGAGGAAATTTTACTCCATATTTACCGCTACAATAATGCTTATTGAACTCACTCACAGCAGTCATTTATGTGATCATTTCCAACTGCCCTATTAAAAAAAACAGAGAATGAAGAAAGCTACAAAAGGAATGTCAGTCCAAATTCTATCTTCAGTCAAGGATTAATGATTCTATGGAAAAGTTCCAGAAAACAGGAAAACCAGCAAGGATAATCCCAAGAGTTCCCTTATATTCCAGATGGACTGTACTTTTCCCACATACAATCATTCAGCAAGAGGAATTTCTATTGCTAAAAATACTTATTTTGGCAATAGAATTTTATTCATGAATTTTGTCTTGAAAGAATATATAGCCTAAAATAGTATATCATTACAACTAGAAAATAAATTAAAAATAACAGCACCAATATTTGAACACATCAACATTATCTTCATATCACACACACAATAAGATTGAAATTGAAGATTGTTACTTGTAAAAATATTTCAATATTTGTTCAAAATTAACACTGGAAATTTAACTAAATTGTGTAAAATGTTTGTTCTACAGAAATGGCATGCTTAGAAGAGGATTCATTGGAAAAAGTCTACAAATTCCCATTATGTAGATTGTCACCTTCATTTCACATTACAGTGATCCCTCGAGTTTCGCAATCTCGATCTTCGCGAAACGCTATACAGTGATCCCTCGAGTTTCGCGATCTCGATCTTCGCGAAACGCTATATCGCGATTTTTAAAAAAATTAATTAAAAAAAACACCACTTCCGGGTTTGGCTTCGGGAGTCAGCTGGGAAGCGGCGCGGCTGTTTAAAAAGGTCGCAGCCGGCCTGGGGGGCTTCCCAGCACCCCCCCGAACCCCCAACCTGGGTCTTCCCGGCCGCCCACGCAAAGGGGAAACCCCGGCTCCTCGCTGATGCCCGCCACTCGCCCGCCCGCCAGCAAGAGGGGGAAGACCCAGGGAAGGTTCCTTCGGCCGCCCAGCAGCTGATCTGCTCGGTAGCGCAGCAGCAGCGAGGAGCCGAATCGGGGTTTCCCCTTTGCGTGGGCGGCGGGGAACGCAAACTCCACCATCTACGCATGCGCGGCCATAGAAAAAAGGGCGCGCATGCGCAGATGGTGTTTTTACTTCCGCAACCCTACATCGCGAAAAATCGATTATCGCGAGGGGTCTTGGAACGGAACCCTCGCGATAATAGAGGGATCACTGTATTCAATTATATTTTGAACCCTGGCCTCTTGAATGAAACGTGGGATATCAAATCTAATAAACAAATTTATAAATAATATATGAGAAGACAGATTTAAATAAACTAAGATCCCTACTGAATTCATACTGTACTTGCCACAACTAGTACCTCTACTATAGGACTGAGTGCTCTGAATTACATACTAGTAATTTTTAAAATGTTTGTTACCATTATACTGTATTGCCCTTTTCCTCCAGCATAACAATAGTTGTTCCCCACAAGTACTTTGTGAGCTATAGTGCACTGAGAGAGCAATTAGCCCAAGTGAGTTTCCACCTTTGAGAGTCCCTTGAACCTGGTCAGCCCTAGTTCAATATGTAGAATAGATCACTATGGAGATTTTTTAGAAATTAGATTTCTCACATCAGTAATACTATATACCAATTAACTAAACGGTTATTCTTCTAATTTTTATGTATTTTCTATCATCAACAATCTTTAAAAGGAGCTTTAAATTATTGATTAGTTATTTTTGGAATGTCACAAAATTTTAAGTTTCAGTTTTATCTATAGGTACAAATACAACATTATACACGATGAACTGTCTTTTTTCTCCTAGAATAATTAAATTTAATGATATTTTGTGGTATAGATTTTCATAAAATAGTCTCACATTTTGGCAATACAGATTTCCTATCTCCGTAATTGTTTTAATACTTCATCCACTATAGTACCGCCTGTAGGAATGCCCCCCTCTCCAGTTTAGTATTTATTCTTAATAAATAATATTTAATAAAAAGAGGTAGGATAGAATATTTCCCCCAAAGGAGAAAAATCTTAACAAAGGCAGAAAACAGTCCATGTCTTCCTGCCCTCAGAAACAGCCTCAAGGTTGAAGAGGCTGGTCTTTTGGAATGAAGATTTTGTACCCATTCAGAAAGTCTGGGCCAATCTATTCATAAGCAAAGTGACTCCAAATAAGCAATACAATTAGGCAAGCCAGAGCTGGCAAGATTAGCTCTGATAAACACTTAAGATTTGCATTTCCCCTTTTGCCAGTAGAGCCAATATGACCCTATAAGATCCCATAGGACTCTGGGAACAGCCATTAAAATATAAAAATATTAAAGGAGAGGAACAGTCATCTCAATCATAAAGCCCCAAATAATATTGATATTGATCTATATTGATTGTTTCCTAGTATGATTTGCTTATTTGTACTGTATGAATATCATCAAGTGTTGCACCTTATGATTCTTGACAAATTATCTTTTCTTTTTATGTACACTGAGAGCATATGCACCAAAGACAAATTCTGTATGTTTCCAATCACATTAGGCCAATAAAGAATTCTAATCTAATCTAATGTTTATCAGCCCTCCCAGAAAGATGCTAATGTCACTGAAACTTCTGACATCCAAATAAACAGAGACCTTCTTTCCTGCACCCAGCCTCCATTTTATTTCCAGCATCTTTCTCCCGGCTTGGAAATGGACTGGATTTTTCTTCTAACATGCTAAACTTTAAGACTCCAGTCTAAACTTTAGACTCCAAAACAATGTACTACATGCAGTTTTAAGCAAATACCTTCCCAAACCTATATATTGAAATAGTCAAACATGGAAAAATCATATGTAAAGGAAAAATCCAAAATGGTGAAAAGTTTCTACACCGTCTTCACAAAAGACCCTACTATCAAGTTGCCCTCTTCTGCCCCACCAAACTTGTTTCCTCACCACACCCCATCCCAAGTCAATTCCATGCTAAGATGTCACAATGTACATGAGCTTATCATTTAGCCTACACCGGTTTTCATATTGAAATGGGCATAGATTAAAAATAAGACATCATACAATATTCCATCAAATCATCTGAAATATGATTGGATTTTCTTTTTCAAGTTTGCATACACATTGTGCAATAAGCTCAGTAATTGCACATCACTTCAAATGGCATTTGCAAATTAAAAGCTGCACTTTCTGCCACAGGCAAATCTATTACTCCTGTTTCAGAAGTGTCAATAGCTACAGAATTACAGTACTGTATGTAGTCAGTTTCTATAGCCCATCCATGGCAATCCAATAGACTGAAACAAAGAACAATACCGCAATTAAAACCATAAAAAAGTTTATATATAATTTTTATGTAATTATTATGATAAATCTTGATGGGTTTTTATATATATATACATATACATGCACATGTACATGTATATAAAAACCCATCAAGATTTATCATAATAATTACAGGATAAATTTTGCACAAAAGAACTCATGAAAAAAAATCTGGCATCAGGACTCAGAACATGAATATAAGTAAGTAAGAAGTAAGAAAATGGATTGAAGCACTATGGCATGGATTTACTAGAAAAAAGCAAATAGCCAATAGAAATTTTGATAGCTAATTGCGTTTTGAACTTGGATGAGAATGGAAAACAATCTTTGAAATCCAGATCACAAAATTAGAAAAGGAGGTAGCACAAAATAAATAATGTATACCGAAACAAAATAGATATAAATTAAGAATTTTAATTAAGAATTTGGCGATTGATATTATATTGTATTGTATTGAAATTTGAAGGTACTGTATGTGACTTTATATGTATGTAAGGATGGAGAAAAAAAAATACTTATAAATGAAAAAAGAACAAAATAATTACATTTCAAATTCCTATGGAACTCTGTTACAGAATTCCAAGAGAGAAAAAAACAAGACTTGAACAGAACTCACAACAAACACTCGTTAACCAATAACGCATTTGTAATTTTACCCAACCTATTTTCACACAAGGCAAACCTTGCCCTCCCTTCCCAACAGAATCCTCCATCAGCCAAGTCATGCATCCGATGAAATGAAAAACGCATTTTGGAAAGATGCTGCCAAACTACTCCCGCTTTTTTTTTTTTTGCTATCCTAGACTGAGCAGGCTTCCTAAAAACGGAGCAAATGGCTCCTCAGTAGCCCCATCCATCCCGTTCTTTCCCATCCGAGCACTCCGAACAGCAACTACGCTTCCCAGGATGACCCGCGGCGACGTTTAGCCCAATAGAACTATGGGCAGCGTAGTCCCGTCTTCTATATATGGGCATGAAGCGGCATCCTTTTCACGTTATGCAGATGAGGAGGCGGGTCTCTGGAGCCCGCGTACAAGAGGGCTATCGAAGAATGACCAATAGGCGGCGGGCGGCGCGGGTTGTCGGATGCGGCAACGGTGTTACCTTCTGTATGAGAAGGCGGGGAAGAAGGCGCCTTCGCCGGCCGAGCCGTTTCCTCCTCGCCTCCCCGCATGTGCCTTGCAAACGAGGAGGGAGCAACAGTCGCTTGCGGGAGCCATGTCTGAAAGCGGCTCCGCGTCCGCCGCCGCCGCCACCACCATCCCTAATGGAGGGAGCGCCGCCCGGCATCCCGGCAACCTAGTCACTGTGGTCCTGGGAGCACAATGGGGCGACGAAGGGAAGGGCAAAGTGGTGGATCTGCTCGCGCAGGACGCGGACATCGTCTGCAGGTGCCAGGTGAGCGTCCCGAGATGTGTGTGTGTGTGTGTCACCTTGGGGCTTTCTGGAGGCGAAGCCGGCACAAGACAAAAGCGGCGGCGGCGGCGGCGGGATCCGGAGGCACCTTTGGAGCCTTTCCCGCCTTCAGATTGCGAGGGAGGCTTCCGGGCGTTGGGGTCGATTCATCGCGCCCCCTCCGTCTCTGCGCTCTTGTGCTCCGTGGCTTCCCACGGGGGGGGGGGGGGGGCAACGACGACGACGACCGTGTAGCCGGATCGCGCTGTTGCCCGCCTCGCCGCAACCTTCCGCTACCCCGGAGAGTTTTCCCGTGCAAGAGGATGCCGCGCGCGCGTTTTCCTCCCCGTCTTTTCCCACTCAACCCCCATCACCCTCCCCGACGACGCTGCTTTATGACGGGACCGGGATCGCGGGCAACCCTCTTCCTCTTTCGGCTTCTCCCTCGGCGACCCCGTTTACGGCCATTTCCCGCCGGAGTCCCTTGTTCCTGCAGTGCAGTAGGCGCGCCGGTTTGGGGCGAGGCGGAAAAAAGCCTTTTGCGGGAACCAAAACGTAAGAAGGAGTAAAGACGGCTCTGTGGCCCCTTGCTCGCCCGTTACTAGTGATCTGCCCTTGCTTTGCTCCCATTCTTAAACTCGCCGATTTGCAAAGAATGAATATTTGGGTTGTTGTTGTTATTGTTGTTATCATCATCATCATCATCATCATCATTATTATTATTAATTAGATTTGTATGCCGCCTCTCTCCGAGGACTCGGAGCGGCTCACAACAATGGGTTCCCTTCCCGTTGCGTCGTCGGTGTGCACAGAGAGCAGCAGGTTCCCCTCCCAGCTGAACAAGGCAACCAGGGATCCGGCGCGTCCTTCTTTTTTTCTTTACATTTTTTAAAACTGCGAAAATATATCGCGATTCCGCACTCCTCCCTCTTTGTGATCTTTCTGATGTTATTCCTATCAGTTTGGGTACGTTAAGGTGCCGTGGGAGAGATATCGGAGCAGACGGTGCAATCCCTCAGGATTTTAATCTTCAAAGAGTTGTCTGTAGTTAGGTATTTTGCGGTAATTGTGGGGGCGATCCGCTGGCTCTGTTATAAAGGGCTATTGTTAACATGTTGTAAGCTACCCCTGAATCTAAGGAGGGCGGCATTAAAAGAAAAATCGAATAAATAAATTAAATAATTGAGGGACGTCATCAAAACAAATTACCATTTGCAATGGAATTTACTTCCAGGCTAAACTCTAGGCCATTGTTTCCCAACCTTGGCAACTTGAAGATATTTGGACTTCAACTCCCAGAATTCCCCAGCCAGCTGGCTGGGGAATTCTGGGAGTTGAAGTCCAAATATCTTCAAGTTGCCAAGGTTGGGAAACACTGCTCTAGGCTAATATTCAAAGCTAAATCCATCCCTGCCCAAGAAATTTGTAATTTTATTTTCACTGGTTTGTCCAGTCTTAAAAAATGATAAAGAAGGGAGATGAACAGTCTGTTATAAATACCTGAAAAGCCATGGCAAGTACTGTACTGTGAATGTTCTGTGTCTAAGCTGTCATCTGTTTGTTTAAAATAGGCTGTGGCTAAGGAAAAGGTTGTTCAGTCATAAGCAGTGCCATGAAATAGTAGTTTAATGGTTTTTGTTTGCTTGTGTGGGCACAGGTGCTTGCGTTTGTGCATGTCTTTGAGTCAGAGTTGATTTCTGGTCATGCTTGGCCCTTGTAGTTTTCCTGGCAAGGTTTTCTGGAAATTATTTGTCCTTCATTCCTTCCTAGAGCTGAGAGAGTGTGTCTAGCCTCAGCTGGCTTTGTGCCTAAGGCAGGACTAGAACTCAAGGTCTCCTGGTCTCTAGCCTGATGCCTCCCTTCACAAAATAATAATAATTAATAATAATTTATTAGATTTGTATGCTGTCCCTCTCCGCAGACTTGTGGCGGCTCACAACAATAATAAAACAACGTACAATGTGACAAATCTAATGTTTAAAAGAAAACACATTAAAAACCCAACATTTAAAAACCATGCAACACAAGCATACCATACATAAAACTATATAAGCCTGGGGGAGATATCTCAATTCCCCTATGCCTGGCGATATAGGTGTGTCTTAAGCAATTTACGAAAGACAAGGAGGGTGGGGGCAGTTCTAATCTCTGGGGGGAGTTGATTCCAGAGGGCTGGGGCCGCCACAGAGAAGGCTCTTCCCCTGGGGCCCACCAGACGACATTGTTTAGTCGACTGGACCTGGAGAAGGCCAACTCTGTGGGACCTTATCGGCCGCTGGGATTTGTGCGGCAGAAGACGGTCCCGGGGGTATTCTGGTCCGATGCCATGTAGGGCTTTATAGTTAGTTGTCTCTAAGTTTCATGCTTAGAAGTTGAAAACTGGATTGCCTAAGATTAATTTTAAAAACTGAGTAGGCTTCATTGTTTGCTTCGAATATCTTAGGACAAAACCTTGACACCCTTTTTTGTTTGTTGTTAAAGAAGAAACAAAAACAAAGCACACTGGCTTGTTTAGGAACACTAGAGTCTGTTTTGTTGGAATCATCTACTTTATGGCTATTTATCAGAATGACTGAAAAAAACCCTCCTCTAACTGCAGGAGTGGAGCACTGAAAACTATGGACATTTTGGTAATAGAAACAAAGATCATAAATTTAAAGGATGAGTTTGAATTAGTCCTTTCTTGTTTGCAGCGTGAGTATCAAGCAGGTAATAATGTTTAAAAAATGGTCTTGGATATTGGTTCGTGTAAGAGATTTTTAACACTTCTCTTGGAAGACATCTCAGAAAGTCAGAGAAGCTTCCAGATCTGCCAGAGGTTTTTGTGTTAATAATAAAGCCAGTTTATAAAACCTTGGCATGGAATAAATTTGTGAAATGCTTCAAGGATAAATCACTTGTACTGATATTGACTGGAATGTTGCTTTCAGTACATTGCATACGAACTACAAAGTATTCAGTACTTTTTGGTTATGAGATTAATATATGAGATTATTTCAGTTTTTTAAATCGTAAGGTAAGGATGCGTCTGGTCTCCCATATGCTGTGTTGACTTCTGATAATTTTGACTTAATAGATGAAAAAATGTCTGTATGATGGACTGATGAAGGTAGCATTGATTTTTCCATTCCTGTATATACCCTCTAGGACCAGAGGTTGGTTTTTTTTTTCTATCCTAATAATAAATCCCCCCTCTCTTCATTTTTTTTGAGGAAATTACACTATTTGAAAAAGTAGTACTGTATTTGTGCAGCTATAGATGTTCTTGAGGAGCCTTGATATAGGTTCAGACATGGTTTGAGGTAGAACCAGCCAAGCCAAGTAGTGTACTTCTTGTGAGGTGGAGTCAAAGGAACTGTTATGTTATTAATCTTGCTTGGTCTTTTAATAACCGTACCTGTGTTATGCTGTTACTACTTGCAGGGATATCTGAGAGAGCAGTTATTTCTGGAATTCTGGCAACAATCTATAATGTATCATTGCTTCCCCCCCACTATTATTTAATCTATAATGAAACTGCTAGAGATGGTTGTCAGTAGTTCAGGGGCTAAGTGTAATCAATATGGGGAAGAAGTCTGAAATTCATATATGCATATGTTTTGTTTTTAATTTTCTTTTGTTAACACCTGATTGGTTATACAAGGTTTTCTTGGCTTATAGAAAAATGTATAAAGAAAGAAGGAAGCACTTTGGCATAATGGTTAATAAGTTAGAAATATAATTGGTGTTGTACTTTTTGAAGGAACATTAAGGAGGGAATTTAATTAAAAGAAAATGAATGTAACTGGATGACAAAATTAGAAAAAAACCTTTTGCAACTTTTTGATAATTGATATTAGTTACTAACAAAATACCACCTTTTATTCATGGAAAATTAGATGGTACACTGTTGTTTGAATGTATGTTAAGAGAAAAAAAAATTTCCCCGCCCCGAAAACAGTCCTTCCTTCCTGTCTCCCTCCCTCCCTCCCTCCCTCCCTCCCTCCCTCCTTGTTTCCTTCCTTCCTTGTACAGGAGAGACTATATGGTTCTGAAATAGGATAAAAGTGATGGGGTGGTATATATAGTAAACAGTTTGAATCTTGAGAACATGGAGAGCTCATGTGGGCGAGTATAGGAATTCTAAATGGGGTTGCACTTCTTCAGAAAGTGATAAGTAGTTTGAGCATGTGTTTGAAATCATTGTCATTGGAAGCCTAGGTGGTCTTTGCAGCCAGAGATTGCCTGTCATCAGTTTTGGTTAGGATAGTAATTGTTGTTATAGCAACTTGGGCAGAGGCAGCCTAGGCTAATGTTTACACATCAGTACCCTTGCATTTGGATTATTATGCTGAATGCAGAGTTTCCATTCGATCAAATTATAGCTGCTTAGAATGCAGTAGTAGTCAAGTTGTTGGATGGGACACCTGCTTATATTGTAGTCATGTTACACCTCATTTGAAGCAACTGTGCTGACTTCTAAATAGCTATTGAACCAAGTTCAAGGATTTTTAAAAATAATATATACATCACTAAATAACTTGGGATTGTTACAGACTTGGTTAATCTTTAAGATCATTTGGGAGATCCTGTTCTTTGTTAGATGTCTATCATAACATCTTTCAGATGTTTTTAAAATGCCTATCACTTCACATTGGTCTTGTTGGAGCAACCAGATAGGAAGCATGATCAGATGAGTCAGTTCTACTTTATTATAGAACTATATTGACTGAATTTTGAAAAATACCCCTCCCACACACACATTCCCCCAATTTTCTTTACTGTATGAGAAACTAGGGGTCTTGCTCCACCTACTATCCAACTGTGGGGTATGCTATTTGTTATTTGATAGTGCCCTTACCTTGTCTCCTAAGGTCATTTCCACATACCAATGCAGTTGTCTGGAAAGGGCTGTACTGTATATGGTATTTTTCAGAGTATAAGATGCACCTTACTTTTGGGGGAGGAAAATAGAGAAAAAATATCTACCTGCCAGGTATTCATCTAGCTAGCATCCTTAGTCTGTTCAGCTTCAGCACGTTATTTTATCCCCTGGTTAATTTTTTTTTTCAAAGGGAATAGGAGTGAAAACAACCCTGTAAAGATTTAGGGCAGGAAAAACTGCTTCGGAGGGAGTAGGATTAAAATTAAATGTGCAAGCCAGGATCATTAGCATAGCATTAGGGCCAAAAAAGCATTTTACAGAGGGAGTAGGAATGAAAACAAGCCTGCAAAGACTTAGGGCTGGAAAAACCTTCTTAAGAGGGAGTAGGAAGCCAGGAAGATCGTTAGCATCTAGTTAGGCTGGGAAAAAAAGCTTAGAAAAAGCTACATTTGGAGTATAAGATGCACCCAAATTTTTGGCATCCTTTGGGGAGGAAAAAAGTCTATCTTATACTCTAAAAATATGGTAAATATATTTATTATGTCATATATACATTTTGTTTGTTCCTCTATTCTGTCTTAGTGTATTACTGGATTGATCAATCAAATCCTTTAAAAAAAAAATATTTATTCGGTTACAATACCTTTTTTTCCAATGTTTGCCCTTAAATTTTCTTAATGCTTTTTTGATACTTCTTTTGAAATTATTTAATCAACTGCTGATTGACAAAAATAATTTTGGTATGGAAAGGCCAATCTTTTTCTATTGAGTTATTCTGAACAATTTCTATTTAGGACTGCAGTTTTCTTATGAAAGTAATTTGTTCTTGCTTTCTCATATTTTTTCCAACTTCCCAATCTAGCCTATAGCTGTCAGATTCCCAGCCACTCTGCCATACAAATATTAATCAAAATTAAGCCTGCTTAGCCTCTGATATCAGCCGGGGTTACACGTTTTATAATGATTTCTGAATCTACGGCCTGATTTGAACATGAAACTTAAAGAACTTGGAAATTAGAGAAGGATTATATTTCTTTTTCCAAAAATAATGTGTTATTCAAAGAAACATTTTACAAGGTTATTTGTCTTTTTCAATTCCAGCTACTTTGTGATAGTACTCCCTCTGAAATATGTAAATATGCTTTGTTCAAAGTTAGGAAACAAAATTGAGATGCCTATCCTCTTATTCAAATTCTTTGCCACAAATTTGATCAGGAAATAATATGTCATGACTACGATTTTGTGTTGGGTATGTGCGTGTACTTATTTTTTTAGAACAGCGCTCCCTAATCTACTATCCTACTATAGAATAATGTTTCAAGCAATATTGCTCAAGGACTCTTTGAATCTTTGTTAGAAATTTACCATAGTTATCTTGGACAATCAGTTTTTGTACATTGGATAAGATATTAATAATGTACTGTACTTTCCCCCTCCAATAAAACTTAGTATTTCCAAACACATTGTGTAAGAAATTGCTATCAGAGGTAAATAATGACGTTTTATCCTTTATTTGCCTTTAGAGTAGAATAGAATAGAATTTTATTGACCAAGTGTGATTGGACACACAAGGAATTTGTCTTGGTGCATATGCTCTCAACGTACATAAAATAAAATATACATTTGTCAAGAATCATGTGGTACAACACTTAATGATTGTCATAGGGGTCAAATAAGCAATGAAGAAGCAATATTAATAAAAATCTTAGGATATATGCAACAAGTTACAGTCATACAGTCAACATGGGAGGAAATGGGTGATAGGAATGATGAGGAAAACTAGTAGAATAGAAGTGCAGATTTAGTAGAAAGTCTGACAGTGTTGAGGGAATTATTTGTTTAGTAGAGTGATGGCGTTCGGGAAAAAACTGTTCTTGTGTCTAGTTGTCTTGGTGTGCAGTGCTCTGTAGCTGCAATGAGAGAATGGCCTATTCTTGCAGTTATATTTCTTTAGATTTGATATATTTGGCTGTTGATAATTTTAATATCTCCTGATTATGTTAAACTGATTGCATATAACTATATGAACTTGACAGGGAAAATAATTTGGGGATGTTATCTAAACATCTTTCTGATCCAAGTGAATCAAGCTATTACAGTTGATATCATTTGTTCTTTTTCATTTCATTTCATCTACAATAAAAACTATTGGGGATTCTGTGCATGTTAGTATTTCTATCTGCAAGATCTGTATTAGTATCATATGTATTAATGTATGAGCAGAGTAATCCTTGTTTATCAAGGTTGTGCACGTACAGAAACGTTTATATTGAGATTAATTGTGAATAACTACTCAGCCACACACAGATACTAACTTGAACTAAAGTTTACTTTGAGAAATAACATATTCAGATAAACAGTCATAAGTCATACACATAATAAGTTAGAATAACAATCCAAATATCACCAAGCACATAGTCTGTCTTTGTCATAATCAGTAAACAAAGATATCATGCCTAAACATATTTTTGTTATGATATATAACTACAATACAGAGAGATTGCAAAGAAAATGCAGAGCAAACCTAACAGTGAGTAGCCATTAAAGTGAGTATCCAGACAAAGAAAAACAGAGAAATAGGCTATGAACTCTAGCTCCCTCTTATGACAGTCTGTCACACCTCAGCTAAACAGACATAGCTCAGTTATAATACATATTTGTTGGTTTATAAATTGTCAACCCAGCTGTTATGGGCAGAGTCATAACAATATGTTAGGTATTTTTTGAACTATAATAAGTGCCTAAATTTACAGGAAGAAAACAAGAAAAAAAAAAGTTTTGGGCATCCGCATATTGCATTTTTGCCCTCCCCAGCCCCCAGAAGCCTTCATACATTTTTGGGCTCCCAAGCTGTTTGTGTATTGCACTTTTGGCCTCCCTTGCCCCAGAAGCTCTCCAGGGCCTGTTTTTGCCAAAGCATGCCTGTTTTTGGCCTACAGAATCCTTCTGCGGGCCAGGGAGGGTGAAAATGTGACACGTGGAGGGCTTGGGAGGCCAAAAATGGGTCCTCTTTTGGTGAAAACAACTGCAGAGTGCTTCCCGGGGCTGAGGAGGGCGAAAACGTGATGCACCGAGGGCCTGAGAGGCCAAAAATGCCCGTATTCAGTCTATAAAACACACTTAAATTTTCACTTAGGTTTTTTTGGGGGGAGGTGCATCTTATACTCTGAAAAATATGGTACATTTTGTCCACGGGCTGGGGATTGGAGACCCCTGATTTACTACATAAAATTTTGACCTTTGGTATGTCTAAATCAGGGTTTCAGTTTTTTGTTCTAGTGGTGTCAACTGACCTTTAGATTACATTTGGCTGGTACACTCAGAAAATGGACATGATTAGAAAAAAAACCCTCTTAATATATTTTAAATTTATAGTTATATTTTATAAAGCAATTGATAGAAACTAATCAATGAGAGAAGCAACCTAGAACTAAGAAGAATTTTTTTGACAATTAGAACAATTAATCAGTGGAACAACTTGCCTCCAGAAATTGTGGATTCTCCAACATTTGAAGTTTTAAAGAAGAGATTGGGCAACCATTTGTCTGAAATGATATAGAGTTTCTTGCCTGAGCAGGGTGTTTGACTAGAAGACCTTCAAGGTCTCTTCCAACTCTGTTATTCTATTCTAAATTAAATACATTTAGTATGTGTGGAATGCACTCTTTCCTCTTTCTATGTTATTGATGTGAGACTGATACTAAAAGTTGAAATGTCCTTTCAGAAGTACAATATGGAATGTCAATGGAGTTTTAACTAGCTTGTATTCCTCAGAGAGATGGCTAGATTAGACTGTTACTAAAAAGGAGTTTAATGTTATGTGTTTTGTTGCTTTCGTTATATCAGTGGCTCCACTGAGACTTCAGACAAGTTGCTTACTATTTATTTACCGCTCTTAATAGTTAATTCCTTTGTCTCAAGGAATTAGCTAGAATAATAAGCATGGAGATATTTTCGTATGCGTGTAATGTTTTGGGGAGTTCTAGTCAGTGAAAATGAATCAATTATCACATGTTAAAGATTAAATATCACGTGTTTTTTTGCTGAATTTTTAAAATTAAGGGAGACTAGGATGGCACCATTTTGGCCTTGTTCTGGCCTCATCAGCTAGCCACACCCTTACTGGGATTTGATCTGGCAGCTTCTGCCTTGTAAGGCAGAGAATGAACCTCTAGGCCACTAGATCTGATCCCTTTCAGCTCTGTACCAGGGAGGGGCTATATGTTTTTTGTGTCGGATCACCCTGGTATATTGAAGGAACGTCACAGTTCCTTTTTGCCTCTAGGCCCAACCCAGGGCCATTTCAAGGCAGTTAATTTATTCATAGCGGAGAAACTATATTTTTGTATGTATCACATGTTCAATATACCAGGGTGATCCGACATAAAAAACATATGCCCTCTGTGTGTGTGCGTGTGTGTGTGTGTATATGTGTAATATATATGTGTGTATTTATATATATGATTTAATATAATATAATAGATATATATCCAAGATTTTAATGTTTCATAAAAATAAATGTAGTTGAAAGCAAGAGGGTCTTCAGGATTTTGCTTTGTCAAAATGATAAAAAAGAGTGACATGCTGTTGCGTTGTAACTCCATCTCTTTTGGATGTGCCTGCCACTTCCATGTTTTACATACAAACGCTGTGGGAGTTTGCCCCAACTGTGCAATGCTGCTTTTATCTTCCTGCTATCCTGTGGATATTTCTGGGTCAGCAATATAATCAGTAATATCGGATTACATTTTCTTTTACTTGCTATTGACAAGATAAATTTAGATTTAGGTTTTTTAAATATATTTATCTTTCTATAAAAAGAGAAGATCCTTGAATACAGAATTTGGGATGATAAGAATATTCTGGGCAAAGAGGAAGCAATCAGATTCAGGGAAAGTCTATGTTAAATCAAAATTGACTCCTAGTGATCTTTAGTCATTTCTGTATAATCTTAGGAGAAAAACAACATAGAAATTGTTCGCTGTTGCTACATTTTCAGGATTTTTGCTTTCCATCCTAGCCTACGAACAATTTACTTCTTGGTTTACCTCTATCTATCTTATCTATCTATCTATCTATCTATCTATCTATCTATCTATCTATCTATCTATCTATCTACTTACCTACCTACCTACCTACCTACCATTATTATTATTATTATTATTATTATTATTATTATTAATTAGATTTGTATGCCGCCCCTCTCCGTAGACTCTAAAAATTAATCAAGTTTAGTTCCATTAATCAACCAAGATTAGTTGGTTGGAAAAGGAAAAGTTTGAATATAAAGCAGAGTGGATTTGATTTAAATCAACTCAATTTAAAATATAATTTTTAAAGATGAACTGTCATCTATGTCCCGTAGCAGCTCCTCCTCTGTCCCACTCACTGTTGACTCACTAACCGTCCCAATATTGCAGAATATACTGCCTCATGCTGCATAACTAAGCTTCACTTCATGCTAAATAAACTAAATTTTATTCTTAGCTATTTTTATATTTTTATATTTTTAGTTGTTTAATATTTAACTAATTAATTACTGGAAACTGCATTTTTTACATATTTATTAGCGTTTTTACTGTTTTAACTGTTATAAATTTAATCTATTTTTAGTATTGGGGGTTTAAAATTTAAATGGATGACTGGGACAGAATTACTTGTGTGCATGGGCTGAATGGCCGGTATGATTGGGATGACTGGGGTGGGTGGGGTTACGGTATGGATGAGATGAATGGTGGGAGTATGAATGGTAGATTTGGCCCACCTGACGCTCAAGAGGCGGGAGGGGATGGGGCATCGATCTCTGGGGTGGCAGAGGGTCGGAATATTCCTGTGTTGCTGGGGAGAGGCAGATATGGCGGGGGCCGCGGAGTTAGCCGTTCCAGGGGAACGAGGGACCGTTGCTTAATAACGATCCCTTGTTCTGGCTCCGTGAGCCCAATCTTGGGTACTGGTGATGAGTGTAACACTGGCCCTGGACTCAGGTTGCTGCTGCTTAATGCCAGGTCGGTGGTAAACAAAGCTCTCCTCATCCGGGATCTGATCCTGGATGAGGAGGCCGACCTGGCATGTATTACTGAAACCTGGCTGGGCCCGGAGGGAGGTGTTCCTCTCTCTGAAATTTGCCCAGCTGGGTTTCAGATATGGCATCAACCTCGACCCCAGGGAAGGGGGGGAGGAGTGGCTATTATAGCCAGGGAGAGCCTTTGCCTACGTGGACTCATTGCTCCGGAAATTGCGGGTTGCGAGTCACTCTTGATGAAGTTGGACCTAGGGGTTCAGGTGGGCTTATTTCTCACGTACCTGCCTCCCAGCTGCGTGTCAAAAGCCCTGCCTGTGCTACTCGAGGAGGTAGCCGGGTTGGCGGTGGAGTTCCCCAGACTTATTGTCTTGGGGGACTTCAACCTGCCGTCACTCGGCGAAACCTCTGGGTTGGCACAGGAGTTCATGGCCACCATGACAGCCATGGACCTGACTCAAGTAGTACGGGGTCCGACTCATGAGGGGGGGCACGCACCCGACATGGTATTCCTTTCCGAGCAACTGAGTAATGGTCTGAGACTAAGGGGCTTAGAAGCAGTGCCTTTGTCATGGTCAGACCATTTTCTACTACGGCTTGACTTCCTGGCTCCAATCCTTCCCCGCAGGGAGGCGGAACCAATTAAGATGTTCCGCCCCAGACGCCTGATGGACCCAGAGGGCTTTCAGACGGCGCTTGGGGTTATACCAGAGGCACTTGTCCACAGTTCGGCAGAGTCTCTTGCGAAAGCCTGGAACGAGGCTGCAGCAGAGGCCCTTGACCGGATTGCGCCTTTGCGACCTCTCCGTGGCGCTAGACCCCGTAGAGCTCCATGGTTCAACGAGGAGCTCCGGGAGTTGAAACGCCAGAAGAGACGTCTAGAGAAGCGATGGAGGAAGAGTAGGTCTGAATCTGATCGAACACTTGTAAGAGCTTTTATTAAGACTTACAAAGTGGCGCTCAAGGCAGCAAGATGCGCGTACCATGCCGCCTTGATTGCATCAGCGGAATCCCGCCCGGCCGCTCTGTTTAGGGTGACCCGCTCCCTTCTTAATCAGGGGGGAGTTGGGGAACCCTTGCAGAGTAGTGCCGAGGACTTTAACTCGTTTTTCGCTGATAAAGTCGCTCGGATTCGGGCCGACCTCGACTCCAATTGTATAGCAGAGTCGACTGACAACGAGTCAGTCGAGGTGACTGGGGCACGTACTTGTCCACCTGTCTGGGAAGAGTTTGATCTGGTGACACCTGATGAAGTGGACAAGGCCATTGGAGCTGTGAGTTCCGCCACCTGTTTACTGGATCCGTGTCCCTCCTGGTTGGTCTCGGCCAGCAGGGAGGTGACACGGAGCTGGGCCCAGGAGATTACCAACGCTTCCTTGGGGAGGGGAGTTTTTCCATCACTCTATAAAGAAGCGCTTGTGCGCCCCCTCCTCAAGAAGCCCTCCCTGGACCCAGCTGTGCTTAATAACTACCGTCCAGTCTCCAACCTTCCCTTTATGGGGAAGGTTGTTGAGAAGGTGGTGGCACTCCAGCTCCAGCGGTCCTTGGAAGAAGCCGATTATCTAGGTCCCCAGCAGTCGGGTTTCAGGCCCGGTTACAGCACGGAAACCGCTTTGGTCGCGTTGATGGATGATCTCTGGCGGGCCCGGGACAGGGGTTTATCCTCTGTCCTGGTGCTCCTTGACCTCTCAGCGGCTTTCGATACCATCGACCATGGTATCCTTCTGCGCCGGCTGGAGGGGTTGGGAGTGGGAGGCACTGTTCTTCAGTGGTTCTCCTCCTACCTCTCTGGCCGGTTGCAGTCGGTGTTAGTGGGGGGACAGAGGTCGACTCCTAGGTCTCTCCCTTGTGGGGTGCCTCAGGGGTCGGTCCTCTCCCCCCTGCTATTTAACATCTACATGAAACCGCTGGGTGAGATCATCCAAGGACATGGGGTGAGGTATCATCAATATGCTGATGATACCCAGCTTTACATCTCCACCCCATGCCCAGTCAACGAAGCGGTGGAAGTGATGTGCCGGTGCCTGGAGGCTGTTGGGGCCTGGATGGGTGTCAACAGACTCAAACTCAACCCGGATAAGACGGAGTGGCTGTGGGTTTTGCCTCCCAAGGACAACTCCATCTGTCCGTCCATTACCCTGGGGGGGGAATTATTGACCCCCTCAGAGAGGGTCCGCAACTTGGGCGTCCTCCTCGATCCACAGCTCACATTAGAACAACATCTCGCAGCTGTGGCGAGGGGGGCGTTTGCCCAGGTTCGCCTGGTGCACCAGTTGCGGCCCTATCTGGACCGGGACTCACTGCTCACAGTCACTCATGCCCTCATCACCTCGAGGTTCGACTACTGTAATGCTCTCTACATGGGGCTACCTTTGAAAAGTGTTCGGAAACTCCAGATCGTGCAGAATGCAGCTGCGAGAGCAGTCATGGGCTTACCCAGGTATGCCCATGTTTCACCATCACTCCGCAGTCTGCACTGGCTGCCGATCAGTTTCCGGTCACAATTCAAAGTGTTGGTTATGACCTTTAAAGCCCTTCATGGCACTGGACCAGAATATCTCCGAGACCGCCTCCTGCCGCACGAATCCCAGCGACCAATTAGGTCCCACAGAGTGGGCCTTCTCCGGGTCCCGTCAACTAAGCAATGTCGGTTGGCGGGCCCCAGGGGAAGAGCCTTCTCTGTGGCGGCACCGGCCCTCTGGAACCAACTCCCCCCGGAGATTAGAACTGCCCCTACTCTTCCTGCCTTCCGCAAACTTCTTAAAACCCACCTTTGCCGTCAGGCATGGGGGAATTGAAACATCCCCCCCCCCTGGGCACGTTGAATTTATATATGGTATGCTTGTGTGTGAGTCTGTTAGTTTGTGGGGTTTTTTTTTTAAATCTTTAAAATTTTAAATTGTTGATTACTTATGATTTGTCTTTTACATGTTGTGAGCCGCCCCGAGTCTTCGGAGAGGGGCGGCATACAAATCCAAGTAATAAATAAATAATAATAAATAAATAAATTATTAATGTATCTTAAATAGAAAACTATATTTAGATAGCTTTTTACTCCAAAAGCATTTTATTAAAATAAATTTAAATTTAAAAATACAATTTTTAAAAAGAAATCATTGATTTTTATCCACCCTGATATAAATATAAGGACAAAGTAATGCTATAGGTTATGAAATTAAAAGTAAGCAGGGCACATCCATGATGATTTGAGGAATATGTTTTTGATCCTGCAATGTATTTTCTAGTACTGTACTTAAAACCTAAACATGATTTTTTTTTACCATTTATTAATGAAATTCCTGGATATTGGTATCAGATAGATAAGTACACAGCAGAGAAATTCATATTGTAGCCTGTTTACACATATAGAACTTTAAGCTAGTAATTATTTTGTCACTTTTGAGGTCTAATGGTTACAGATAATTGTCTTTGGATGTTACTCTCAGAATTCTCGTGTTTGCTCTTGGAATCCTCATGTTATCAATAAAATCAAAAGTGGTGCCATTATGTTTTGGTATCTGAAAAAAAAAAGGGAAAAGAGATGGACCATAGATGTTATTTCAGCAACCTAAGTTTCAGACTTATTTGTATTCAGCAGCAAATTCTGAAAAACAAGGCAGCTGTCGCTTAGTTAAATATAAATAGAAAAAATGATATTGTAAAGAAAGGCGTAATATCATTAAACAATATGATAGGTGACACAAATTTTCGGAGCACTCAACCATATAACTGGTAATAAATAGCCTCTTTGCTCTGTAAATCATACTTTAATGTTGATTATCTACAAATATAATGGCCATATTTATAACTAGGAAAGTGTCACATGCAATGCTGTACTGTACATATAAGGGCATTCACAGGGATTTAGATTCTTATAGAGCGGTGATTTTCAACCTTTTTTGAGCCGCGGCACATTTTTTACATTTACAAAATCCTGGGGCACACCACCAACCAAAATGACACTCTAAGACACTCTCCTCTCTTTTTCCATCCCTGTCTCCCCCCCCTTGTGTGTGTGTGTGTGTATACACTCTTGAACCATTTCTAAAAACAGATGAGGGCTGGGTTTTTCTTTATTTCTTATTCTTTGGGTGCTTTTTATCATATGCTTTAAATCACTTCTCTCTCTCTTTTGTTTCTCTCTCTTTCCTCTCATTCTCTGCCTCAATCATTTTCTCATTTCTCTTTTTTTCTCCCCCTTTTGTTCTCATTTCTCTCTCTCCCTCCCTTCCTCCTTTTCTCTCTCTCTCTCTCTTGCTTGCTTTCTCACTCTTGCTCTCTCTCTTTTGCTATCTCTCTCTTTCTCTCTCTCTCATATACCACACCGACAACAGCGGCATCAGGCAGTAGCCGCGGGGCGGTGGCAGGGTGGTTGGCTGCGAGCAGGAGCTTCAGGGCGGAGGCACCAACAGCGGCAGCTGGACGTGTTGCTGGACGCCATCATGTATGAGATCCAGCAACACATCCAGTCTCCGCCATCGGTGCCTTCACCTTGGAGCTCCTGCTCATAGCCGACCACCCTGCTGCCACCCCGCAGCTACTGCCCGATGCCGCTGTTGCTGGCATAGTGTACGCTGTTGCTGACCACTCGCAGCTGGTGCCCTGCGACTACTGCCCAGTGCCGCTGTTGCTGGCGCCCTCCTGCTGCCCTCCCGCCGGGCCCCAAAGCTCATCTGCCACTGCCACCAGGGAAACTCCAGCCGGGCGGGGTGCTGCATCTGCCGGAAAACTTGGAAGGCGCAAAGAAGGAAGCTCAACTTCCAGTCTTGCAACTTTTTGGTCTTCACGCCCTCAGCAAAATTTGCGAGACTGGAACCCGAGCTTCCTTCTTCGCGGCATACCTGACCATGTCTTGCGGCACACTAATGTGCTGCGGCACACTGGTTGAAAAACACTGTTATAGAGAGAAGAGCTGTTTGTCACTGTTTACATTCTGAATTGTACACTGGTTTATGTTACCTGAGCAGTGTTTTAGGCCTGTGCTAAAATAAACAAAAGAGGATCAGCTTTGACATGTCTTCAGAGTGGTAGCTGTGTTAATCTTTTACATCAAACCCAATAAATAAAAACTCTTAAACGTTCCCCATCCAAACACTAACCATTTGAATTTGATGAAGCATGAGCATGGGATGTGGGGGTAGAATTATCATTGGATCAACCTATCACATATATTAAGCCTCAAATCAGTCCCAAGGAGTGTCGAGGATTCTTACGTCTGAATAAAAAATGAGTGTGGTATCAGTTTCATTTGTTAAATGAAAAACAATGCTTCCCTGTATCTTGATACACCCATTTGTGAAATCTTAGCTCATAGTTGCAAACAACAGATAATGATAGATGCTAACAAGATTTGTGTGCAAGTGAAAATATGTTGATTTAAATAATTGAGAGTTCACAGACAGAAAATAATAAGGATAAGAAGACATGCAAATGCTGCCTCTCCCGCAAATGCTCAAATATATCAACATTTTAGCTGTGTAACACTCTGATTCTCTTTGCTGAGACTGTAAGTAGTCAAATGGAAAATTACTCAAATAGCATGGAATTAAAAGAATATGAAGCTTTTTTTTTAGTTTTTTCTGATTCATGAGAGATTCTGAGGCAATTATAACTTAGAGGAAACATATTATTTATTTAGTGTATGACATATCGTACATGGACTAGAAATATTCTAGTTAATGTGTAATTCAGAATTCTCATCTTTCAGCCTAATTTTTAATTTCTCATTTTTCAGTTTGCCACACCCGAAGAGGTTTCACAAAGCACATAACCCTAATGGACGATTATCTCATTTTAGATAATAGCAAATTAAATATTTTGTTTTGGATGAATGGAAGAAAAAATATAAAATGAATTAATGAGATTCTCAAAGTGTAGACAGATGCACAAGAGACTTTCTGAATTAACCGTACTTGTGATATTAAAGTATGTCAGAGATAATGTAATCTATTTTTATAAATATCACAGTAAACAATATTATATTGAAAAATTGCTTTAGAAATTTTTAATATACTGTCAAATATTTAATGCTAGCATAGTTATAAGCCTTCTTTCTTGGCTTTCTCAGTGGTTTTCAATGGCCATGCTGAAGTTGCTACTTACAAATACTCCTTGGTTTAGGATCATATTTGAGCCTTGAATTTTGGTTGTAAGTTGTTGTAATGGTTAAATGACACACCCAACATGAACACCTAGCTCAATGACTACAATCCCAGACCTCTCACTTGGGATTGTTATGCAGGTTAGGCAAAATTGCTGCCTACGAAGGGGGGCAAGCAGCTTTCTTCTATGGGCAGAAGGGAATTGCAATGTTGGGCTGGAGAAAAGAAGCTTGGATCTTTGAGATCTGAACTTTTTATTCATCCGAGTACTGGAGTTTTCATGCACAGAATGGCTGTGTGAGGGTCAATGAGGGGCAAAATCAATCTGACACGTAGTCCTTCCATTTTGAAAGACAACTGGTGGGAAAAGGCCATTCCAAGTGAAATTTTGGACTGGGGATTTGTTGCCTGCCTGGCTCTAAATGTCCCTTGCTGAAAGCACCTCATGCCAAACTCTGACCCTAATAGTAACAGGGCTGCTGGCCAGAGGAACTCCCATCTCACGTTGGGTGAAACCAATCTGGAGGCAGACGATCTTCTACTCCCAGACAAGATGCTGAAAACAGTTTGTCCCAAAATGGATACTGTTTTTCAGCTAGCCCCCCTTCTCTCCCACAGCCAGAAGAGGTCCTGACAGCAGATGGCAGTGGTTTGTACCCTTCCCTCATTGACATTCTTAATGGACACTACTGGCAGGGAAGATTTCAAATGTGATCCTATAATCACAGGGTGCTTGGAAATCCACTGTAGGTCTGAAAGCTTGCCAAGAGCCCAGATCTCACTTGCCTAACTGCAGGGGTGCTGCAGTGGCTGCAAACTTTAAGCATGGGTGGTAAGTCCCTTCTTTCAACGTCATCATAATTTCAAAACAGATGTTGAAGGAATGGTTGTTAAGCAAAGATTACCTGTACCAGCAATTCAGGAGTACATCTATACCATCATGATCAAGGAACCTTTCTTAGCTAGTATGCCCTGGCACCTCAGTGATTTGGAAGGGAATTTTTCACCCTTCTGCCCTGGGTTAGGAACCCAAAACTCTAGAAGGTAGGTTGTCCATTGTTTAGTAACCCTCATAGTCTGGAAATTATTTCTTATTTTCCTCTATATGGCTTTTACCCATTGGTTTTTTCTGCCCTCGGATGTTACCTAGAATAAATCCACACACTTTATTGCGAGAGCCATTCAAGAACAGAGAGTCTGCTAATGTGTTTTAAGGAATATCCTTTCTGGGTTCAGTTCCAAGTGGGGAAAAAGACTTTGGATATATGGTGACTGCTTGGAAAGGTGGTTTAATGGTGGACAGCAGGACCACATGGTTTGAGGTCCAGGGGAAAAGGGGGAACCACATGCCTTGAAAATGTTGAAGAAGAGAAGGGCTGAGATGCTGAGAGTGCCTGAGTTGTATACCCTCTGTTGGACCCCACCTTAAGACTTTCCTGTTCCTGTGTAAGAAATGTATCCCATTGGCTGTCAGACTCCCAGAGGGAGGGGTCTTAGCTAATTTCGTAGACTTTGTCTGTGTCCCAGGCTAGTTTGAGTGCTGGCTGATGAAATCTTACCAGGTGCCATATGGTGAGATGGGCAGAGGGCTAATCCCATCTTTGTTATGAAGTACAGTATAGGCTGCCCATTGACAAAGGTTGGGTGAAATGAATGAGCTGGACTCAGGTTTTGATGGTCCATTGACAAAGGTGGTGGCTACTAAGAGTGAATCTTTTTCTGCCTAAAACATGTTTCTCCATTTTTTCATGCAGGGAAATAATAAGATTCTGCCTTTTTAAATATCTTCTAAAACATTTCATGGGGTGGGGTGGGAGAGGTGCTAACTTCCTACACATGTCTCCCCTTAATTGCCTCTTTTGTAGTCTAAATATACCCCTTATTTATCATATGATATAGGACTTACATGAAGAACTTGAGGGGAGTGAGAATGCAGTTTTGCTATATTTTAGGTATTTCTTGGTAGATCTTTTTTATTATTAACTTTAATATCGTTTTGGAAAGCTTGTTGAAATGGAATGGAGGGGGGCAATGTTTTTACAGTTGTTTGGATCATATCCAGGAAACAGCGGGGACTGTTTTTTGACCCCTGCTGTCTCGCCACTTCTGTGAATATGAAACTATTTTATTTAGCTTTGAACTGTTACATGATTTTAGTATTTGTTGATCTTTAATTTTAATGTACATTGATATCTTTTGTTCTGTTTTTCTTAATTTTTTTAATAGTTTGTCTTGAGTCCTTACTAGAGCATTAAGGCAAGCTATAAATCAAGTAAGGTAGCTATAAAAATAACTATTGTACTCTTCAAAGTTTTTCTTTTCTTTTTTGGTTGTTGCTGTTATTGTGTGCGTGTATATATGTCTGTTTGTGTGTACTTATCTGAGCAGTAATATTATATTTGATGGCATACTTGCACAAATGGTGCATGGTCACTGCTGTAGTAATTTTATGTTTATAAAAAGTTGCTCTACTTTAATGCTGCATTAATTTGTTTATTTAGATGCTGCCCAGACAATAGATAAATATATTCAGTTTGACTCTTGGCAGCTCACAGTGCAAGATAATGTAAAAATACAATCTGCCTAAAACAGTAAACAGATGTGAATGACGACAATTGTTAATGAGCAACATGCTACATAGTGTTAAATAGCACCTGGTTGACAGCTGCTATAGAAATACCTAAACCAAATACAAAATAGATGCCCAACTTTGCTAAGCATTATATTCAATTCTGATTTCCATAGAGCACAAAATATAGACAGAGCCTTTTAGTTTTCTTTTAGATGTTTTTGATTTCTGGAGAAACTATCCATAAATTCTTAATCCAAATGCATCTTTTTGAAAATGTCAGTGCTTTAAAAATGAGATCTTTCATTAAAATAACACACTTCAGCCCTAAATGTATTTCAACGTATTGTCTCCGGTAATATTTTTTTTTCATTATTAATAAATATAAATGAAAAGACAGGTTGGGAAAAGCAGTCAAGTGAATATCAGTGCACTCAAGAATATTCATATTCAAATTTGTTTTGGTTACTAAGATATCTGTCTTCTAGCTGTAAAAAGGGACATTGAAAGAATTAAAATATATTTAGAATGCATATAATTTTATAATATTTGTTTTTAAATAAAGCTAACAATTTTATTTTTAACAGGGAGGCAATAATGCTGGGCATACTGTTGTTGTAGATTCTGTGGAATATGATTTTCATCTGTTACCTAGTGGTATCATCAATCCAAAAGTCACAGCATTTATTGGTAAGTGGTTTTTTTTACTACTGTATAAAAATACCATTTTTGTTAGACAAGATCTTGAAGGTTTCCTCAATGTTTTTGAAAAAAAATTGAGATACATTGTTCAGTAACTACAGCGGGGAAATACACAAGGACATATCTCACTTGCTGCAATATTTATGCAAATAAAGAAGGAAATACACATTTATAGACACCCCCCACATTAGTGGTATCTATGGAGATGATTTGTTTGCTTTTGTTTCCTCAGAGGACCACACTATTTTCTAATTCTGATGTGTAGCTTTATTTATGACTAGATGCAAAAAGTTAATACATCATTGCAAAAATGCCTGGAAACCTCTCAAGTTAAAACGGAGAAAAGAACAAAAAGTATCCATATTTTACTTGGGTACTGCTATTGTTTTTCATTCCACGTGTGATACTTAATGCTGTTCTGTCGGGCTCTCTGGTAGAATCCTCCCGAAAATTCACAGGTACAAATTTCAGAGACACACACGTTTGAAAATTCAAAACAATGTTCTTTATAATGAAAATTCACTTAAACCAAGCCCTGTGATACTTAGCTTGCAGCTGTGAGGCAATTCACAGTCCTTCTTTTTTCACAAAGTGACACACACTTTGCTCTGGTTTAGTTTCAAAGTGGGGAAAAGCACACAAAGCACACAAAAAGTCAAAGTCAGTAAAGCAGTCATGAAACACAATGATCAGATAATCCTCCACAATGGCCAAACCCACAGGCTGCTATTTATAGCAGCCTCACTAATTACCACAGCCCCACCCAACCACAGGTGGCCTCATTTTCTTTGATAATACTCTCAGTTGTTGTTGCCTATGCATCGCTCTCCTCATGCGTGCCTGTATCATTAACTCTTGTTCTGAATCCAAGGAGGAGCTAGATAGTAGATCTCCTTCTGAGCTGTCTGCCACACTCTCCTCCCCCCTGTCACTCATGTCTTCTTGGTCAGAGGAGCCTTCATCAGCAGATTCCACCGGGGGCAAAACAGGCCTGCAGCATGTGGATGTCTCCCCCACATCCACAGTCCTTGGGGCAGGAGCAGAGCCAGAGCTAACCACAACAAATGCTAGATTTGGGAGAAGGCTTTGTTAGATGAAACAATTTGTTTTACTATTATGCAGTACGTTGCAGAAGATAAGATTTTTTTTTCACCAAATGTGCTCTTATAGGAATGCTAAGCAAAAGGAATTGCATATCTCTTGCTGTGTGCCACAGGGTGATCCATTTTGACCTCAGAATTCAGGGTTGAATGAATTACCATCTGTCTTCCCTAGCAAATGTAACTGCAATGCATAGTGGGGAACAGGAATGGGTCCCCCCCCTCCTCTGAGTCATTCCTATTTCCATACATGAATATATATTTTCTATCTGTTTTGTACATGAAAAATCAAGTTTGAATTGGTTAAAGTGCACAAATAGCAGGTCGCCCATGTCTAAGTAAACTCCCCATGTCTGTTGGAACATTTACAAGTAAAAGTCACGATATGCAGTCATGCAAATCTGGCAGTAGGGCAGGCAGGAATCAAATGTATTCTTCAATTAAGCAAATTCATTCAATAACAGTTATAGAGGAACCCACCTTACATTTCTTTAGGTATCTTGGATTACATCTCACCTTAACCTCAACCATCACAATAGAAGTTGCAGTCTGGAAGATACAACTTTCAGGAATGCCTGCAAACATTATAGCTTCTCTTTTTCACATTTTTGAAACATAACAGTAGTTACACCAGAGAGGTAAAGAAAATTCCCATAATGACATCTATAAGAACCAATGCACCCATCTACACAAAGGGAAGATGGCACAAAGCAAAGAGCTGCATTATTAGTTTTATTTTGAGACAATGTATTTTGACTTTACATACTTTAGACATTGTTAGAAAATAAAATGCCAATTTGAAGGTTCTTGCTTGTCCAATATGAAGACAAAGTTACGTTGCTGCTTATAATTGTGAGGATGATAAAAACAGGTGGGAAATTCTGTATTTTACCCAGTGATTGCCACTGATCATACAATAAATGATATGCCCCTATGTGATGGCCATTTTGTGAGGCAGTCACAAAAATCTTAGATGAATCCTTCATTCCAGAAGTCATGTGTCTGTGTCTGTGTGTGTATTGGGGGGAGAGGGGGAAGTTAAGGCACATATTATACCATTGTGGGACACTATGGAATAGCATTACTGTGTTTACATGAAAATAATATTATTTACCCCCAACATGTGAGAAGGATATCTTACGTTCTCCAAAGAAATGGTAGATCCATTTCAATTTATCTGTTATTGGTTTTGGGGGGAAGAAAGAAGTTTTAAATTCAGGGGTGTTTTTTTTCTTTCAAAATTACTATTAATGTGGTAGTCTTAAGTGGTGACAACCTTAAAAATAGTATACATACCATTGAAGTAATTCCAGGTTAAATTGTAAGCTCTGATACAATTAGTTCATATTAACCAGCTATAATGTAAAAGTAAGATCTTCAAAATCTTCGGTCTGTATCCAGTGGCTGGTTTATGTTGCTTGAGACTGCTTACTCTTAGGTACATTGGCTCTGTATATCTGTGTTAATCTCTGTACAATGAATAACCACCCTGCCATGTCTTTATTATTTCAAAGGGTGCTTTAACTTTCTGCAGCTCTAGTGGAAGAGCAGTTGGGAGAGGGGGAGAGAAAGTACAATGACAGTGCTTTGCCTTACGTGATTAAAAAGTAGTTTCTTGCAAACCAAAAATCACCAATACATGATAAATGTATGATGTGTGTAATAGTATTTGCATTTTATCATACTTCAAACTCTGACCTTTGGAAGAGACTTCACATTATTTTGAACTTTCTTTTTAATGTTTTTCTCCAGGAAATGGTGTAGTAATTCACCTGCCAGGATTGTTTGAAGAAGCAGAAAAAAATGTTAAAAAAGGAAAAGGTGAGGATACCTTGGTAAGCTACTATTTGAAGCACAGTAGTTCTCATGGTCTTCTCACAATAGTATACTAGGACTGAGTGTTTGATAAGGTGCTGTTCTCATTCAGTTGCCTTATACTCAATTAGCAATTTGATAAACAATTCCTTTTGGCTTTTTAAAAAAGAAAATATTTGTTTCATGCAGCTAATATCTAGCAGTACAGTATTCCAAACTGGGAAATATGTTAATATGATGCTACAATAGATAATATCCTATAGCATGTTGCAAAAATAAAAATACTAGACATTTGAAAAATATAGAAATACACATGTGGAAGAACAGATGTATCTGAAACAATCTTCAAAAGCATCCCACAGTCCTGTTCTCTAACTAACTTTATCAGCTAGGAAGATTTTTTTCAGAACAATTTTGAAAGACATAGGATTCAAGGTTTAGAAGTTACATTGTGCCGCTATGAAAATGGCACGTTTTAGAATGGATAATTAAAAAAAATTAACACATCAATTGCAGTGGCAATATATAGTTTTCTTGGTAACAATATAGAAATGGTTTGCTTCTGTCTTTCTCTGGGATTTTTTCTTCTTTCTGCTGTAGCTTAAAAGCCTGGAATTCCCAAATGAACTTCCATCTAAGCACTAGTCCGGACTAATACTTCATAGTTTTTTAAAATCAGACCAGATGGTTAGATGGAATCCTATGCATGCTTGAGTGTAATAAAAGTGACTCAGGGGAACATACTCTTGCATAAATATGCATGGGGTTGCATTATTAAACACTGACAAATAACATTAATTAGTATTTCCTAAAATTCCTTCAAAAGGTTTAGAAGGCTGGGAAAAAAGGCTAATTATATCGGACAGAGCCCATATTGGTAAGTAATTGTATTAATTGCACTCACATCAATATATGTATTGATCAAATGATGATTGCTGGATGAACTACTTGTCAATTCTTAAAGTAATTGTTGCAATTCCAAATGCCATTTTTGGGGATCTGTAGTATCCTAGGACATTCAGAGAAAAATATGATTTAAGTTAATGCCTCAAGCCATTTTTTTCTGATTATACTTAATCACACTGAGATTTTGATTCTAAAATTATCTTAGTGTTGTAGAATCAAATGCTGGCTTTTTTTATCTTTTAAGATAACTTTTTCAACAGGGTCATTCTTCTCTCCAGTTAGTTTGGCAACTAAATTGGTTAACTGGGGAATACTACTGCTTAATCCAGGTTTATTTCTGCAGTCTTATTCTTAGCATCAGATTCACAGTAACAAGTGCTGACTGATTATATTTCTTAATCAAATCTTGACTCAAGCAAATATATTTTCATCAGATGGATTTTAAAATTAATTCTTTAGCACTTTCCATTCATGCAATCAATTGCAATGAGAACCTTTTCAGGGAGGAAAAAACTAGTAAAAAAACCTGATATTCTGGGAAATGTAGGCTTCCAAAAGTGTCATTTTCTTATCATGTATTGGGAGTACTATAATGAAAGAGGAAGAATTACCAGCTGGTATCCTAAACAGTTTCACTTCCAAGATCGTAGTTACTGATTATGATTATGGGCCATCGGGTTCTTTCAAACCTATAGATCACATAGATTTTCTCCATGACAGTTATTATTTCTGATAAGCTACACTAAAGATTTATTGCTTAACCATGTAAGGAATGAGCAGTCTGCCATCCGGAAAACTTCTTGTTCTGTTTCATGGCAACTCATCCACATCAGTTCATTAAATAGATTTTTAAAAGTTTTCCACTAGCACCAAAAGTTTTTTGTTTTTTGTTTACCAAGTAAATGGCTATGCAACAGTAATTTGGGTGTGGATTGTTAATTAAAGAGAAAAATTGGAATGGAGCAATCATTACAGCCCATGAAAGATTTTTTTATAACTTTAATTTCAAAGGGTTCTTTGTGTTATCGTATGTTTGTATATGAAATTGCATAGGAGAGCCTCATCAATTTAACTCTGAGACTGTTCACAATTGTCACATTATTAGATTCTGCTCGAGCAGGAGTTTAAAAAAATATTTGAAAATATATTTTTATTTGCAGCACTGTACAATATAGTTTACAATTCCAGTCTTGCCAAATTCAAAATGTATAGTTTATAAATAATTTTGTCTTCTGGTGTTTTCTGTTGGATCTTTTGAATATTTAGTTTTTAATGAAAATAAGGAACTCCAAAATTTAAATTTGTATAAATTTGTGTAGGTCCATTCATTTTGTACTCTTGAAATTCCTTAGTATTTGACTTCCACCAAGCTGCTGATGGCATTCAAGAACAACAAAGACAAGAGCAAGCAGGGAAAAAGTATGTTGTGCTTTGTCAAATATTTTACTCTTTTTAATGTCATGAAAGTCCCTTTTGTCAATTTTTCCAGAATATTTTAAGGACATTTTATAAGAAGACGATCCAGAAACTTTTTATTGGGTGTTTGAAATATCTAAAAATTCCTACTTTTTTTGGTAAATTGATGGGGCAGGCAGTTCAAAGGTTTAAAAAGTAAGATTTTTCAGCAACCCAAATTGTACAAGTAGAATACACAACATATGGTTTGTTCAGTAAACTTGGTTTTAAATTGTAAGCCCGGAGGCTTGCATAAAACTCAAGGAATATATTAGAAAAACACTGTTTTCCAGTGTAGAATATGATTGTAAAGACCAGTTAGGTATATAAATCTTGTTTTTGACCAGTAACAAACTTTTTGACCAGTATCTGAACTTTCAGAATCAGAATGCAACACGTTGTTGTAAACAGTGCATTCTAAGATTAAGGACACTGAACTAAACCTAATACATACAATCATGAAATATTGATCAGGATCAGGAAAAAAAGCTGTTATTAAATAAAATTGTTTGAGACTGCCAAAGTGTTGAAATGGCAGCATTAATCATTAATGATGTATTCAAGGAGGAAAGGGACAGCACTCTTCGTTTGCTTGTTATTTTATTTGTGTATGTTTCTATCTGTCATGCTAAAAACAAATGATCAAATTTGTAGAGCTATTTTTTCTGGATATGTTCCTTCCCATACAGTAGCAAAATACATTAAAAATATAATTTTAGTTTCATCCATGCAGTGCCAAATAATTTTTTCAAATATTTGATAAGTCCATTTTAAAAACACCATTGCCATCCTTTAAAGATGCAAAATAAAAATATGGAAAATTGCTTTTTATCACAATATAGGAAGAGGAGATTGAAATTGAAATTATTGTGATATATTTTTGTATGTACATTAAATTGTTGCATACAAAAATCCTATAACAACAGCTCTAGCTAGTTGTGTTTTAATATTTGCTATGTTTTAAAATATTGTTATTTGAATAGAAAGGTTTTTAGCTATTGATATCAAATAATGAACAAAATAAAACTCAATTGCGCCTACCAATTGGCAAATGTATTTTTATCATTTGATTCATATTAAGCTGTCAACGTATTATATTAGTATACTACATTATTATTTATTAATTACTAAGATTTTTATGTTGGAATAAGTGTTCTCTGATGTCACACTTAAAACTACAGAAACACAGAAAAAAGATTGATTTTGGGGATTGAGGTTTTCTTTCCTCTTCAATATCTGAAGTGTAGATCAACTTTGACTCAGTGGTCTAAACTAAAATATAGTAACTGCAAACGCAGAATATTTTATGCTTAATTTACATTAGCTTAGTGCTTTAAGCTTTTATTGAATATACAGATTACCGTAATTGAGTAATATAGAATTTTGATGCAGAGTATAGTGAACTCTCTACTTTTTATACACTGCTCAAAAAATAAAGGGAACATTTAAAAAACATAATATAACTTCAAGTAAATCAAACTGGGAAACCAAACTGTCCACTTAGGAAGCAGCACTGATTGACAGTCAACATCACATGCTGTTGTGCAAATGGAATAGTTGTGCAAATGAAATATTCAATGAGAATATTTCATTCATTCAGGTCTAGGATGTGCTATTTGAGTGTTCCCATTATTTTTTTGAGCAGTATATATAGCAGCTGAGCTCATACATTACATTAATTCAGTATGATTTGATTTGTTTGATTTAGGCTTAGAATCAGGGATGGGTTCTAAGTTATGTCACTGCTGGTTCACTTTTACCCATACTGTATGGCGGCGGTGCACGGACACAGCGCTGAATTTTTTTAAAAAAAATTCCCCAAAACAAGATGGTGATTCATGCTTAGTGCTGGAAACTTGGTTTCTGCGCATGCGCAGAAAAAAAAACCCGGAAAAAATTCCCCAAAAAAATTCCAAAAAAAAGATGTTAGTGTCCATGGACCGACACCGACAGAACTGATTGTATGATATCATTGTGACATCATTAGCGGGTTGCTACTGGTTTGGGCAAACCGGTCCGAACCCAACTGTACCTGGAATGATATGTGAATTCAGACATTGTGGCTTGAAAGACCTGACATTTATATTCAAAATGTTAGTTTATCCAAATTTTAGTTTAAAAAAAACCCCTTAGTTTAGTACAATATATAAACTGTTTCCTTTATTTGTGGTTAGAGGCCAAAAGCTGAATAGTTTGAGGGTCAGGTAAGAATATAGATAACAGATATAGATGTATGTCCTATATACTGTAGGACTTAGGGTAACAAAACTTACTTCCAACTGTGAAAGGAGACTTCTTGACCACTTTGAATGATAATATCTATATAATTTTAATTTGAGTGGCCTTAAAATTTAACAGTGTTGCAATTTTTTCACACATCCCATTATGTTAAAATAATATGTAGCATGCTAATGATCATACTATTAAAATTCAGTGAAAGCTATGTAAACTTTGTGTAAATTTTCAAGTAATGTAAAATAAATGTATATTTTTATGTTTATCATATTTAACAACAGAAATTTAGTATTTAAACTGGGTGTATATACCAACACACACTTGCATACACATACATACATTTAAATTATTTATATCAGTATTTGCAAAAATCTGCCACTGACAGTGGTTGTCTGCCTTTTATCCACTTACATGACTTCTGCCCTTTTTCAATCCTCCCCTTGGATGCTCACATTAGAGCAAGTTTAACTCATATGAGTGGCGAATAAAATCCATCAACATGAATTTTATTTTTAAAAAATATTAACAAGAAATCAGTTATCACATTTGAGAGTCAATCAGATTGTGTAGTATGTGTGTGTGTGTTTTTATTTTTTTGTGTTTTAAAGCTTGGGAACCACAAAAAAGGGAATTGGTCCAGTGTATTCTTCTAAAGCAGCTCGAAGTGGGCTCAGAATGTGTGATCTAGTTTCTGACTTCAATGAATTTTCAGAAAGGTAACGATTTCTCTAGTGTAATGTTACATTCTGTGTATATTTATTACTAGGGCCATCAGTTTTCTTATTTGTAGATTCTGATTTTCATACTCCTTGCTGGATTTCTCACTTATACTTTTCTCTCTTTTAACTTTCTAAAAGCAAAGTCTATATAAAAAATTTGTGTGGATGTTCTACACATAATAGAATATAAACTTTTTTTACTTTTTAGATTCAAAGTGCTGGCCAATCAATACAAGTCTGTTTACCCTACATTAGAGATTGACACTGAAGGAGAATTGAAAAGATTAAAGGTAAAAACACAGAAATGGCCTGTTAAACTGATGGCTTTTTCTTGTACATTTCCTCTAATGAAAGAGCTTTAAAGAAAACAGAAAGTTGCAACAGTAATAAATATCTGTATAAAGATTTCAGAGATTCTACCAAAAGATTGTCATTGTGTATTGCTGTGAAAAGGTATTTAGTAATTAAATTGTTTCATAGTAAATTCTTTGTTTCAGTCAAGTTTGTTTGAGGAAGTTATCTCTTAGAAGCTGATATTTTTTGTAAAAAATTGTGATTGGAATTTTAGGATCCATGTCTTATGGATGGATAGACATTTGTTTCATAATATCAGAATACTATACAATCCTTTCTAATATTAGAACTCAGAATCACCTAGTGGAGTTGATTGATAGAAAATTTGGTACAACAAAGTCTGTTTGCGTCTGTCATTTGTCCTTCTATAACTGTCTGGTTTAATACAGCAACCAAACAGGACAGGTACAGATTCCATTAATAATTAAGGTTGCAGAAAGAACAATTGCAACCAATCTGCCTGCCATAGAAGACTTATATATTGTGCAGGTCAAAGGAAGGCTGAGCATATATCTGGAAAACCCTCACATCTGGACATAAACTATTTGAACTCCTTCCCTCAGGATGGAGGTAGAGAGCATTGTATGCCAAAACAACTAGTTCCAGGGGCAGTTTTTTCTCATTGCTCTTCGGAACACCCTAATTCTCACAATGCTGTCTAATGTCTGTATATTAACTCATGTAGTGTGGTTGTAGTGTTATTTATTGTTCTTATTTGTTCTTTATTGCCCCCTTTTATTGGTTATTCTGTTATATTGCATGTACTTCTGTACCTGAGACAAATTCCTTGTGTATCTAATCACACGGCCAAACACAGTATTCAATTCAATTCAAGATAAACCTGAGTGGCCAGGAGGAGAAATCACCAGAATTGGAAGCATAAACTTTGACTAATAGCTACCTAACAGTAAACATCAGTTCTGAACCAGGAACCTGATCAAACTAGAACCCCATGAATGGCGCTTGAAAAGACAACCACTGCTAAAGAGAGATTATACCTTCCTTAGAATAAGATCATTATAATTTATTATGCTTTTCCACTAATAACAATGTGTATTAATGAAGATAACTGGGAAATGACAAAGTGCTAAATTCAAACAGAAAAGTAATAAGGCATTCCACTGTTCTTTAAGAAAGAGGAATGAATCCTTAGAGAATGTAATGTTTCAGGATGTGGTGGTGACCATTAATTTTAAAGATTACAGGTCATATTTATTAAAGGAATAATATCTCTAAGATGACACTGAAATCTGCGTTCAGATTTAGAAAAAAAGTACCCCAGAATATTATTTATTATGAGTCAGAGGGGAGGAAATAACTGATTGTCTTATTTGCTATTTTGTTGGTAGTAATTAGTTGGTAACTATTATTAGTTTGATCATATAGACTTTTTATTTGATCCCATGGGAATGTTCTTAATTTTTAGTACAAGAAAGAACATTCTTGTTTCCTTTAAATATTTTACTACTTAGTCACACTCATACATACCTATTTCTTTCATTGGTGGCATCATAACTGCAGGGCACTTAAACCAGCTTTCACCAAACTGGCACAATCCAGTACTCAGAATTTCAAAAGGATATCTTATTTGGGAAGACATTTAACTATTATTGTTATTATATATTTGCCTAGGACTATACTGAAAGAATCAAACCAATGGTGAAGGATGGGGTATATTTTATGCATGAAGCTTTGCATGGCTCTCCAAAGAAAATTTTAGTGGAAGGCGCAAATGCAACATTATTGGACATAGATTTTGGTAAGTATGAATAACAAAATGTGTTCACTTTTGAAAAGTGACTATTATGCAAATAACATAATAGTTATTTTTTTAAATTACTTTTCATGTCCTTAGGAGATGAGTGGTTTTATCCCACATAGGATAATATATTCCATTAAAGCTTGTATTACAACTTTAATGTGCCATAGAACTTTTAATTTATTTTGGTAGTGTTATAAATTCTAGGTAAGATAAATACTTTTGAAAAACCTATTTTTAACTAGAACATATTGAAAGTGATTGCTAACTCTGTGATTTTTTTCTATTCTATTATCTATTCTAATGATGATAGAGATGAAAATATGCTTTAATAAAATTGTATAGAATTTGGAATGTAAACTAGTTTTCCCCTTCAAATTTAAATTCAGAAATATACTTTAAAAATCCTACATTCCAAAAGCTGAGAAATAGATATACTTTTTTTTCTGATAGATACTATGGTGATATGATGGAACATAATTAAATATCTGTTGGATAGCACATATAGCACATTAGTTAAAGTTTTTACTAAAAAGCAGAAGTGTAAAAATATCCTTATGGTTAGCTGTAAATTTTGTATGGAATAAATAGGTGCTAAATAAAGCATGAATAAGAACTACCTCTATATATCTCAGTGGAAATGTTTTTTCTTATAAAAAAGCAGCAAAATTGTGAGTATGACACAATTTATATACTGTTCAAGAACTTTTGTTGTAATAATACAGATCGTACAATGTATGTACCCTTTATTAACCTGTGTTAATAGGCACTTATCCATTTGTGACTTCGTCAAACTGTACTGTGGGAGGTGTTTGCACTGGCTTAGGTATGCCACCTCAGAATGTGGGTGAAGTATATGGAGTTGCAAAAGCATATACGACTAGAGTTGGGATTGGTGCCTTTCCTACAGAACAAAACAATGTAAGTATAATGTTAAAAGAGATATACGTGGCCTCAAGTGTCATGCAGGCAATTTTACATAAAATTAAATAAAGATTTTAATAGCTATTTTTCCAATGGTAGAGATGTCTGTTGAGATTCTCAGTCATCTCTACAGGCCATGGTTGTCCCAAAGACAAAGACATGTCTCAATGTTGTTGAGGCCTCTTGGAGGTTTTATCTTTACCCTCAGGGTCACTTGAATCAGAATACAAAATGGAACTGCTTCTTGAGACTGCTGAAAAGACTTTGTGACCTATGTCTTTATGATTTTTGCCCCAATTAAAATGTCCCATCAGGACAAGATTAAATTTGAAAGACAAAGATCTCTCTTAGCATATAGACATTAAATGCCATTAATAGGTTTGTGAGAAAATTGCTTATTCTGCTAGTATTTTTAAATTGCCTGACAATAAAGGTTGCTTCTCTCTCTATATATACACATATATATTTTATTATTATTATTATTATTATTATTATTATTATTATTATTATTATTATTATTAATTAGATTTGTATGCCGCCCCTCTCCTAAGACCCGGGGTGGCTCACAACAACAAAAACAGTACAAATCCAATAATTAAAACAGTTTAAAACCCTTAATATAAAAAACCCCAATCATACATCTCATACAAACCATACATGAAACGGAAATGGCCCAGGGGAATCAATTTCTCCATGCCTGACGACATGTTTATGAAAGGCAAGGAGGGCGGGGGCAATCCTAATTTCCGGGGGGGAGTTGATTCCAGAGGGTCGGGGCCGCCACAGAGAAGGCTCTTTCCCTGGGTCCCACCAGACAACATTATTTCGTCGACGGGACCCGGAGAAGGCCAACTCTGTGGGACCTAACCGGTCACTGGGATTCGTACGGCAGAAGGCAGTCCCAAAGATATTCTGGTCCGATACCATGAAGGGCTTTATAGATGATGACCAACACTTTGAATTGTGACCGGAAACTGATCGGCAACCAATGCAAACTGCGGAGTGTTGGTGTAACATGGACATACCTGGAGAAGCCCATGATTGCTCTCGCAGCTGCATTCTGCATGATCTGAAGTTGTTTCATATATGTTAACTTGGGATAGAATGTAAAATGTACTTTATTTTGTTACAAATAAATTGGGTTTATAAGTTGATAAAATTCTTCAGAGATAGTAGTAATACTGTGTTGGGGTTTGTTTGTTTGTTTGTTTGTTTAGGAAATTGGGGAATTGTTACAGACACGAGGAAAAGAGTTTGGTGTGACCACAGGGAGGAAGAGAAGATGTGGCTGGCTTGATCTCGTATTGCTTAGATATGCTCATATGATTAATGGATTCACTGCGTGAGTAATGTGTACTGCTTTCATATGGCCTTATTGACTGGTATATATTACATGTTTTGTAAAATATTCCAAAGTAAAAGATGAAAATAATCATTCCTCCAAGTAACAAAATTGTTTTTTTAATGTCCTCATAGACATTCGTGATTTAAAAATGGATGTTATTGTAAGACTTTTGTATGTACACTAATTTTATATATTTCAGGTTGGGAATGTAATATAGGTAGTCCTCGACTTATGAACACAATTGAGCTCTGTTGCGAACTGAGACAGTTGCTAAGTGAATTTTGCCCCATTTTACAACATTTTTTTTTGCTGCTGCTGTTAAGTGAATCACTGTGTTGTTAATTTAGTAGCATATGTAGTAATTACATGTTATTGCGTACGTTATTATGTATGTAATATTTATGTACATTTTATGTAGACATTTAGTCAAGTGACTCTGGCTTTCCCATTGACTTTGCTTGTCAGGAGGTCACAAAGGGAGATTACATAGCCCTGAAACACTGCAACTAACATAAATCTGAGTCAGTTGCCAAGCATCTGAATTTTGATCACGTGATCACGGTTGTATCTGAAGAATGGTCATAAGTCAGTTTTTCCGTACCATTGTAACTTTTAAAGGTCACTAAATGAACTGTTGTATGCTATACAGTATTATTATTATTATTATTATTATTATTATTATTATTATTATTATTATTAATTGGATTTGTATGCCGCCCCTCTCCGCAGACTCGGGGCGGCTAACAACAGTAATAAAACAGTGTATAACGATAATCCAATACTAAAAACCCAGTATATAAAAACCAATCATACATACAGACATACCATGCATAAAATTTTAAAGGCCTAGGGGGAAAGTGTATCTCAGTTCCCCCATGCCTGGCGGCAGAGGTGGGTTTTAAGCAGCTTACGAAAGGCAAGGAGGGTGGGGGCAATTCTAATCTCTGGGGGGAGTTGGCTCCAGAGGGCCAGGGCCACCACAGAGAAGGCTCTTCCCCTGGGTCCCGCCAAGCAACATTGTTTGGTTGACGGGACCCGGAGAAGACCCACTCTGTGGACCTAACTGTTCGCTGGGATTCGTGCAGCAGAAGGCGGTCCCTGAGGTAATCTGGTCCGGTGCCATGAAAGGCGTTATAGGTCATAACCAACACTTTGAATTGTGACCGGAAACTGATCGGCAACCAATGCAGACTGCGGAGTGTTGGTGTAACATGGGCATATTTGGGAAAGCCCATGATTGCTCTCGCAGCTGCATTCTAACTAACAGTGGACTGTCTGTTTTAATTTAAATAGGGAATAGTTAGGTTTAGACAGGGCTTTGACAGATGGTTAATGATATTAGCAGCTTTTTAAAAAAAGTAGTTAATTATATCTATTTTCTACCACTGAATTTCTGTTCTGAGTTTAAGTTTACGTTTAAGAAAATGTGATTCACGTGAGTTGATAGAAATCAATATAGTTGAGAATATGTTGTGCATTAATTAAAGTTTTAGGGATGTTTTTTTTGGATTTCCCCCCCAATTGATTTACATTTTCCTTATTATATGGTGCCTAAAAATATTGTTCTAGAAGAATAGTAGTTTTTTTCTGAAAGTGGAGGGCACAGCACCAGAGTTAAGCAAGGGGACATATTGGTTGCATGTCAGCCTCATGGGGTAGATCAGACAGAAAACATGACTGAATGAGCCAATTCTTTACTGTAAGGTTGTACTAACAGAATCTTACAACTCAGAAATCTCTCCCCAACCAGCATCTCCTTCACAGCTCAAAAAACAGAGGGGGGGGGGGGGGGAGAGAGAGAAATATCTTCTGAGCGCCCTGTCCCGCCCACATTTCTACTGCAGGCTAAGCTGCCTTTTATCTGTCTGTTCCTTTTGTTTTATCTGGTTGCCCTTTGTTCCAAATCATTCCCACATACCATTGAGTTCTCTACTCAAACAGGTCTTGTTTGGTTAATATAATTATAGAAATTTTCAAAGGTGATACCCATCAGTAGTGGCGTCCTGTTCTGGAATCTCTTTCCTAGAAAGGGAAGTATTTCCTAGTTAAATAATAATACTTTTAATGCTTATAAGTCTTTTCATACAGTAATATTTTTTAAAGTGTCTTCATGCTGGTTTTAATTAAAATTTGTTACTGCAGTTATTCCATTTTTGCTCTTTAGAAATAATTATTGTGTTTTCAGCTTTTGTTTTTGGTTTAATTTTAGATTTTGCATCTTAAAATAGTGTGTATGCTGCCCTAGCAAAAAGAATTGCTTTTAAATGTACTGTATATTTTTGAAGAAAAGTAACAGCAGTAGCTGTGTGCGGATTGTAAATAAGAAACCTGCCACTTCTCAGTGGTAAAATTGGCAGCATAGAATATTGAACCACAATTACATCTGCAGGCAGCTAACCGGTATATCGGCTATATTGATTAACAGTGCAATTTATTTGATATAATTTGATAATCAGTCAAATATTGAGTAGATGCTATTTTAGGAAGGTAAATCTCAGTTTAAAATCCAAGAGTTTATATTTGCCTACAAATAATTAAAATTTGAACATTTCTTTTAAACAGACTCGCTCTTACCAAATTGGATATTTTGGATGTATTTCCTGAAATTAAAATTGGGATTGCCTACAGATTAGATAATAAAATCATACCTCATTTCCCAGGTAAGAAAATTTAAATGTACCAAATAAGTTCATTCCACAATGTTACTACCATTAAAAAGATATAGTTACTATTAGATGTACTCCATAGCTTCAGTAGGGTTTTTTGATACAATTCCATATATTTCCCCTATAAAGAAAATACAGTTCCTTGCATTAATTACTTGGGTAGAGAACTTTCCCCTCTTTAATAGATATAAGACTTCAGTTGTTTTTCATTCATTTTGTAAACTACCAAAGGAATGATTCAGTTACCATTTTAAGATGGACTTATATTTTACAATTCAGTGATTGGATAGCTAACTTTATCTTTATGAATCTTTTTCTGTGATCAAAACAATTGTTTTGGACCCTTAATAACTAATTATTTGGTTAGATCAGCTATAGAAATCCTGAGCACAATAATTGATTAGTCCTACGTTGTGGTAACAAATACTCTCTTTCCTTCTTAGCAAACCAAGAAGTCTTAAATAAAGTAGAGGTACAGTATGAGACTCTCCCGGGATGGAAGAAAGATATATCAAATGCAAGGACATTTGATGAATTGCCAGTAAATGCACAAAACTTTGTTCGATTTATAGAAATGGAGCTCGGAATTCCAGGTAAGTGCAACACAACTGCATGTTTGAAGGGATACTTTTGTACAACAGTTCATATTTTTGTTGTTAGCTACTTCTAGCAATCAAATCATCTTCTGTAAATCTTAGGTTTTTGAATAAGAAGCACTAAGTAAATCTTAGGTTTTTGAATAAAAAGCACTAAGAAATCAGAAATTATTTATTATTATTATTATTTATTGGATTTGTATGCCGCCCCTCTCTGTAGACTCGGAGAAATGGAACATATGATGTACTTTTCAAAAGGGAAATTGTTGTATTTAATAATAATTTAAATTGATTGAATGAAAAGAAGCTTTTGAATTTTGAGCAGTTAAAAATGATTGTCCTAATATCAGTTTTTCTAGTTATTTCCCCCCTGCATCAGTACTGCAGAATTCCTTGAAAAAAATAATGATCCTAATTAGTAACACAACAAGGATTAAGGAACGGGGCATCACACAATCCAGTAATCATGCCATTGACCAACTGAAAGTACTAATATAAATTATCTGTGAATAATAAATTAGTGTGACCAAATTACCAAAGGACTATTTAATATTGATTATATTTTTTAAAAGTGTGCCAATCTGCAAAAAGTTGTGTGCCAAAGTTGGTATCTGCTGTAGCTTGAGCCAGCAAATAAATCACAATAAAACTTGCTTTTCTGAATAACTTTCATGTGCTTCATGGAATGATAATTGAAATTTTAAGCAATAATGCTTTCTCCTATTGATTTGCATATACTTTAGTTCGTAAGAAAGACTTTCTTCCAAAATATGATGCAAAAATATTTTTGTTTCTATAGTTAAATGGATTGGAGTGGGGAGATCCAGGGAGTCGATGATCCAGCTCTTCTAAAGTATTGGATAATTTGAAGAAAGGAAAGCACACTCCACAAAGACTGCTTGTTCACATACATACCTACACAGACACACATGTCTTAACCCAATAAGCAATTATTTGGATGAGGAAATTGGAAACATCTTGTAAAACAACGATATAAAACAACTAGAGGTAGTCTGGGAAAAAACAGTTGTTGCTATAAAACATTGGCAGATCAGTATCATTTATCTTAGTTTGTCAAAAATTCTAATGGCAAGTACTGCCACCATTTGCCACTGATACTTTTTCTCCAGATGTATTCCCCAGGCCTTTTTTCTGTTTATGTTTCTGATTCTACTATACATCTGATTTTGGTGGTATTACTTCCTGAAATTTTGGATGCTTAAGATAATGCAGTTTTGCACAGAGTTTTACATCTTCATTTGTACTCTTAAAGCTGTTATACCTTGTATGGTTGCTGATGTATTGTGTGATTAAAGAGAGGGGTGATTTTATAATGATGACAAAACTTAATTTTTTGTTACAGTTTTTATTAAAAGAATAATGAACCATAGTGTAGATGGGGTGCTTAATATGTATACAGTACAACTTAATTTATAAATGATAAATATTGGAAGTGCTAATACCCTCGTATGGAGTCCATTTTTCTCCCTCTCCCCTTATTGATACTTTCACAATTCAGAGTTTCATCATTCAGTTCAATTCATCATTTCATTGGTCTATTGCCCACTCTATTCAATAACACCCATTCAGAGGATGACTGGAAAAAAGGATGACCTAAATATCACCCAATCAGCTTCTTAATACGGAGAATCCTCGTGGGTTAAGATGACTTTGTAAATAGGCATCGGAGATAATATTTATGTAAATTGACTTTTTAAAGAACTGAATTCATCATTAGCAGATATTCAAGACAATATATTCTGTAGTTTCTAGTTGTGCTTTGCTAAATACTTTTTTTTAGTGTATTGTATGTCTATACTGATCTAGCTTGTAGAAATCGAAGTAGCTTCAAGCCAATTATACTCTTTAATCTTAACACCATTCATGACCATTTCTTACTCAGTGGGCATTATTTTGTAAGATGAAGAATGTTGATTTTCCCTCTGTTTCTATGTAATTTTTCTGTATCTTTATTTCTGCAGTATTTTAGGAGGGGTGAACCACAGCTTCACGTAGGACGCAATAATTGAATATACATGTATATTTTTAACTGACATTTTATTAATAGGTTATATTTAATAGCTGTCTTACAGCATAGTATCTAAAAACAAGATGCTAACATCAGGGAATTTAACTTAAGTTTTCCAGTCCTGTTCATATTTGCAATGTATGCAATCATGCCATTTGAAGTACATTTTCATGATCGTTGTGAGTTCTGAAAAAAGTATCTTGGAGTGTGAACTCTTAAAAATAATGTATTAATTCCTTTTGATAAAATGTGAGGATGGAGGGGAAACAGCAGCTTTTAAGAAATTTCTATGAAAATACCACCTCACTTTCTGGGAAAGTTAGCAGTAAACTTTAGACCGATATAGTTGTTGCATGAAGAAACATGATAACGTTCTAACATACATAGAAAATCCTCACTGTAAAGTAACCATGATTCAACACTGTAATAGCTGTTATTTCTTTTTTACTTTAGAGAGGAGTGTTGTTTTTTTTGCACATGGATTTTTTTTTTAAAATAAAAGCAAATTTACAGTAAAAGGGGCACATCAAGATTATCAAAATAATCTCAGACTGTTAGATTAAGCTGTCTATGTCGGAAAAATTATATACTTCAGAGACTAGAAGTTTTGAAGATGTTCCAGACAAGATAAATGGAAACGCTGGTGCCACAATGCCTTTTTAGAAAATTGCTTGTTGTTAAATATGGCCTTGCGAAAATTGTAAGTCATCTGTTATTGACAAGATAAAGTATTTTAGAAAACCAAAGTTTCCCAAGTTTTCTTTGTATTATGTTATTCTTAGGATTTCTGACCCAAATAAGTGCTGGCCTTGATGCTTTTGCATGTAAATATTACAACAGTTTTCCAGCTGTCACATATGCCTTTTTCTTTAATGTTACCCTGAGTTGATTTGTGTCAAAGATTCATTTTCCTGATTGTTGAAACTTAAACTTAAAAAGTAAATAAATAAACCCTTCAGCCCTGGATTTAGATTGCTTTTTATAGAGCAGAATTGTACTTTACAGTAAAGTAAAGTAAAACTATCAAAGATTTGATAGTTTTGCTTTCAAAATTACCTCTACTTACATTTTGGAATATTGGCGGCTTGTATATCTGGTTTTCTTACTAGAGTAAGGCACCGGCCAGGTGACTTTTGGCTCACACAGAAGTTCTGAGAGGGTCTTTTCAGCTTCCGGGGGAGCTCCAGGGAGGCAGAGAGGGTATTTTAGCTCTCCTCAGGCTCTAGGGGAACCTCTGGAGCCTGGGGAGGGCGGAAACAGGCCCACTGGGCTCACTGAAAGTCAGGAAACAGACAATTTCAGTCTCCAGAGGGCCTCTAGGGGGGGCGGGGAAATTTTTACCCCTCCCATCAAATTATGTGTGTGGACACTCACAGATGTGTGGTAGCACGCACGCAGGCACTTTCATTACCTGAGGGGGAAACGGTTCGCCATTATTAATCTATAACAACTTTACTGATTACACATTAGTGTTTGTCCCAAGTTTTAGACTCTAACCAATTATGTTTGAGTACAAAAAAAAATTCATTTGCTTTGAAAGGAACTGAAGCTTCTTGGATGAGAAGTGAAATGTTTTCAAGGAATGCAACCAAGAAAGTCCAGTTCAAAGATGGCCATGATCCTCACATCCAACTGAAAAATGTACATTGAAAACCAGAGTGAAATAAGCACACATTCCAGAAAACATGCAAGGGGCATATCGCTTTCATTTCTCAATAAGATAAGTTGCCATGGAATTGCTTGCAAAGTGGTTTAAAGAATGGCACATTCTTGTACTGTTTTGTTATGTGAAGCATAGATATATTTTCTCAGTGTCTCTTTTTCTTTTTATAAGAATACAACTTTTCATTAAGTAGTTTGGCAAGTTGATTATATGTATCCTTAAATTACAGTGGTACTACAAAGAGAATGCATACAATGCACATAATTACAAATCTATAAAGCTGCCAATCTTTCTTGTTCATGTCTATTGTATGCTGGAACAGTTCTGTGATTAGAAAAAAATAAGACTGAACCAGGCACCCACCAAACAGGTATTATTTTCTTGATTATTTTGCAAAATTATTCTGTGTTCTTAAATGATTTCCCTTCAGTGTGCTATAAAATTTCTGAAAAAATAAAAATAAATGGTGCCAATAACATTTTTAAATGTTCAAAATGTGTGATGACTCCATCAAACTTTTTATTAAATTATCCAGGCAGATAGTTTAAAAAAACATTGTTGTAATAATTGTGTTGTGACTGTGTAATAGTGAGGGAAAATGTTCCTTGGAATGTTGAAATTTTATTTTTAATTTTGTGTCTATTTGAGATGAAATAGAACATTTTTTTCATAAAAAGCTTCCTATAGCAATGATTGCTATTTACTACAGTGAGAGGCTGCAATGCTGCTTCTTAATCCATTATTTTGCTGAAGTTCCATTGAACTGAAATATTTTTTATCTTTTCATTATTTACAATGGAATTTTTGAAGGGTTCTATAGTTGAATCTAACCATATTGTACAGCTTTTGCATAGGGTTAGTAGTCACCTTTTAGTACATTTGGATTAGAAGAAGTCTAATAGGATCCTTTCATATTGCTGCTTTAAAAAAGAGAAGAACTTCAGAAGTTAGCAGTTATCCAAAACCCATGAAAGAAGGTTTAATTCTCTCTTTCTTCATAGCAGATGTGCTTTTCCAAAGTGACAGTATTTCAGCTTCTGATTTGTGGCGATAGGTATCTGCACTACCTATAATTTTAAAAGAAAAAAAAATTTTTGCTCCTGAATTTAAAAAAGACAAAATTAAAATTTGACAAGACTTAGTAGCAATGTGTAACATTTCCATTATCTACATATCTGTACTAATATATAAGCAGACTTCAAATTCTCCAGATAAAATTCCCCTTAAATGTCTTGTCCCCTGTGTCTTTATTTTTTAATTCATGATTTGCTGTTACTTGCATTTTCTCACATGTCTGGGGTGTGGAATTGAGGATTGGGAAGTGGGCTGAATTTACACCAAGGTTACAGTCCCACTTTGACCTGGTTTTCATTTTTGTGATCTCATTCCTTGCCATGAATAGATCGCTCCCTTCTAGCTCTGAAGTACTCTGTCTCCTATGGGAGGTAGGAAGGACCTATTTAATCAGTGTACCCCAGCCAATTAATAAACCCATCGGAGTTTTAAAGGAAATGTGGGAATATTCCTGAAACTCTTGCATGTTTTGGCTAAGGTATAGTTACTATTTGGAATGTTCAGATGACGACAGGCTTTAGATCAGATCACACGTATGTGGATTATGTGGTCTGGCATCTCATGGAACTTCCTGATTTTCCAAGGAGTTCTAGGATATGAATTATCTTACGACAAGTATCATAAGAGGCTGATTCTGCCTGTTTGGAACTGGCAGGCCAGTGGTTTCTTCCCCTCCCCAAAACTTCCTTGAACCTAACAATACTGCACAACTTTCATCAAGTTTCCAACTTTCCTTTTTAAGGGAAGGTTGTTGAGAATTTTGATACTTCCAAAATTCACTGATATCTTATTGGTGCCCTGCCACTATAACATGAGCTGTATTGGCTTTGGTTTTTTTATTTCTTCAATAAGTTATGAGTTTTAAATTTTGCTTCAGTAATTATGCTTAATTGGTCTAGTGATTTCGTACATCTTGTCTATCATAATTGAAAATACATGTCACCTTTTCAATTTCAGGATATATCGAATACTGATGTAAAATATGTCAGTATATTAAATCCAGAAAAGATTTCATTTAAAAGTCCAATACACATCATGCCTTATTACAAACAGAAATATTGTTCTTCAACTGTGTTTTGTGTAATCTTGAAATGGTCTGTTGATCATAGATAATTCTATTCCAGTGTCCTGACAGAATATATGTTTGTATATGAAATGTGCTAGCAAGTTATGAATTTACCCACCTGATTTGAAACATGGTAATGTAAATGCTTCTTTGTATGTAGTTTGTGTGTACCAGTCAAGGCCCTTCATCTTTGCATTTTGATAATGAATATACTGGTGCAGTATTAAATAATCAAACTCGTGTGGATATATAATTTCTTCTTTTGGGGGAGCTGGTGGTAGTTTTGTAAAAGGTCTAAATGAAAAGCATAAATAGTCCACTGTTTGTCAAAATAGTCTAATTTGTTAAATTGTAGACTACCCATAAGAATAACTCCATGTCCAAATCTTTGTCTAAGGATCTTAATTAAGACTATGCTGCCAACGCAGTAATCAGGATTATGGCGTACAGATAATTCTCACCTATGATCATATTTGGAACCAGAATTTCTGTTACCAATTAAGATCACAGCTAATTTTATGACTTTTTAAAAAATCTATGGTTGTTAAGCAAATCACTACATTTGTTAAGTGAATCATGTGGTTGTTAAGCAAATCTGGCTTTTCCCATTGACAGTGTTTGTTGGAAGCTGGCTAGGAAGATCTCAAATGGCGGTCACATAACTCCCAGATGCTGCAACCATCATAAATACTTGTTAATTACCAGGGTGGATTTGATTCAAATCAAGTCGATTTAAATCACTTAAAAAGCTTGATTTAAAGCAACTCGATTTAAATCATAATTTTTAAAGAGCACCTGTCATCTCTGTCCCGCAGTGGCTCGACCTCTGACCCACTGTTGACTCACCAACAATCCCATTCACTTGAATGGAATGACTGGTGACACGGCAGTGACACAAAATGGTGAGGGACATGGCGGCAGCAGGTGAGTGAGGGCCCACTAATAGGTGCTGCCATGATGGATCTAAAATGACAGGTGCTCTTTAAATGTAAGGACTCATTCTTGCTGCTAGTTAGAATTTTTAATAGTACATTTGCAAACAAAATGGAAGGTTTCCCATTTAGCTTGCAGAGCTTAGATTCGTTGAATGATTTTACCAAAAATATAAATATTGCAGAATATACACAGCCTCGTGATACAGAACTAAGCTCCATTTCATGCTGAATAAATTAAATTATTAATGTATCTTAAATAGAAAATTATCCTTGGATGGATTTTTACTCTAAAAACATTTTATTAAAATAAATTTGATTTTAAAAAAATCCAATATATATATACTGTATTTTAATATGATTTTATTTTATTTTTTAAAAAATAATTTTTTATTTTAAAAAAATCATTAATTTTTATTCAACCTGCTACTTACCAAGTGCCCAAATATTAATCACCTGACTGTAGGGATGCTGCGACAATTAAACGTGACTTAATATCTTGAAATACATTTTTTGCAACTGTAAAGAACTACATTCCTTGTTAGGAATGTAGGACAAATCTGGGGGTGGGGAGTAACACAAATTTCCTACTTCCACATTCATAGCTGCCCTGAGTCCCATTGGGATTAGGCGGCATAGAAGTGAAATAAATAAATTTTCTGAATTAGGACTGAAAGGAAATTTGATAATGAAGAATAATGAAATTTTTTTACCTGAACTGTCCTTGAGGAGGATATGCAATAAAAATTCGTGCCAGCTGTCCAGGAAAGTAACCAATAACATCTTTTCCTGGATGAAAAATAGTTCTGATAGAATGAATGAATGAATGAGCATTTACATTTGAAATAGATTTTTATAATTTATATTACCTACTAAATGAATGGCTAGACATCCAGCTATTAAATAAAATTCATCATAAAACTGACAAAAAATGCACTATTTTTTTTTCTATGACTATCATAGAATGAAAATGCCATTGTGGAAACGGTAAGGTTTCTGCTGAAATCTATATAATCATTAATATTCTATTTTGTTATTTGTGACTCCAAAAATAATTTTTTGTTTTGGGTGTATAACGTCAAATTCATTTCCTCCAATAAAAAGCTAATTTTGTCATCTGGATTCTTCCTCTGCTTAGAACTCACTTTTAACTCCAAATTTAATACTTATCCTTTTTACATTCCAAGATACTTATGGTTTCTTATTTCTTTTCATTTTAGGGCTTATTGCTCCCTCCCCTTTCTTGTGCTATCTTGTGTCAATGGTAGTTATACATTTCAGCATATCTAATTATTCCTCAACTTATACATTTATCCTGGATCAATTTGTTAACACAGACTTTATGTATAATAAGTTCAATTTCCCCATTTAGGCTTCCTTTAAAGGGATCATTTCTAACCTCCTAACTTATTTATTGGATTTGTATGCCGCCCCTCTCTGCAGACTGTACATCATTCAATTGTTTGTCTATTTCCATTTTAAATAATTGATCATAATCATTTAAATCATATAGCTACCATATTTTTTGGAGTATAAGACACACTGGAATATAAGATGCACTTTAATTTTTGGCGAGGAAAATAGGGAGGAGAATCTGCTTACCAGGTCTTCATCTGGCTAGAATCCTTAGTCTGGTCAGCTTCAGCACATTATTTTATCCCCTGTTTAAGGGCTTATTTAAAAAAAAAATCTGAGAGTAACAATGAAAGAGCTTGCAAGCCAATAAAAGCTGGGAACATCATTAGTACCTGGAAAGAAACAGTCTGAGCAAGTGGAGCAATGGACAAAACCCTACAAAGACTTAGGATTTGGAAAACATTCTTCTTTGCCGAGAGTAACAATGAAAGAGCTTGCAAGTGGGTAAAAGCTGGGAACATTGTTAGCACCTGGTTAGGTCTGAAAGAAACTTACTCAGAGCAAGTTAGAGAAATGAAAAAAACCCTGCAAAGACTTAGGTCTTGGAAAACATTCTTCACAGGGAGAAAAAATGAAAGAGTCTGCAAGGTAAGAGCTGGAAAGATTGTTAGCAGCTAGTTAGGGCTGGGGGGGGGAAAGCTACATTCAGTATAAGACACACCTTAATTATCAGCCTATTTTAGGGAGGAAAAGGGTGCGTCTTATACACCGAAAAATATGGTAATTTCAAAGTTCATTCTACTAATGTATTATAATATTCATTATATTGCTTTAAATCACTCAATTCTCCATATTTTCATATACTTTTTCATTTTACATTAGACAAGCCTTACCTCTCTGAAATATTTCCATTTATGTTGCCAGTTAGACCACCCCCCAAAAAACATCAAAAAGAAAAATCGATACACCCCAAATAGCAAAAAAAGAATAGCTAACCAAATAATCATCCCTAATTTAGTTTGTATTCTGCTTCAAATCTATAATTTTGTAGTATATAAGTAAAGAATAGGGGGGGGGGAACTACCTACATTACTTGCCATCATTTAAGATTCATCATATGTATCAAAATTCAAAGATCTATCTACTTACTTACTATCAATTTTTCCAATTAAGTATTTTTTCCCCTTTAAAACACAGGACAAAATGCAGTCAGAATGTTCTAGCCTCCTTTATCTATCTACTTTTTTTTCATTTATTCTTTTTATATTTTAACTTTCTCCACCCCCAAATCCTTAACTCCCTATCTTTTTTGTTTTTCTTTCTTTTTTTTCCTTATCTATTTCTCTTTTTGTCTCGTTGTCTACTCTTACCGCTGACACCTTTCCCCTTTCTTAAATAGATTCTTTGGTCATTGCTTTAAAAAATTCAATCACATCCTTCTCAGTGCCTTCTTTTTTCCTTTTCTCATAATTTTCAATAAATTCATAATTTCCAGAATGAGCTTTTCTTCTTCATGGTTGTAAGTGAAAAATAGTCTTCCCCCCCCCTTCACTGCTGTTGTAAATGAACTGATATATGTTGAGGAATATACCTGTATAAAGTTTATATAGGCTTCCATTCCAAATGTCCTGCAAATCCTATTCTTGATCAATAAAAATATTAAACATTTGCCTGCCTACTCAGGGAAAAAAAGCAAAGTAAGCTGATGAATAGAAAACAGACACCAGTGGAGCAAATGTTTACATTATCTTTTGGTCAAGCTTTCCTACATCAGGTTTTTAAATTTTCAAATGTTCCCACCAATCTAAAACAATTCAACTGATTATTAGGGTATTCTGATATGAGTCGCAAGACAAATATGATATTGATTGTAAAATATTTTCATCATATTAAAAGTATTCTGAAGTAGATTTTTAATCCTACTGTCCCTTCTGATGCATGAAAAAGTCATTTGAGATTTGTAATTAGACTGCTTCATTGTAATTAGTTTAATGTTATGTTTAATAAGATGACTTAACCTCAAAATAATTATTCTGAAAGCCTGGATCAACCTTGAGGGATTGTTTGTTTTTTATACTTTACCCTGGTATGGTCTCTGGTGCTGGATCTATAAACTGTCGTAATTTTATTGCTGCAACTTGTCCTGCCATGAGAATTCCTAGAGGGGAAAAAAAACCTGTAATACCTACTGCTACTAATTCAATATTTGCACAATATATAAAATCATAGTCTCATAATATTATATATACTCATGTAGAAGCCCATCCATAGATAAACTAACCCTCATACTTTTAATCAAAATATATGAAAAACACCACTCAGAGATAAGCCAACCTACAATTTCCATTGTGTTTTGGTTGAAAATTCTAGAGAAGGCTTACAGTATCTGCATGGACTTATAAACAAATGCCATACGCAAAAAGATAGAAATTGATATTACATGGCAATCTTACTATGCTTACTCTCTAAAATAGCTAATGTCATTGGGGAATAATATTTCAGCAAAAATCAGCATGGCAAAGCTTATTAACAGATGGAAACAGGAAAATTCCAAGGTGTTTCTTAGTAGAACTATCCATAACAAATTATAACTTCTTTTTGGATAGTACCAATGAAGGAGAATATTTGTAGCTCGTGGTTGAAATGATTAATTTTTTTAATTTAAAAAGTTTTTTTAATTAATACTATTTTTAAAAACATTGGAAGTGGCGAAACTTCCCTGGTTTAAACAATTCTATTCAGTATGACCTTACAGAAAATCATTTTTTTTCCTCATTATAGCATTGCAAGTATTATATACAATCTATCAATTTAAAAAAAACCCATTTCTTTCAATTTTATACATTATATTCATAACTATACATATTCCAATTCTATCTTTCATAAAATACTAACACATAAATTCCTAGATTTTCAGCTTATCTATTATCACTTATTCCAGCATTCCTTCTTGATTTCAACCATTTATGCAATTAATTTCAGATTTCAAAATAATCTGTTTCGCTCTTCTCCTTGAGCTCTAATGTCAACCTATTTCAGCACAGGATAATATCTTATTACTCCTGAAGGTGTCTCTTTATCTTTCCATTTCTGAGCAAAGGTTAGTCTTGCTGCTGATAATGTGTAATAATTCCTTTGTTGAATTTGTCCTTGGTTATGCCTAATAAAAAAAGCTCTAGCTTCAACTCGATATTTTGCCTTAAAATCTCTTCCAGACAGCGTTATGTCAGATACCAGAACTTTTGGGCTTTGGGGCATTCCCTCCACATATGGTAGTAGGTTCCCAGTGCTTCTTTACATTTCCAACATTTTGGTGAATTCTTTTTATATATTTTAGCTAATCTCATAGGAGGAAGATGCCACCTATAGAATATTTTATAAATATTTTCTTTATATGCAGTTGCTAACGTGAGTTTCCTATTCCTTTCCCATAGTTCTTGCCAGTTGTCCAAATCAATGCTGTATCCAAAGTTTGTACTTCAAATTAGCATCATGTCTTTTACTTGTTCTTCCCACATATCTTGTTTCAGTAAGTGATGATATAACTTTTTTATCACATTATCCTCTGTTCCTAATAGGATTTTCTCTAATTCTGTATGCTCTAATCTTATTCCCCATTCTTTCTTGTCTTTTATATATTTTGATTGTATTTGGAGCTATGCCCACCATTCTAGTTCTATGCCTGAAAGGACATGTCTTTGATGCTCTCTGATTGTGGTTGTTTTCTTTCAGATGTTTCATTACCTAAACTAGATAAACTTCATAAGTGCTAGATGAGTTACCTAGCATTGATGTTATTACCTAGTTTAGGTAAAGAAATGTCTTTTTTTAAAAAGGTCAGAGAACACCAGGGACCCCTCATTTTGGAGAACTGTCTGCATAAGCAGTTTGCACCAAGTATTAAAGAGCTAGCTATGTCCTAGTGCAGTGATGGCAAACCTATGGCATGGGTACCACAGGTGGCACGTGGAGCCATATCTGTTGGCACGTGAGCTGTTGCCCTAGCTCAGCTCCAATATGCATGTGTGTGTTAGCCAGCTGATTTTTGGCTCGCACAGAGGCTCTGGGAGGAAATTTTTGGCTTCCAGAGAGCCTCTGGGGGGATGGCGGAGGGCATTTTTATCCTCCAGCTCCAGGGAAGTCTTTGGAGCCTGGGGCTGGCAAAACACAAGCCTACTGGGCCCAGCAGAAGTTGGAAAACAGGCCATTTCCTGCCTCCAGAGGGCCTCTGGAAGGCGGGGGAAGCTGTTTTCACCCTCCTCAGGCATTGAGTTATGGGTGTGGGAACTCGTGCATGTGCGATAGTGCACGCCCATGCTCTTTTGGCACCCGAGGAAAAAGGTTCGCCATCACTGTCCTAGTGTTATTTGCATTACATTATTGGCACTGGAGAATGTGATGAAATATATCTTGGAAACTTCAACAGAGTACTGCAGCAATTGGATGACTTGGCATTTGAGTACAATGCAACAAATCAGAGTTCATTAAACATAATATTACATATTATGGTCACACCGCTTATGTACAAGGCCTAACCAAGTGAAGCAAGCACGTTCAAAAGTTGGCATGCCTGAAGTCCACAAGAACTGTCACAGCTTGGATTGGTTAATTGTTATAGGTTCCTGACAAATTGACTACCCACTATATCTTTTGAACACTTTACTACAAATGGGGAGGGCTATGGCAGTGGGAAAAAGCCCTGCAAATAAGCTTCCATTATAATACCAGGCATTATGCTTAAACAATATACCCATAATGTTACACCCATAATGATCATCCGGCTGTAAATCCATTGCATAAATGTCTGAAAAAAAACATGGCACTGAATCAAAACTCTTGCATATTATAGCACAGTGCACAGCACAATGAATCAAATGCCAACAATACAATATTGGGCTGTACTGCGTATTCTAATCAGATTTTCTCAAAACCTAATTTGAGAAGTGTACAAGACAAACAGCAGAAATAAGATGAGAAATCTATGCTGAAACATAATTTTCCATTGGACAAACTGAATTAAAAGAAACTATAGAAGGGAGTGTAAGTGAACAATAAGCAGCTTAAAACAGCAGCAGCAGCAATAGGACCTCTTTATTATATTGTAGAAATTGTTCCTGATGACACTCAGAAGAATACATTGAATAAAATAGAAATACTGAAAGAAGCGGTGACTGATATAGAGGGAGACTCAATGATAAGTCCTGAATTACCACCTGAGGCAGTTATCCCCAAGGAATACCACATTCTTTTTTGTGGTAATAAAGTAATAAAGATGATCTCATTATCGTACAAAGCTAGTAGAATTCCATATTTATAAACGCAACAGCATCTATATCTTGATGGGGGTGTTGATCATGTCAAGTTGTGGAACATTCTTAGCACGAGAACATCTCATGGGCTTTACTCAAAAGCTATAATCAGTCATAAGCCACAGAAAACTAATAGAACATGATAAAACAGATTAGTTTCAGATTGTGAAACAAGGCTGAATACTCTCCCTTATTTATTCAACCTCTATATTGAATATTTATTGAAGGAAGCTGGATTAAAAGATGAGCATGGTTTTAAAATTGGAGTAAGAAACATCAATAGCCTAAGCTATGCAAATTGCATGGTTCTAATAGCTGAATATGCAAAGGATCTGCTAGTTTTAGTCATGGAAGTCAGATACCACAGTGAAAAGATGGGACTAAGATTGAATAAAAGACCAAGTTAATGACAAAAGACATAGCAAATAGTCCTAGAATGGATGATTAAAATACTTTTAGGATAAACTACTGGCATAAAGGAACCAGCAGTCTAAAAATGCATTTTATTTTTATTTATCAGATTTGTGTAGCTACCTGTTTTCACCAAAAGTGATTGGGCAGTGTAAACAGATACAAGTAACAAATATAAAAATATAGAAACATAGAAATTTTTTGGAAGAAAAAGTCTGCCCTTTGCAGTTTTAATTTTTTTATTTAATTTTATTTTTTGTTGGATGATGAATATGTATTTATCCCAAGCATTTTAAATTCAATTACCTATGATTGATCCACTAACTTCACTGGAGGTTGATTCCAAGCTTCCATTACTACTTCTGCAAAGTAATACTTTTTAACATTAAATTTGAATATTCCCTCTTGTCAGTTTGAAGTTATGTCCCTGTGATTCTTGATTTTTTTGCTTAATGTTGAAAATGCTGCCTTACTTATTCACACCCTTAATATATTTAAAAGTTTTAGTCAAGTCACTCCTTTTTTGTCATCCAGGCTCTACATATTCAGTTCCTCCAATCTCTTCCGATGTGTTTCCTCTTTTATACTTTGCATCACTTTTGGACTCATGAATCTTATCGATACCATTTTTTAAAGTGAGCTCTCCAGAACTGGACACAGTATTCCAAATGTGGTCTGATTAATGTCCTATATAGAGGGATTAAGACCCCATTTTTTCTCTGATGAGCCATCTAATTATAATTCAAAAGATACATTAAAAAGTAACTTCTATAAAACAGATATACAAATCCTAGGCAAAGAGAGGATCTTGAATATTAATGAAAGAATTGGAAAAGTTTCTACTACTATAACGTGTCTATACAAAGATCCAAATTATGCAGGCAATTATTTCCTCTGTGACATCAGTAAAAGTAAAAGTTGAAGAAAGCAATATAAAAAGAGTATTTATATTTTTGAACTTTGGATGTTCACAGATTCCTGAGATTAATGTGGACAGTTAAATGGCTAAAAAAAGAGAAGGCAGTTCTTGTCCCACATTAGGTATGAAAGCTGGTGAGTTAGGCCAGTCATTCTCTCTCAGTGCAACCCATCTCACAGGGTTGTAGGGAAAATAGGAGGGTGAAGGAGTGTTATGTATGCTTTTTACCTCCTTGAGTTATTTGTAAAAAATAAAAATGAGTCCTTATTTGAGACCCAAATGACCATTCCAAAATTATCATATTTTGTGCACATTAAGTCAAGGCCTAGTTCTCTTGAAAAGACAAGAATGCTAGCAAAGTTGGAACGAGGTGAGAAAGACAGATGGACTCAATTGCAAGTTCTGGGTTTACCATTAGGAAGGCCTGGAGGACTTATCATCACAGAGAAAATTTATCTGTGATTACTAAGAATCAACATTAGCCTAATGGCACATGTTCTGCCGGCGTGTTTCAACCGCCCATAATTACAGGGTAATTAGTCCAGGAAGACACACACTACACGATAAAAGGAAAACCCAAAAGTTTTTATAAACAGAAAAACAGAAACAGCTTCCTTTTTAAATGTCAAAGGGATTTTCTGGTAAACACCAGGCACAGGTTAAATGCAATCCAATTGCTCACCCAATAACTGGGAAATTGAGTCCAATTCTAAAGTCCAGAGAGTCCACACACAATCTTGAACAGCACAAAAACCACGGTCTTGATGAAACAATGAATCAGATAAACTGCCATGAGGCTAACACACCAGGCTGCACTTTTTATCTATAGCACTAATTACAGCAGCCCTACCCAACCACAGGTGGCCTCATTTTCTCTTGTAATAATCCTTCAGTTGTTGTCTCCTATGCATCACTCTACGCATGCGTGGATGTGTCATTAATTCTTGTTCAGAATCCAGGGATGATACAGATGATTGATCTCCTCCTGGGCTGTCTGCCAAACTCCCCTCTTCCCTGTCACTCACGCTTCCTTGGTCAGAGGAGACTTCGTCGGCAGATTCTACTGAAAGCAAAACAGGCCTGCGGCATGTGGATGTCTCCCCCACATCCACCTCCACATTGCTTGGGGCAGGAGCTATGGGGCACATATTCAAAAAAACTTGATGAGGAGTGGTATTTTGTACTGGCCTCTTGATATTATGAAGCATGTAAACACACCTGTGATCTTATCTCAGTTATCTTTGCCTGTCTGTATATGTTACAATTTTTAGTCACACTGGAGTTAGTGCTGTTATAAATTTCAGTGAAGCAAGCAACAAACCCCCCTGCCCCTTATTCAAGTGCTTTTATTCGATCAGCAGAAATGACACAACAACAAGCATTTAGAAAACATTATAAATTATCTGTCAAACAATATGGATATGTTATACTTTGGTTGTTCCATGACAAGAGCCACATGGGCAACATATAAATCTAATAGCTGAGTGAATCAGAGCCTGAGCAGTAAAAAATCCCATGTTTCTTCCCTAAGTAAATAAAGTCACTCCCTTTTTTGTCTTTCAATAAAAATCTACCTGACCTTTGCTTTGACACATGTATTGTGTTTATAAACCATTCATTTAATTATTTCTCTGGACACTTTACAGTAAAAATATTGCTGGAAGCTACCACTCTAAAACCACTTGAAAACACCGAGTGCTAGTTATAATTAATTTAACAAGTTATATACTTTGCTGCCTTAAGTTGAATGAACATAATAAAGCTTACATGATATTATTGAATGGAATGCAACTGTTGTCTACAAAATATTTCAAGCCTTGCTGGTCAGCCTTAGAACATCTAGCAGGATAGTATTCAAACCTGACAGTTTGTGATCCAACATGCACAGACAAACCCTGAACTGTTGAGATCTGCTGCATTTATCAACACTTTCATATTCATCTTTTTATATACTTGCCATCCAGCTACCATATGTCTTCGTAATTTTCATTAATGAGCTTTCAGTTCTGCATCACACCAAATATCATGACACTGGACCAGAATATCTGCGAGACCGCCTTCTGCCACACGAATCCCAGCGGCCGGTTAGGTCCCATAGAGTTGGCCTTCTCTGGGTCCCGTCGACTAAACAATGTTGGCTGGCAGGACCCAGGGGAAGAGCCTTCTCTGTGGCGGCCCCGACCCTCTGGAACCAGCTCCCCCGAAGATTAGGATTGCCCCCACCCTCCTTGCCTTTCGTAAACTTAAAACCCACCTCTGCCGTCAGGCATGGGGAAACTGAGACATCTCCCCTTGCCTATGTAGTTTTATGTGTGGAATGTTTGTGTGCATGTTTTTATATAAGGGTTTTTTTAGGTTTTTAATGTAAAATTGTTATTTTAGACTTAATATTAGATTTGCCATTGTATACTGTTTTATCACTGCTGTGAGCTGCCCCGGGTCTGCAGAGAGGGGCGGCATACAAATCTAATTATTATTATTATTATTATTATTATTATTATTATTATTATTATTATTATTATTAATAATAATAATCATCATCATCATCATCAACATTTCTGAACTGGGCTCCTACCCTTTTTCTGTAAACTGTAGATTTATTGATTGATTTTCGTAGTCCATTTTGATATTATATGTATTGTACATTCATATTCTGGTCATGCATGTAAATGTCTTTCAGTACAATTTCAGTTCAATTTCACAGACAAAGAGGGGTATTTGAATTTAAAGCTGGGTTTAGGAAAATGCATCCACATTTCGACAGCACTACATCAAGTTTTGAAATTTATGTCAGAAATTTTATGAGCGTAGAAGATGGTATCCATTTAACCAATTCTAGAATTGACAAGAAAGCTTTTACAATGGTATTTGGAAATGACCTACAGCAGTGATGGTGAACCTTTCCCCCCTCGGGTGCCGAAAGTGTGTGTGTACGATATCACACATGCACAAGTGCGCACACCCATAATTCAATACCCGGGGAGGGCAAAAAAAGCTTCCCCTGCCCTAGAGGAATCCATCTGGAGGCTGGAAATAGCCTGTTCTCCAACTTCTGCTGGGCCCAGTAGGTTTGTGTTTTGCCTTTTCCAGGCTCCAAAGCTTCCCTGGAGCTGGAGAAGATAAATATGCCTTCCCCTCCCGGAGGCTCTCTGGAAGCCAAAAACACCCTCCCAGAGCCTCTGTGCGAGCCAAAAATCAGCTGGCCGGCACACATATGGACATTGGAGCTGAGTTAAGGAAACTGCTCTTGTGCCAAGATATGGCTCCGCCTGCCACCTGTGGCAACCGTGCCATAGGTTCGCCATCACTGACCTATAGCCTGGGAAACCATCTGATAAGAGGCAGCTCAGTCTGCAGGTGGGGGAAAAGGCATGAGAACCATTTCAAAAGGGATCCAGGGACTAAAAAGAGAGAAGAGCAAAAATACTTTCAATCCTAGAAAATTATGTTAGAATAAAGTAGGATTAGTTCACCCGGGTGATGTTTCTTGTCTGGACTACCTTGCAAGGCTGACATCAAGGTTGCTAGGCTGAAAATGACAGAGTGGCAGTCCTGACCCAGACCCCAGACATACTTAAGGTCTGGATAGGGATGAACATAGGGTGAACTTATGAAGAAATATGGGTCTGATTCAAAGAAGGAGGAGAGGAATGCTGAGCTATTACAAAAGAGGATATCTGAATCCTGGGAAAATAGAAACCAAGAAAAAGAAACTCAAACAACTCTGTCTCCATTGTAAGTTGACATCTTTGACAGGCATTCAAGATTCTATTATAATATGCTAACCACCCTGAAGTATATTAGTGGTATCTGTTATTTATCTTGCTTACCTGGAAGGACTAGCTGAGCCTTTAAAAAGACAACATGGCTATAGACTGAAAGCTATCCTGGATCTAAACATGATGGCTGTATACTTGTACTCCTCCATGGGAGCTAGTTTGGAATCTGGGATTTCTCTCAGAATTGGAAGTCCTGCTGAAAACAAAGTGGTGTCTGTGACCTTTGTACAGATCCTTGTGGGTCATTTGGATCTCTTCCTGGATCAGGAGTTGTTGTGCATAATTACATTTGTGAACTGGAAGGGAAAGTAAGTGAAACCCATCCCTGCCCCAGAGGTTTAGTCCTTGATAGAATTAAGCAAAGCATGGGGAGAGAGAAGCTTGTTCAAAGGATTTTGGAAACAAAACTACTCATGTCAGCTTGCTGTGGGCAAGCTCATTGTCCTAAAATAATCCTCTCTGTGCTGATTCACTTATATTATGCAACTGGTATACTACTGCCAATAAAATTGCTTAAAGAAAGATGCTGACAAATGAAACATCTTTTCCAGTTTAATTTGTAAGAGAGGATTTCTCACATTGTCTTTAAAAGATTCTCTCTCTCTCTCTCTCTCTCTCTCTCTCTCTCTCTCTCTCTCTCTCTCTCTCTCTCTCTCTCTCTCTCTGTGTGTGTGTGTGTGTATATATGAAGGTCTTGGAATATTTGTGTTTCTTCCCATTTACGTTTCAGAGATTCCTGGCTACGTTTCAACAGGGTCCCACTCGTCATCTTCAGGCTGGTGCTTTTGACCTTGTACTAGAGCGAATACCTTGAATGCCAAGACCTTCATACCTGTACCCGTGAAAATCTATGAAAACAAATATACATGTATGTATGTATGTATGTATGTATGTATGTATGTATGTATGTATGTATATATTTGTCAGACCTACAAAGACTTAGACATTATATTTTCATCCAACATCAAGGCCAAATTCTGTGATATGGAAGAAAGAACTGCCCATAGAAAGAACTGGATACACGTTCCTTAACACTAAAGATGAAAGCAAATGATATTGAGTGACTTTCCCTGCTGGAAAAACTTTTATTGTGGGCACCAACTTGGACAAGACTCTCACACAGACTTTAGTTTCTAAGAAATCTATTGGTTTCTTAGTAATTAACTGCTAAGTTCCTACAATTGAGCTAAGAATATATCTAGCAAGACCAATACATACAATTTTCTAAAGAATTATTTCTGGATTCTAAACTAGACGGGGTATAAATAAGAACTTACCTGCTCTGTTTTAGCTTTATATAGCTAATTATATAGCTATCTAACTTTATTATGGGTTGCTTGAAGGCACACCCTAGGAATGGAATCAAGGTGAACCTAATGGAAAATTTCCATGTCAACTGCTTATCTTGACTAGAAAGAAACAATAACTTTGTCTTTATTCATAAAAGCAAGCTGGGCATTGTATTATGATGCGGGTGAAATTGTGATGCAATGTGATTTAGAAATCCATTTAGGAATTATCAGGTATTACTGGGAGGAGGTTCTGAGGGCTCCCACAGTTACAATTTAGTCAAATAGATCTGTGATACTGACAGGACGTTTTGGCTCTAAAGATGAAGGCTGGTAATTGGCATTCCATCTTAAGGAGTCTATCTTATTCCAATTGCAGTTTTTACAGGGAAAGCTCTGTCACCTGAGATTTTTCCAAAATGCACTGCTCAAAAAAAGTAAAAGGAACACGTAAACAACACAATATAACTCCAAGTAAACCAAACTTTTGTGAAATCAAACTGTCCACTTAGGAAGCAACACTGATTGACAATCAATTTCACACACTGTTGTGCACATTCAACTTTGTACAGAACAAAGTATTCAATGAGAATATTTCATTCAGATCTAGGATGTGTTATTTGAGTGTTCCCTTTATTGTTTTGAGCAGTATATATTTTCTCTCTGTCTCCTATCACAACTTAATTTTTTCCTGTCAGAGGTTACTGTTATATATTGAAGTTTGAATTGAATGAACCTATTTATTCCAAGGTCCGCTCTGGGAAGTGGGAAAACTAAGAATGCTGATTGATTGAACCAGCCGGCAGTCCTCTATTTAAAGAGAGAGCTTCCCGTTTGGTTCCTTTGCTGGATCTATGACTTCTGCAATAAAAAGCTGTTAGTTATTTTTGTCTAAGAGCCTTTTCAGTACTTCGGAGAGGGGTGGCATACAAATCTAATAAATCTTAATCTTAAATTTATATGGCCACCCATTTTAAGCAAGTCTGGGTGGCTAACAACAACAATTAAACCATGAAATAAAATAACCATAAAATAATAAAAAAGGTAAAACTGCAAAACAAATTCCTGTGTCTTAATAGCCCTCATGGTTTGTGCACACCAAGCTCAGTTGCCCTTTCCATAGTGACTACTTATACAATTCTACCTCAATGCTTCAATAAAAAGTTGGGTCTTAAATGGCCTTCCAAAAAGCTAGATGAGTGGGGGCCTTTTCAGAGAAGGGTTGCAAACATTTTTACTACCACACTGTGGGCGTGGCTTATTTTGTGGGTGTGGCTTGCCTGCCATGTGACCAGGTGGGAGTGGCTTAATGATCATGTGACCAGGGGTGGCTTAAAGGTCATGTGACTGGCTTAAAGGTGGCCAACTTGACATCACTCATGTCAAGGGTTTGGGTTTGGGTTAGAGTTAGGGTGCCTGACCTCTCCTCACCTCAAAGAGATACAATTTCCCTATCTCTTTACTAGTACTGAACATTCAAAATGTTCAGTAATAATAAATAGATAGGGAAATTGTATCTCTTTGAGGCGAGGAGAGACCAGGCACCCTAACCCTTGATGTGAGTGACGTCAAGTTGGCCACCTTTAAGCCAGTCACACATATGGCAAATATACATAGAATTAAATAGTATATCCAAAATATGCTATTTAATTCTATGTATATATGCCATGTGTGTACATACATATTACACAAGGGCACACAAAAAGATGCATTATCTACTATATAAACTGTATGTGTATGTACACACACACACAGCTCTTCTAAAATTATACACATTCAACCTCATTTACTGGAAAATCATACCCAGAGCCCAGAAGGGAAAAAAAGAAAAAGAAATCATTTTTTTCTACCGGTTCTATATACCTGACCTGTTGTGGTTGGCTCTGGCCCAACTCCTGCCCCAGGGAATGTGGAGGTGGATGCAGGGGAAACTTCAACATGTCATAGGCCCGTGTTATTGCTGACAGAGTCAGTTCAGAGTTTAGTTTCCTCAGACGAAGAAGAAGGTGGGAGTGACTTGGAAGAGAGGGGCTTGGCACCCAGCCTAGGCAGTCAATCTCCATTATCTTCCATTGATTCAGATGAAGATGTCTTGGACCCACACAAGCGCAGAATTATGCGTAGAAGAGACCAAGTAAGGACATGTTATAAGAGATAAGAGAGGCCACCTGTGTTTGGGTGGGGCTCCAGTAATTAGGGTTGCTGCTATAAATAGCAGCATATGGGTTTGGCCGTTGTGGAAGAGTATCTGATCACAGTTCTTCAGGAATCCCGTGTTGCTGTTTTCTGGACTTTGTTGATTTTTCACGCCTTTGAAACTAAAGCAGAGCAACGTGTGTGTGTGTGTCTCACTTCGTTGGAAGAAGAAGGGGTGTGAAGTTTCTTCACAGCTGCTAGCTAAGTACTTAATGCCTGCTTAAGGGAAATTGTACAGACTACCTGGTTGTTTTGGGATGAGTGCTCTTTGCAATACAAAAAGAGTGCTTAGTTTATTTTGAATTTTGTGATAAAGAACATTGTTTTGAATTTTCAAACATGTATGTCTCTGAAACTTGTACCCTTGAATTTTTGGGAGGCTCCTACCAGAGAGTCCAGCAGAACACTGACCGTACCAATAGGAGCCCATCACTGGGCCTGTTGAATCGCCAGTGGGAGAGTGTTCCACAAGGTAGTGAGGTAGCAGCCACAGGAAAGGCACACTTCAAAAATCCTAGTAGATGGAGAGATTTCAAGGAGGAGACCTGGTGCATGCCCACTCTAACTGATTTAGAGGGATGGAAAAGAGGAAAATGAGGAGAAGCCATCCAAACACAGGAAAATTTGCTGAAAATTCAGAAAAAAAGATGGTGGTACACATAGACCGGCACTGAAAAACCGGATCTGTGATGCCAATGCTATGTTCCCAGTAGGTTGCTAACGATTTTTCCCTAGTTCTCGGATACTTCTCTCATTTCCTGACAGAACAATTAAACAGTGGAACAACTTGCCTCCAGAAGCTGTGAATGCTCCAACACTGGAAGTTTTAAAAAAGAGATTGGATGACCATTTGTCTGAAATGGTATAGGATTGTGATGGCGAACCTGTGGCAAGTGGCTCAAAGAGCCACAAAATATTTTTCCATGTTTCAGCTCCAGCACACATACCTTTGCAGCCCTGATCTCTTATTTTTTTCAACATTAAAGTTTCTTCAAAGTACAATCTAATTCAGGCAGATTCAAGTTGTCTTTCAGTAGAATAACATATTATTCCTTACACAGTACTTCTGATATCAAAATAGTTTCTTTGTTGTATTATTATTATTATTATTATTATTATTATTATTATTATTATTATTATTTAGATTTGTATGCCGCCCCTCTCCGAGGATTCGGAGGACTGTTGCAGATCAACAGCTGTAAAAACATCCATGAAAATTTGCCACCATTGCAATTATTCCTCCAGTCTTTAGATGGTACCCACACTTCCAAATCTTTTTATTCCATAGTATTCATCTGTATTTTTAATCAGTTCTATCAACAAAATATTTTCATTGAGAAAACTTCTTTGACAAACTATTAAACGACCACCTCAATAACCAAATTCTGAATCCTCAAGCGTTAGGCATCAGTTCAATTTTACCTCTTTCTTTTTCAATTTCTCTATGGTCTTCTGTTGGCTAGATAGCTACTTTTTAAGTTTACTATCCTTTTGTTCCCCTTTAATTTTTAAAAACAATCTGTTTTGTCTTCTATTGGTGAAAAAAAACACCTCACCAGCTTCTCTTTACTACCTTCTTCCCACTCTCCAGCACACTCTTATATCTTCCTTCCCAGGTGATTTCAATCTTCAACAATCAATCCAGCTGTTCATGGCCATTGCAGCTAGGATGACAATGTCATTTTCCATCATTGCAAGCTGAGAGGATTTTGTTGGCTCCCTGCGGGGGAGGGGTTACCACACAAACCCCAGTTTGCCAGCAGGTGTCTCTCTTTCCCCCCACCCCTACAGGACAGTTTTGGTCCAGTTCTGATTGAGCCGGACCTCCTAGCAGCGGGGATATCTGGGTTCCTCAGCAGAGCACATCACGGCAGTTGGACACGCCCTCCTCCCAATCAACTAGTCTTCTTATTTTCCTCCCAAAAAACTAAGGTGCGTCTTATACTCTGGTGCGTTATATAATCTGAAAATATGGTAAGTGCTCATGCAGCACCTCATCAATCAATTGCATGAATACTGTAGGGGTTCCTTGGAAACCAAAGGGCATAACCTTGAATTGGAAGCTACCTAATGGGCAGTTGAAAGCCATCTTCCACTCATCCCTCTCCCTTATGTGCACCCGCTAATAGGCTTCTCTCAAGTCCAGCTTTGTAAACACCTTCTCTTTTGAAAAGTAGTTCAGCATGTTTTTCATGAGGGAAGGGGGAGGTGTTTTCCAAGCACATTACATTAATTCTCCAAAAATCAATGCCTTATTCTCCCCCCCCCCATCTTTTTCTTTTTAATTAGCACCGGGACAACTACTCTGGATTTTGCAGGTTGGATGATCCCCTAAGCAGGGTTGGCGTCATACTTCCTCAGCTCAAAGGGGTTGTTGAATACATCTTTGGTTTAGGGAGTTTAGCCCCGGGTTCAGTCTCAATCGTTCAGTTGGTCTGGTGATGATGGCGATGTGGGGAAAGATGTTGAATTCTTCCTCACTCAATTCTTCAGCTAGCTCCCTGTATATCTTGGGGACTTGGAGAGTTCCAGGCAGGATTTTGAAGAGCATTGTGATTGCCTCTTATGGGGGGGAGGGGCTGCGGACTTACCTCTGTGAGTCCTGCCTCAGGGGGGACAGGCGGCAAGGGTTCCACACCTATCCTGATTTTCCGGTAACTGTCCTCCCATTTAATCATTGGGGCCCATTTGTCTAGCCAGGTGAGCCCCAGAAGGATTGATTCTGCCATTTAGGGGGCTACCATGAACCAGATGAGTTCTCTCTGGATCTCCAGCTCCATTCTGACAAGCTCAGTGACTTGCGTAGCAGGGGTGCCACGCAAGTCGTCTGGCAGGACCCAGGGGAAGAGCCTTCTCTGTGGTGGCTCCAACCCTCTGGAACCAGCTCCCCCCAGAGATTAGGATTGCCCCCACCCTCCTTGCCTTTTGGAAACTCCTTAAAACCCACCTCTGCCATCAGGCATGGGGGAATTGAAACATCTCCCCCTTGCCCATGTAATTTCTGTGTATGATTCGACTGTGTGCTTGTTTTTTATATATTGGGGTTTCTTTTGGATTTTTTAACCTAAAACTGTAATTTAGATTGCTAAATATTAGATTTGTTACTATGCATTGTTTTTTACCATTGTTGTGAGTCGCCCCGAGTCTACGAAGAGGGGTGGCATATAAATCCAATAAATCTAATCTAATCTAACCTAATCTAAACTACCTGCTCAAAGCGTATGTGGCAGTTTAAAAGGTGTGTCCTTGTGCCCAGCTGCTCAACAATGGAGGAGATAATCAGGCATCAGGTGCAGCTGGTGTCTATTACTGCTGCTACTTCCCCTTGCTCTACTATCAGTCTGACCTTCTGGGTTTTGGTGGTCCCACATGTGCGAAGGCCACAAGGTCGCCAGGCAGAATGGTTTTGGGTGCCATTTCTGGCATGCAGGTTGGCACATGGTGATGCAAAAGGTTAGCCATCACTTCTCTATAGTTTTTGAAACCAATTTAAGTGTACTTTAAAAAAAAGAATACAAGTTATGCTTGCACAAAAGTGGAGTAAGAGAGACCTCTTTTGGTCAAGTTGAATAATTCACCAAAAGATTAATAGAAGCATTTGTATGTTTTGTTGCCTTCTTCATTGCTTATAAAGTACTGTAAACTGTTCTATAGATGTTCCATACTAAGGCAATGCAGTTAACTAGTCATGTAATGAAAGTACTCAATGGATCAAGACAAAATTAAATTCATTTCATTTACATTTAGATGTTATTTAAATTAAAGTAGATGACGTGATTGCCGTCCATTCATAATGTTATTTAATAAATGTTTCTCTTATATTAACGAACCATTAACATATTCTGGTATTTATTTTATTTATTTATTATTTAGATTTGTATGCCGCCCCTCTCCACAGACAGGTATGTTTTAAATGTTTCTAGAACCCCATCTTATTCTGAATACACTATTTTGAATCTCTGGTTTTTGGCTTTTGGCAAAGTAAGAAAAATAGCAAGCACTTTGCCAACATTTGATATGTTGGTGTTAACTTTCAGTGATGGATATTATTGATAAGGTAGAACAGCAATAAATACTGGTAGCTGCATCTGTAATGTGGCTTTTTATGTGGTAATCCTTCACCATGATCATATGGAGAATCTGGAGTGGTCATTAATATTTTTGGGTCTAATTCTTCTCTTTTGGAGAAGCAGTAGGTAATCTGTTGACAGGATCCTTTGCTACTTTTGAAGGATGAACAGTCCTATTTTACATGTCATCCCTGGGAACAGCTTCTCCATGATAGTGTGCATACAACAGCTGTTCTTGGTACTTGTCCATACAAGTACCAGATACATGAAGTGCTGCCAAGGACACTCAAGCTCTGGCTAAATTGAAAAGTTATAAACTGACATATTATAGGAATTTGCTGTATTTTATTCTGGAGTACTTCAAATTGATGAAGTTTTACATTTCTCTGTGATGTGAAAATGTGATGCATTCTTTAAGAGTATTGTTTTGAGTGAATAGATCCTACTGTAGATTACTAGGTATATGATTGAGAGTATGTATGTTGGCTGGGTTTATTGATGCTTATACTATTTCTATATTACGTTTATATTTTTATATATTGTTTTTATATTGTTCTTATGTATTGTTTTTATTCCTTGGAAGCCACCCAGAGTCCTTTGGGAGTTGAGCAGCATACAAAAATGACAAATAAATAAATAAATAATAAGTGTGTTTGTGTGTGTGAGAGAGAGAAAGATAGAGAAAGAAAGAGAGAGAGGTCTATGAAAACATATATCAGGGAAAACTTGTGTTCTAGCATTCTACGAGGGTGCAAAACTGCCTTTGGAGAAAGCATCTGCAAAAATAATGTTTGGAGAAATGCACCTTTTGAATGCTAGGGAGTTTGGAAAAAGTTAAAAATCTGGCAGATTCATCTATTTTTCATTAAATGCACATGTTAAAGTGGAGTGCACAAGCAAATGTTATTATTTTTTTTTAAAAAGGCTAATCTATCACCCATGGATGAAGACTCCTCATTATCCAACTGAAACTCTGTTGTTGTTGAATCTTGTATGCAATACTGCACGTCACACAGATTTATAGGGACAATCATTCTTCTGAGAGGAGAGTTTATATATTTTTAATGAAGTACATTAGTCAAAAAGGTGCTACCATATGACTATTTTGCCACTCTGTGAAAATATCTTGAAAGCAACAAGACCAAGCACTAAGGATTCAGTGACATGGCTTATAGGGTTTATTCTGATGAAAATCATAATCAATGTCATGGTCCAGTCACCAGATGCAGGAGCATAGTAGTGACTGATGAAAGAGTAAAATGGTGGCTCAGAGTTAATAAAGCTAATAATAAAACCAATGTAACCTAAGCACTTTATATATTGCATATACTTGAATATACAAGAAAAGCTCATCATAATGAGTTTGCACGGAACATGGATTCTGGCTTTAGAATGAAACTTTATAAATGGCAAGTAATCTTATGTAAAGATAGGGTGGGCTGCTGCCCAGATGGGGGGGGGGAACACAGTGGGGTAGTGAAAATGGAGCTCCACCCCAGAGCACCCAATTAAGCCATGCCCACAGTGTGGTAGTAAAAAATTTGGTAGCCCTTCACTTTATAAAGGCATGTGTAAAAGCAAGCATTTATTTCTAATCTTGGTAGGCAAAAAATAACCGAGAAAGAAGGAAATATTTTACCTAATAAGGGAGAATATTTGCAGCTCAGGGCTGATGTGCTTGCTTGCTTGCAGATGTTTCATTACCCAAACCTGGACAGTGATGATGATGTTACCTAGTTTGGGCAATGAAAACGTCTGCAAGAAAAAAATCAAGCTCAGAGAGCATCAAGGACTCTTAAATATTTAATATTTAAACAACAGCAACAATGATTTTTGCTTTTGAATATTAAATTATTGGCTGTGAGAAATGCTTACTTATCTAATGCACTTTTCTCAGATTCTGTCAGTAGTTCCAAGCTACGTTCTACCCAGGGGTGGGTTCCGGTTTTCTTCACTGCCGGTTCGATCAGTGCCGTACTGTGCAGGGTGCTGGTGTGTTGCCCGTGTGTGCATGCGTAGTACTAAAACCACAGCTTCTGTGCATGCACATAAGCAAAAACCAAGATGCTGGTGCCCAGTGATGGGCTCCTACGAGAATGGTCAGGAACGCAGTTCCGGTAGCAAACTTTGGAGCTCCACCCCAGAGCACCCAATTTGCACTGAAAGATATTGAAACAAAATGCATAAGCCATGCCCACAGTATGGTAGTAAAGGTTTTGGTAGCCCATCACTGGTGGTGCTTATGGCGTCCCTGAGAGCCAGTTTGGGCACGTGGCAGGCCTGGGTTGTTGCTGGTTCCAGTGACCCAGGCCGCCAAGTTATTACCAGTTCTAAAGAACCAGCCCAGGAGGAACTGGGAGGAACCCACCTCTGCCTCTACCTATGCTGGACACATCCACAATAATGGTTTGTGAACATCCTAATGTTTCCTTATATTTTTTTTTTACTAGTATCATGTATATAAATATTATTATATCTTTACATACATCCAATATGTACTTGACAAAAGAAACAAATAAATTAAATAAATAATGGGGGGGGGGAGAGAAAAGAAAGAACTTGTACTGTTGTCTCACCACCAGATGGTGCAACAACTTCAGAGATAATAAATGCAATGTTGTCTCCAGAAGCAATACATGGCTGTAGTCAACTGTGTTTGAACCAGAGTGACTGCTAAAGCTTTTTGTTTCTTTGTGCGTGTGTGTGGTTTTTTTTTTAAACAAAACAAGTTCAATGAAGCAAACCCAACTCTCTGTTTAATTTGTCCAGCTCAATTCTGGCTGGAACAAATGTGAAGAAATGAAGTCGCTTCAGAAGACTGAAAACAGTGTGGTTATTGTTGGGTTTGGCTCTGTTTGCCAATAAACATCAAAACATACTTTGGAGCATGGAGTACTACTGTCATAGAGAACTTTTGTTCCATGTTTTTTCTGGTGAGCTTCCAGATCTAAGCCATGTTGGCATTTGAACGTAGGCAGACAGAAGCATTTCATTCCGTTCTCATTGGCCCAAAAGGCAGCACAGTGTGTTCAGTTCTGATCTGACAGCCGATCATATCAACTGTCAAAGTGTTACTTCATCATGCAGAGGGCCACGATCAAGGAGCTTAAGATAAATCTGTAGAGCTTGGCAAATACAAAAAAATGTAAATGAATGGGGTTGCTTTTTTTTTTAATGGCGTGCAATAAGAATAAAAGGGAGATAAAATTGCCTCCGAATTTGATGAGTACAATTTACAAATTTAGGAATGTATAGGAATGCAGTTATACATTACATCTTGACAACATAAATCAAAGAAAATAATTGCATGATTAACCTGTTCTTCCAATTCAGCGCTCCAAAATGGTTTTCAACAACAACAGAAATGAAATATATCTATGAGTTTTCTCATAGATGCCATAGTGGAGTACATTATTTATCTGGGAGGGAAAGCGATCAATAATGATAATAAAGGAGGGGAATAAAAATTATCTCATAAATACAGTGTTGACACACAATGCATACAATAACCCACTACTGCAAGTCAGGTATAGATTTTTCCTTCCAATATTAAATAAATAATGATTTGGACTGTTACCTAAGCAAAGGAGTCCACAACTCTTGATGTCCCCCTAAATTCAAATGTGAACCTATGAATCCTCAAAACCTGATCTAGCCTTCTATCCTCCAAATATATTAGGCTCCACGTTTTATCAATCCCAAAGGCCCTTTTGGCTGAACATTATGTGGATTCCGTTCCAATATTTCTGAAGGATAATTTAGTTCAAACAAGTTGTTTTTATATGTAAGCATCCAAAATGTAATTTGCATCATTATTTATTTTATCTTCACAACAATGGCATTCCTTTCATGAGATTCCAGATCCAAACCTGATATTTGTAGAAAGATACATATTATAGAAGCTAGAATGTCCACTATGGCAAAGATATATGTGTCTGAAAAGGGACTTGTGCATGGCATCCCTTCCTAAGGGAACGCTGAGATTACCTTGTAAACATGCAAAACTGCTGACAATATAGAAGCCTGCAGTTGTGCATCAGTTTTTCACCACCTGCTGAAAAATGTGCAAAGACACCACTAAAATCACTGAATATTTAGGCCAAACTGTCAGAGACTGAGAGTATTTATTGTATATGCCTGTCCAACTGATTGTATGATTCAGAATTCTGTATCTGATCTGCAGAAGAGCCAACTTGAGAGCAGTTATATCCTCACAATGGGCATCAGCAAAAACATTAGCGATTGAATGAGGACCTTTGCTCATACAGTTGTGTGGCAGCTGCTGCCACGAGCACCCAGAGGTACTTCAGGGTTGGAGTTTCCACTTCAAGAAAACAGGATGGAGATATTAGCCAGGAATATAGATATGTGACTCTGGATGTTGCTCAGAAGCCCAACCCAATGTAGTAAGCAAAAGTGAACTAGAATGGGCATGCCATGAAAAGGGGGTAGAGTTGTAACCAGTATTGCATTGCTCATATGTCACATAAGACTTCAATACTTTCCAGATGAAACAATGGCATTCTTTGATTCACAATGGGTAGAGATTCCAAATTAAAATGTAGCAATTGATAGCTATGTTGTAGCAACGGATTTTGAAAAATTAAATAGTGTTGGAACAGGTTAGTACTTGAATGGGAGCCCAGCCCTATAAATTAGACAGGAAAAAATCTCAGAGGAAAGCAATTGCAAACCATTTCCAGACTGTTTGTTATGAAAATTACTACTATGTCTATGAAATCAACAAAAACTGAGTTTAATTCAAGGAAAGCTTTACTTTTACTTTGAATTTTGTATTGCACTTACTCAACTTAGGCAATGAACTGCAGATGCAAAAAGTAATCCAGAAAAATCCACAATAGAACAATGACAAATTACTGTCAAGTTTGGGCAAGCACTTACAACTCGAACTTTGCACGTAGCCTTATAAATAATTGGGTGCCATACCCAGAGATCTTCCAAATGGAGTCACCAAATTGTAATTATTAATTTAACAGAAGGAAACATATTGCCAACTCATCTCATTGCATTGAACATTTGAACACCTCTGCTCCAGAATATGCATAACTTTAAGACATATGAGAGACAGAATAAAGAAACACTTGAAATACTGCATTGAATGTCAAATTCTAAGAATGGGACTGTCAAGAAAATTCAATGCAGTCATAATGCATTCTCAAAGAGGGTTTTTCTCAAAGAAAATATTTTAAATAGATATTTTCAAAAAAGCTTAAAGGTCGTTTAAAATTCGAATCCCACAGGAATTTATAATCCTGTATTTCTTGTATACCCATAAGACAGAAGTGTAAAACAATTCAGTTAGCACCCACAATAAATTCTCTTCTACATTTTACAAATTATGCAATGCAAACATGCCCAGGAAATTAAAAAGGGAAATCTAGGGAAGTTTTATGATAACTTTTCTTAGATTAGTGTTTTTCAGATGAGCTGAGATTAAATGTGCCATCCTGTGAGAAATCTGGGTCTTACAGTTCCAATAAAGATAATAATATAAATATTATTATCTATAATAATATCTTTATTATCTTCTATATATTAATTATTAATAATAAAGAAGTAATAAAACCTTTGGAGGAAGAGAAAAATGCTGGCAAAACAAATATAAAATATGATAGTCTCATTAGGGGGGAAAAGAGAGAAGGAAAAGAAGAAAAAGAATGGAGAAGGAGAAGACCCAAAGACTTTGCAGACTGCCTTGTTTTCTTATGAAAGCGAGGGTAAAACAAGCAAAACATTTATCCATTTCATCCCTTTTTCTCCTCCCCCCAGCTGCTGGGTTGGCCCCATGGGCGGAGCTACCAGATATGGGCTACAAAATCCAGGTGATCACTAGATGGAACCAAAGTCTTGGATGTTTTCCTGTGTCTCTTTGCACTCATTTAGCAATCGTTTAGATTTGTGCAGCCCTAGATATTGGGGAAAGCACAGTGATGCAAAGCAGCAGTGTGCATCAGTAAGTACACCTTTAGGTGATTTGATCTGAAAGGGATCTGAAAAAGGATCAAGAGACTAATGAAATCATGGGACCCTTGTGTTATAAGTTAGCTAACTGCAGAAAAAACAATTGCTGCCAACCTGCCTTCTATTGAAGACCTGTATACTGCATGAGTCAGAAAGAGGGCTGTAAAAATATTACTGACCCCTCGCATCCTGGACATAAACTGTTTCAACTCCTACCCTCAAAATGTCGCTGCAGAGCACTGCACATCAAAACAACTAGACACAAGAACAGTTTTTATCTAAACTCTATCAATCTGCTAAACAAATAATTCCTTCACCACTCTCAAACTATTCACTGGGGCTGCATTACTTATTAGTCTTCTCATCAGTCTCCCACTTATGACTGTATGACTATAATTTGTTGCTTGTGTCCTTATGATTTATATCAATATTGATTGTTTCTGGATTGCTTATTTGTACTCTTTGACAATCATTAAATGTTGTACTTCATGATTCTTGACAAATGTATATTTTCTTTTATGTACACTGAGAGCATATGCACTTATGCCCTCATCACCTCGAGGTTCGACTACTGTAATGCTCTCTACATGGGTCTACCTTTGAAAAGTGTTCGGAAACTTCAGATCATGCAGAATGCAGCTGCGAGAGCAATCATGGGCTTCCCAAGGCATGCCCATGTTACACCGACACTCTGCAGTCTGCATTGGTTGCCGATCAATTTCTGGTCACAATTTAAAGTGTTAGTTATGACTTATAAAGCCCTTCACGGCATCGGACCAGAATATCTCCGGGACCGCCTTCTGCCGCACAAATCCCAGCGACTGGTTAAGTCCCACAGAGTTGGCCTTCTCCAGGTCCCATCGACTAAACAATGTCATTTGGCGGGACCCAGGAGAAGAGCCTTCTCTGTGGCGGCCCCGACCCTCTGGAATCAGCTCCCCCCAGATATCAGAGTTGCCCCCACCCTCCTTGCTTTTCTCAAGCTCCTTAAAACCCACCTCTGTCGTCAGGCATGGGGGAACTGAAATTTTCCCCCTTCCTCCTAGGCTTATAGAATTTATACATGGTATGCTTGTTTGTATGATTGGTCTCTTAAATTGGGGTTTTTTAGATTAGTTTTTAATATTAGATTTGTTACATTGTCTTTTTTATTGTTGTTAGCTGCCCCGAGTCTTTGGAGAGGGGCGGCATTCAAATCAAATCAAATCAAATCAAATCAAATCAAATCAAATCAAATCAAATCAAATCAAATCAAATCAAATCAAATCAAATCAAATCAAATCAAATCAAATCAAATCAAATCAAATCAAATCAAATCAAATCAAATCAAATCAAATCAAATCAAATCAAATCAAATCAAATCAAATCAAATCAAATCAAATCAAATCAAATCAAATCAAATCAAATCAAATCAAATCAAAAAATAAATAAATAAATAAATAAATAAATTCCTTGTGTGTTCAATCTCACTTGGCCAATAAAGAATTCTATTCTAGCTGTAATATAAATGGATTTAGAACTAATAGCCTGGAACTGAGGTTTGAAGTAAAGCATTGCACGAACCTCTGCTGAAGTGGCCAAGATCACTGAGGCATTACATGCTTTGACTCACAGGAAGGTCGTAATGGCAACAGGAAGACCGAACAGGCCTCCTCATCAGTCAGCCAGCAAGGGAGGAGCAGGAAGTAATTTTCTTATGCCAGAAAGAACATTCAATTGCAAGTTGCTTTGGGAAGGTCAAACTGCAGGAAAAGGCACAGCAGAAAACCCAAGACACAGTGAGAAGATTAAACACTTCTGTGAGGTTTGGATTTCTGTTTGTGCCTTGTTTGTTAAGCAACTTGGAGATCACTTCATTGAGAAGAAGCTAAGGTAGCAAGCAAACAAGAGGGCTGAATTGAAAGATAGCTTTTCCTTTTTACTGGCCGTATCTATTGTTTTAAGTAATATTCACTTCTCCACCCCAAGCTTGAAAAGTCTTTCATGTTAATGGGTTTATGCTTCTCTGCACAAGCAACAAAAGAACATGATTTAAATGTTAAAGATATATATATAAATAAAAGTAAAGTAAAAAATAATAAAATAAAGTACAGATTTTTGATGCAAGAGCAGAGCGATAGGTTGTCTCTCTTTTTATATTTATTCCTCGGGTGACTGACTTTCTTCATGTTACCAGTATTGTTGCAATGCTTTTGGTACAATCATGGTGAGATTAATTTTCACTTTTATATTAGAAACTACAAATCTTTGGAATTAAAATCTCCTAATATTGATTTTCCAATTGTAGGTGTAAATTATACTCGGCATGACGATATCCATCAAAGGTTCAGGTACAAAGATAACTGACACCAAGATGATGCTCCAGACTTTCTAGATTTCAGGAAAAATATGTATAAATAATACACTGTTTTAGAAGACCAGATAGAGAAATTAAGGAGCAATGGAAGATTAAAAATAGGAACAGTCAGTGGATATGCTGGTCAGGAGTGGAGAAGGATTATTAATCTTTGAAATCTCAGGAGGGAAAAGTAACAGTTGGCAATATTGTAAATATATTCCTAAATGAAATTTAGGAAAAGTATGAAGTACTACTTGACAAGCACCATTTGTTATCTTTATAAGGTTTTTAAAGTTTACAATTCACTTATCGATTTAGATGCTAACATTGCTAATATTGTAATAATAAACTAGTCAGCCTGATTTCATTATCTTTCCTGCAATTGGATAATTCTTTGCAGGAAAGAACAGCTTGACCTGTGTCAAGAGGTCAGATTTGTTTGCAGTAGCTACCCAAAGTAGCTATGGTATTTTCCCTAACTTGAATCAAAACTTCCAACTGAGTATGGCTAACTGAGCTGCTCAGCCATAGAGCAATAGTTTTGTAAGATATTCATTACTTATTCTGAGCAGACATACACTGCTTGGCATAATGTAGAACAGGCTTTTATAGAACTAGCACATCTATCAGTACCACAATTGCCACATTATCAACAAAATGTGAACAAAGAAACACGACGAGATGAAAAGAGAGGAAGAAATCAATTAGAAGGGAAATGCGATTTTTACAATTCTGTTATGGCTTTCCACACACATGCACATGTACCCTTCCAATCCACCCAGAATAAAGCAACTGGCAGCAGCATTTGATATGGATTGCAGATGGATCATGTGTCATCCACACAGCTGTACATATCTGGCACACAGGTGCTTGATTGTGTATCTGCCAGATGTCCAACAGCAGCCAGAGATTTTTCTGGCCAAAATAAAAGGCTTTGAGGAAATTCTTTGTGGTGATTGATCGAAGAAGGGAGGAAGGAAAGAAGGGAGGAAGGAAGGGAGGAAGAGAGGAAGGAAGGAAGATGAGAAAAGTCATCAAGCAGCTAAAAAGACATCAATACTCTCCCAACTCAATGCTCTTTCAGATATTATACATATGAGGAAAGTCCAAATTTCATATGCAGCCTTTCAATAAATAAACAAGATTCTTATGAAACTGGATGGGTTTGATTTATCCAGTGTCAGCTACATATATCTTCTGTGAATTCCATGTTTAATAGTCATCTCACTTTTAGGAATCAGCCCAGGTCTGTAGTTATACACATAGTTAAGATGAAAATTACTACAAAAACATTTTTGATCTTAGACTTATCAGTGACCTCACAGTAAGACAACAATTTGTGCAAAGACAGAAAACCGATGTAAAATATAAGCAACATACAATTTAATTTTGAGTGCCAATGAAATATTTGACAAAGAAATATTTGATAATCAAAGGCAATCAGGGGTGGCACAGCAGGTAGAGTGCTGTATTGCAGGCCACTGAAGATGACTGTAGATCTGTAGGCCAGCAGTTCAAATCTCATCACCAGCTCAAGATTGACTCAGTCTTCCATCCTTCCGAGGTGGGTAAAATGAGGACCTGGATTGTGGGGGCAATCTGTTAAAAAGTGCTATTGCTAACATGTTGTAAGCCAGCCTGAGTCTAAAGAGAAGGGTGACATAAAAATCAAATAAATAAATAAAATAAATTATGGGGATGGAGAGAGTATAAAATGTGGAATCAGATGTAATAGATAGAAACATAGAAGATTGACTGCAGAAAAAGATCTCATGGTCCATCTAGTCTGCCCTTATACTGTAATTTATCTTAGGATGGATATATGTTTATCCCAGGCATGTTTAAATTCAGTTACTGTGGATTTACCAAGCACTTCTGCTGGAAGTTTGTTCCAAGCATCTACTACTCTTTCAGTAAAATAATATTTTCTCACATTGTTTCTGATCTTTCCCCCAAGTAACCTCAGATTGTGCACCCTTGTTCTTGTGTTCACTTTCCTATTAAAAACACTTCCCTCCTGAACCTTATTTAACCCTTTAATATATTTAAATGTTTTGATCATGCCCCCCCTTTCCTTCTGTCCTCCAGACTATAAAGATTGAGCTCATTAAGTCTTTCCTGATAAGTTTTATAATTAAGACCTTCCACCATTTTTGTAGCCTGTCTTTGGGCCCGTTCAATTTTATCAATATCAATGTCGTTTGGCGGGCCCCAGGGGAAGAGCCTTCTCTGTGGTGGCCCGGCCCTCTGGAATCAACTCCCCCCGGAGATTAGAACAGCCCCCACCTTCCTTGTCTTTCGCAAGTTACTCAAGACCCACCTATATCGCCAGGCATGGGGGAATTAAGACATCTCCCCCAGGCTTTCTTATATTTTATGTTTGGTATGTATGTGTTGTATGGTTTTTAAATTGTTGGGGTTTTTTAATATAATTTTATTATTAGATTTGTTCCATTATTATACTGTTTTTATTATTGTTGTGAGCTGCCCCGAGTCTTCGGAAAGGGGCGGCATACAAATCTAATAAATTGAATTGAATTGAATTTTTTTAGGTGAGGTCTCCAGAACTGAACACAGTATTCCAAATGTGGTCTCACTAGCGCTCTATACAGAGGGATCACAATCTCCCTCTTCTTGCTTGTTATATCTCTAGCATTCTACTTGCTTTCCCTACCTCCTGACTGCATTGTTCACCCATTTTGAGACTGTCAGAAATCACTATCCCTCAATCCTTCTCTTCTGAAGTTTTTGCTAACACAGATGACAGAATTAGTGTGGCTCTCAATTCAAAGTCATCTCTTGGAAATAAAGTATACCTTCTCAAAGATGCTACCTAGGTAGAGTGGTACTTTATATTTTTAAATCTAGTCAGTTTTGATAAATGAATAGTCCAGGGTAATATTTATGAATAAGTAACATTTATACTCATCCCTCTATGATTTGGTGCAGTGCACTTTAATGGTTGACTAAGGATCTTAAAATATTTCTACAATATAGTATATAATATAATGGGGATCTTAAATGCAGATTATATAAGAAACTTCATACAAAAATATTCTAAATTAGTGATTAAATAGCAAATAGGAAAATATTTCTACTTTTTTGAAAATGGGAGAGAAGGAAAGTCAAAATCTTAATTTCCCCATACCATATACTGTATGTAGCAATAGACACAATTTGAAAAGCTGCATTTGTAATAATGTTAAGATTTTATTTTCATAAGGTGAACACCTCATTGCTGAATGTATTGCATATTTTACTAATGTCCTTATTTATTATTGCTAAGTATGAATAGCTACTATTAATTTTAATAATTTTAATATCCTAATCTATAAAACACTGTTTTTCCTTACAAAGACTCCTCTAAAAAAAGGGAATAGGAGGAAAAAATTCCAAACTTTTATTTTTGTATGTTTCCCCAAACGCAATGCAGCCCTTTGTTTACATACAGTAAATAATTCAGGAGGCCTCCTATAGGGCTGTTATTTCATATCTCCTCCCAAAATTAGTTAGAAGAACTAGATAAATGACCCTGGATTACAAATGAGTGGGCAGGGGGTTAATTCTTGTCATCATTGTCTGGATGGTAATTTACAAAAATGGAAATCAACTGGCTGCCAAATCACCAGGCAATCATGAAAGCTGGATCCACCTCTAACCAAATGAGAGGGAAATGGAGCTCCCATTTATAGAGAGGAATTGATGGAACCTGACAAACAGGAGTTCATGATTCAGATGGATGGTCAGATGGATGAATGGAGAGGTGGGTGGATGGATGGACGGATGGACGGATGGATGGACGGACGGACGGACAGACAGACATGCTTCTAGCATTCAGTAGATGACATTTCCTTCTTGATGACTTGTTCTTTGTTTCAGTTGGGCCACCAAATTTAAAGATGGAAAGCACAGGTACATTCTTCCTAAAAGTATGGTGTTTTCAATGATTTATTTTTAGGAGGTCGAAAATCTCCAGAAGAGACATGGAAAATCTTAAAACAACATCAAGCATATAAAAATGTGCTCCATTTGTTTTCCAGGAAACACTAAATTCACATGTACTTGGTCAAAGCATGTTCAGGAATATTTATATTACAGGCTAACAAATTAAGCCTTAGAGTAATACATACATGTATATTTTGTTACAACCTATGGTACTGTATACTTATTGTTGTGTTGGAGGTGGTTTTTTAAATTTTTTTTGCAAACTGTCTAAAGTTATAGAATGAGAGTATAAAGAAAGCCTTAATTAACTAATTAAGTGTATCGCTTCCTATACATCTGCCCAATAAATATTATAAAGGCATTTTTGTGGGTTGTGATATTTATGAATAGATCATTATTCTTTAAGCATGAAAATGGCAAGATGGAATGGGATTAGAATAAAACATTGCTCTATATGTGCATTATTCCAAGTTAAAAAGCTTGTTAACAAGCAAACCCACGCACACTATGTGCACCCTATCACATATTCCATTTTAACCATTATTTGAGATTTAGTATGTTCAATTATATAGTTACCGGTACTTTACAATTAACAATTTACTTTACAAAAATTAATTACTGTTACTATACAAAAAACCTCTGAAAATCCAAATTTACCTACAACACTATCTATTTTCTGATGACAACTTTGACATTTTAAACTTATCAATATGCTTCAAGTATACATGTATTTATTTCCCAAAATATATAATACACACACACATATTTATATTGTAGTTGTTTTGTTGGGAAATCTAAATTCAGAGGGTTTCTTACTTCTTTATATAAAGAGAGAAATTATGGGATTTTAAAAACTGCTTCATTGTTAATTTAGGAAATGATACAAGGAGCAATAAAATAGATAAATCAGTCAATAAATGGGTACTTCTTCTTTTCCATATCATCTTTATTATGTGTTGAGCCAAAATCCAACTACTTCTCATTTCTCATCTTTCCATTGTTTGTTTCCCATCTTTCCATTCTTCAATACTTTGTGTCATTACTGGCCTACAACATTTGACACATGTAACTAGAGCCAAATATAATAAGGCTTAAGAAAGCATAATGTATATATGTTTTTGCATATTTTATATATATTCCACCAAAGCATGTGGAAAAGAATGAATGATAACACTGCTTTGAGGATGTATGGTCAAACATTATGTGTTCCATATTCTGTTCCAATAACTTTTATTCTCAAATGTATACATGAGTCACTAAAGATTCTTAATTTTAATTCAGGCTACTATTGTATAGGCTGACTTTTCATGCCAGCTTCAGTCACTTCTAGAAATGGGCCATTAGAACTTAGCAGACAAAGAAGATACCAAAATACCATTCTACTGTATTGTAGAAATACCAAAACCAACCATGCTTGAGGACCCGGATTGTGGGGGCAATATGCTGGCTCTGTTAAAAAGTGCTATTGCTAACATGTTGTAAGTCTAAGGAGTCTAAGGAGAAGGGTGGTGTTGAATATTCATTAACCTCATGTAAATAGTTGCATCACAAGACTGCTGAATGGTGATTGGTTTAACTTAGCCCGGGAAATTCAAATGCGCGTCAGTTATTTTGAGCAGGAAGAAACAATGTATAAAAGCCGGGAAGCTGTTATTGTAGCAGTTTGCGCCTGGATACTTTCCATATAGCAACTCTGTTTCTGCTATGTGGTGAATAAACCTTGCCTTAATCTGACTCCAGTGTCAGTATTTTTCATTGGCGACGAAGGTGATCTTACCTACGTACTCCAGAATGGATAACCTGCCTGTAGGAAAAGCACCAGACCATTTCGACCCCGAGAAGTCTTCCTGGGATGACTACATGGGGAAATTCGAGGTCTTTCTTGAAGCAGCAGGTATGAAAAATGCTGACAGCGGTCGAAAGAGAGCAATTTTCCTAAATTACTGCGGCTCAGAAATTTATGCCCTAGCTCAAACTTTAACCGACCTGCTACCGGCCAACTCAGTTGCATGGGACACTTTAACTACCGTAGCAAATTGGCGTCTCACTTTAAACCGAAAAAAAAATTGAATAAATAAATAAATAAGTAGATCATTGTTCCATCTGGCACACTGCTGTAAAATGTCAGGAACTATCAAACCTAGGAAACCAGGACTACTTAGAATTCAGGAAAGATATTTTTATTTCTAGTAGATAAACAAAAACTTGAAAGCTTAGAAAAATACTTAAGGCAGAGTTACCTCAAGTTTCTTTCCAAATCTTCCTCCCTCACCTGGACCCAAGACTCTTTTCTTCTTGTCTTGCTGCCTCCTTTATATTCCCAAGGTCTATTAAGCATTCAGCTCGAGGGGCTCTTCATGCTTTCAGAGAGATATATTTCCTCATATTGTCTGGAATAGCTTAACCAAGTCATTTCGCCAACTAAAGCAAAGTCAGGGCATGCTAGATACCTCACTTCCAATTACATTTCCTACCAGTAGCTTCCATCGAAACCAATAATTGAATCAGACTCGGAAAGGGACATTAAAGCCATCAGACTTTTCATTATCCTCAATGCAGAAATCCAAATTGAAACCTTCCTAGAATGGTTGTCCAGCTTTTTGTCCGATGACATGTACGCTGAAGAGGAACATTGCACGTAAACTGGTTCTACTACTACTTTTGGAAATTTTTCAATCCAACTCTGCCATTTTGTAATTTCAAACCAGTAGTGGGTTCTAAAACCCATTGCTACTGCTTCGCGCACACAAGCGACGCCTCTGCACATGCACAGAAACATCCGGGGTGGGTGAGTAAAGCTCCCGTCACCACTGCTACTGGTTCAAGGAACCAGGAGGAACCCACTGCTGCTTCAAACTATTATTTATGGCCTGTGTTCTGGGATGATAGAGAAGAGGCCTTGGCTTCTGAGTGAGAGCCTTTCTAGTTTTTGAAAACTTAATTACTGTAATAACATCCTACCACAGCAGTAACACTCACATGCAAAGGGACAAGGCTTCAATCATACTATTATGACTTTCATCTTGACTTTCTTTGATCCCCCAAGAGCTACAGTTTTATTTATTTTATTTATTTATTTATTTATTTATTCATTTGTCCAATACACAAATATATAGGAAGAAAAATAGACATGTAGTAATATATATAAGGGTAAAGTGAACTTAGAGGAGAGGATATATGAAAGAAAGAAAATATATATGATAAGTGAGAGAAAGGAAAGACAATTGGACAGGGGACAGAAGGCACACCAGTGCACTTATGCACGCCCCTTACTGGCCTCTTAGGAACCTGGAGAGGTCAATCGTGGAGAGTCTAAGGGAGAAATGTTGGGGGTTAGGAGTTGACACAATCGAGTCCGGTAATGAGTTCCACGCTTCGATAACTCGATTGTTGAAATCATATTTTTTACAGTCAAGTTTGGAGCGGTTCATATTAAGTTTGAATCTGTTGCGTGCTCTTGTGTTGTTGCGGATGAAGCTGAAGTAGTCATTGACCGGTAGGACTTTGCAGCATATGATCTTGTGGGCAATACTCAAATCGTGTTTTAGGCGCCGCAGTTCTAGGCTTTCTAGGCCCAGGATTGTTAGTCTATTTTCGTAGGATATTCTGTTTCGAGTGGAGGAGTGAAGGGCTCTTCTGGTGAAATATCTTTGGACATTTTCAAGGGTGTTGCCCTTCAGTAATGTTTTCTGAAGGCTAAACATACCCAGACCTTTAGTCTGTCCTTGTAAGACAAAGTTTCAAATACACGAAACCCTGATTTTTATGTACATGTTTTCAGTGCCTTGGAATATTTTGAAAAATTTGATGCCCAGAAGTTGACACAATTCTTGGCAAGCGTCTGGCTAGTGCAAAATACACTGGAAGTATTACTTCCTATAATGTAGAAGTAGCCTAAATGTGCATTTGAAGTTTAGCAACTGTGCTAAATGTGCATTTGAATTTTAACACCCGTGACACACAGCTCATAATTACCTCGCGATAAACTATAATTCCTAGATTCTTTTCACACTTAAACATTAACAAAGCAGCTATCTCCATCCTACGCTTGTGTATTTTTGTGTAGTGAAAAACTTCAAATTCACTCTGTTATTTTCAACCCATTTATTTTACCTGAAAAGCTCAGAAACTGCTACAAATCCCCAAAGACATCACCCAAATCTTGTGAGTCAATGATTTTTATTCTGAAACTTGCGAAAGTATTTCACATTTCTTTAAACCTTTCATTTTGCCTTCAAGTTCAAGACTGAAAAGTTCTAAAAGAGACGTTTACATATATAAAGACTTTTACATATGTTGTGGTTAGCTCTGGCCCAGCTCCTGCCCCAAGGACTGTGGATGTGGGGGAGACATCCACATGCTGCAGGCCTGTTTCCCCCCCCCCCCCGGTGGAATCTGCTGATGAAGGCTCCTCTGACCAAGAAGACATGAGTAACAGGGAGCAGGAGAGTGGGGCAGACAGCTCAGAAGGAGATCAATTATCTAGCTCCTCCTTGGATTCGGAACAAGAGTTAATGATACAGCCATGCATGCGGAGAGCTATACATAGGCAACAACAACTGAGAGATTATTATCAAAGAAAATGAGGCCACCTGTGGTTGGGTGGGGATGTGGTGGTTAGTGAGGCTGCTATAAATAGCAGCCTGTGGGTTTGGCCATTGTGGAGGATTATCTTCCATTGTGGAGGATTATGTTTCGTGACTGCTTTACTGACTTTGACCTTTTGTGTGCTGATTTTTCCCCACTTTGAAACTAAACCAGAACAAAGTGTGTTTCACTTTGTGAAAGAAGAAAGACTGTGAATTGCCTCACAGCTGCAAGCTAAGTATCACAGAACTGATAAGGGACTTGGACAAATTACCAGTTTGTTTGGAGACAAGTGCTCTTTGCTATACCAAAAGAGGGCTTAGTTTAAGTGACTTTTCATTATAAAGAATATTGTTTTGAATTTTCAAACATGTGTGTGTCTGAAATTTGTACCTGTGAATTTTTGAGAGAGGTCTACCAGAGAGCCCGACAAAACAACATATATAAAGAGTTTTACATAGACCTATCTTAAACAGTACAAATGCCTTACTCCACAAGAGTAACACATTTATGCCAGCAGGTCTGGGCCTGTGAGCGATAGTTTTCCCTCCAGCCAGTAGTATGAATGAGGGATTACTGAATTATTTGTATAGTTTTTTACTTGTTTTTATCCTATGTATTGTAGTATTTTAATCTTTGTTACTATTTTATTGGTATAAGTTGCCCTGAGTCTGCTAGGAGAAGGGCAGCCTATAAATTTGAAAAATAAAATAAATAAAATAAATAAATATGAATGTGAGTGATCCATTAACAATAGCCCATAGTCATAAGACCAAGATGCTAACCAGGAATCCAACATTATTGGGACTCATGTGATTTAAAAGTTTTATTCCTCATTCTGTAACCCTTCCCAGTCTACTGTCTGGGCAAATGGTTCAGCATAGCTTAGGATGTATGGCTGAGGACCTGGAATTTTTCTCATCAAGTGTGTGCTCTATGCTTTATCACTTAACCTGAACCTGTTACATTTATGGGCTAGTTCATCATGGAAATATCACTATCGAAAACACTTCTATGATGTGAATAACATGTTGCAAATTCTACTAGCATGATGAATTCTAAACATCCAGACTCAAGATCCAGAAAAGTATCTATCTTCTCTGCATTCATAAATACCTAAAAATTATCTAAAATAACTGCATAAAATATTCTTAGTTGGATTTTTGATACCGTAATGTATTATTATTAAGGGCGAAAGACAAAGCAATTGAGAAAAGGACATCAGTGTTAAATTAGAAATTTCTTGAGAAGTGAACCCATTCTGTGATTAAAAAGTCATCCATGAAGTGCTTATTTTGTATTTTTCAGTGACATTTCTGATTTGTTTTCTTAGATTTTAATTTAGTTTAGGTTGTCAACTCATGCAGAGCTATGAGCTGCCTTTGGTGAAAGGATGTCAACCACTGGCTCATAGGGAAAGATTTGTTAGTTATAAATACTGTATATTTATGGAGATTAATAGAGAAACAGACAGCATGAAGCACAGCTAGATAATAAAAGCAGAACCATGATGACATTTCTCCATAGGACACTGAACCCAGATTCACTAAGGTTTAATACATGGGGAACTATTATTCTTTCTTGTTTGTTTCTATTGGGAGCTTAGTGAAGTTAAAAAAAATCAGGTTGCCTCTATTCTAGTAGCCAGTCTTCTCTCTCCCTTCCTTGTTTTACAGTGGAACACTAATCCTGTGTGAAAAATAGCACTTTTTTATACTTTGTTTTATGTTTGGTATGAATGTGCTGTTTGGTTTTTAAAATAATGATAGGATTTTATATGTTTTTTAATATTAGATTTGTTCCACTGCTATATTGTTTTTATTACTGTTGTGAGCCGCCCCGAGTCTTTGGAGAGGGGCGGCATACAAATCTAATAAATAAATCTGATAAATAAATAAAATAGTTTATATGCTGAATTTTTGCTGGCATAACACTGGTTGATTTTGGATACAGTGTTTAAGTTACAAGTTGCAAATTCTGATGGAATATGGATTTCAAATGCAATATAAGCAACTCTACATCTGTATGAATGAATTTTCTAAGAAGGAAATCTGATTATCAGGAGAATATGACCTATTAATTTCTTTACAAAAGGAAGGGTACTGAAAAAAACACATTTGCATTAATCATGGACATTGTTCAAGGGAAAAAAAGTTACAAAATGTTTTCATTTCCCATGTTGATATCAAAACAAATGCTTTGGATTGACAAGTCTCACATCAACAAATGAAATGAAAAAGAAGAATGGAGGGATAATAAGAATACCAATGATAGAAAAAGATCCTCTCCTGATCTTCAGTGTTTTTGCTTTAGCATATGCTTCTCCACCACTAGAGAAAAGGATAAACAGATCTGTCACTTTGTAAACTGACAGCTAAGTCAATAGGATTGAGTAATCGTGTGCTATCATCAGCTTTTGGACACCTAAATTCTAATTTGTGTACTTCTTCCAAATATCTTCATTTACCAAAAAGAAAAGAAAAACCAGGGAAGGATTGCTTGTGGTTATTGTTAGTTGCAAAGTCATGTCTGACCGATTGCGGCCCCATGGACAACGTTCCTCCAGGCCTTTCTGTCCTGTACCATCCCCCAAGTCCATTTAAATTTACGCTGACTTTTCAGTGACTCCATCCAGCCACCTCATTCTCTGCATCCCCTTCTTCTTTTGCCCTCAATTGTTCCCAGCATTAGGCTCTTGTCCAGTGAGTCCTTCTTTCTCCTTAGGTGGCCAAAGTATTTGAGTTTCATCTTCAGGATCTGGCCTTCAGGACTGATTGGTTTGATTGCCTTGCAGTCCAAGGGACTTGCAGGAATCTTCTGCAGCACCATAGTTCAAAGGCCTCAATTCTTTGACATTCCGTCTTCCTTATGGTCCAACTTTCACAGCCATGCCTTGCCCCTGGATAAACGATAATCTTGACTATACACACTTTTTTTTGGCAGGTTGCTTTGTTTACACTGAAGAGTAAAACTGTCTACAAAAGTGTCTTCGTTATTTCTCTGCACTGGTTCCTAAATCACCAAACTATAAATTCTGGTATCTTGTTGTTCTGTCGGGCTCTCTGGTAGACTCCTCCCAAAAATTCACAGGTACAAATTTCAGACACACACACGTTTGAAAATTCAAAACTATGTTCTTTATAATGAAAATAAGCCCTCTTTTGGTATAGCAAAGAGCACTTGTCTCCAAACAAACTGGTAATTTGTCCAAGTCCCTTATCAGTTCTGTGATACTTAGCTTGCAGCTGTGAGGCAATTCACAGTCTTTCTTCTTTCACAAAGTGAAACACACTTTGCTGTGGTTTAGTTTCAAAGTGGGGAAAAATCAGCACACAAAAGGTCAAAGTCAGTAAAGCAGTCACGAAACACAACGATCAGATAATCCTCCACAATGGCCAAACCCACAGGCTGCTATTTATAGCAGCCTCACTAATTAACACAGCCCCACCCAACCACAGGTGGCCTCATTTTCTTTGATAATAATCTCTCAGTTGTTGTTGCCTATGCATCGCTCTCCCCATGCGTGGCTGTATCATTAACTCTTGTTCTGAATCCAAGGAGGAGCTAGATAATTTATTTATTAGTTGGACTTGTATGCCGCCCCTCTCCGAAGACTCGGGGCGGCATACAATTGATCTCCTTCTGAGCTGTCTGCCACACTCTCCTCCTCCCTGTCACTCATGTCTTCTTGGTCAGAGGAGCCTTCATCAGCAGATTCCACCGCGGGGGCAAAACAGGCCTGCAGTATGTGGATGTCTCCCCCACATCCACAGTCCTTGGGGCAGGAGCTGGGCCAGAGCTAACCACAACACTTGTCAGGTCCAACTGCATAGCTCTGTAGATACGGACAGATCCTCAGCCTGGAGCCAAGGTGCTACCAAACAAATTCTTGAATGGCATCCAGGCGCCAACTGGCAACCTTGAACTAGTGATTGGACATAGAAGGCAGAAAATATCTTAGGGTTCACCAACACTGCCCATCATGACTGCTGCATCTTATACAACTGATAGTGATTTCCAGGGGGACTCCTGTCTCGAACATCTAAACAGACATTTGGAGAGCATTGCCCCTTCCAGTATGCTTCTCTGCTTTTTAGTATGCTGTCTAGATTTGTCATTGCTAACCTCCCCAGGAACAAGTGTCTTTTAATTTCTTAGCTGTAATCAGCATCTGCAGTGCCCTTGGAGCCCAGGAAAATAAAATCTGTCATTACCTCCATTTCTTCTCCATCTATTTGCCAGGAATTGAGAGGGCCGGGTGCCATGATTGCTTATAACTACCTTATTCAGATTTATTTCTGCATTATGATGAAGGATGTCAGTACACGTGGTCCCAAAAAATTCAGGGTTTTTTATGATGTGAATATGGTACCCTTGAACTGATGGAAAGAAGTCCTCCAGAATTCTCTGGAGGACTTTTTTCCAAGTAAGGAAATAAAGAGATAATTGGACTAGTGCTGTAATTCTAGCAAGATATGATTAAAAATAAATCTCTCTATAGTTTGGAGTGGCCCTTAGGAAACAATTCTCCCCACCCCCAATTGTTTCTTTAATTTCCTTTGTAGGCTTTGTTCTATGTTTGATGGGGATACTGACTTCGCTACTTCTTTGCAATCCTCATTTCCTACAGTGCTCACCCCTGGTTTCATTAAGATGAACTTAAGTGGTGTGTCCAGGCAGTCACCCTTTTATTCCTACATCCTCATCCCTCTATGACCTTCAGTCATGTATTTGAAACAAACTGCAGAATTACTGTTTTCTCCGGATTACATTCATTTTGCATTCCACAGGTTCCCCCCACCAAAAAAACCCTCTTTGTGCTTCTGTCATTATCTCCATTCAGTGTAGCATAGCATACATAACAAAACTAACCTTGAATTCCTACTTTCAAGTGCACTTACATTTATTTATAATTAAAGCTGCAACTTTACTTCCTTATTTGCAGTCATCAGTTCCATGCCATGCAATCAGATGACCTTAACTCAAATTTGTTCCAATATTACCTAGTATTTTTTTTACTACTAGTTCTGTGGGTGTGGGCGTGCCTTGTGGGCGTGACTTGGTGGGCATGGCAGGGGAAGGATATTGTAAAATCTCCATTCCCTCCACACTCCAGGGGAAAGTTACTGCAAAATCCACATTTCCTCCCAATCATCTAGAACTTGGGAGGCAGAGAATAGATGGAGTGGGGCCGGTCAGAGGTGGTATTTACCAGTTCTCTGAACCACTCAAAATTTCTGCTGCTGGTTCTCCAGAACTGATCAAAACCTGCTGAACCCCACCTCTGCAGCCTGCCTTTTCTCAATTGCCTGCACACTTATTTTTTTGTCAGTTCATTCATAATTCATACTCTTTACCACTCATTCCAAATTCCAATATTCATCCCTAGATGGGCTCACAAATATTGATTGACCCCTGCCTCCCATCATGACTTGGTTGATAAACCTTCTTACATAATGTATTTTTCTAAGATGAAGTAGGTGTGGATAAAGTGACTGGCCTGAGTCATAACTATGCCATAAACTGCATTCATTGTTTTCAGTTAGGACAGATTTTTGGACAGATCTTGAGACACATCCAGGACACATATTGGCTAGTATAACAAAAGTATACCTTACCTCTATGACCCTTATTTTCTCCTTTTTAAAAAGGCTAATACTAATAAAACCACTTATTTTATGCCTATTATTATTTATTTTATTTATTTATTTATTAGATTTGTATGCCGCCCCTCTCCGTAGACTCGGGGTGGCTCACAACAGTGATAAAAAACAATACATGGTAACAAATCTAATATTTAAAATCTAAAAGTAACAGTTTTACATTAAAAAGTCTAAAAAAACCCAATATATAAAAACATAAACACAATCATATCATACACAAAAACTACATGGGCAAGGGGGAGATGTCTCAGTTCCCCCATACCTGATGGCAGAGGTGGCTTTTAAGGAGTTTACGAAAGGCAAGGAGGGTGGGGGCAATCCTAATCTCTGGGGGGAGCTGGTTCCAGAGGGTCAGAGCTACCACAGAGAAGGCTCTTCCCCTGGGTCCCGCCAGCCGACATTGTTTAGTCGAAGGGACCCCGAGAAGGCCAACTCTGTGGGATCTAACCGGTCGCTGGAATTCGTGTAGCAGAAGGTGGTCTCGCAGATATCCTGGTCCGATGCCATGAAGGGCTTTATAGGTCATAATCAACACTTTGAATTGTGACCGGAAACTGATCGACAACCAATGCAGACTGTGGAGTGTTGGAGTAACATGGGCATATCTAGGAAAGCCCATGATTGCTCTCACAGCTGCATTCTGCACGATCTGAAGTTTCCGAACACTCTTCAAAGGTCGCCCCATGTAGAGAGCAAACCTCGAGGTGATAAGGATTATGTTAAGTTTAAACATGTCTTACAAACCTTATTAGCTTGTAATATATAATATATAAGTCAAAATAAATGGACTGTATCAGGGCTTAATTTTTAAGATTCCACAAGGTATTTTCTTAAACATTTAGAAATAACTTATGCCCATACTTCTAAACCCATTTTTATGTGTCTCCTTTAATTCTCTTGAAACCATACCTTTCCACCTTCCATGGCTCTCAGCCTGAACGCCTTTAGAGTGTTTTTTCCTCGCCTCATTAGCAATGCACTATGCTGGAGAGGAAAGTCAATCAGTGTTATCTGTCAAGATTGGTTTGGCAGGGGTGAATCCAACAATTGCCATTGTTCTACTGAATTCCATGTAATATACTTATGAATAAACATGTTACAATCCCACAGCAATCAGCTAAGAGATTGCCCCCCAATTTTGCTTTTGGGTAATAAAACAAGGAACTGTATCACCTAATCTGTATGATGGGATAAACCAAATGGACATATTTAGTTTGCCGATGTTTCAGAAGTTAAAGAACAAATCAGGAATCTTTTAAAATGAGAAGCAGGCTTACAAACCAGAAAGTCTTATATTTTGCTCAGAAGAAAAAGAGATTTTCACCCCAGAAATGTCTATATTCTTGTCTTATGGAATTCAATCAAAGTAGCATGTGAAGACACTGAAATCCAAAAGCCTCTAAAAATGGTCAGTAGAACAATCAATCTGTAAAGAAAAGACAATAGATTTATTATCATGTCTCCTTTTCTCTTAACAAAATTTCTGCCATGGACACTGTAGCTGAATGACTGAATCTATAGATGGAAATCTGAAGATCTCAAACTTTCTCCTCTAAAAACTTTCAGGATTGCATAGCTTGGCAATACTTATTCTTTCCTGCTGCTATTTCCTAACTTTCAGGTGCCGCTTTGCCTTGTGTCATCTTCTTAAATGTGTTTTATATGAGAGGCAGGCAGTACATAATACGTACTGCCTACAACATAATATAATATGTTCTGGCAATTAAAAGGTCAAAAATGAAAAGAAGCAGAAAGAAAGAAAGAAAGAAAGAAGGAAGGAAGAAAGGAAGGAAGGAAGGAAGGAATCAGTGGTACAACCTCCTAGCCAAGGAGGGTGGGGGCAATCCTAATCTCTGGGGGGAACTGGTTCCAGAGGGTCGGACCACCACAGAGAAGGCTCTTCCCCTGGGTCCCAGAGAAGGCCAACTCTGTGGGACCTAACCGGTCGCTGGGATTCGTGCGGCAGAAGGCGGTCCTGGAGATATTCTGGCCCGATGCCATGAAGGGCTTTATAGGTCATAACCAACACTTTGAATTGTGACCGGAAACTGATCGGCAACCAATGCAGACTGCGGAGTGTTGGAGTAACATGGGCTTACTTAGGGAAGCCCATGATTGCTCTCACAGCTGCATTCTGCACGATCTGAAGTTTCCGAACACTTTTCAAAGGTAGCCCCATGTAGAGAGCATTACAGTAGTCGAGCCTCGAGGTGATGAGGGCATGAGTGACTGTGAGCAGTGACTCCCGATCCAGATAGGGCCGCAACTGGTGCACCAGGCGAACCTGGGCAAACGCCCCCCTCGCCACAGCTGAAAGATGTTTCTCCAATCAGGTCTGTGATTCAGTGTATTTTGATTTTAGTGCATTAGGTTGAGTACTGTTGCTGTGGATTCTTTTGCTAGTTGTAGATCTATGGACATAAATATGTATATTGCTCAGATATTGCATAAAACCATAATTTCATTTTCTTCTATTTCTCTTTGATTTTCTGGAGGCATTGTAGTCAGGAGTTGACACAGCATTCTTTCCCCTCTGTGATATGTCCAACATGTTTTATAAGTTCCTTGGCTATCTTGTATTATAAATGACTTCCTCCCATCACACCTTGGCCCCTCCATGGTTGGTAAATTGTCTCACAGGTATGAAGGTGGGATATGGGATGGAGTGGTACAGGGGGGTGGGTTCTAACTTACCTTGCTGCTGGTTTTCTTCCTCCCGTGCTGTGTGGTTGCACTGCATGGCTGTGTGCGCACACAAATAAATAAGAAATTAAAAATTAAAAAAGCCAAAAACAAGATGATGACCACATGCACAGTGATGGAAACTTGGCTTCTGTACATGTTCAGAGGGGGAAAAAAATCAAAAAAAGACTGAACCAGTTCCATAACATCATGATGATGTCACTAGCGGGTCGCTATCGGTTTGTACAAATTGGTCCGAACCAGGAGGAACCCACCTCTGGAGTGGTAGGTAGCAACTCCAGAACTTCCTGGAATTTCTCCATGCCCCAATAGTGTGTCCTCCCACTCTATCCTGCACCCTTCCTGTGCCCCTCTGACTTTTCAAATTGGTTATTTTGAGTTACAAGTCTGTTATACTTTCAGAACAGCACCCAACTTATGTTTCAAAATAGTTTAATTGATAAACCTCAGCACCTGAAACCTGTTAATTGAGCAACTTGATGCGTTGGTAAAACTGCCACTCCAAGCACTCCGACTTGCTGCATACGTTAAGAAAAGTTGCTGGTGACCATTTTTCTTGCTTGACTGATGCAGGACAGAAAACAAAGTTTTCTTAACTTGAAACTATAGTGACACCATCACTTGCCAGTCTCATTACTTGAAGCAGAAAGAGCTTAGTCGCTGGGGCAGTAAATTTTCAGCTGGCATACTTTTCAGCTGGCTCCCGGACTAGTGGATTGCCCCGTCATACAGTCGACCGGCTGTGCTCAATGCCATCTCCCCTGTCATGCTTTCAATATAATCCTTTATTAAAAGAATATCTATTTTATACTTGAAACATGCAAAGGATGCTGCTTGCTTGAAGTGCAAAGGGTAATTCAACACGAAACTGTATTAATTGGATTAAAATTAAATAGCTTCCCAAATCTTAGTAAGTGACACATTTCTACCTTGTGTAGACTTAGAACAATGTTTCTCAACCTTGGCAATTAAGATTTGTGGACTTCCACTCCATGAAGCTGGTTGAGGAATTCTGGGAGGGTTGATGTTCATGCAACTTAAAAATTGCCAAGGTTGAGAAACACTGACACAGAAGCTAAATAGGATTAGGCCTCTTTAGTACTTCTGTGTATGATAGTCAGGATATACCAAGTATGTAGATGAGGCTGGAAAGTAAAAATACAGCTGGAAGATGACAGTGGGATGCCATATCTGTATTGTCGTTAAAAGGACACCAAAATTGAACTCCATTCAAAAGAAATGTTATCTTTAAACAGCTTCCCAGAATCATTTGAAACAATTATGGATGCAACTGTGTGCTTTGTGAATGGTAGATAAGGAAAGTTGCAAACTCACAATTTGTAATAAGCTAGTCAAATGATTTTAAAGTATCAGAGGTGCTGAAAAGAAATCAGCAGGGATCAAAGAGGCTTCAGCTAAAACCAGAGATAGAAGCTGCTACCTCTATGGTCATCCTAAGCATATGCAAATCAAGGGCGCCCAGAGAAAAGGAACTGCTGATGAGAAACCAGTCAAGCTGCATTCCAGAAGGAATGACGCAACACCGGACAATAGAAGGAAAGCTGGCAGACAATTATTTTTGGCACTGCTTCTGAAAAGCATTATGGAGGCATTTGCACTGACTCTAACACTACCAGAAATTTCATTTAGCAAGAGAGGAATGCCCTGAATTACATGTGGGTTGCAAAACATTCATTCACCTCCTAGAAATGGAAGGAGTTTTCACTGAAGGCAAAGGAATTGTAAGGCTGCACAGCAAAAAAAACAACAACAAAAAACCAATTAAATTGATTACTAAAAATGCTTTGTACCAGTGCAAACTGCTAGTTTGATACCAATGAAATGTGCCACTATGAAGTGTTGTGGTTAGCTCTGGCCCAGCTCCTGCCCCAAGGACTGTGGATGTGGGGGAGACATCCACATGCTACAGGCCTGTTTTGCCCCCCCCCTGGTGGAATCTGCTGATGAAGGCTCCTCTGACCAAGAAGACATGAATGATAGGGAGGAGGAGAGCGTGACAGACAGCTCAGAAGGAGATCAATTATCTAGCTCCTCCTTGGACTCAGAACAAGAGTTAATGATACAGCCACGCATGCGGAGAGCGATGCATAGGCAACAACAACTGAGCGATTATTATCAAAGAAAATGAGGCCACCTGTGGTTGGGTGGGGCTGTGGTAATTAGTGAGGCTGCTATAAATAGCAGCCTGTGGGTTTGGCCATTGTGAAGGATTATCTGATCGTTGTGTTTCGTGACTGCTTTACTGACTTTGACCTTTTGTGTGCTGATTTTTTCCCGCTTTGAAACTAAACCAGAGCAAAGTGTGTTTCACTTTGTGAAAGAAGAAAGACTGTGAATTGCCTCACAGCTGCAAGCTAAGTATCACAGAACTGATAAGGGACTTGGACAAATTACCAGTTTGTTTGGAGACAAGTGCTCTTTGCTATCCCAAAAGAGGGCTTGGTTTAAGTGAATTTTCATTATAAAGAACATTGTTTTGAATTTTCAAACGTGTGTGTGTCTGAAATTGTATCTGTGCATTTGCAGGAGAGGCGGAGTAACGACACGGACACAAGAGCTGGATTTAACTGGGTCATTTTTATTAAATTAAATTAGCATAATTTATTCAAATAAATTAGCATAAATTAGCATAAAATTTGCATAACAACTATGACCCAAACAATGGACCTGCAGGGTCAAACAATTGCTTCCGGAGCGGAAAAGTTACGTCACATAAACTTCCTGGGCAACTTATGGGCGTAGCTCGATGCTAGTCCAGGTGAGGGACCCCTCCCTCACCCGAGACCCTGCCATGCCTTGCATGAGGGGGGTCACGCCGGCTAACCCCTAACAGGGGACTTAAAGGTGCGTGACCCAAAGACAGGTTCCCCCCAACTGCTCAGGTCGCTTCCACCACAAGCTTGGAGAGAACCTGTCAATCATCCCCAAAGATGCCCAAGGGAGAACACCAGTTGCTAGACCACCACCCAGTTTTCCGCCCCTAACCTGCCACGGAGCGGGGGTCAGATCTCTATCGTGGCCACCCGACTCCCCCCTCTAGCTGCGCCAGCTCACGCAGAGACCGCTGCAGGTCCTGTAAGAAAATGGCGTTCCCCTGTTCTGACAGGTGAATGCCATCGGCCCAGTAAAGCCACGGCCGATCTACAGTGATGAGGGGATGGGCCACTACAACCCCACCTAGTTCCCTAACTATCCATCCCAGGGCCTTATTCACTCTACGCCTGACCCGGTGAATGGCCCTAAGGGAAAGGGCATCCCTCCACACGATCCTTGGGAGGATCTCTGACCACACCACTTGCATGGTGGGCCACACATCGCGAAGCCGTCGTAGGTCTTCACTCGCCTGGACGATCAGCGGTAGACCCCCAAGAAGGCACAGGTCATTGCCACCCAGGTGCAAGACCAGCCATCTGGGCGCAGCCACAGGATGCCGCCCTCCCAGCAAAGACGGTAGGAGTCCCTCCCACCGCATACCTCTGCGGCCCATCCAAACGACAGTGACCCACCATCCCAATGACAACTGGGTCCCGATGGCACTTCTGGCTGCTGAGCGGCCGGCCCAAAAAATCATGCTGTGGCCACACAGCAGCGCCGTCGGTTTCGCGTTGGCATGGGGACCTGCAACAGGACACACACAGAGAGGTTACCTAGCCTAAGCCCTGCCTAGAATCCTCAGCGGGCCTAACATAACCCAAATATGCCGCTGACCGCCAGCGGCCGATCTCCCGAATCCGATGGGCCGGGAAACCAGAAAGTGCCGTGCTAGTGGCGGCGCCGATACAGAACGAATGCGTTCCATAACCGCCGGGATCCATGCCTACCTGGGCCATTGCCCTGGACACTAACACCCCAAACTTGGTAACGAGTCAGGGGGGTACCGTCCCAATGCCTAAAAAGGTACCCTTGCCCAGACCCTTGCAAGCCACAATAAAGCTGTAGGGCGGCCACCGGACACACCGACTGGTCGGCGGCCGCACTAAGCTGGATGCTAACCCCTCTGTGCAGCTGATCCATCTTAGAATGCCTTATGACAAGGGATACCCCCCCCTACCTAAAGGCCAGATCAGCATACTGGAAGGCACGGAGCGACGTGTCAGCCTGAGATGATGCCATGGCCTCACTGACCCTGAGGGCCCCAAAAAACATGACACAAGTCGTTGCCCTAAAAAGACGGGCCTCATACAAGGAGGCACACAGACTGTCAAAAGCCCCATTAATCAAAGACAGCTGCTGAACCGTCAGAGCCCGACGAGTGTCACCAGGGCCCCCCGCATGCTCCCTCATCCAGCCTTCCAGCATCTTCCGGATGCAGAAGTCACCTGAAAAATCCGCAAACCTCCCCGCCTTAGACAGAAAGGTGAGGCCGGTTAACCGGGACCTAATAGTCCTAACTGAGAGGCCACGCTGCCTAAGCTGGACACAAAACTCCGCCAGGTGCTCAACAGGGGCAGGCCAACTAAGGGGGTAACCCCTACCCTGCCTGAAATCCCCAAACTCCTTACCTGCATGCTGGTATGCCCTGAGGGTGCCGGGCGCTACAGATAGGGAGATTTCCCTGGATGCCTCATCTCTCCACCGCTCGGGAGCCCCCCCAGACTCCAAAGGTGGCCGGGGAATGCCTCCGGCAACTCTCGGGCCCACGGGGCCAGGGTCCGAAACCTGGACAACTGACCACGGGACAAGGCGTCAGCGACCCCGTTATCCAACCCGGGGACATGCCTAGCCAAAAACAACGTGTTTAGGGACAAGGACCTGTGCACAAAATGGCGGACAAGCCGCATGACCCTGTCGCTCTTAGAGGACAGGGTGTTCACAACATGGACAACCGCTAGGTTGTCGCACCAAAAATGCACAGTCTTGTCCCTAAACTGCTGCCCCCAAAGCTCTAAGGCCACTATCAAGGGGAAGAGCTCTAAGAAAGTCAGGTCCTTAACCAGAGAAGAGGCACTCCATTCCGGAGGCCACGCCGACCAGCACCACTGGTCACCTAACACTACCCCAAGATTGCAAGTCCCCGCAGCTTCGGAGCAGAGCTGCAACTCAGCTTCCAAAAGAAGCTCATGCCTCCAAAAAGACAAGCCATTAAACCTGTCCAAGAACTCCCGCCACACGCGGAGGTCAGCCCTGACCCCCGCGCAGAGGCGGGTACGATGATGGGGCAAACGCAGCCCCTTCATCGCGTTGTACAATCTCCTTGAAAAAGCCCTGCCCGGGACCACCACCCAACAGGCAAAATTGAGAATCCCCGCTAGTTCCTGGAGCTGCCGGAGAGTAACCTTCCGGCAACCCAGAACCTCATCAAGCTTTCCTTTAATTTTAAGTAACTTATCGAGGGGCAATCTAGAAGATTGCTCCTCTGAGTCCAATTCAATACCGAGGAAGGTAATCTTGGTGGTGGGGCCTTCGGTCTTCTCAGAGGCTAAAGGCACAAAGGGCTTCGAAGTCCCGCATTAGAGCAAAACATTGCTCCGAACGCGCAGGCCCCGCCAACAAGAAATCATCAAGGTAGTGAACGACCGAACCCAGACCACTATGCCTCCTGAGCGCCCATTCCAAGAAGGTACTGAAACTCTCAAAAAGAGAGCACGAGACAGAGCAACCCATGGGTAAAGCTCTGTCCACGTAATAACCTCCCTCAAAATGGAAGCCCAACAGCTCAAAGTCATCTGGGTGTATGGGGAGGAGCCGGAATGCTGACTTAATGTCGCATTTACCCATAAGGGCTCCCACCCCACACTTCCTAACCATAGCCACGGCAGCGTCAAAGGACGCGTACCGGACTGAACAAAGCTCGTCAGGAATGTAGTCATTCACTGACTCACCTTTTGGAAAAGACAAATGGTGAATCAACCTAAATTCACCACTCGCCTTTTTGGGGACAACACCTAAGGGAGACACCCTAAGATTCGGGAAGGGCGGCTCCGGGAAGGGCCTAAGGACCCTGCCCTCAGCCACCTCCTTCCGAATCTTGTCTCTAACAATGTCTTCATGTCCAACAACCGACCTGAGGTTGTCGGACATGAAGGCCTTCCTAACCCCCACGTAAGGGATCCTAAATCCCTTAGAGAAACCTAGCAAGAGAGCAGCCGCTCTTGAGCGAGGGTGGTAGTCCTTTAACCAACCCTCAAGCACCTGTAAATTAATTGGGCTGGGCCCCTTTACCCCCAGCCGGTGGGGGAGGCTTTGGTGGACACGGAAGAGGCATGGTTCCCCCCACAGTTACCGCACGCATGCTTAAACCTGCAAAAGGGACGAAAACACGCCCCCTTTGCGGCAAACTCATGGCACGCCTGGGAAACCCCCTTTCCAGCTCCCCCCGCAGCCGCCTTGGCTGGCGTGGAAGACACGGGCTCCTCTTCCATGAAGTGACCACTGTCGGTCCTGTCACAACCTTCCTTGCCGGACATATAAGTGGCCTGGAACCACAGGTCCGGGACCACCATATCCCAGGGCAAGGAGGGGTCATGTGCTATGCGCATCCGAAACCCCTTATTGTAATGCCTCCAAATGGTGCCACCGTACTCAAAGTTAGCCCTGGCAATTAAATCGATGTATTTAAGCAGAGCAGCAGCCCTAACCGGCTGCCTCTGAATCACTACGGACGCGAAAGTCAAAAAAGCGTACAGCCAAGAGCTGAAACACTTTGTGACTTTCGTTTTCTTCACCTTTTCCCCGGGCACGACATCTTTGTCCTGCTTGGGGATCTCCCTATTTAATAGGGAGAAGAGGTCCACATACTCCCCCCGCCAAATTGCCTCCTTCACTGATGGGTGGAGGTGGTACCCTAAAGGCGTAGCGGGGAGTCCGCATGGGATGGCCCCAGGCTTGATGCTGGCGAACGGGTCCCACACGGTGGATACCCCTGTTCCCAGCAATCCTAGCCCCAGTGGATACACCAAAGGGGGCGGGGGCATAATAGCAGGCGCTGGAGGGATCCAACCCCCCACCCCTGCCCCAGGTGGGAAAGCTATCCCCGGTGCTACTGCTGGCGGGGCCGGCGGAGCCCACACCTGACCACATGTGCCCGAAGTGGACCCCAAAAAACTAGTGCCACTCCCCAACGCAGGCGGGCTAAACCCCGGACCCCGCACGGGGAGGAGCGGTGTATTGGCTAAGTGTGGTGCAACCTCACCTGCCCCATATGGGGTGGAAGACATCCACGGAGGGCCCATCCGAGCTGGGCCCTGGAAAGCTGACATCTGCCCCGACTGGTCCATCTGCCCGGCCTGGTCCATCTGCCCGGTTTGGGCCATCTGCCCGGTTTGGGCCATCTGCCCGGTTTGGGCCATCTGCCCGGTTTGGGCCATCTGCTCAGTCTGGGCCATCTGCCTGGCCTGGGCCGCCTCCTCTTCTGGATCCCTTCCCCAGGCCGCCGCCGCCGCCAGGGGGAGTCCGCCTGGGCCCGCTCCGGACCGCCAGCGCTCCAGGTCATCAAGCCTCTCCAGGACCCTGGCCCAAGAGAGAGAGGGAGAAACCTCGGGTTGAGTGGCTGCGGGCATAAATCCCACCGCCCCCTCAGACGGGGCCACCCCAGGGGGCCCCTCCATACCAGCCCAAGCCAGGGCAGAAGGCCTCAAAGCCCTCCTAGGCCGCACCACCGGTTGGGCCGGGGGGCCCCTGAGCTTGCCTCTTCTTTGGGGCCATACCTTCACAGTTAATACGATCCAATGAAAAAACCCTGACCCAAAAAAGGCCTGAGCCAGGAAGCAAGGCTGGCCTAAGTACAGTAGGCCTCACCAGGAAGGCCAATCCACTCCCCCCTCAGCAGTGGGAGCAAGGCCTCACCGCCCACCGCTTCAGCAAGGGGGCCTGGAGAAACTAGCCCACCCTAAGGGCTCCCTGGATGCGAAGAAATGCCCCCCCCAACCTTGAAGGGAAAACCAGGCCGCACCCCCCAAAGGGCACCCCCCCCACGCCCCCGATCCCGGGGCAACCGGAGGGTAAAACCGGAGCGGAGCCCAGCCGATGCTGGCTCCGCTATTGTAGAAGCTGCTCCTGCCGCCCAAAATGCCGCCGACACTCGAGAGGCCCTCTTCGCCGAACCAACCAGGCCATAAAATGGCGGCCGCGCACGAGGCCGCACCCAAAATGGCCGCCGCGAGCAGAACTGGCAAGCGTCTGCTCGGGGCAATTGTCCGGGCGAAAAGGCAGAGCCTCGGGCCTGCCCGCCCTTAAATAGGGCGAGCAAGCCCCGCCCGGACCAATCAGCAGCCGGGCCTATGCAGGCCCAACTCTCGGGCGAAGTCTCGCGTCGCGAGACTTCGCCTGAGAACAAAGATGGCGGCCGCCATGGGGTCCGGTGTCTTCCCGGCCCCTCCCGCAAACGCCGCTGGCGGGTAAGTCCGCCGGCGCTATTTTGGGAGGATTCTACCAGAGAGCTCGACAGAACATGAAGTAACATTGGAAAGCCACATTTTTTTTGTCACAGATGGAACTGAATTGTTTGGGTGGAGGTGTGGCCAACACTGCAGCACTACAGGTGTCTCCCTTGCTCCATGGGAAATGCAAAATTCCAGCTGTTTGGAGACCTGGAACCAGATTGGAACCAGGTCAGATACACCCTGAAGAGGCGTTGAAGAAGAGAGGCACCAGTTGTTGGCTTTGGGGGTGGTTGCAAAACCCTCAGGTAGCTGGCACCAACCTCTTGGCCAGCAGCTGTGAACAACTCTGTCATCATTAACTGGGATGGCCATGATTGAAATGATTGAAATGGAGAGATCGTGGATTGCCTGGGTGACAATATCTAAACATTGTGGTGGAGAGAGGTGAAAAAGTACTGAAGCTGGTTGAGTGTTTGGCCAATTTAATGACAAAAGAAGAAATTTAAAATTCTAAATGAGATAAGAGTGATTATAAAATGGAATGAGTAGCTATCTAACAATTGTAGATACCATAGAGAGAATTAAAGGAACAAATTTAAAAGCCCAAATTTGAGGATGTCTCTCTAATTGGACTTGGTAGAAGTTAAAAAGATTGAAAAAGAATTAAGACTTTGAAGAAAATATCTTATAAGTGCTAAGTGAACTTAAAATACTTTGGAGACTTTTGTAAAAGAGCTGTTTTGTTATGTTGAGAACATAACTCCATCTGCTGGTTAAAAGAAAATATTGCAACATACTGTGGAAAGCTTGAATTAGCTGACAGTTGGAGACTGACCTTGCCCATAAGAAGATAATTAGGAGCTTGAAAGGACTTGAAAGCAGTGTTTGTTGTGCTAGTGTGTGTTTTTAAAAAAAATAAAATATAATCTTTATTGAAAATAAATAGGGGAGGGGATACAGAAAGCAAAAGGACTATGTAAATATTAGTACAAATTTATATGAATTTAGAGTATGCAGTTATAAAATAAAATACACACTTACATAAAGGAAGAGAATAAGGAGGAAAAGCTAAAGAGAGAAAGAAAAAGAGAGAAAAGGGGGAGAAAGAGGGAAGAAAAAATTAAAAATAAAAGAAGAAAGAAAGAAGAAATAAGTTCATCTATGAGTTTATCAAATGTCATAAATAGTGTCAACTTATCTGTTGACCTGATTACTCTACATCTTTTAAGGTCTTGTGGCTATTGTGTTTGATGGTGCACCGTTTTGATGATAGAAGATAAGAGGTTTTTGAACTGAATTGAAATGAAATACAAAGAGATTATATGAATTTAAGTTGCAAGTAAAAAAAAAATCTATGAACTTTGTGATTTGTGAACTTGACAAGATGGAGGTGTGTATTTATGAAGAATTGACTGGGATGTTAAAATACATCTATGAAGATTCCATGTCTACATGGAATTATGGGTGTGGGCATCACATGTGCCACAGCCTGCGCCCCCCTCCCTTTGGCACATGCACCAAAAAAGGTTCACCATCACTGCCCTAAACCAAAGCCTAGGGAGAGAGCCAGATTTGAGATTTTACTTATTTGATACAGATTAAAGATGATAGAATATTACCTTGTCTTAAACTGCCCACAAATAATATTAATGTGCCCAATCTTTAATCCTTAGTAAGGTTGCGTAGACCTGGAAAAGGCAGAGGAAGAGTAAAGAAGGAGTTGCCATAGTTACAGGCAACCGCATAACTATTTGGGGGTGTGGAAAAAGCTGTTTGGTATACACTGTACTTTTTATTTCCTCGATATCTCTCATGGATTACTCTTGCAATATCCATGGATACTGAGGTATGTGAGACATAGTGCCAACCTCTTTATTCTGAAACACTATCAGGATAGCGTGCAGTTATGATGGTCAAATAATGTGACTGAAATATGATCTGGAGAATTTCAGTGCCTGTGTACATAGTACAACTTCAAAAATAAGCCCCACCAAGTTTAAACATGTTTATTCCTAAAGCTAAGTGGAAGACTGCAGTTTCATTTAATTTCCATATATTAAACCAGGAGCACCAAATCAGCAGCTCAAATGATTTTCAAAAACTATTGGCGTAACCTTAAGAACCTACCAAAAGGTTTCCCCTGATTTGCAGTTTTTAGCATGAAAGAAGGAATAAAATCATTGCATATATAAGGAATCATCCTAGCAACTATAATAATAATTATTTGTTTTGGTATTGCTCTTATTCGTTTTATTTTTGACATGCCTTCTTTTACTATTTGGAATTTGGCAAATTAACTGGTTAGTATTCCAGTTAAAACTTAAGCATGACTCTGTTTTGAAAAGTGAAGTTCTTGATAGTTTCAACTAACACTTTTAACAACTGGCACATTTGGATAAATACTGGACATACAGTTGAATATATACCCTTATGGGTATATATAATCAACATGGCTTTACTGAAGGCAAATCATGTCAGACTAATCTCATTGATTTCTTTGACTATATCACAAAGATGTTGAATGAAGGTGGTGCTGTGGATATTTCCTATCTGGACTTCAGCAAAGCCTTTGATACGGTTCCACATAAAGAGCTGATAGATAAATTAGTGAAGATTGGACTTAATCCCTGGATAGTTCAGTGGATTTGCAGCTGGCTGAAGCGTAGACACCAGAGTTATTGTTAATGGTGAGTATTCTGAGCAGAGACAGGTTACAAGCGGTGTGCCACAAGGGTCTGTTCTGGGTCCTATTCTTTTTAATATGTTTGCTAGTGACATAGGGGAAGGTTTGGTAGGGAAGGTTTGCCTATTTGCCGATGACTCTAAAGTGTGCAATAGGGTTGATATTTCTGGAGGCGTCTGTAATATGTTAAATGATTTAGCTTTACTAGATAAATGGTCAAAGCAATGGAAACTGTAGTTTAATGTTTCCAAATGTAAAATAATGCACTTGGGGAAAAGGAATCCTCAATCGGAGTATTGTATTGGCGGTTCTGTGTTAGTAAAAACTTCAGAAGGATTTAGGGGTAGTGATTTCTGACCGTCTCAAAATGGGTGAGCAGTGTGGCCGGGCGGTAGAAAAAGCAAGTAGGATGCTTGGCTGCATAGCTAGAGGCATAACAAGCAGGAAGAGGGAGATTGTGATCCCGCTATATAGAGCGCTGGTGTGACCACATTTGGAATACTGTGTTCAGTTCTGGAGACCTCACCTACAAAAAGATATTGACAAAATTGAATGGGTCCAAAGACAGGCTACAAGAATAGTGGGAGATCTTAAGCATAAAACGTATCAGGAAAGACTTAATGAACTCAATCTGTATAGTCTGGAGGACAGAAGGAAAAGGGGGGACATGATTGAAACATTTAAATATGTCAAAGGGTTAAATAAGATTCAGGAGGGAAGTGTTTTTAATAGGAAAGTGAACACAAGAACAAGGGGACACAATCTGAAGTTAGTTGGGGGAAAGATCCAATGCAACCTGAGAAAATATTATTTTACTGAAAGAGTAGTAGATCCTTGGAACAAACTTCAAGCAGACGTGGTTGGTAAATCCACAGTAACTGAATTTAAACATGCCTGGGATAAACATATCCATCCTAAGATAAAATACAGAAAAATAGTATAAGGGCAGACTAGATGGATCATGAGGTCTTTTTCTGCCATCAGTCTTCTATGTTTCTATAACTTTATGGCTGTATAGTTACTGAAATAATTATAATGGATTCTATGTAAATAATGGATGCTAAGAGAAAATTGTAGATTTTGGGTTGGTTTTTTGGTATTAACAATGATAGATAATTATTGCTTCATTTTTACCAATGTAATAACAGATGATCATGGCAAAAAAATGAGATATGCATTAGAAGATTGTTATCTTACTGTGCAAGAATCGAATTAATTCATGTGGAAGATGGTTAGTCTGGTTAAAAGAATTGCATAGGCAATGTCACATATTTCAGTTTCATCTTGCTTGATGCAATGTTGTAATCATCCACTGTTGCAGTCATTTCAGGCGATGTTGGATTGCCACAAAATTTTTGGAACAACAGCTTCGAAATGTAAAGACCATTTTCAAGTCAGTGAAAGGTGGGCTTTTAAAAAGTATTCTTACCAGAAGAAGTCATCACAAAAATATTAGATTGCGCCGAAATGGATATGATGACAAGACGCTTAAATGATCAAGAAGATACGAAATTTTATGAAACATGGAACAAAGTTTATATATGGATAGATAAGAAAAAACAATAGAAAATTAAGATATGTAAACAAATAAATGCGTAAATTGTTTTGGTAAAGATAAGATTGTTAGGTTATAATAGTATTAGATAAATTAAGTTTGGTTTAGAAACATGTTAGAATTAGTTTATATACAAAGAACTATTATGAGAAGAATTTTGATTTTATTTTAGTATTAGATTAAATATAAAAAACTCTAATGAAAAGTTTAACAAAATTACTCTTTAACATTCATTATGTATTCAACTATGTATTCTTTTTCTGTATTTGAATTTATACTTTTGAGATAAGTGGGGAAAATACATCCCCACCTTCTATGTTGAATGTATGTATGTCTGTTTGTCTATTTTATGAAAATTAATAAAAAAAATTGGAAAAAAAAAGTAGGTTTACCATGCGAAAAAAAAATGTTTGTCAGTGTAATATATAGTCAATTGAACTGTCTAGAAACTGGAGATTTTGTTACTTCATGTTTTAAATTCAGTCTGGGACAATGAAGCAAAGACATTTTTGTTTTTGTATTCTGCTCTTCATGACAAAACAAAAATTGGATGTTCTCCCTATTTCTGTGAAGGGAACAAAAATTAAACTTCATGAATCTGAACAAAAGATGGATAATTTAGAGGAAAACAAATGAGGGACTGTAGACAATTAGGACTGTAAAGTCTTAAGCAGCATCATTAGCGAAGGTTTGTGTCCAATTAGAAAGTAAGGTCTGAAAATCAAAAGAAAACTGGCATGTAGGCCCATTTCAATTCTACAGATGGAAATGTATAAAACAACTCCCTTTTTTCTACAAGTAGCTTATTAAAAATATTGTAACTATTGTTATACTGAGTGATTGTATGTATTTTACGGTACTATTTACTTGCTTTAAAAGAGGATTGGAAAAAGATGTGTAAACAGATGTGGTGTCTCATATGGAGCATGGGTTAAAATCCTCCTAATAGCTAATTTAAATTCATCCTAATAGCTGTATGTTCCTAAGGCTACATGGTCAGATTTCAAATCGCATAACTATGTTTTATTAATTAGAACTATGTAAAACACAACATTATTGAACCATGAGAACTGCTTTTGTTGAATGCTTCATCGAGATCAGCTACACCATGACCATTGCATTCCTGTAGTCAACTAAATTGATTGCTCTAATAAAAAGAAATTGGGTTTGTTGGCATAAGCCCATGCTAATTTCGGCCAAGCAATGCATTATTTTATAAATGCTCACAAACCAACTGCTTGATCATCACTTCCAAATTTTTTTCCATGATCAATCTCAACCTAACCTAACCAGTCTATGGTTGGCTGTTTTCTTTTTCCATTATCTGAAGATGGGAAGAAAAATTGTCCTTCTCCAGTTGTCAGGTATTATACCGGTCCTGCATAATTTGTCACAGAAAGGGGACTAGGATGACTATGACAAGCTCTTTCAAGCCTCTTGCATGTAATAAGTCTGATATGTTTGTCATTTTGAACCCAATGAGCCCACTGACTCATTTAGAAATATTTTAACTTGGCTCTTCTCTACCTTAAATTCATTCACCTTGAAGAAAAGATAACTTGTAAAATTTATATGCCACCCATCTCACTATTTAAAGCAAGTTCAAATGTACTTCTTTCTTAACAGCAAAACAGTAACAAGTTGTGATTAAAAAAATATATCTCTGGGTCAATCTCTATACCAGTAGCTCTCAACCTTTGGGGCACCAGAGACTGGTTCCATGAAGAAAGGTTTTCTGTAGACTGGAGGGAGCATGATTTTGTGCAGTGCGTGCATCCTGAAGATGGGGATTTGCTTGTTTGTGCGGCCTAGTTTCTGGCATGCTGTGGCCCAGTGCCAGTCCATGGACTAGGAATTGGGGACCCCTGCTCCAATAATGAGCAGACAAATTTTTTACTGCCACACTGTGGGTGTGGCTTATTTTGTGGGTGTGGCTTAATGGTCATGTGACTGGGTAGGAGTAGCTTGCCAGTCATGTGACCAGGTGGGAGTTGCTTTAACCATCATCATCGTTCAAGTAAACTGTTAACTCATCGACTTACAACCTTACCAGTGTCGCTCGCTGGGGTGACAATTTGCTTCGCATTTCCCGTGCTCTCCTTCCTGGGTCGCCCCCCTACCTCAGGCAGGTGAACGACTGCTGCAAGAAACATAAATGCTGCCAGTGCCGCTTCCACTCACGCCTTTTGCTTGTACCTTAGGCGGGAGGTGGCCATGTGAGGCTGGAGGGGAGCCGGGCAGGCTCCAACAGAAGAAGAATAAAAATGTATTTTCTGATAGAGCAAATCTTGGGTGTTTGAAATATAGAACATTGAGAACTTGAAACACACTTTTTCTTTGCTTCAAATTCTACGATTATAAAACTAAGTGGGGAGGTGGCCTGTGCTGAGCCTTAATTCCATCCAACCTAGAGAGAGAAAAATAATCAAGTGAAATACAGCAAATAGTGGGTAAAAAGTTCGAAGCACATTTTTTGCAGCTTCCTCCTGTGTGAATTAATCTCTTTCTTACACATGCACACTTCCCTAAATGTAGAAAAAAAGCTCTTTTTCCTGGAACTATTTCTGTTAACACATTCCCATTATGCATAATTTCTCTTTGCACATTTATTAAACCTGGATTGTTCCCAACATATTTTCTAATGCCCCCTTTATATAGTTAAGCTTTGAAGATTTACATATGACAAGACAGTTAAAGATTCTACAGGAAACTGTACTGTCCAAAGCAATTATAATTCCTTTAGGAAAAGTTAATATAAATTGAGGTACCGTATTTTTTGGAATATAAGATGCACCAGAGTACAGGACGCATCTTAGTTTTGAGGGAGGAAAACAAGGAAAAAAGGCCTCTGCCCCCCAAGCAATTTGCCAAACAGCAAACAGCACAGATAATATACACTGTTTGCTGTGTATTTCTGTGTATTCGTGCCTGACCCATAGAAATAGCAAAGAATTGGAGAAATGTACATTATGGCAGTATATTAATCCCAGAAAATTTTCTTAAATATAATCACACTAACTCCTCCCAATTATTTAAATAGATCTATTCCAAACACGATTAAGTCAGGGTTTAATTCAGCTGCTTTATCTCAATACTAATACTTAATACTAAAACAGTACATTTCAGATTATACTTTTACAGATCTTTAAAATTGATGTGGCTTTCTGGAAGTATTCTCTGCTATTTAAAATATAAACCATAACACTGGGCCTCTTCAGATCATGCATTTATTTTTAAAAGCTTCTTCATTTTGTTAAATTGTCTAAACAATAATAAAGCAATCTTTAAAAAAATAAGTCTAATAATTTGGACATTCTATAGGAATTTATAGTTATTGACTTACCTCCTTGTAAGCAAAAAACAAACAGCCAGTTTCAGCCTTTGCGTCTCCATGGAGCAATTTGTCTGTTTTGCTTTAGTTTCACTTTCATTTTAGCACTGGGCTTGCCTGTTACTTTAACCAATCAGCTGAGTGTTGGGAGGTAGATAACGGTGGCTTGTGCTAATCAGGCTCTCTTCTGCACTTTCTCTACAGTTTCAATGTCTTTTTTGTAGCACGGTGACCAAAACTGGATGCAGTACTCTAGGTGTGGTCTAACTAAGGCTTTATAGAGTGATATTAGTATCTCCCTAGTCCTAGACTGTACCCCTCCATTAATGCAACTCAGGATTGTATTGGCCTTTTTGACTGCTGCTGCAGATTGCTGGCTCATATTTAGTTGGCTGTCCACCAAGACTCCAAGATCCCTCTCGTGGTCACTGCTATTGAGTGTGGTTTCACTTTATATGTTTATATGTATATCTTTGGTTTCTCTTACCTAGGTGTAGGATTTTTCTTTTCTCTGCATTGAATTTCATTTTATTTGTTGGGGCCCAGTGTACAAATCTGTTAAGATCCATCTGGATCCTGAGCCTGTCCTCTGTGGTATTGGCTACTCCCGCCAGCTTTGTGTCATCTGCAAATTTGGTTAGGTCCCCTTCTATTTCCTCATCTAGGACATTAATGAAGATATTAAAGAGTGCTGGGCCTAGGATGGAACCTTGTGGTACCCCACTGCTTACTTCTTTCCATGTGGACTTGGACCCATTGAAGACTACTCGTTGCCTGTGGTTGGTCAGCCAATTGTTAATCCACCTGGTTGTGCAGCTGTCTATGCTACTTTTTTAAAGCTTGTGGTCCACTTTGTCAAATGCTTTGCTGAAGTCCAAGTATACTATGTCCACTGTGTTTGTCTTGTCTATTAATTTGGTCAGTGTTGAAGAATGAAATGAGATTGGTTTGGCATGATTTGTTCTTAACAAACCCATATTGGCTGTTGGTTATTACTTTGTTTCTAAATGGTGGCAAATCTGTTTCTTAATTATTTTTTTCAGTATTTTCCCAGGTATTGAAGTTAAGCTGATTGGTCTGTAGTTACCCGGGTCTGGGTTTTTGCCTATGTTGTAGATGGGACCATGTCAGCTTGTTTCCTTTCTTCATGTAGTTCTCCTGTGTTCCAGGATTTTTGGAAGATGTGGTGCAATGGTTCTGAAATGATTGATGTCTGCTAGTTCCTTTAGGACTCTGGTCCTGGTGATTTGTATTCATTAAGTTCAGACAGGTGGTCTCTTACTGTATTTTTGCTTATGATGAATTTTGTTTCAACTCTGTTTTTTGCTGTTGTGTTACTGATTTGTTGATCTGCAGTTTCTTTTTGTGTGAAGACTGATGCAAAGAATGTGTTAAGTAGTTCTGCTTTTTCTCTATTGTCAGTTATTTCTTTGCTGTCTTTTTAGTGGACCAACTGTTTCCTTCATTTTTCTCTTGTTTATGTGTTGGAATAAACTTTTTTAAAAATTATCTTTGACTTTTGTTGCAAGTCTTTGTTTATTCTGGGCTGTAACTATCCTGATTTTTTCTTTGCAGATTCTGGCTGTCTGTTGATACTCTGCCTTAGTTATGTGTCCCTCTTTCCATTTTTTGTATTTGTCTTTTTTATATATATTTAATTTGTCAGTGAGGTCTTTGTGTAGCCATGCTACTTTCCTTTTGGATTTTTTTGTTTTTCTTTCTCATTGGAATTGTGCTGTTCTGGGCACGATATTCTAATTTTTCAAGTTTCATCTGTACTTCTTTTACCTTGGTTGAAGGAGATAATCATATTATAATATAGAATTAGATTTAAGAAGACAGTGTTACTAATACAGTATTAGTTTTAGTTCTCTCCACTTTTATTATACCAGAGATACTGATCGACAGTAAATTCCTTACAGATGCCTCTTATTACAACTGCAAAACATGACTTCTGTGGCTCTTAAGGCAAGGATCTGGCTGCACACATTGGCACATTAGAAGCAAAATTAATATCAGCTTTGTGTTGCCATTCCAACCCCCTACTAACTGTAAATAATATTTCAGATCATGATCTATTATGTTGTGGTGATGAGGCTGGTTGTTATGTCCTTAGCAATGATTTATCATCCTTGGCAATGACACAAATCATGGATAGCTCATGACATGCCAGAATGTATGGTCCCTTAGTTGTGACAGTGATTAATTTTGTGCTTAGGTCATAACATTTGGGGAGGTTTATCTGATGTTTTCCTTTCACTTACTTCTCTTGTTTATGATTTACTTCCACCTACTTCTAAGATGAACACAGATGCTTTTGCTGTTTTGTGAATAGTGGTAAGACAGTTTGTGGAAGCTTTTAGAAACTTGAGATATTTTCCAGTGTAAGCATGGCTGAAGTGATCAACATGAAGATTTGGTTTACTTATGACCCAATGTTTGTTTCATCTGCATATCTACTACTCTGTATCTTCTGACCTTACTATTATCTTTAGCGAGGTTGTTTCTGGAATTCTCTGATGATAGGGATTGGCATTGAGCAATCTTCTGTATAAAGGTGTCCTTTGGGTATACTACATTACAAATGTCAAACTGGCTGGGTATGCTGGAATTTGTAATCCATTCTATCTAGAGAATGCTAACTTAAGGCATGCCAGATGTAAATTATGTTGACTATCTTATCCAGATTCTTATAAAAATTCTTATCCTAGCACCAACAGATTATTTGCCATGCATTCACTATTTAAAATCTTGAAAATTAATGACATTTTAAAAAACTCAGATAGTTCTTATTTTATGTTAGAATGACAGGTTTTAGTACATGTTCTTAAGTTATCAATATTGTTTTTAAAATGCAAAGGACCTTGCTCATAGTATGTCCTTACCTTATATTTTGGTCCTAGGGACATATTTTGATATCGCATTGCATTCATAATGAGTATAAAATGTTCTCCAAGTACTGAAGTACATTCATCTGTTTGGGTTTGGTAGACTTATTCCGACACAACAAGCCCACGTTCAAGCTGTGAATAAAGAGAAGTGTACACTTTTTGGATTGGAGCTGATCTAATCCGATGAGTTAGTGTCCTGTCAGCTCTGCTCTGGAGAAAATGAAATTCATATTCCAAGTATTTTTTAAAATGTTTTATTTTCTTTCCAAATAGTTCAGACACTAGAGGACATTACTGTTAGATCCTTTGACAATTATTTTTTTAAAAATGTTAGTTTGTATATATATATGTAAACAATTGGTAAAGTAATATCAAATTCTATATGCTCAAGCTATTGATGTAAATATATATGTGTGTGTGTGTGTGTGTGTGTGTGTGTGTTTTCGTAGATTTTCATGGGTACAGGTATGAAGGTCTTGGCATATTCGGGTTTCTTCCTGTGTAGGATTTAGAGATTTCTGGTAGCGTTTGTCCTAAAACAAGGACAGAAGCACCAGCCTGAAGATGACGAGTGGGACCTGGTCGAAACGTCGCCACAAATCTCTAAATCCTACACGGGAAGAAACCCAAATATGCCAAGACCTTCATATATATCAGCATACTTCAGCTACATCAACGACCCCAGATGTTACCCCACTGACTCACCAGGAAGTTTCTACACAGCAGGCAATTGCTGAGCCATCAAACCACACTCAACCACCAGTATTTATAGAAGGAAGGCAGCTCAGGTCTCGCAGTGTTCGCCTTAGAACAAGGACAGAAACACCAGCCTGAAGATGACGAGTGGGACCTCGTCGAAACGTCGCCAGAAATTCCCAAATCCTACACAGGAAGAAACCCGAATACACTAAGACCGTCATACAGTATATATATATATGTCACATGTTTTTTTGCTGAATTTGAAAATTAAGGGAGACTAGGATAGATCTATTTCGGCCTTATTTAGGCCTCATCAGCTAGCCATACCCACTGGGACTTGAACCTGCAACCTTGCCTTGTATATATATATATATTTACGAAATTTACGAAAACAAATACACACACACACACACACACACACAGCCTTTCCCTGGTACAAGGCTGAAGGGATCAGATCTGGTGGCCTAGAGATTAATTCTCTGCCTTACAAGGCAGAAGCCCCAGGATACTTAGCCATCAGTTTATTACAGTAAAAATATACAGTGTTTGCTTTCTTAGCTAACCATGTCAGAGTTGAACAAAGTACATCTTTCATTAATGCTACCCTCATATTTTCTGTCTACCACTAAGATAAATCCTAAAATTGTTATTAACTTTTACTTAAACAAAACACATAGTGATGCCAATAAGATCTGAAAATCTTTTAGCCCTTCTATCGATCAGTTAATTATTACGTAGTCAGGAACTCAGCAAACCAAGAAAAACTGGATGATGATACTGAGAGCCTAATTGAATAGCTTTTCAATCCTATTACACATTAATAAAAATCACAACACAAGGAGCAGAAGGTATGTCTTTAGAAAGGGATAAATTTTGCAGTGGAGTAAAATAATCAGTGGGGACTTTCAAAAATATATATTAAGAGACAAAAGGCGTTGTTCACAAGTGATCAGGAAATAGAAATGAACAATAGATGGTCTATTTGCAATTAATCCTCTGGTTTTTCAGAATACTGTAATGAAAATGTAAGTAAAGTATGAACAGCTTGGAAACTATCTTCCCAGGCCGGGTAAATGGAGAATGATATGGCAAAAAAAATAAAAATAAAAATTCCACTACAAATGATATACAGTCACATAAAATCTACAAATCATGCAAAATGCAGCTGCGTAAGTGGTCAAGGGCCTCCCTAGGCATGCCCACGTCTGTCCAGCATTCCATGACTACATTGGTTGCCAATAGGTTTCTGGATGCAATTCAGAGTGTTGGTTATGACCTATAAAGCCCTACATGGCATGGGACCAGATTACTTATGGACCGCCTCCTGCATATGAGTCCCAGCGACCAGTTAGGTCCCACAGAATTGGCCTTCTCCAGGTCCCGTCAATTAGGCAAAGTCACTTGGTGGTGCCTAGAGGAAGAGCCTTCTCTGTGGGGGGCCTGGCCCTCTGGAATCAGTTCTCCTCGAGATTTGTAGTGCCCTCACCCTCCTCGCTTTCTGTAAGAGCCTGAAGACTCTTCCATGCCACTAGGCCTGGGATTATTAGACTCTAGCCCCCTGATCAATGAATGTTGTGGTTTGAGTGGGAATGCTTGACTTTTTAATAATTGGGATTTTAGTTTAATTAGATTTATGACATTGTATCACATTGTTTTCTTTTATATGGCATAAGCTGCCCCGAGTCCTTAGAGAGGGGCGGCCTATAAATCAATCAATCAATCAATCAATCAATCAATCAATTAACCAATCAATCAATCAATCAAAAAACCAAACAAATAAATAAAAAATCTAGCAAGCAGAATGAACAAAACTGGAGGTTTCTCTCTGTAATGGAAGGACTAAGGGATTTGGGTTCATCAGATGATAAAAAAACATGGGGAAATGGATGATGAGAGCTTCCCCCCCTCTAAGTCTGCAATATGGAGGTCTACAGTGAAATTAATCACATTATACATTAATTTATGTAATTGACTGGCACAACTATTTTAGATATTTTAAAAGAAGATTAGGATATTTCTGGAACATAGTCTCTCAAAGGCAGAAACTAATACTAGCATCATGGTGGGGACAATGGACCTTGAGAACCAAAGGCAGAAATTACCATTTATAAGGAGATAACAGATTAACAGAGTTGGAAGGGATCATGTAGGTCATCAAGTCCAACCCCCACGCTCCGCTCAAGCAGGAGACCCTACATCATTTCTGCAATCCAATCTCTTCTTGAAAGTCTCAAGCGATGAAGCTCCCAAAACTTCCAAAGGCAAGCTGTTCCATTGGTTGACTGTTGTCACTATCAGAAGGTTCCTCCTTATTTCTAGGTTGAATCTCTCCTTGATCAGTTTCCATCCATTATCCCTTGTCTGGCCTTCAGGTGCTTTGGAAAATAGCTTGATCCCTTCCTTTCTATGGCAGGCCCTCAAATATTGGAACATTACTATCATGTCTCCCCTGGTCCTTCTCTTCACTAGACTATCTTGCCCAGTTCCTGTAACCGTTCTTCATATGTCTTGGTCTTCAGTCCTCTAATCATCCTGGTTGCTCTCCTTGCATTCTTTCTAGAGTCTCAAACATTTTTTTTAGTGTAGTGACCAAAACTGGATGCACTACTCTAGGTGTGGTTTAATTTAGGCTTTATAGAGTGGTATTAGTACCTCACTGGATCTTGATTGTATTCCTCTATTGGTGCAATTTAGGATTGCACTGGCTTTTTTGGCTGCCGCTGTGTACTGCTAGCTCATGTTTAGATGGTTGTCCACTATGTCTCCAAGATCCCTCTCACAGTCACTGCTATTAAGCCTTGTTTCACCCAGTTTATATATATACTTTTGAGTTTTTTAAAACTTGTGTAGGACTTTTCTTTTCTCTATATTGAATTTCATTTTGTTAGATAGGACCCAGCGTTCAAGTCTGTAAACTTCCCTCTGGATCTTGAGCCTATCTTCTAGGGCAGGGGTAGGCAAAGTTGGCTCTTCTATGATTTGTGGACTTCAACTCCCAGAATTCTTGAGCCAACCATCAGATGACAGTAAAGAAAAAGAAATATCTTAAAAATGACTTTCCCCTTCATCGCAAGTTTAAATAATTTTAGTAACTTATGACTTTCTTTTAAAACACAACAAATAGTATCTTCTTTCCATCTACCATACCTTATCTATAAACAAATCCTTAAAGCTTTGATATTCAGTCCTGATTAGCAAAAGTCCATTAAGGATTACCAGAGACAGCAACATAAAGTGTCTAATTTAACCTTAATCAAATAAACTAGATCTATATTCCTTCCTTTTTTACAAGTCTTTCTAGCTTTTTCAGCAAAGCTAAGACCAGGGGCAGTGCTATAAGATATTCCACTCCAGGCTGATGCTGATGCAATGTATTTTATTATGTAATAGTCACCTTAAGGGTGGTGCCTCTGAATTGCTCTCACTTCCCTTGCATGTCTTGTCTCTCTAAACACTAATTTTGTGTTAAGAAGAAAAGCATACAAGCATGCTAGGAGTCTAAAGTAGACTTCAGGGTCTGCTCAGCATTGCATAGAACAGTTTTTCCCAACCTTGGCCACTTGAAGATATCTGGACTTCAACTCCCAGAATTCCCCAGCCAGCGAATGATGGCTGGGGAATTCTGGGAATTGAAGTCCAGATATCTTCAAGTGGCCAAGGTTGGGAAACACTGGCATAGAATTTATAGACATATTCTTAGCTGACCTAGGCAACCAATCATGCTGGAAGTAAAACCAGAATTTGCATTCACAGGCTATATTAGCTTAACATACAGAATAATAAATTGACCAACTACATTTTAGCATCATAAGTAAGGGCCGGGGTGGCGCAGCAGGTAGAGTACTGTACTGCAGGCCACTGAAGCTGACTGTAGATCTGAATATTATGAAACGTTGGTTTATCGAGCAAACCATGATTGAGTTTTTTGTCAGCTTTTCAAAGTCAAATGTGTCGAGTGAAGTCACCCAATAACTAATAATGGGCACCCCATGAATTGTTCTGCCCTATGAAGGTGCCCATATAGACAGAGGGGATATTCCTTGAGGCATTATCTACGCTACATTTGAATTGTTTTTCACAGTACAGTATGCTAGAGAAAAACTTTGCTGGAGTAATAAGAAAAATACAGCCATTTGAAATATTTGTGGGAAATTAGTTGCTGTTCATATATTTTTGAGGTGACTCGTATGACAGGATTGGGGGTTTTTATTGCTATTTTTGATCTAAGCATAAACCAGATCAATATTTGTATTTTATGTATGTATTGGAAAGTTGGAATCATTATCACAAATACAGTTGCTTATATTGGAACTTGACAAGTGTGTTTCTCTCTTTCAATCACTTTTAGAATGGCAGCTTGCTTCTTGATGTTCCAAATCTAGTAAAAAAAAAAATGTATAGAACGAGATCAGCTGTCTAAGGTAATAAAATGTGAAATGTTAGCATTAAAAGACTGAATCTTATCTGTGATATACATATATTCATTCTGAGAATAACCATTCTGACAGTATTTTTCTCTCTCTCCCTCTCCCTCTCTCTCACACTCATATATAACACCAAATGTATCATGTACATAATATTTTTTCATGGCTTATACATTTAGGCAAGTGCTCCATTTCCCAACTGGCATATGTTCTGTTGTGGCTAATGCATGTATTTCAAAAACAACGATAGGTTTCCAATACTATCTTCTACTTCTTGGGCTTTTTTTTGGTGGTAGTGGGGGAGGTGAGCAATAAAATAGGTTGAGGTGGGATGTATTGTATCCCACTACATTAGATCATTCCTCTTTTTCCCTCTCTGTTGGATGGCAATCGGGGACCCTCATGCCAAGCTTTGGAAGCAACAGCATCTGGCTCCTTGGCAGATTTTGCAAGCGGTCTTGTTGCCAGCCTTTAAGCTGTGTCTGGATCGGCTGCCTGATTTGGCTGCAGATGGGCTCTCTGGGTTGCCTTGTGCTTCTGGGTTCCAGTTTTGGCTTACCTTTGATTTTGAAGACTTTACTCATTTTTATTCATTTGTGAATACAGGCCCATCCAAACTGATCCTGATATTTAGAATTAGAAAAGCAGGGTTGGGGGGGGCGGAGAGGAGGGATTAAAGAGATTGCCATTCCATCAGTTCAAAGAAGAGAATGAAATTGCCAGAAGTGACTATCCAGTATAGAGTTTTATTATTATTATTTTCCTAAATGTGAGCTTGGATTATTCCTCAGCAGAAGTTGGATATAATGCAACACTGAAATAAAACCATGTTAGATGTTACTGGAATGTATCTGGGGGGAGGGAGGGAGGGCAAAGGGTTAACTTGTGATTTGTTCCTCACTTTTGATATAGCAATCATTTTGGAATGAAATACGGTTCCTTGGAGTTGAGATCTATCATTTCAGAGTCTTGGTTTAGAATCCATACCCCTATGCAGCCAGTTGAAAGTGAGTTCTGTTGTACTCATGCTCGCAGTATTTCTTTGTTAATTCAACATGTATCTATGCATTTCTGGGGACAAGACACTCAAAAAATGATAAGTTAAATAATTTCCTGTTCCTTACTAAGGAATAGCAATAGCATTGAGACTTATATACCACTTCACAGTGTTTTACAGCCCTCTCTAAGCAGTTTTACAGAGAGTAAGCATATTGCCCCCAACAATCTGGGTCCTCATTTTACCCATCTTGGAAGGATAGAAACATAGAAACATAGAAGTCTGACGGCAGAAAAAGACCTCATGGTCCATCTAGTCTGCCCTTATACTATTTTTTTGTATTTTATCTTAGGATGGATCTATGTTTATCCCAGGCATGTTTAAATTCAGTTATTGTGGATTTACCAACCAGGTCTTCTGGAAGTTTGTTCCAAGGATCTACTACTCTTTCAGTAAAATAATATTTTCTCATGTTGCTTTTGATCTTTCCCCCAACTAACTTCAGATTGTGTCCCCTTGTTCTTGTGTTCACTTTCCTGTTAAAAAACACTTCCCTCCTGGACCTTATTTAACCCTTTAACATATTTAAATGTTTCAATCATGTCCCCCTTTTCCTTCTGTCCTCCAGACTATACAGATTGAGTTCATTAAGTCTTTCCTGATACGTTTTATGCTTAAGACCTTAAGATGGAAGGATGAGTCAACCTTGAGCTGGTGAGATTCGATCTGCCAAACTGCTGGCAGCTGGTGATCAGCAGAAGTAGTCTGCAGTACTAAGTAAGAAGGAATTCTTAGAAATCAATATAAATAACATAAAGAGGGAAAATATGTTTTTAAAATAAGAGGATTCTTACAGATATGTTCTAGGTAAGTCAACTATAGCCATTGGATTGCAACAGGGTATAATTGTGATAGATAAACAACTATGTAATAAGAGAAGACAGACAAGGTCATAATCCACAAAGGACCTCTGCATTATAGGAAGGGCTTTAAGGTTTCTAGGTGAAAATGAACTGATTTGGTGTGATAGAGCAGTGTTTTTCAACCAGTGTGCCCTGGCACACTAGTGTGCCGCAAGACATGGTCAGGTGTGCCGCGAAGCTCAGCAAGAGAGAGAGAGAGAGAGAGAGAAAGCAAGAGAGAGAGAGAAAGAAAGAAAGAGAGAGAGAAAGAAGGCAAGAGAGAGAGAGAAAGAAAGCAAGAGAGAGAGAAAAAGAGAGAGAAAGAAAGCAAGAGAGAGAGAGAAAGAAAGAAAGAAAGAAAGAGAGAGAGAGAGCGAGAGAGAGCAAGAGAGGCAGGGAAGGAGGGAGAGATAGAGAGCAAAAAAGAGAGGAAGGAAGGAAGAGAGAAAGAAAGAGGGATGGAGAGAGAGAGGAAGGAAGAGAGAGAAAGAGGGAGAGAAATAGAGCGAAAGGGAGGAAGAGAGAGAGAGAGTTTTTTTGTCCAAACTTTTTTTTAGCCCCCCCACTCCCCCCCGCTCAGTGTGCCCCATGATTTTGTATATGTAAAAAATGTGCCGCAGCTCAAAAAAGGTTAAAAATCACTGTGATAGAGGATTTGAACAAAGGCCTTAGGGGAGAAATGATCCCAATATTCATCCTCAACAAGATTTTTTTTAAATGAAACTTGTGCAGACACCACTTATTTGGAAAACATATGAACGTAAGTTTCCATTTCAATGGTATCACCTATAGCTAATGTTGGGGGAATAGATTGTGAAGCCAAATTTGAAAGCAACCTCTGTCCATCTAAATTTTGTCCATAGCGATATTAGATGTAAAGCCTAACCACTGCCAAATAGGCACATTTTTGTTTTGAGATTCAAAATTATTGTTTGGTTTTCTTAAACTGACTCTCAGACAATCTGCAAATTCTAAATTTGGAATACACAACTTCAGCTAATAGATTTTGAAAGTTATACCTCAGGGAGAGGATGGGCCAGACCCAAGGTTTCAGGAATTCAGACTGATGAAATGGGTGTTTTTAGAGCAGAGGTCTCAGAGCTTTGCTGTCTGAGAAATTCTGGGAGTTGAAGTCCACAAGTCTTAAAGTTGCCAAGGTTGGAGACCTCTGCTTTAGAGCATTACAAGTTTTAAAGAATGTTTTAATGATTTATTTAATCAGTTTAATTATTTATGTGTGCTCCAACATCTATACTGTTTCTCGAGCTATTCAGGAATGCATTTAACAAAACAAGTTATTAGTTACTGTGATCTGATCCTAGTTTAGATCTTCCTCTTAAACTCAAATGAAGAAATTGGGAAATTATTCAAAAGTTCTTAAAAAATGAAGCTCTGAAAACATGTCCTGTGTCCACCATGCTGCCTGCCTCTGGGTTGTGTGGACTGGATCAGAAACTTTTCACTGCAATGCCATTTGCCTTTTTAGCATTTGTGTCTACATCCCCTTTACATGAAGAGTCCTCAGCAGGGCATATTGAGAAATCACAAGGAACTTGTTTCACAAAAGGTAGCCATTTCTCTTCTTGGAACGCCTTCTAAACTTTCTGAACTCAGCAGAGCATGAGGAGAAGAATGTAGCTTCACAATACATTTATTGCATCTGTATCGGCATATTATTATTATTATTATTATTATTATTATTATTATTATTAATTAGATTTGTATGCCGCCCCTCTCCGTAGACTCGGGGCAGCTCACAACAGTGATAAAAACAATACATAATGACAAATCTAATAATTAGAATCTAAAATAGCAATTATACATATAAAAAATCTAAAAGAGAAACCCCAGTAAATAAAAGCATACATACAGTCATATTGTGCACAGAAACTACATAGGCAAGGGGAAAGTGTCTCAGTTACCCAAGCTTGACGACAGAGATGGGTTTTGAGGAGTTTACGAAAGGCAAGGAGGGTGGGGGCAGTTCTAATCTCCAAGGGAGCTGATTCCAGAGGGTCGGGGCCGCCACAGAGAAGGCTCTTCCCCTGGGTCCTGCCAGACGGCATTGTTTAGTCGATGGGACCCGGAGAAGATCAACTCTGTGGGACCTAACCAGTCACTGGGATTCATGCGGCAGAAGGCAGTCTCGTAGATAATCTGGTCCGGTGCCATGAAGGGCTTTATAGGTCATAACCAACACTTTGAATTGTGACTGGAAACTGATCGGCAACCAATGCAGACTGTGGAGTGTTGAAGTAACATGGGCATATTTGGGAAAGCCCATGATTGCTCTCGCAGCTGCATTCTGCACGATCTGAAGTTTCCGAACACTCTTCAAAGGTAGCCCCATGTAGAGAGCTTTACCGTAGTTGAACCTTGAGGTTATGAGGGCATGAGTGACATATGTCTGGTTAGAATAAAACACCAGGCCAATTTCCTTGGCAACTTTAAGACATGTAGACTTCAACTGTCTGGGGAATTCTGGGTGTTTGAGTCCACAGTTCTTGGGATAGTGGAGAGCATGCCTTGCTAAAAATCATGATTGACAAAACACGTAATTCAACTATTTGTTTATTTCTTTTCTGCTACCTCTCATTGGTTTGACAAACCAAACTTCTGAAATGTGTTAATAGATGCTGAACAAGTGTAGCTTTAATAACGGAGTTGTAATAATGTACTGAGTGACAGATATGATAAAAGTAACCCATCTACCAATTACAGGGTTACAACATTTTTTTTGTTTTTGCCTCTTACTTGGTCTTATTGGCCCTTTCAAATCATCAGTGCTCTTCAGCAACTTAGGTACCTTATGTACCTCTGAAGGTTCAGCCTTCAGAGTTGCAAGGAATACATCTTAAAAATGTGGTTCTTTCTTAAAATGTCATTCATGATTTCTTCAACTTTTCATATCAGCTATTGGTTTCCCCCTTCTCTGTTACTGTTGCTAGTACTAACATTTTAAAATAAATACTGTAAACTATTGAATGGATTTCAGTTCTAAGGGTTATATTGTTGCTGTCTGCTAACAATGGCATTTGATAAGACAAAATACTCCTCTGAGAACAATATACACTGCTCAAAAAAAATAAAGGGAACACTCAAATAGCACATCCTAATTCTGAATGAATGAAATATTCTCATTGAATACTTTGTTCTGTACCAAGTTGGATATGCACAACAATATGTGAAATTGATTGTCAATCAGTGTTGCTTCCTTAGTGGATAGTTTGATTTTATTTATTTTTTATTTATTTATTTTGTCCAATACACAATACATATTGAAGAGGATAGACATGAAGTATTATATATAAAGAAAAGATATAAAAGTAGAGGAGAAGATATATGAAAGGAAGAAAAGATATATGATATATGAGATAAGGAGAGACAATTGGACAGGGGACGAAAGGCAGGCTAATGCACTTATGTATGCCTCTTACTGACCTCTTAGGAACCTGGAGAGGTCAATCAAGGATAGTCTAAGGGAGAAATGTTGGGGGTTAGGGGTTGACACTACTGAGTCTGGTAATGAGTTCCACGCTTTGACAATTTTCACAGAAGTTTGATTTATTTGGAGTTATATTGTGTTGTTTAAGTGTTCCCTTTATTTATTTTTTTTTGAGAAGTGTAGTACAGCAGATAGACCCAGGATTAAGGACTCCAGAAATTCCAAGTAAGCACAATCCTCTGACAATCATGTGTCTCACCTCCTTCCTCCATTTCTTGGTCTTAGTTCTTTCTCAAAGCAAGCTGACAGTCTTCCACCTCCAGAGATTAGAGATTCTCTTCTACTTCATTTAGGGGTACAGGCATATGGAATGCAGAACTTAAATTGGTCATTTTTGTGAGGCTTTGGCCCTAGTAATTAGGATATTTGAAGATTAATTTCTCTGGGGTTTTCTCTGAGATGAGTGATTCTGAGGTCCAGTGTCAGACAGGTCATGCTTGTTCATTGGTAATGAAAGTTGTGGTCACACCCATCACTAAATGGCAGAAAAGCTGGCCTCAGTCTCCCAAGCTGCTTTCCAGGAATCTGCTCATCTTGACCAAACCATTTTTTTTCAAATCTTTTGATGGATTCTTCAATAATATTTTGCTTCCCAGCACTAGCATTCAGTTTTTCTTCATCTTTAAGATGGCAGAGGTACTCCGGTCTCCTGGCAAGCTGGCAACATCTGAAGATGCTACAATGTGTGGGTTCCCTCAATGATAAACAGATTTGTATCTTCTGGTCAGGCTGAACATACAAAAAAAAAAGCCCAAGATGTATTTTGGGATTATTATTTAATAATGAGTTAGGACAGGAATGATTAAAAATAAACTTTATAGTTAAATAAATAAACTTTACGAGCAAGTAAATTTGAAAAAAAATTAGAATGGTAAATTCGTACACAATTTTAAAGGCCTATCTTTTTAAACTTCGTTCATAAAGTCTGCAAAGATTTGGCAGGCCAGGTTTCCATACCTTATTTGCATGAATAGAAGGGGGAGTGGGAAAGACAGGCCAAGACGCCAAGACTTTGTTGGATTAGAACAATGCAAAGGAAGCAGTTTGGTTCATTGATTTTGATTGATTATGTGCCATTAAATTGTTGTCAACTATTAGCAACCACATAGATAGATTTTTCTCTATGAAAGAATGCTGGGCATTTATATAAACATAAATGTTAAAGATGATGATGATTAAATATGTGAGAGGCATTCACTTTTTATTTATTTTATTTATTTATTTGTCATACAAATATAGTATTGTAGTATGTTTAACATAATATAAGTATAAAGTAGAGATAGAAAAGATAAAAAGACATTAGGACAGGGACGGTAGGCACGAAGGTGCACTTATGCACGCCCCTGCACTTATGCATGTCCTTCTCAGCAAAGGTATCTATTTTGTAATGCCAAATCACTTTTGTGATTTGTTTTACCATATCTCATATTTTTGGCAAAGGATAGCATCTCATCATCATATTTTTCTTTACTGTTAACAAAACAAGCAAGGAGAAAAAATTTAAAGACCAGGAACAGCCATTGAAGAGATGCAGTATATATGTAGAAAGTCTTAACTATGAGCGTATCAGTAGATGAGTTACTTGAATAGCTGCCAGAGCCTGTAGTCCCCAACAGGAACAAACATAGTGACCATGCTTGTTCTAACTTTTAAAATAAAGTTTTAGCTTGATGTTTTACAAATCATAATAGTAGTAGTAGTAGTAGTAATAATAAATAAATAAATAAATAAATAAATAAATAAATAATACCACTGGGACCACTTTCACTGGCAACGACTCTGGCATAAGCCAGTGAAAGTGGTCCCAGTGGTACTTGGCACGCTGGGTGCAGTGCCAAAGGATCTCAGCTGACATTTGAAAACCACCGGAATTGACAAAATCTCCATCTGTCAATTACAAAAGGCCGCTTTACTAGGATCGGCAAACATAATTCGCCGCTACATCACGCAGTCCTAGGTGCTTGGGAAGCACCCGACTGGTGATGAAATACAAAATCCAGCATAGTGATCTCGTTTGCTGTGTTGTATTGACATAATAATAATAATAATAGTAATAATAATAATAATAATAATAATAATAATAATAATAATATGATGATGATCCACTGGAACTTGTTTGTGCTGGAACTACCATTTACCAGTGGCAAAAAACTGGTGGGATCATAAGCCCGAAAAAGTGGTTGAAAATGAGCAAGCAAAACTACTGTGGGACTTCAGACTTCAGACTGATGAAATTCTGAAGCATAATACACCAGACATTGTGATCATGGAGAAAAAGAAAGTATGGATCATCGACATCGCAATCCCAGGAGACAGCAGAATTGAGGAGAAGCAGCTAGAGAAATTAGTGAAATACGAAGATCTAAAAATTGAGCTGCAATGACTCTGGCATAAGCCCGAAAAAGTGGTCCCAGTGGTACTTGGCACGCTGGGCGCAATACCAAAGGATCTCAGCGGACATTTGAAAACCATTGGAATTGACAAAATCTCCATCTGTCAATTGCAAAAGGCCGTTTTACTGGGATCGGCAAACATAATTCGCCGCTGCATCACGCAGTCCTAGGTGCTTGGGAAGCGCCCGACTGGTGATGAAATACGAAATCCAGCATAGTGATCTCATTTGCTGTATTGTACTGACATAATAATAATAATAATAATAATAATAATAATAATAATAATAATAATAATAATAATTTATTAGGTTTGTAAGCCGCCCCTCTCCGAAGACTCCGAAGATATAGATTTGAACTACTGGTGGATTTTGGATAATACTTTGAAACAGTAATTGAAAGAACATTCTTTAGAGTGGATATGAGTAGAAAGTGATTTATAATGCACTGGTGAATTAATGATTCATTTTATCTCTTTTGGTATCTTGGTAGATGACCACAATTTAAGTTAATGGTTTTCAAAATTTAAGGGCCACACTGTGTATAATCTGGGAAATTAATAACTGGAAATGCCACATTTTGTCCTTTAATATCATTTGCAACAGGGATCTTGTTAGCCTTGCAAAATAGCTAGAATGGCAACGTTTAGCAAATCTATAAGCCTAATGAAAAGGAGCAAAATTCAAAAGTGTACTATTGTAGCATCCTTGTCTTCTCATAGACACATATTTGTCTACAGTTTCACTGATCGATACATTTGGCTGAGTTTGATTAATATTTAAATTTAGACTAACATTATGGATCCTGCACTGGATTTTAGTTTTTAAGTTTGTTTACTTTGAAAATAATGGCAAGAAAAAAAACATTTCTCAAGCTTGAGAGATTTGAACATTGTCCTCATTTCTTTATAATCCAAACTGCAGGCCCAGAATTGAATGCATTTCTGTACATTGCTTTAGAAAAGGCTTGGATCTGGATAAAAGAAGAACGCACTGAAATGCAACAAAGAAGTATAAATATGAATGTCAAACTGCCCCAGTCAAATACTAGGGAGCTCCACAGTGCAGTCGGCCATATCAACACAATGAAATTATAATGAGGGGAATCAGTGATGTAGGCCACCCACCAATAGCTTTATTGCAGTGACTTGGAATGAAGATTCTCAGTGGAGCCATTTAATCTGGATGGCTTTGTCATTTCCAGCACATGCTGAAGTAGCAATTCTGAAAGGATGTTTTAACTGTTGTTTTTGACAAACAGCAGCCAGACTATTTATGGGCAGCTCCCCACCCACTCTTGTAGCTTTGGCAGTAGGTAGGAGGGAAGGGAAATACTTTGTTAGAGCAGGATTTCTCATAATCACCATCTGTTGTTGCCCATATATACTTCACTTCCTTAAGAAGAACAGGGCCTGATTCACATCACTATTCAGCAGGATTCTCTCATCTGTACAGGGATGAAACAAATATTTGCAAATATTAAAAATTCACTAAGATTTGGAACACAGCATTTGAAATGCGAATGCTTTCAGCCCAGCTTTCCATAAATTCTGCTGGCAGGTTTGCCGTCCAGTACATCTGGTGGTCACTAGGTTAGGAAAGTCCACTTTAGATACTGGCAATTCGTGTTTGAATGGGTGTAGGCATCATATATGAGATCTCACTAAACAGTCAACTGGCAAATTTTAATGCTGATTGCTTGATAATTAAATGTCATCAGATACTAAATACCAACGCATGTTATATATCAGATATATGGAGTTTAAAAAAAACAGAATTATATGTTGGCAATCAGTATTATATCTTGCCAACAATTGAATACTGTCAAAATGTTTTTCAAGTTCCTTCCTTCCTTCCTCCTTCCTTCCTTCCTTCCTTGGAGACCTCACCTACAAAAAGATATTGAAAAATTGAACGGGTCCAAAGATGGGCTACAAGAATGGTGAAAGGTCTTAAGCATAAAACATATCAGGAAAGACTTAATGAACTCAATCTGTATAGTCTGGAGGACAGAAGGAAAAGGGGGGACATGATCGAAACATTTAAATATGTCAAAGGGTTAAATAAGATTCAGGAGGGAAGTGTTTTTAATAGGAAAGTGAACACAAGAACAAGAGGACACAATCTGAAGTTAGTTGGGGGAAAGATCAAAAGCAACATGAGAAAACATTATTTTACTGAAAGAGTAGTAGATCCTTGGAACAAACTTCCAGTAGACGTGGTTAGTAAATCCACAATAACTGGATTTAAACATGCCTGGGATAAACATAGATCCATCCTAAGATAAAATACAAAAAATAGTATAAGGGCAGACTAGATGGACCATGAGGTCTTTTTCTGCCGTCAGTCTTCTATGTTTCTGTGTTTCTGTGTTTCTGTGTTTCTGTGTTTCTGTGTTTCTGTGTTTCTGTGTTTCTGTGTTTCTGTGTTTCTGTGTTTCTGTGTTTCTGTGTTTCTGTGTTTCTGTGTTTCTGTGTTTCTGTGTTTCTGTGTTTCTGTGTTTCTGTGTTTCTGTGTTTCTGTGTTTCTGTGTTTCTGTTTCAATGTTTCCTTCCTTCCTTCCTTCCTTCCTTCCTTCCTTCCTTCCTTCCTTCCTTCCTTCCTTCCTTCCTTCCTTCCTTGCTCTTTTCAAAGTCTGTTTGATTAAGGGATGGTAGGGTTGGAAGGAGCCAATATAATAGCCAAAACAAAATATAGCTTTCCACATAATTTCATCTTTTGAAATCGATACAAATTTGGGTAACAAGAGAGGAATTAAGCATACTACAGTACATGAACTCAAGTATTTATTTATTTATTTAATTTATTAATTAATTAGGTTTCTATGCCGTCCTATTCCTCAGACTCAGAGCGGCTAATTGGTTTAGTTGAGCAAAATATGGTTCAATTAATTAACATTATGAACAAACTCACCCAATGTTTTTGGGTGGTTGTCAGGAGCAGGAGGAGGGTGTGAACTAATGACAAACTCTATGACCTAAAATTCACTGTTAGATAGAAATGGCCCAGCAACATGTCTCCAAAACTACAGCAACTAGACCCTTAGTGTTCTAGTTACAAAGGCTGTTCTCAATATGTGCCCTACCCCACCAATTCTCTGCAAAGTTTATCTGGCTGCAAGCCAAGATTACCAGATTCCTATGATCAGGTTGAAAAATACATTGAAATGAGTCTTAGCAAACCATTTCAACCTACAATGGAAAAGCATAACCTCTTATCTAAAAACAAAATATTAATGAGTATTTTTATATCATTGGTTCCAAGGTGAAAGCCTTTTAAAAACAGAGTTTAGCCTGCCTTCTAGAAGCCCAGAGTGATCATGCTTTGCTATGGACTGATATTCGGCAAGATACAACTGCACTTGGCTAATAGCTCTTTCAGATAAAGTAGATAAAGCCTAAAGCAGATACAGTATGAGAGACAAACGGATTGTCAGGCTGCACTGCATCTTGCATTCACGCCTTACTGTTATTCACTATCTGGTATTCATATTATTTTTTTAAAAAATGACTATAAAAATGTTGAAGAGAGGAAAATGAAAGAAGAAGCTTTAAATAGAGTGGTAGGTTATCTACTCTTCTGAATTTTGCTTTGGCTCTAAAATCTGGCAATGAGATACATGATCACAAAAAAGTGAAGGAAGGTAGCACATGTATCTCATACCCAAAAAGGGATGGTTCCCTCTGCAGCCATGTGCTGTGCTCAACAGAACAGGTGTTCTTTTGTCTTTTCCTCTCTATTCTTCCACCCTACTACTTTTGTGTGGGATAGAAGAGTTGAGAAATGCAATATTCACTGAAATCCTGAAAACGTTGATAGCTAAATAAAAATGGTGACACTCTTCTAGTATAAGTTCATCCAATGTAGGCTTATGTAGCAGAAAAACCAATAATAATAATAATAATAATAATAATGTTTATATGAACTTTTTGCTCCAGCCTTAATTGGCAAATAAACATTAGGGGTTGAGTGCCATTCTCAACTAGAACTCTGTGCCATTCTCAACTCTGTGTCTGCAGTGTCGGGTTTCTAGCGGTTCGGGCCAGTTCAGGCGAACTGGTAGCAGGGGCAGCAGGAGGCTCCACCCACTTGCCCAGATATCATCACGGACATTCTGGCCATGGGTAGAAGGTTCTGCACATGCTCAGAAGCATCACACATACATGCTGGTGTTCCCGAACTGGTAGCAAAGGTAAGTGAAACCCACCACTGTGTATCTGGCATGGAGAAGGCAGGATATGATGGGTATTATTTGAAAGCTGGATGGAAGAACTGATAGGCTCATATTCTCAGAACTTTAAATCAGAATTATAACTGGTGACATGACTAATGCATTGGTAATTTAAGGCATAATATATTACAATAAGCATTGTTTTGGATAATAACATGGATAGGGCATCTGTAAGAAGCCTTTTAGACCTACATTCTTCTGATGTATTTTGAATTTTGTTCTCATGATCCTAAGTCTTAACATGACAAGACAAAATATAAGGAAAGATAGAATTAAAAAATACTGGCTCATTTAATCTTTTAAATCAAATGTAATCTTGGTGTTCCAAAAGGCAGACAATATGGCAGAAAAAGCCTTCCTTATTGGTCCTTTTAGAATAGACACCACTCCCCACCACAGAATACCTTAGGAGTGGTGATGAGCTCCTACGGGTACGGTCAGAAACGCAGTAGTGGTAGCAAAATTTGGAGCTCCACCCCCGAGCACCCAATTTGCACTGAAAGATGTTGAAACAAAATGCATAAGCCATGCCCACAGTGTTGTAGTAAAATTTTTGGTAGCCCATCACTGCCTAGGGTTTGTAGGAGGCTGCAGGGAGACCTACTAGGCCCAAAACTAAGTGTGGGGTTTGTGGCATCCCCCCCCCCAATGGCTGGTTTTTGGTCTCAGGAGGCTGCAGGGAGGCCTACTAGGCCCAAACAGGGCATGGGGGGATGAGGTGAGGGGATCATGCATGCATACATGGGGGTGGGAGGGAGGAGTTGTGTGTACATGCATGGGTGGAGTAGAGGGTTGTGCACACATGCACAGGGAGAGCTTTACATTATGGGTGCAATGATCTAGAATGTGACCAGGTGGGACTTGGAATAAACAACCAAGGAGAGGTAGCCCTGTCCCATACACGAAGGACTTTATATGTGAGAAACAGCACCTTGAATTTCATCTGGAAACATACTGAGGCCTACTGCAGCTCAGGAAGCACAGGTGTAAGGCGGTGCACCTGAAACTGTTGCACTATTGCATTCTGGACCACTTGAAGTTCTGGATGGCTTTTCAGAGTAGCCCCACATAGAGTTAAGTCATTTCTGACTTAACTATAGTTCATAAAATCATATACAAAATGTCCTACCTGTCAGCGACTACTTCACCTTCAACCGCAACAACACACAAGCACGAAATAGATTTAAACTAAATAGTGCATTGCATTAACTCCTTCGGGAGATGGCAAAGACATGAGTGATCATAGCCAATGTCTCCAGTCCAGAAGTAGAACGAACATCTGTTGTACCAAATTGTGCAAGAACCTTCCTTGTCCCAGGTTCCCTCTGCTATTCTAATAGGAGTTATGGATCAGAGAGAGTATTTGTTCCTCAGTAACTCAGAAACAAACAAAAAAAATGGTTGTGAAGGTATTCCAAGAATAAAACTGTATGTAATTATTTTAGGAAATAAAACATCGGTTTGAACATACTCAAATTATCCGAGCTGTTGACAGCATTCCTGTCAAATAAAGTTGAGGGTCAGTCTCAAATATGTCAATTGGAATGCTTTAGTTTGAATTAAAATACTCTGTCTTAACAGGTGTGTAGAGCTGGCTGCTGATCAGATTTAATCTAAGCATTCTAGTTGAAACATTTGTAGATTAACCAGAAGAATACAAATCACATTGTGCTTTTGCTGCATTTAATTAGTACTACACTTATGCAACCAAAGGTAGAATGCCATTCTTCAATTGTGAGATAATTGGTAGAGAAACTTTAACAAATCCTGATTTCACTCCAGAGATACACAGCCATCTGACTGGATTCATTAGTAAAGATTTCCTAATTGTTTAGAAAAGATAACTTGAGATTGTTTTGAGATAAAAACTAGTAAGTGCCAAATTCTGAAAATACCTAGAATCTATCAGATTTGGAGAAGAAATTTTAAGGTGGTTCTCTTTCTAATCATGTGTTCCTCATGTTGTGGTGACCCCCAACCATAAGTCTAGTGCCAATTCTCCCAACAAAGCTTTAAGCTGAAGGTCATAGGGATGCTTCCACTTTAAATGCTTGATTGTAAAAATATGTTCCAAGGCGCCAGAACAGAAGCTTTAGTTCCTAACACCATGGGAATTTGTCTTTTTTCATGGTCTTAGGTGACTTCTGTGAAACGGTCGTTCGACCCCTAAAGGGGTCCCAACCCCCAGGTTGAGAACTACTGCTAGTGGATTTCTGCAAGAGCAGGCAAAATAGCTCACCATTTATTTATTTGTTTGATTTGTATGTCGCCCCTCTCCGAAGATTCAAAACCCCCAAATGGGTTGAAAGTTCTCTCTTACTCTGTGGTTACAGCATGAGTTCCATTTTTTCTATAATCTATTTTTTTCTATCATCAAAATTTCATTTTTCCCCCTGTTTCATGCAAAGAAGTGCATAAGGGGTTTCCTGTCCGTGATAAACGTATATAATGTTTTTTCTCACATCAAAAATGTCAATTTGCCCATCTCTCTGAAAGTTTCATCATCTTCATTGTCCATTCTAATATTGTGGGTAATGTCAAATCTTTTTAACTATGTGCATATAATAATCTCGTGTAGTTATCATGAATAAAAACAAAATTCCATGGTTTTTTCCAACTTTGATTATTCCTTAAAAAAAGTTTCTGATGTCAGTTGTACAGTAACCTTTAAAATCTAGTGTATATATTTGAGTCCAACATTTTCTGATGTTTTGTATGTTCACCAAGCATGATAAAATATTCTTTCTGGTTATTCACATTTCCAACATAAATTTGAATACTTTATACTTTCTAGACAGTTTCTCTGCTGACATATACCAACAAAATTTTATAACCATTCTCTATAAGATAATGTAAATTTCAGTCCTTTCAATCACATAGTTTTTACTGTTTCATTTTTATATTGAAACCGAATTCGTTACCTCTATCATATAATCTTTCACTTTTCTTTTTCACACACACACAGTTTAGTAATAACATATTCATCATTTGTACATAGTTTTATTTCAAACTCAATCTTAGATTGCTCAAAACCAAAAGTTCTTGTGTCTACTTTAAATTTTTTACTTGTACATAAGAGAAGCATTGTGAAGGATAACTTTCTGTTACAAGATGTGATTTTGATTTGATTTTATATTCTCCTTGATAAATTCTGATTTATCGTGGTAAATTAGCTGCTTGTGTTTCCTTATCATTTCTCTTCTTCTGCTAAGAGTTTTAAAGATATTTTTGGACACAATCTAGGTTTGTATCTATTCTATATTCTCAATCTGGCATGTCCAGCAAAATGATTTTTAAATTTTAGCTTAATTTAACCTCATACATTAAATATCCATGCCACACAAATTTCAAGGCATATTCGTCTAATTCCAAAGCCTTTTCATTTTTCAGTAGCATCCATTCTTTCATCCAAGCTAAACAAGAAAAAGACGAAAAACATAATTTCAAATTAGGTAAATTTAATCCTTCATTTTCTTTAAGATCTTGCGACACCTTATAATTTGTGTTTCATCCTTACCACACAAATTTAGATATATCTTTCTGCCATTGTTTAACTAATACAAGGAGTAAAGTTTTCCTAACAAAATAAAAGTATGAAAATTGCAGAAGTAAATTAATCCACTGAAATGAAAACTCTATTCAACAGAATTAATTTCAACATAGTATTAACAATAATGTACCAATTCGTATCGAAGGATGGTTTTAAGTGCTTTCTTTTGTACCAAAATATTTGCCAAAACAGCATCATTCATAATATATAATCATTAACAATGGATGCCTTCTACTATTGTGATTATTGTGGTTTCTCTGAACAATGATATCTGACTTGTGTCTTGTGGTGATTCAGGAAATGGATGGTGGTTATAGAGAGGCAAAATAGAGAAATAAGAAGCATATTTCTTCCCATCTTACATTCAATATTTTTGTATTCTGCTCTGTAGTTTATAACTTCCCTTTCTTATATCTTCCCCTTTTTTTATGAATTTCAAGAAATGCTTTTGTTCGTATGCACCAAGCTCTTTATAGAGTTCTGAGCTACTGATCTGTTTCTTTGTGTATCATATCACCATTCTGTGCCTTCTAAGAACTCACACCTCTCCAGCTTTATGTCCTATTACTCAGAAGAAGAAGAAATACAAATACATGATTTTGGGAATGCAGCCTCTCATCTGGATAACAAAATTAATCCCTCTTACAAAGGGCTTTTCTGTGATAGCTGTCTAGAGACATAGACCTAATAGTTGCCTGTACTATTTAGCATTAACATAACAATCAATTAAAATAGCAGTGACTACATAATGAGACATCTTTAAGGCATAATAAGAAGCCCACAAGAGTCAAAAAGTGCAGTTAAGAGGGATGTACAACATATGTCCTCTAATACCTATTCACAACGGGATAGGGGAGGGAATCTTTTCTGATTTTATTGCTTTATGCTTAAATAATGAGTACATTATTAAAGAACAAACAGCATGTTACATTTATTTTAAAATTGTGGTTTCCCTTCCTCCCTCACACAAAAGAAAAAATAATCCCACATAAGTGAGCCATTGCATTATTTTCTCTTCTGCCTTTAAAAAAAAGCAATATTATATACAACATCATTATGCATTCTCGAAGCAGTTTACAGAATCAGCTTGTTACTGTCAACAATCTGGGTCCTCATTTTACTGACCTCAGAAGAACAGAAGACTGAGTTAACCTTGAGCCAGTCAGGATCAAACTCTTAGCAATGAGCAGAGTCAGCCTGCAATACCGCATTCTAACCATTATACCACCACGACTCTAAACTGTCTACTAACCTATCCATAGAAACTCCAATAAACTATCCATTGACTTCAAAGATAATCTGAAAGTAAAGAGACTGTCATATTATACTGAGAAAGTGGAATCTTTCAGTGGCTATTTCAGGGTGGACTATGCACACAATAGATTAACCTTGTAGTGAAATTTATGAAATTACACCGTTTATTGCTACCTTCTTCAGCCTGTTGCTCTCCAGTTGCTTCAGACAATGCTTTCAAACCTGTCAACTTTAAGATGGGTAGCCACCAGCTCTCGGCATGTTAGACAAATTTAGCATTTGACACCTCATGTAGCTCCACCTACTTTGCTTCATCACTTGATCCACTGTTAATGTAGCCACTACAAAAAAGATTGATCTGGATCAGATATGGCTCTTGAATCAATTATCAGGGATATTTTCCAATTTAACTGGAAATGCAGGTACTGAAACTGGTCCTTTCTTCATGTGCTCAGTGTATATTGAATGGCACAAACACCAAAGTTAGTTATGAGATTATCAAAAAAGCATCATTCGTACAAGAAATTTGAAAGTACAGACTACCCTATTACATTTGAATCTAGGAGAATACTAAATTGTCTTGATTCAAATATACAGTGGTACCTCTACTTAAGAATACCTCTACTTTAGAGCTTTTCTAGATAAGAACCGGGTGTTCAAGATTTTTTTGCCTCTAGTTAAGAACCATTTTCTACTTAAGAACCCGAGCCCGGAAAAGTTTCCCAGGAAATTTGAGAGCGGCACGAAGGCCAGGCCAGTTTCCTGCCATTCCCCCTTTAATCCCAGCCATCTCGGGCTTTTCTGGGCTGCCAGAGGAGCCTTTCAGTGGTACTTAAGGAGGATTTGGCAGCTCAGAGCAAACGGAGCATTTTCCTTTCTTTGGGTGCTTGGAGAGGGAATAAACCACTTCGCTGTGGTGACTCCTTCACATTGCCTCCCAAACACCCGGCGTGATGTTGCTCCTGGAGCATCTGGGTGCGAAAGGCAAAAGGGGGCACTTCGCCCCGGCCGGATCAACTCGGCTTCAGCCAAACTGAGGACTCACCACAGTGAAGGAAAGGCTCCTACTACAAAGCGAGCGAGCAAGAGGAGAGGGAAGCCCTTCAGCTTGGGAAAGAAGAGGCAGCAGCAGCAGCCGCCTTTCGGTCAAAGGAGCGGGAGGTTCCTCCCTTTCGCCTGCCTGGCTTTCTCTCTCTGGCGCAGTGTATGGGAGGCAGCCTCGCGCCGGGTATATTGGAGGTGCGTGCTCCTCATCGCTGCCTCAGAGTCCCTCTTCTTTTTTAAGCCTTAAAGTTTTGGAATTTTTTGATTCTGCTCACCTCATCTTCTTCCTTCAGCAGCAACTGTCCTCCTCCTCTTCTTCTTCCTCTTCCTCCCACCCAAATTCCGAGCTTTTATTTCTTTCCTAAAGGGTTTGCACACATTATTTGCTTTTACATTGATTCCCATGGTAAAAATTGCTTTTACTTAAGAACATTTCTACTTAAAAACCTGGTCACAGAACGAATTAAGTTCTTAAGTAGAGGTACCACTGTACTTGCCAGATGATTCTTCTATGGAAAGTTCCCACAAAAATATGATTGAAACTTAAATTCAACCATCCACATATGAACCTGGATGTTTACTTAATTCCTTTCCCCTCCCTTTGAAATAGAAGTGAACTTAGAAACTAAACACACATATGAAAAATCTCACACAGCTTTTTTGTCAGTGTACTGCAAAGTTTAGAAGGCTGTTAAGAGTGTGAATATAAATGTCACCACACATACATATTACATGGACTTAATTTATATTTGTCTAAAATGCAGCGTTTTTTTAACAGTTGTACCATCTGTGATGGAAGTGTTATCTTCCTACATTTTTTCATCTCCATGGCAGAGAAATAGAATGTAAAAAGAGGGGAGGATGACGGATTTGATAAAAAGGGGGCAAGGGTAAAGGATCAATCCTCGAAAATTCTCAGGTTTGGAGGGAAATGTCAGAAAACAATATAGTTCTGGCTGCTGGGTTATTATTTTAAAAATTCATACTGTAGTAACTAGCTAATGCCTTTTAAGTCAAACACACTTCATTTTACTTGGTTTTTCAAATGAGGATGCAAGGCTCAGGGGAAATAATATAGCAGAGCATTTCGGAATTGAAAGAATAAATGACAGTGGGAGGGAGGGGGTGGTGAGACCGACATAGGGCAAAGGGGAGAGGAAGGCATGGTGCAAAGGACGGAGGAAGACAGATGGGGAAGGAAATAGACCTAGGGTAATTCAGAATGGCAGGAAGCCATTGTCAGAGACTCTTAGTCCTAAAATGCATGCATTTGGGCCTATTAGGTCTTTAGGATCCCACCTTCCAAACTGATAATCCTTGTTTTTATACAATTAGGGTTGGTGGGAAACCCATTCTTTGTTGACTTGCTAAAAATGGACTGGCAATGAGTCATCTTAGGTCAGTCTTAGGTCAGAAAATGTTCTCCTGATAGTTGGGATTCTTGCCAGTACATAACAACACATGCTATTCATTTCAAGTTGGGAACTTTATAAACAGGTTGCAATTTAGAGGCAAATTGGGTTGGCGGCCTTTTCTTCCTGCTACAGAGTTGTCCGTTTGATTTAAATGGACTTTGCCTGTATTTTTCTATATAAAATGTGTACTTTTAAAATTGCACATTGCTCTCTGTCTAAATGTACACTGCTCAAAAAAAATAACAACACAATATAACTCCAAGTAAATCAAACTTCTATGAAATCAAACTGTCCACTTAGGAAGCAACACCAGTTGACAATCAATGTCACATGCTGTTGTGCATGTTCAACTTTGTACAGAACCAAGTATTCATTGAGAATATTTCATTCATTCAGATCTAGGATGTGTTATTTGAGTGTTCCCTTTAATTTTTTGAATAGTATATTAAACTCCTATTCCTGAGATGCCTGTTGCTGCTTTAAACAGGGTCTTGTATTGCAGCAGCTGATTCAAGGACCAAAGCTGTGCACATAGCATTTGTGTGCACAATACTTCATCCATCTATGCCGGATTAGTAGACAAAGCCCTCCTTCTACACCCATGAGCCTCCTACCTAGATCTGGTCTAAGAAAACCAGTGACATAAAGTTCTAAATAAAATGTAAAATATTATAAAGCCCCAAAATATGACTAGTTGCTAAAAATCAACCAAGTAGAAATATCTTATGATGCCACAATGCCTTGCTTATTATTCTTTTTACAAGTGTGTGTGCTTTAGAATTCAGTTGCATGGAGCAACATTAATAAGAGCCAGGATTTAGATGCTAACAGCTGCAATTCTTTCTTTGAACATGGATGCTGGAAGAAGTTCAGTGCTGTTTACTGGAATGGGAGTATCAACTGTTTACTGAAATGGAAGTATCAACTGTTTACTGGAATGGAAGTATCAACTGTTTACTGGAATGGAAGTATCAACTACCAAATGATAATAATGTTTCTACTCTTAACTTTGGAACCATGTCCTAGATCATATAGAAAATAATCAGGGATCTAAATCAATTATCAACTTCTTGTTGTTATTTGTTTCACTTTTTAAAACATGTTGAGTGAAAAACTTACTTATACATTTGCATTACAATTTTCTTTGTGTCTGTATATCTATTCCTTCTTTTTCTGCTATATTTAAAGCAATGCAAAATAAATAATAACATATATTCAAAGGCAAATCAATTGCCTGTGCCTGTTGCTTATCATTAAGCAATGATTTATAAAGTAAAGGTAGCAAAATACTATGTCCATGAAGAAAAAATTGAACTGGTATAGAGGTATCCGCCTCCTCATTTTGTAAGTTTTTTGTGGTTACTTTTGTATTTTAAAGATTGGGGTAAGCAATTTTTACTCAATGAGGGCTATATTCTTTTTTGGAAGCTTGTTGAAGAGTTGCCTGCCAATAGTGAGCAGGAGTAAAATACTTGCAGGTGAAACCTGGCTAATTCCCACTTCTTCTGATCCATTCTCTTCTCTTTCTCATTCTCCTCTGAACACCATTTTTCCAGAAAGCGTTTTCTAACTGCTCCACTTCAAATTAGTTCTGTACAAAATTAGGACGATACAGGGAAGTATTGTCCTTAAAGCTTTAGCTTTCCCATCCTCTTGGTTTCTCAGAATGTAGTCCAACTACTGTCAGGACATAAGACTGAATAATCCAAAGCTCAGAGATGGATGATGCTTTTGTTCTCAGAAGGCCTTGAGATAGGGCAGAATAAAAGGTGAAGAAATCAAATGGGTTGCTATAAATGTAGCTAATAGAAAGGGGCAACTTATGTCTAAATGGAATATAATTAGGCATTTGGCGCATAGATAGGTGTGATACTTGAAGCCTTCCTGCATCCTCTTCACTTGAGTTGGTATCTAACAGATAAGCAACAAAGAGCGTCGATAAAAATAAAAGAGATAAAGTTTAAACAAAGTAGGGAGAATGTGGGCACACCCAGGAAATGGGGAAGGGTAATGCAATATAAACATCTTGAGAGAACATGGTGGGTTTGTGCTATTTTGCTTTTCCTTTCATTAACACACAAAAACGCCAGAAGTTCAGTACTAAACAAGGTCATAAGTATCAGCCAAAGTGACTCAGCAGCTTTTACTGCTAAATCGCTTTCATGAGTTCTATTCACCCAGCTGTAGTCTGGACTCCCACATGTCAGCTGTTCTCTCTAGTCACAGGCAGGAAATAATAATAATCTTTTTCAAATTAATGAATATGAATATATATATATATATATATATATATATATATATATATATATATATATATATATATATAAATTAAGTTCAGAGAATGTTCAATATTCTCTTACCAAAGATTCTGCGGAAACTAAAATGAAGGCATATATCTCTGTTTCATTTTTGACAAGTCAATACAAATCTCAAATCTGAATCAAAAATGCCATTCGTCGGGTGGTAGAAGAGAGAGTAACAGAGAGGCAGATGTTTCTCTCATTATTTTTGTTCTGGGACAGCCATTCCTATTAAGACATGTCACCATCCTCCAGGGCTATAGATACAAATGCACAGCAGGACAGCTGTGCTTAAATTATCTCGTAATTTCCACTGGGGCTCAGAAAGGGGGAGGGTCAGAGTTAATATATTTTGTTCAGAGTTGCTCATGCAACATAACCTGATTTTGTATCTGTGTATATGGCAGACTCGTTTTCTAGTTCCTGTACAGTTGTGAACAGATTATCCGTGTATCATGACAGACGCCAAGTGTTTATTGTCATCTACCAAGAGAGAAAGAGATTCAAGCAACCCAGCAGGGTTTTACACAGCGGCCTATGTTTTTTCGTTGCCACCTAACTTTGCTCATTGATCATTTCCCAAGTGTCAGAAAATTACTTTCTAAACCATGGCACTTCAGCTGGAGGCACCCGTCCTGAAGCTGGCAATTACCCTCATTATGTTAGGATAATTTTTATCCTGAATGACCCTCTTCTGTTCAGAACAATCATTTTCATCTTCTTTTAAGAGCAAAGGTTTACTGTTAACCCTGGTTTGATTGAAATAATATACTTTAACTCATACGTTTAGTTTAAATTTAAGTTTAATCAGATTTGTATGCCGCCCCTCTCCGGAGACTCGGGGCGGCTCACAGCAATAACAATACATTCATCTTATTTTTCATATTAGATGAAAAAAAGTAGGCCTTGCCCACTTTTTGGATTATTTATTTATTTATTAGATTTGTATGCCGCCCTTCTCTGTAGACTCGGGGCAGCTCACAACATACAATAGAACAATTCACAACAAATCTAATAAATTTAAAAAACATTTTAAAAAAACCCATTATTAAACCAGACATACACACAGACATACCATACATAAATTGTATAGGCCCGGGGGAGGGGATGGAGAATGCCTCAATTCCCCCATGCCTGATGGCAGAGGTGAGTTTTAAGGAGTTTACGGAAGACAAGGAGGGTGGGGGCAGCTCTAATCTCTGGGGGGGGGGAGCTGGTTCCAGAGAGTTGGGGCTGCCACAGAGAAGGCTCTTCCCCCGGGACCTGCCAAATATATCAGAAACCCTTCAAATGATAGTCCTCACCCCAAAATCTTTAGAAGTGGGTTCTTACCCGAAAGGTGCTTTTTCAAGAGGCAACTGGACTTTCTGGTTTTTCTTTGAACACATTTCGCTTCTCATCCAAGAAATTTCTTTAGTTTTCCCGACAGATAGAATAGTTGATCTGTGGAAGGACTTGCCTCTAGAAGTTGTAGGTGCCCCAACACTGAAGATGATTGGACAAGCATTTGTCTGAAATAGTGGTTGACTGTTTATGCTATTTGATGTGATCATTGGCTTCAATAATCAAAGAATTGTTTTCACAAAATTATCTTCAGAAATATAAAACTTGTATATCATTGCATTTATCTAATTCAGGTCTTCCTGTAATTCCAGGTTCCTCAATTTCTTCAATTTGTGGAATTCAATCACCCATTAATGGTAATATATACTTTGCTATATCTTGATCTTGCATTTAGCACTTTCATTGCTGGTTATAGCAATTATTCATTACTTATTTCTCAGCTTCTTTTAATAGAATATTAGATTATGCATGATTTCTTAAACTTTTCTTGTTTCTAAACAATGTGTTTAGAAAGTCCTATAATGTGCCATTTTTAAAGTTTGCCTGTTTCATTGTACTATGTACCCTAAGTTTTACACATACACATAGAAAAGTATACTGCAGTGGCTCTCAATCTGGGGGTTGGTCCCCTTTGGGGTTCAAACAACTGCTTCACAGGGGTTGCCTAAGACCATGAGAAAAGACAAATTTCCCTTGGTGATAGGAACTAAAGCTTCTATTCTGACGCCTTGGAACGTCTGACCAATCTGACCAATCAGGTATTTACAATAGGGGTCTCCCTCTGCCAATCAGCTTAAAGCTCTGTTGGGAGAATTGGCGCTAGACTTATGGTTGGGGGTCAGCACAACACGAGGAACTGTATTAAGTGATCATGGTATTAGAAAAGTTGAGAACCACTGGTATTTTGCATGTCTAATTTTTCAAAATATGTATGATTGATTTTTTAAAAAAAATTCTGTGGATTCATGACTACAAATGAATTTTGATATAATTTCATCTGATTCACTTTCATTTTATATTAATTCTTAATACTTGCTTTTATGCATTGATCTTTTTATTTGTAAGCAACACTGAGCTCAAAATAATAAATAAGAATTCAATGGTATAGTAGCAATTTCCTTTATCTGCTGGCGACTATTGCAAAATTGCATGCATCCAAGTTCTCATGAAAAGAAGAATCTTGCAAGAACATGTTTAAAGACTTCATTGATAGAAAGCATAAGTAAAAGGAAACAATGGAAGCATTGTTCTTTATAATAGATTTTACTTTTCAAGGTAATTCTAAATACAGTACCACAAAATTACTTCATATTACAATTTTATTTCATTACATTTATTATATATTCAAGGAATATTTTTTCAAATGTTTTGAAGATATTTCTTCAAATTAAAAGTTACTAGAATGGTTGGGGGAGAAAAAGACTGAGTTACAGATGTTTACCTGACACCCAGGTGGGAGAAAAGAACAAATTGGTTGATTCAGCATTTATCTAGGGCACTGTTTCCCAACCTTGGGAACTTGAAGATATCTGGACTTCAACTCCCAGAATTCCCCAGCCAGCATTTGCTGGCTGGGGAATTCTGGGAGTTGAAGTCCAAATATCTTCAAGTTCCCAAGGTTGGGAAACACTGATCTAGGGTAGGTAGAAGGACTGCTTGTGTGTCTATGTAAGACTTTTGCATTACTGGATCATTTCTGATGCTGGGGTGGGGAATAAGTCTCTTAATTGCATTCCACTATGTCCTAAAATGGGACGTGGTGGCTCAGTGGCTGAGACACTGAGATTGTCAATCAAAAAGGTCAGCAATTCAGCAGTTTGAATCCCAACCATTGTGTAACGGAGTGAGCTCTGGTTACTTGTCCCAGTTTCTGCCAACCTAGCAGTTCAAAAGCATGTAAAAATGCAAGTAGAAAAATAGGGACCACTTTGGTGGGAAGGTAACAGTGTTCCGTGCTATTCTGCCGGCTACATGACCACAGAGATAGCTTCAGACAGCAATGGCTCTTAGGCTTTGTAACGGAGATGAGCATCACCCCCTAGAGTCGGGAACAATTAGCTCATACATGCAAGGGGAACATTTACTTTTACCTATGTCCTACAATTTATTTTATTTATTTATTTATTTATTTATTTAATTTGACTTCTATGCCTGCCCAATCCCAAAGGACTCAGGGTGGCTTACAACAGTATAAAAGTACAAGTGACAATAACAATAAAAAGAAGTCAAGAAAGAAACAAGCAATTTCTAAAATCCTAATTAAAACTTAAAAACAGTTCAATAACACACATACTAGACATTCATACAAATTCAAGCTAGTGGTTGATTTAGGGCCCTCAGGCCTGCCAGCATAGATCTCGGGGGGGGGGGAGTTGATTCCATAAAGTTGGGGCAGCAACAGAGAAGGCCCTGCCCCGCTGTCCTGCCACCCTGCATTGTTTAGCTGACAGGACCTGGAGGAGGCTAACTCTGTGTGCTTTAATTGGCAGGAGACGGTCCCATAAATAATCTGGCCCTGAGCCATTTAGAGCTTTATAGGTGATAACCAACACCTACAATAACCTTCTCTGACATGTTGGAGCTTCTCCAGAAGATGATGCTAAGGGTTGTTGGAGGAAAAAACAGCTTCTCACCTTCCTTTTGCACCAGCAGGGTCATTATGAGCAAGATTTCACTCAGAGAATGCTACCACTAGTGGATTGAAATCTGGATCTAAGCCAGCGAGTTAGATAGTTTAATACAGAGCAATCCACTAAGTACTGTTACTATGCAACAAACACTCAAATTAGTTATAATTAAATCTCAGGCATGCCCTGCAACTAAGACACAACTGAGCCACTTAATCTCTGCAATAGATTCGCAGTTGCCATAGAGTTCTGAAACAATTGTGCCATCCTAAATGAGCTGACCCCTAACATAGTCATGTTTAAACTATTTTCTGGGAAACATCGGAATTTCTCGGATGTTTATCAGGAATTGTCCAGTGGGATGATCAATAATGACAGTCAGTTTCCTGAAAAAAGCTTGCTCACTTGTTCCTTCTTCTGCTCCTGATGTCCAGCTGCACACACCAGAGCAGACCATCTTCTACAAAAATAATGTTGTGTTATTACTAAGAGAGACTTGGGAAACTGAGTTAGAAGAAGTAATTTCATCACAAGCTTAGCTTGGTTATTGAGAGAAATGGCTAATCAGAACTGTTCTCTTAAGGTGAGAGGAAATATAATGAGAGTAATCAACAGAGTTGTGTGTATTTGGAAAATCATTTGGAGGAAATGCTTTGGGCCTCAGGCTAACACAATGCCTCTCTGCTATTCAGTCAGGCAGTACAACTTTCTTCAGGTTTCTGCAGGAGCCTGAAATAAAAATGCCACAGCTTTAGGGACCTCACTTGTGAAAATTAACACAATTTGGTAGTATTTTTTCCAAGGCTCATGTAGAAATCTGGGGGGGGGGGGGGATCAGGTTGCTTAGATAGCAGAGAAGAGCATAACAGATCCAAAATGCCTTTTCCATTTCAGTTTTGAAGTGTGTTCAGCCCTAGTAATCAGTTGTTAAATGAATGAAATGTACTTTCAAAATGACGAGGATGCTGCAATATTATTAATAGGTTCTGAAAACAGGCACATGAAGAAATTAGTTAATTAACTACTGTGGTTTGAACCTATAGTTAAATCAATACTATTCACTACCTTGAATAAAAACTCAGAAGAGTATGTTTGCAAAAGCTAATGGAAATGTCCTGACATTCCTGTAATGAGTTGAAAGCATAAGGTTACACCCACTAATTGAAAGAGAGAGAGAGGGAGAAGGAGAGGTAGAGGGATGGAGGGAGGGAGGGAGGGAGGGAGGGAGAGAGAGAGAGAGAGAGAGAGAGAGAGAGAGAGAGAGAGAGAGGTCTGTGAAGGTCATTGGTTACTGCCATCTTATTCAGTTAACCCAGGAACTATTCTCCCTGTTTGAATTGGAAAAGAAACTGAATGAACAAAATGCAAGAATTATGTGACCATATACCACCCAGAGCTTAAGATGGATCTCACCATCTGTATCAGCATGTGATCTGTCATCTTCAAAACTGTGATTGGTGGTAATACGAAAGAGAGAGCAACTTGCATAATGCGATAGGAACATGGCAGCTGCACAGTTTGATTGTCTACCAGCCGCTGCACAGGGTGGTTATTTGCTCAGCAAAGCTGATTTTCAAGGCATAAGCACAGAGGATATCTGTGAGCACGCTATCAGCATTCATGTGAAAGCAGCTTTTGTGTTCGTGTGAACAAGAAGTGAGTTGAATTATTTTGTGCCAATTCAACAACATTGCAGCAGAGATTTTTTTTTAAAAAAAACCCCCATTACCAATAAACAATTGGTTAATCTTGAAAAAAAGTCACTTTTTTAAAAAGCTAAGTTGAATTGAAAGCAATAAATAATATAAAGTTTACATTAGGATGGCATCAGATCACAAATTTATGAGGCACTTTCCAGAGAAAAGGCAAAGTTTTTCATAAATAAGCCAACTACAGTAAAAATGTGTCTTAGTTAGTTGGCAGTACACCTGTGAGGAATTATTATTATTTATTTTTGAAAAAAATAAGCTTTGAGTTTAGTAAACGTATTAATTTTTTATTGTTTTAATATTCTAACTCTGTTATGGAAGAGCCTCAAATTCAGTGAATGAACTGAGCTTAAATGTACAAGGTTTTGGCAAAAGTATTGCCAGTATAGCCACCCTGAATCCTTGGAGAGGGGCGGCATACAAATCTAATAAATAATAATAATAATAATAATAATAATAATAATAATAATTATTATTATTATTATTATTGATGTTATGTTTGGATACATAAAATGCTTTGTCACTAAACTTCAAATTTTCAAACAAGATGTGGGGATTAAAACTTATTTTCCTCAACTAAAATTTTCTTTCAAGGTGGCAGCTTCAAAATGGAACCCTTGCATATAAAGTACCAGCACATTTTAAACACAGTAATTGCTCAGCTTGGTAGAAGACTTAATCAACTTGGAAATTTAGAACAGACAGTTAAAATAATTAAGTATCCAGATCTGGTAGTCTACATTAATAGAAAGTTAAATGATTTCCAATAGTTACAAATTGAACGGTTATGTAAGGTTATTTAAGGGTTATTTAGTTAGCAGAGTTCCAGGCTGGCATCTGGATTCATCTGGATTCAAATGTTTGTCAGAAATTGCCTGCAGAAAGAAAATCATCATTACAAACTATAAATTTTCAATGCTTGGAATTGTATCCTGGAAATTTTTAGTAAGTGTAAAGATATGAGGATGGCTTTACTTACAATTTTTTCCTCTATGTATTTTTGCAAGATTTTATTCTTGGCATTAAACAATATTAAAATGGGAGGGAGGGAATAAAACCTGACTGATAGATGAAGTTAGTGGTAGTACTCTGTACAAGACAGTTGGGTTTGCAATATATAAACAAGCTAACAACGAATGTTTGTATGTATTGAAGTGCTATAGCTTTAAGAGGTAGTGTTGCAAATTGCCATAAGAGGGAGTCAAAAAGCATGATTGTATCTCTCTGCTCTCTCTGTTCTTTCTGCTGATTCACTGTGACTGATGTAGTAAGCTCTGTGTTTGATGGTAGTTTAATGTATTTGTAAGCTGTAATGTATATCTGATATGTAAGACAAAAACAGACTTGTAATTTTAATATTGCATTGAGATATATTGACTGATTTGAATGTGAATGACTGGACTATTTAACTTGACTGTGCTATTTCTAAAAGTGAACACTATTTTATATATTTTAATGTATCTGTCTTATATGACTGAATAAGTATTCATATCTCCAGAATATCTTCTGTGCATGTCCTTGATAACTCAAGGGTTCTTTAACACATGTGACATTTTGTGATATTTTTCCCTTCACGGAGCTGGGATGGACGTGGCCTGCATGTGACACATCCATCCCATGGACCACCAGCTTGACAGCCCTACTATAGTAGCACAGAGCCTGCAAAACTCTGTGTCCGTTTTCTTTGCATTTTTTCTGCTTCTTTCTTGGCGAATATTAATTCCCTATTTCTGTCTTTCTCTTCCTCTGTTATTGCTATTAGGAATATTGTGCCTTTAAAATGATAATAAATGGGTGTACTAGCATTCTTCTTTTCTATAAAACACTTAGTAGAAAAATAAAACATACCAATTGATCATTTGACCAGTTCATTACTTCTTAAGCTAATTTCTTCATGTTATTGAACCACTATATGTATATGACATCATGGGCAAAGATTGTTATGTTTCTGGGTTCATTAGGTCATCTTTTGTGAATAAAATAATGCCACAGTTTAGAATTGATTAGTGAAAAGATTGGGTGCCAATGACATGTTTTCTGAACTATGTTTGATCACCACATCATTTAAGACTTCTCAAAAAATTGAGAGCAAAAATTGACATTTTTATCCAGAAAATTTAAATATTTTCTTCAAATTCAGCCTTGCAATATTGATACAATCATTGGATAATCAAATCACATTAATAACCCCCAGAATGTCATAAAAACAACTGCATATATTTTATATTTACTGGTGACTTCAACAGAAATAGTAATACAACGCTATACGGTATATCTGTTAGTAGATGTTAGTATTTACACATTTTTTAATTTATGGCTGATCTTTTGTTTTGAAAGGAAGGGAATGACTTTCAGGGTTGTATCTCATTTGTTAGCCTAAAGGCAATCTGAAGCTACTACAGTATTAAGGTTTAAGGAGGTCCATTTGTCAGTTGAAGAGTATGAATTGGACAATAAAGGAAACGGTCAAATTAGCCATCAATTCCTTATTGCCTGTGGTTTAGCTAGGAGATTTAGATTGCATTCTTCAGACAATCTTGTCAAGCCAAGTTCTATTTACTGGGAAAAGTGTTTTTTCTAGATGCTGATCATTGTGGATTATGGTTAATAAGCTTCCTTTATTTTGCATTTTGTATGAATGTTTACTTATGATGTCATCACTTAACATCTGAGATGGGATAAGTGGGACAAACAGTAAATTTACCAATTTTCAATGAAAACAATTCAACAGACTTTATACAAATAGTCTGTATTTAGTGACTTTCTTGGATAGGGGAAAGTTGCAATGATGATGAAAAAATCATTTTGTCACTAATTCTTCCATATACAAGTGTGTAAAGCAAATCAAAGCTGACGTAAGATCATAAGCACAGCTAAGGATTCATTTAGTGACAATGTCAGTTCTACCATATTCTGCTTGACGCCCTGTTGGCATCCAGCCACTAAATGCTAGAGGGGAGGGGGCGAGGGAACAAATGGGCAATAAACATGTATGGACAGAGATGGGAAATAGGGAAGGGGATGACAGCTGACAGAGACCAGAGATAGACAGAACCAGCCTGTGCCATTCTTCAAGGACATGAGGCCTGAGGACAGACTGTGGATTGCTCCAAACATCCAAACAATTCTCAAAACGCCTATGTGACACTCCATTTATTTATTTCATTTATTTATTCGATTTTTATGCCGCCCTTCTCCTTAGGGCGGTTTACAATGTGTTAGCAATAGCACTTTTTAACAGAGCCAGCATATTGCCCCCACAATCCGGGTCCTCATTTTACCCACCTCGGAAGGATGGAAGACTGAGTCAACCTTGAGCCAGTGATGAGATTTGAACTGCTGACCTGCAGATCTACAGTCAGCTTCAGTGGCCTGCAATACAGCACTCTACCTGCTGCGCCACCCCGGCTCCATTGGCGGGAGATGAACTTATTGAGGGGTGGAGAGCCAGGATGAGGGGGAATTCTTTTGTGTGGGAACCTTAGTTCTAGCCTGAACTTTACTGCAGACAGCAACCTTTAGTAAATTAACCTATCACTTCAACCAAATGGAATCAAGGGTTTTTCTTTCCTAAGGATCTGAACTGCAGCAGGTCTGACAGACAACTTTGCTTAACAACCAGGTTGATGGTCCCACCTGTGATTGCTAAATGAGAACTATCTGTATTCAAATTCAGCACACAACATAACACCTCAAATCTGTGATCTTTAACTCCTTGTCAGGCAAAACATTTGCTGAGATGTGAACCTCATGAACTTTTTATGATTAATAGAGAATTCTAGAATCTCCATTCTATAGACAATTAGGTTCCTCACATATTGTAAACAGGAATTATAAAGCCATTTTGTGCTGACTTTAACTGTATTTTCACTATAAACAGAATATAATTAATGTTATCAAAAATAAGATTATTGTTATTTTTATTGTTGTTGTTATTATTTTTTATTATTATTGTTTTTGTTGTTGTTATTGTATTTATTTTATTTTATTTTATTTTATTTTATTTTATTTTATTTTATTTTATTTTATTTTATTTTATTTTATTTTATTTTATTTTATTTTATTTTATTTTATTTTATTTTATTATTTTATTTTTATTAGGTTTGTATGCCTCCCTTTTCCGAAAACTCGGGGCGGCTCATAAGAATTGGCATTTGCCATGATTATCAGTCAGCATTTATTATGCACCTAAAAATTGGGTCCTGGAGATTTTTCTATTTCACTAGGCAGTTCCAATAGCTGAACGAGGTTATTGTGTATGTGTTGCATGTGCAGAAGGAGCCCTTTCTAGTTGTTGGAACATCCAGAGGAAGCAGTTGGTGCAGAACAAGTAAAGCAACATGAGCATTTCCCTTTTTGAAATGGGGTAGAATTGTTTCATAAAGCAGCTTAGAAGGAGGGCTTTTTTGCTTGAAGTCTTGTGATATGAAATGCCCTTGTAGATTTTTCACAGATTAATTACTCAGAAGTAAACGGAGAGAGGGGATGTGGCCAACGTCACAGCAGTATGGGCAGTGAAGGGCTACCAAAAAATTTACTATCACACTGTGGGCATGGCTTAGACAGAACGCCATGCATTTTCTTTCAACATCTTTCAGTGCAAATTGGGTGCTCTGGGATGGAGCTCCATTTTTGCTACCCCACTGCATTCCCCCCCCCCGTATGGGCAGTAACCCACCTGTGAGTATGGATGTCCCCTGTGCTTTATTGAGAACCCCAAATCCCAGCTGTTTGGAGACTTGGAACTGAACAGAACCAGGTAAGAATCACCTTGGAGGGGCGGTTGAAAAGAGAGGCACCAGTTGGGGGTCTGTGGAACTTGCAACTCCTGGCCAGGGAGCCAGACCAGCCTCTTGGCCAGCAGACAAGGAAGATGACTCTGTTGCCGTTAACTGGGACAGCCACAATTGAACTGACTGAACGGAGAGATCATGGATTGCCTGGGTGACAAGCTCTAAGCATTTATGCTGGAGAGAGGTGAAGCAGTGCTGAAGCTGGTGAGTGTTTGGCCAATTTAACAATTAAAAGAAGATCTTTCAAACTTAAAAGAAAACAAAAGAGGTTTCAAAATGGAGTGAGTGGCTATCTAGCAATTGGAAATACCACAGAGAGCCTTAAAGGAGCAGGACTAAAAGCCAAAATTTGAGGATTTTTTCGGTTGAAGTTAAAGTGACTGGAAAAAAACAAAGAATTTGAAGAAAATATTTTATAAGTGCTAAGTGGATTTTAAATACAGAAGCTTAAAAACCCAAAAGAACTATTTTGTTATATTGGGAATTACCAACTCTATCTGCTGGTTAAAAGAAAAACTGCAACAGACAACATGTATTTACTGACAGCTGGAGATTGATCTTTACTAGAAGAAGATATCTAAGTTTGAAAAAATTTAAAACCAGTGTGTATTCTACTATTGTGTTTGTTGAACTAATTAAATTAAAGTTTGATGTTGAAAGGGAAGAAAAATAATAAGAAAAGAAGAGAAATAAATTAGATTACTTCAGTTTAAGTTTAATCAGATTTGTATGCCGCCCCTCTCCGCAGACTCGGGGCGGCTCACAGCAATAACAATACAATGTAAAACAAATCTAATATTTAAGTTAATTTAAAAAAACACCACAGATTAAAACCAATCATACATACTAGCGTACCATGCATAAATTTTATAAGCCTAGGGGGAGGGAACATGTCAATTCCCCCATGCCTGACGACAGAGGTGGGTTTTAAGGAGCTTACGAAAGGCTAGGATGGTGGGGGCAACTCTGATATCTGGGGGGAGTTAGTTCCAAAGGGTTGGGGCCGCCACAGAGAAGGCTCTTCCCCTGGGTCCCGCCAAACGACATTGTTTAGTTGACGGGACCCGGAGAAGGCCAACTCTGTGGGACCTAACTGGTCGCTGGGATTCGTGCGGCAGGAGGCGGTCCCGGAGATATTCTGGTCCAGTGCCATGAAGGGCTTTATAAGTCATAACCAACACTTTGAATTGTGACCGGAAACTGATCGGCAACCAATGCAGACTGCGGAGTGTTGGTGTGACATGGGCATATTTAGGAAAGCCCATGATAGCTCTCGCAGCTGCATTCTGCACGATCTGAAGTTTCCGAACACTTTTCAAAGGTAGCCCCATGTAGAGAGCATTACAGTAGTCGAGCCTCGAGGTGATGAGGGCATGAGTGACTGTGAGCAGTGACTCCCGGTCCAAATAGGGCCGCAACTGGTGCACCAGGTGAACCTGGGCAAACGGCCCCCTCACCACAGCTGAAAGATGTTTCTCTAATGTGAGCTGTGGATCGAGGAGGACGCCCAAGTTGCGAACCCTCTCTGAGGGGGTTAGTGACTCCCCCCCCCAGGGTGATGGACGGACAGATGGAATTGTCCTTGGGAGGCAAAACCCACAGCCACTCCGTCTTATCAGGGTTGAGCTTGAGTCTGTTGACACCCATCCAGACCCCAACAGCCTCCAGGCACCGGCACATCACTTCCACTGCTTCGCTGACTGGACAAGGGGTGGAGATGTAAAGCTGGGTATGTAAAGGGGTGGAGATGTAAAGCTGGGTACTTGTAGGTCAATTGTTGGAAGGATATATAATTTGAACAATTATTACACTTCTCTATATGATTTGTTTTATGTAAGATTTGTATAACCTACAAACTTGAGTTAATACTGAAAAGGATTCAAATGATTATTGATATTGATGGAATGATATAAGATATGTATAATTATTATTTTTAAAGGTCATTATATAAGATTATATAATCTATTTATTGGATTTTGTGTTATGAGAATCTTTGATATTACCGTAAGTTTAAGAATAGCTCTGATTTTGGAATGAATTTAGGGATTCTGAACTGCTCATCTGCTTACCATAAAACGGATTAAGATTTGATGTACTCAGGGAAGGATAAGAGGGAGGAAGAAGAAGTAGAAAGGAAGGAAAGAGAGGGATGGAAGTAGGAAAGAAGTAGAGAGGGAGAAAGGGAGATAGAGGAAGGGGAGTAGTATGAAATATAGAAGGAAAGCAGGCAGGAGATAAAAGTATAATAGGAGAAAACTAAGGATATATGTTTACGATATTTTGGATATAAATGTATAACTATGGATGTTTTGATAATATGGTATATATATATATAGATTTATTAGATTTGTATGCCTCCCCTCTCCAAGGACTCAGATGTATGGATGTTCGCGTACGTTTGGTGAAAATATATTATATCATCAGGAAAATGCAATACAAATATACACCTTTTAGCATAAGACCATAATGATAAAATATCTAAACTTTATGTGTTTTATATTGGAGATTCAATTTGGTGCAGTGGTTAAAGCACCAGACCAGAAACTGGGAGATGGTGACTTCTAGTCCTACCTTGCGTGTAAAGCCATCTGGGTGACCTTGGGCCAATTGTTGTCTCTTAGCCCTAGGAAGGAAGCAATAGTGAGCTACTTATGAAAAATCTGGACAAGAAAGTTGCGGAATCTTGTTCAGGCAGACTCCAAGAATTGGACACAATGGAATTATATATGTATGTGTGTTTCCATGTACATATATATTATGCATTTTCTTAGTTTTCATAGAGGAAAAATATATATTTAAAGTGTATGATCAAATTCAAATCTGTCCTTTTTTCCAAAAATATTTAAATAGTGTTAGAAAAATACTGCATTATTTGCACAAAAAGCTCTCATCTCCCTTTATAATTCCAATGTTGGCCTATCTTCTATCTATCTACACACATACACACACACAATTTTAAAAATCATTTAAAAAATTAAATGTTGGAATGCTCAGTAGAATTGCATTTATTTGTCAGATCACGAAGTTCTCATAACATTTCTCAGCCTTAATAACACATCTGCTCTTAAAATGTGGTCTCTTGGTAATAGCTGGCTGAAAGTGTCTGAATTTAGGGATTATTTGAGACAACAGATTTCCTTCTATTTGGAATTGAATGAGGCATCTGCTCCCTCACCGTTGGCTTTATGGGATATTCTCAAGGCAATCATAAAAGGGCAGATCATTTTGTACATTATAGGGAGGTGGAGGGAAAGACCTCTGTTGATAACTATGAGAGTTGGGAGGGTAAATTGGGGACCTATAGAAATATCACTTTAAAAAATGGTTACATCACAGAATGTCCACCCTATTTAAGGAAAAAGGAAAAGGCTAATATTGATAATGAATGGGACACAGTAAAATGTTAAAGCTAAGAGTAGGAAAATGGAACAAAGAAATTAGCACAGGGCTGGAGGGAACCTGGAAGTAATTTGCTTTGTACCTCTGGAAAAAAAAAGCCCGATTTATATAAGGATGAATAGTCATAGAGTGAGTAGACTGCTTGCCAATATTTATGATAATTATGTATATTAACGGGGAGAGGGCATAGTTAAATAGAATTGGATTATGGTACTGAAAATTGCAGCATATTAGAAATATTTAACACAAAACCAAAAGCAATCCCATATAAAGCTGAGAGACTTTAAATTCAAGACTTTACCTGTAGAGTTGGGCTGCAGTTCCTTGTGTAATTTGCTGAAATTCGTACTAGAACAATTTATTTCCTGCAAGAATTGACTTGAAACAGAGAGTTTGAAAGTAAATTTAAAGTTCTAAATTGATAATACTGTATTTCTTTCATTTAAAAAAAATAAAACTCTACTTGGTGGAGCTGGTTTCTCTGGTTCTTTGCTTCCTAATTCCCAGAGAGGCTACCCCTGGAATATTTTTCTCCTGTCCTCTAACAGGAGTCAATATTTACCTTAGACTCTTCACTTTATTCTCCAACTTCTCTGAAGCCTTTCATTTACTCCAGATATAAACTTTTATTCTCCTCTCTTTCTCAATTTCTGACCAATTTTTGTTTAGATTGGTAGCATGTTTCATAGCATCTCAGTAGATGGGGATCTCCCCACCTGCCTTACTAAGGCTCTAGCCCTCAACATTATATATATCTCATGGTACTATGGGACTGTTGACTCAAAATCTACCCACATCAGCCCTGGCTAGCAGCCAGGTCAGCTTATTTAGCCAGCCAGGTCTAGCCTCCATTAGAACTTCTGCCATTGAGATCTATTGTGTTTTGTTAATGTAAATTTATATTTGACAATTATGTGTTAAGTCTATGGAGAGGGGTGGCATACAAATCTAATAAATAATAATAATAATATTAAAATTAATAATGTATTTTAAAGTATTTTAAAGATTAATATTACTCATTTGGAGAGATTTTGTATTGTATTATTATCTCTGTACTAAACAAAAGTTGGTCATTTTTGTTATATATTTGTTATGTTTTTGGCACTTTTTAACTTGTCCTCTTATTCCCTTTCCTCTTTTTTCTTTTATGTTAATTTGTATTTTACAATTAGTTTGTTTTTAACCTAATAAAGTAAATTTAATATATACATATATTCAAAAAGACCAAAAATGAACTATTTTGTTCCTTTTCCTCATTCCCATTCCTGACTTACACCAGCAAAACTGTAGCTAGGCCAAGTCAGAAAATCCATGTGCAACAGTCATAGTTACATTTGTTTGCTTGAGTTGTCTGAAGCAGTAAAGAGAATGAAGCAAAACACAAAAATGTTAGAAGATTATTAAAGTGGGCAAGCTGTAAAGAAGGTCGAAAGAAGTGTAAATGCCAACAATGTCATTGTAAAGAAAATCTCATTAAACAGGTTAAAACAATTTAACTGGTTAGCACACTCAATGGAAGGATTTGCCTTCAGAAGTTATGCTTAAACCAACTCTGGAAATTTGGAAGAAGAGATAGGGGAAGGATTTGTCTGAAATGGTATAGGCATGAGACCTTGCCCTATGTCAGTTCCAGCGCACATGCTAATTTTCAGCCTTGGGAAAGGCTGTTTTGCCCTCCGGCTGCTTCAGGGAAGCTGAAGTCCCGGAGTGCAAAAATACCACCGGAAGTTTGGAAAATGGACTTCCAGTTGGGTTGGTTTTTGCACTCTGGAGGGTTTAGGGAAGCTTCCCTGAAATTTCCAGAATACAACAGCACAACAGGCAAACCGGAAGTATGTTTTTCTGAACTTTCCAGTTTGTCCGTTTAGCCGTTTTTTCACGTTCCAGGCTTCAGGGAGGCCTGTGTGCATGCATGGGGCAGTGCGGGGTGAGTGTACATGCGTGGGGGGAGGAAAGGGATGTGGGTATGTGCATGCATGCTATCACACTCACACATCTCCTTTTGGCACACGAACCAAAAAAGTGTTCGGAAACTTCAGATCGTGCAGAATGCGGCCGCGAGAGCTATTGTGGGGTTACTTAGATTCGCCCACGTCTCTCCAACACTCTGTGGCTTGCATTGGCTGCCGATCAGTTTCCAGTCACAATTCAAAGTGTTGGTAATGACCTATAAAGCCCTACATGGCATCGGACCAGAATACCTCCAGAACTGTCTTCCGCCCCACGAATCCCAGTGGCTGATAAAGTCCCACAGAGTTGGCCTTCTCCGGGTCCCGTTGACTAAACCAGTGATTTTCAACCTTTTTTGAGCCGCGGCACATTTTTTACATTTACAAAATCCTGGGGCACACCACCAACCAAAATGACACAAATCTAATAAATAAATAAATACATACATACATACATACATACATACATACATACATACATACATACATACATAATCCCCTCATATATACAATCCCATGTAACATCCTCTTATAAATACAGTCAATCATCAATCATCCCTCCTCAAATTTATACCGCTCTCTCATTTCTGGGTACTTCTCCTGTCTTTCCCCCTTTTCTCTCTCATGTTTCTCATTTCTCTCTCTTCCTCCCTTTTTCCCTCATTCCTTCTCCCTCTCACTTCTCCTCTTTTTCCATCCCTGTCTCTCCCCCCCCTTTATGCGTGTGTGTGTATACACACTCGAACCATTTCCAAAACCAGTTGAGGGCTGGGTTTTTTTCCTCTTTTATTCTTTTCAAAAACAGGTGTGGGCTGGGGGGTGTTTTCTTATTATTTGGGTGCTTTTTACCATATGCTTCAAGAAGCACCTCTCTCTCTCTCTTTTGCTCTCTCTCGTTCTCTCTCTTATTTTCTTTCTCTCTCATGCTTTCTCTCTCTTGTTCTTTGGCAGGATTAGTCATCTGTTGTCCTCCTGATGCTGCCAGGGACAAAACACCCACCCACTCCTGAGGTAAAAGACGGACTGTTTGGGATGGGAATTAGCATCTCTCCCGCCGCGTTAAGTAGGCAAGGCAAGGCAGAAACTCGCCGGACGCGGAGCCCAAAAAAAGCACCTCAGGAAGGCAGAAGCGAAGCGCCCCCACCGCCCGCTCGCTTTACAACGCTGCGCCCGTTGCGCCAGGCTCTTTGCCTGAATCCACCTCCTTTCTGAGGCTCGAGCGAACCTCCTTCGCCAGCAGCCAGGGGGCCGGCTTCGCCCCCTGCCCAGCCGAAAGTGTGCGTGTGAGGGGGGAGAGCTTGCTTCTGCAACTGCATGGCCAGAGAGAAGCGGGATAGCAAGGCAGCGGCATTCTTCTGCCTGGCCTGGGGCTCTGCTTGGTTTTCCCGGGCTTCCCGCAGCATGTAGGTGGCCGAGAAGACCGAGCGGAACTGTGAGAGGGGTGGGCGTTCCCACAGCGCTCGGAGCGGCTAGCAGACGGATCGCCAGCGCCGCTGCAGCCACAGCTGTGGGAGGAGCCGCGCCCCAAGAAAGCCGGAGAGAAGGACGGATCGGGCGGGGACAGCCACAAGTGGAAGCCTCAGCCCTGGAGCTCCCACTTGCAGAAGCCGCCCCTCCCCTGGCTATTGCCCGCCGCTATTAGCGAGGAGAAACCATGCGCGCGAGGGGGCCGACTTTCAAAACAACCTTTGCTGGCCTCCGCCTCGCGGCACACCTGACCATGTCTCGCGGCACACCAGTGTGCCGCGGCACACCGGTTGGGAAACACTGGACTAAACAATGTTGTCTGGCCTTCTCTGTGGTTGCCCCGGCCCTCTGGAATCAACTCCCCCCAGAGATCAGAACTGCCCTGACCCTCCTTGTCTTTCGTAAATTGCTTAAGACCCACCTGTATTGCCAGGCATTGGGGAATTGAGATATCTCCCCCAGGCTTATATAGTTTTATGTATGGTATGCTTGTGTTGTATGGTTTTAAATGATGGGTTTTTTAGATGCTTTTTTAAATATTAGATTTGTTACATTGTCACATTGTTATTATTATTGTTGTGTGCCGCCCCGAGTCTGCGGAGAGGGGCGGCATACAAATCTAATAAATTATTATTATTATTGTTGTTGTTATTATTATTATTATTATTATTATTATTATTATTATTATTATTATTAGTGTAGGGTCTCCTGCTTCAGCTGGGGGTTGGACTAGAAGACCTCCAAGGTCCCTTCCAACTCTGTTAATTTTATAAGCATCCTAAAGTAATAAGGAATGGGGACTAGATAATCTCTTTCTCTGAAGCAGAAGGGAAGAAAAAACTATAAGAAATGCAAAGCAAAGAGAAAAAGTGTAACATATTCTCTTTCTAGTATCTTCTCTATAGCAAGTGGTGGGATAACATATTTTGAGGAACATTGGTTTAATATAGACTTAAAGTTCCAGCCTATTTGGTTCTCATTCTGAGTAAGATATTTGATTCCAAAACTCAAGCCAACAAAAATAATAATAATAGTCCTGTTGCCATGACTCAATTTCCGGACAGTTCTACCTGGACGACTTGAAAATCTTCATAGATATATTAGAAACATAGAAACATAGAAGACTGACGGCAGAAAATGACATCATGGTCCATCTAGTCTGCCCTTATATTATTTCCTGTATTTTATCTTAGGATGGATATATGTTTATCCCAGGCATGTTTAAATTCAGTTACTGTGGATTTATCTACCACGTCTGCTGGAAGTTTGTTCCAAGCATCTATTACTATTTCAGTAAAATAATATTTTCTCACGTTGCTTCTGATCTTTCCCCCAACTAACCTCAGATTGTGACCCCTTGTTCTTGTGTTCACTTTCCTATTAAAAACACTTCCCTCCTGAACCTTATTTAACCTTTTAACATATTTAAATGTTTCGATCATGTCCCCCCAACTTCATTCCAAAGCCTTTACAGGTGGTCCTTGGTTAACAACCGCTTTGTTTAATGAGTGTTTGCAGTTACGGCAGTGATGAAGAAGTAACTGTGCACCTAGTTTTCATGTTTATGACCTGTGCAGGTCTGTAAAACAAAAGAAAGCTGAAGTGAGATCATAAGCACAGTCAATGATTGAACTTTCCGACAGCTTTGCTTAATAACTGAGATGCTAGCCCCTGTTGTGTTCACAGTACACTAGGCTAAAATGTGACTGGCTAGTTAGTGCTTAGCAATTTTTCTATTTACTGAAAATAGAATCAAGATCTGTTGGCTAGATGTCCCCTCCATCTACAGTTCCTGTCCAATTTAGGGAGGGAAGCCCTATTAGGCAGTCTAAATCTTTCAATTCAGTTGGTTTAAGCATAATAATCACTCCAGTTAAAATATTTTTCCATTAAGGAGAACATATCCACTTTTTTTGGTATTTAATTGTTTAGCTAACAAAAATCTGGGGTAATAAGATACTGGGCTAAATCCACATTCTTTCAAGACACTAATATATATCTACGTGATATATATTTTTTCCAGAAAATGTGGAAAAAATATATTTTTTTCGACAGATCACCTACTACTGGGAATAAAGACCAGTTGAAATGGATTTCACAGAATTGCTGATTTATTGATTTACCAAATCACAAGGTGGAAATTTTTTAAAATGTATGCCATGAATAAACTGTTGCTATGTGGATTTTGAATCTACTGTAAGTTTTACAGTGTATGCAATTTTTTTTGCTGAAAAAGGTTTACCTAATCAATACTCTTCCTGTAAAATCTATTTTATCTTATAGCTCTGATAAAGAAAAAAATGTGCTGATTTTTCCCTAAAAAAGTACGTAAAGTACTCTGATGTATGATCTTTTCTAGTGAAAAATTATGGATTGTACAGACTTCTTACCTGGGCTATCAAGCAGTTTCAAACTCTCTTTTGACAAATTCTGACATTGTGGTCCAAAAGGAAGAATCTCAAAAGATGGGAATGCAATGAAACTTGTTTTCATCACTCTAATTTGACTCTGAACATTTTGTTTGCTACTACTGTTGCTGATAAGGAAGCCCATGGAGGATATACTGATGCAGAAGGATGCTCACCAGGCCATCTCCATCATTAGGCAGAATGAGGCAGCTCTCTCAGGAAGCAAAAGAAAGAAAGCTGCAACAAAATTTTGGAAACAAAGTTGCTGTATGCTTCCCAAGCTAGCATAATACTTTGTGAGGAAGTGGGAATGCTGTCCCCTTGCCAACGTGCAACAAATACAGTGGTACTTCTATTTACGAACTTAATTTGTTCCATGACCATAGTGTTGGTTATGACCTATAAAGCCCTTCATGGCATCGGACCAGAATATCTCCGGGACCGCCTTCTGCCGCACGAATCCCAGCAACCGGTTAGGTCCCACAGAGTTGGCCTTCTCCGGGCCCCATTGACTAAGCAATGTTGTTTGGCGGGACCCAGAAGAAGAGCCTTCTCTGTGGTGGCCCTGAACCTCTGGAACCAGCTCCCCCCAGATATCAGAGTTGCCCCCACCCTTCTTGCCTTTCACAAGCTCCTTAAAACCCACCTCTGTTGTCAGGCATGGGGGGATTGAAATTTCCCTTCCTCCTAGGCTTATAGAATTTATACATGGTATGCTTGTATGTATGAGTGGTTCTTTAAATTGGGGTTTTTTAGATTATTTTTAATATTAGATTTGTTTACATTGTCTTTTTATATTGTTGTTAGCCACCCCGAGTCTTCGGAGAGGGGCGGCATACAAATCTAATAAATAAATAAATAAATTAAGTAGAAAAGTTTGTAAGAAGAAGCAATTTACACACAGAGCGAGAGAGATACAGAGAGATTGGGTGACCTGCTGACTCCCCAGGTGGGCATGTGAGATTCAGCAGGGCCAGCCTCCTTTTGAGATTCTTAGCGCTGAGGCTGGGTGCTACAGGCCTGTCCCCCTTCCGTTTCCTTGGCCGCTTCTCCATCCCCCGCCATCATCCTTACATTCTCAGGCCAGGTGAGGAGTGACTGGAAGGGGAGAGAGAGGGTGGGGCCAGCCAGTGCTGGGACAGGGAGCTGCAACAGAGGGTCCAAATAGCCACATGTGGCTCTGGAGCCACAGGTTGACAATACCCAGAATAGGGTTTTCTGCCTGAGCAAGGAGTTGGACTAGAAGTCCTGCAGGGTTGCTTCCTATATTATAACATATTTTTAGATAACATATTTTTCATCGCAGATAACAAAACATCTTGGGCCAGCTCCAGAACACAGTAGCAAGCACATTTCCTAAAAGGCTTTTCAAGACACCTAATGGTAGCTACAACTTCTTAACTTGGAAAGGTATGCCACATATATCACATGCCCTAAAGATTCAAGGGCAATTTAATACAAATTAATTTGTACATGCCTCCTATTTTATAAGATGCCATCTCTTAACTAAGTAAACCAAGTTTGTAGATAGGGATAGAGGCTTTTTAAGGTTGAAAAAAGGTTGAAAACACATGATAGCAGTGTTCCAATATCTCAGGGGTTGCCACAAAGAATAAGGAGTCAACCTATTCTCCAAAGCACCTGAGGGTAGAACAAGAATGGGTGGAAACTGAACAACAAGAGAAGTAACTTAAAACTAAGGAGAAATTTCCTGATATTCAGAACGGTTGATCAGTGGAACAGCTTTCCTCTACAAGTTGTGAATGCCCCAACACTGGAAGTTTTTTAGTAGGTGTGGGATAAACATCTGTCTGAAGTAGTGTAAGGTTTCCTGCCTAAGCAGGGATTGGACTAGAAGACCTCCAAGGTCTTTTCCAACTCTGTTGTTATTATTATTATTATAAAACCAAAGAACCTGCTTGTAAGATGAAATTCTGACAAAGGAACTTGATTTTCCTTCTGATACTTAGGTTTGGGAAACAAATACCCCCCAATATTTTATAATTATGAATAATTTTCTAGAAATTATTCAAAACTAAACTATCAGTTTAAGGACGATGTATATGGCTGACAATTAATCGAGAATGAATTTGTTTATTGCTATTTGCATCAATTCAAAATAGTCATTTTTCTCTAATTATTTTTGCCGTTGTTTTTTTTTAACCCAAATTCAATAAAAATGCAACCCAAAAAAGCTTGTGCATATTCTCACACGCTTACCCATCTCTGGTTGCATTCCACTCCCTTCCAGAACATTCCATTTATCCCCTTCCCAAAAGATCCTCCAGGTATTTTGAGCGATGCTGAGCACACCACATGGCTTGGCAAAGCCGTTTCATAAAGTGCTGTCCTGTAGCTGTGGATACAAATTCAAGCTGGTTCACGCAGAACTCTGGCATATTCAGCCCACTACCCCTTAGCATAGCCAAATGTTTCAGCAGCTGCCCTTTTGTCCTGTTTCTTAAATAAACAAAGAACAGATACAAATTAATGACCTAAATTTATGGCAAAGCACACTGCCTTCCCAGAGCTAACTGCCTTAAAAGAGCAGATGCTAAAGTAACATTTCAAATTTGTACAAATGAAAGTGGAAAAAAAATAAAGTGAAAATAAAAAAAAACAACCCTTGAGTGTGAAAGCAAAGACTTGGAATAGCATGTAGAAAATAATTTCTTTAAAAAGTTGTTCAACCACTCAGTGACATATAACATTATTCCATGCGTGAGCCTCCATAAACTTTCCTATTGGTGAAACAATCTTTGGCCTTAATGATCAAAATATTAACTCTTTTACTGTTTTCCTGATCACACAAGGCTGCTGTTATTGATGATATTATAAGAACTATAATAACAGTTTTAAAATATCAAATGAGGTCTTTATCCAGTCCTTAAGGAGGCAGTCTTTAGTCACACAGCCAGCTTGCTTGGGAAATCTCATAGAGAGTTAAGCCTGTGAATAAGCAGACTCTTGTGAATGGTAATTATATCCAGGTGTGAAGAAGCAATTAAAAGAAAGAAACCTTTAGCAAAGCCAATTGGAAAATCTGATGCAGAAGAGAGAAAGATCTGATCTCCCCAAAAAAGTACATTAAAATATCACTTGTAGAAACAGAGCAAAATCACATGTTGGATTCCATTAAAAGCTTTCCTCAAAGAGAGAGCCCTGCTCTCTTCAAAACTCTACCTGCTTAATACTGTCACTGATTCCTGTGGTTTGTTGCATGGCTAGGCAGAGAGTCCAGGTTCTGCAAATAATCTGGGCTTGCTAGCTTTCAGAGAAATAATGTGCTTAAAGTGCAGCTTCCCCTATGCCCACAGTATTTTATATAACCAGAAGTTTAGAGAAGGATTTAGGGGTAGTGATTTCTCACAGTCTCAAACTGGGTGAGCAGTGTGGTTGGGCAGTAGAAAAAGCAAGTAGGATGCTTGGCTGCATAGCTAGAGGTATAACAAGCAGGAAAAGGGAGAGTGTGATCCCCTTATATAGAGCGCTGGTGAGACCACATTTGGAATACTGTGTTCAATTCTGGAGACCTCACATACAAAAAGATATTGTCAAAATTGAACCGGTCCGAAGACGGGCTACAAGAATGGTGGAAGGTCTTAAGCATAAAATGTATCAGGAAAGAATTAATGAACTCAATCTGTATAGTCTAGAAGACAGAAGGAAAAGGGGGGGACATGATCGAAACATTCAAATATGTTAAAGGGTTAAATAAGGTTCAGGAGGGAAGTGTTTTTAACAGGAAAGTGAACACAAGAACAAGGGGACACAATCTGAAGTTAGTTGCGGGAAAGATCAAAAGCAACGTGAGAAAATATTATTTTACTGAAAGAGTAGTAGATCCTTGGAACAAACTTCCAGCAGACGTGGTTGGTAAATCCACAGTAACTGAATTTAAACATGCCTGGGATAAACATATATCCATTGTAAGATAAAATACAGGAAATAGTATAAGGGCAGACTAGATGGACCATGAGGTCTTTTTCTGCTCTCAGTCTTCTATGTTTCTATGTTTCTAAACAAAAATGAAACAAAACAAATGTTAAAATCAGTCAGAGCTCCACAATCCAAGGGTGTCCCTGAGGGATGCTCACAAGAGACAAGATGGTGGACATTCTAAAGGCACTGCAAATCATTCAACAATCATATAGGGTTTTTTCAATCTGTGCAAGATTGAAGGAAAGAACAGAATTCAATGAAAGCAAATATATACTGTACTACACAAAAATAAAATAAAATAAAGGGAGCACTTAAACAACACAATATAACTCCAATTAAATCAAACTTCTGTGAAATCAAACTGTCCACTTAAGAAGCAACACTGATTGACAATCAATTTCACATGTTGTCAGCACATTCAACTTTGTACAGAACAAAGCGTTCAATGAGAATATTTCATTCATTCAGATCTAGGATGTGTTATTTGAGTGTTCCCTTTATTTTTTTTTGAGCAGTGTAGAATCATATACATTAAAACTACAAACAGTATTGTATCCTGATCAGAGTTTGAGACAGGTATGATTGGCCAAAACAGGACTATAGGATTGTGCTGCATCTTTTAACAGAAAAAAATGTGCAGCTTCTGTGAAAAAAACAAGTAGTGGGGATAATCAGGAAAGTAATTAACATTTATGAAGTACATTAAGTAATATTTTATTGTAGACAAATGAGTTCACCTAGAATATTGCCCATAGTTCTGGTTGCTACATCTCCTTATCGTCCAACAGCACCTCTAACAATTCTAACATTAGAAAATTATGCCTGCGATTTGCAAAAATAGGAAAATGGGGAAAAGTCAGTTATCTTTGAAATAGAAATTGTAGTGATGGCTTCCTGCTCATGCAACTTTGAAAAGCAGCTCAGGTATGGAGGTTAACAATAGAGATACATTCTCCATTTCATGAGCTCCTATTAATGGAGTTACACATACTGGTAAGATTGAATGGAGAATAATTTTCCACTGCCGTATTATTTAGATTTCCCTTTAAAAAGCGATTCCATAAGGGCAACCTTGCACATTCAAAATGCCTTGGCTGTGTAGTTTGACAGGAGAATTGGTTGTAGGCTATCCTGAGCACTTATGGCTAATATTACACCTTGTCAACAAGTGACCCATTTATAAGGTTACTAATTGAGAAACAGCAGCTTTGAGAGGTGTCTCCGAGAGGTAAGCAAATGGCAAACCATATTCCCCTGAGACATTTCCTTGTTCCATGCCAAATGCATGTCGTTGGTACCACAGCACATTACCCTCCATTTCCCTTCTTCCTCAGCAGTCAAATATACATTTTCTTGTCAAGCGTCTTGGCAGTCAGCTCCACAGTTTGCAAGATGGACTGAGAACTCCACAGGTGGACTGATTAGTGGGTGGCATTTTTGAGTTCTAGCAAGCTGTTAGCATTATGTCTGTTTGCTTTAGGTACAGATGTGAAGTGATTTGACAGTCGATTTCAGAAGTGTGTGAATTTTTTTAATGTCAAACTCTTCTTTACGGATACAATCTCTTTTTCTCCTAGCTGTCCACTGGAGGGGGGTAGCATCAGAAAAAACTTCAATCTGGTAGTTTTGTACAGTATAGGGAAAGAAATCCAAATGATTTTAAGGGACAAAAATTGTTTTTAATATTCTTCCTTTCAGACGTTTCAATCACCATGTCCAAAATTTCATGGTGCAGCAGAAAGAAAGGCAGGCTATGAATTTCTATTTACTTCACACAACTTATCTAAGCACAAAGTTGCATAACAAAAGCCATAGATGAAAGCAAGTGATGTTTGACAAGTGGAATTCAATGTTGACTTGCTCATTACATATCTTCTTTTTTGACAGAAACATTTGGGATGTGATTTTTTCTTACAGTCACTATGAGCCTAAAATAACAACTCCAGAATCAACATTTGGAGGTGGAAAGGTACAACACAAACACTCACAATCAGAGCAACATGGGAAATCTGAGCTGACATACCCAATAACCACACTTGTCATACGAAAGAGGCACTCTGAGAATTTGACATTATGCTTCCATATATTTCACAACTCTGGAGAAAAAACATGTAAATATTATCTATACAAGCTCTGGGAGAGTGAGAGAGAGTGTGTGTGTGTGAGAGAGAGAGAACTAATGGAAGGGGCAAGATGCTTTTCCCCAGTGAGCAGAGATAGCCAATACATTGAGACCATGTTTTGTTAGAACATTTTCAGTGGGCCACTATACTAGGATATACATCCTTTCACCATCAACATCCATAAAATTGGCACCATCAATATCACCTCCATATATATGCTTTTACAAAATGGAAGCATCAATTCAGATGCAAGCCTTGAATAACGACAAACTGAAGAACACTCTTTTCCATGGTAGATTGTTATTGGATAATGGGTAGCCAATTAGAGGCAAGCCTGCATGAGATTAGCTAGTCGTATGGTGTCCTGTCCCTTTAAGACCTCTCCCCAGCCAGCCCAGCTGCTTAGCAAACAGCAGCTATAAAAGCTCTGCAAGAAAGCAGCTGGGTGTGGCGTGATGGTGGTTGTGGTGGAGCCGGGATGGGAGGGGATTTGAAGGTGAGGGCGGTTGTGGGTTTTGTTATTCCATATAGAAAATTGGAAGCAACCTGATGTAAGAAGAGCTATAGGAAACTGGAAACAACCTGACCTTGAGGAGAAGTATAGTTCACTCTTGATAGTAAGAAGCAGCAGCAGACCTGGGGAGGGTTGTAAAAATAAACCAGGACTATTTTGCAAGGTTTGTGGGTTGCCTAAAAGCCAGGGAGGCTGAAGTGGGCCTTGTGATGTGTGGGGGCCCAGTGAATTGGATATAGACAAAAAGGCCCAGTGACAGTCTCTTATCTTTCTTCAGATAGTAATACTAACATGAAATAGCAGGGATTCTCAAAATAATATGGGTAGCTGTCAGCAACCGTATTACATATAAAACAAAGAAAGATTGTAGCTTCAAACTCTGTGAATTATTTCTTTCACACACCATGTGTAAACAATCATTTTTAATTATAGCACAAACATAAATGCTGCAAAGCATTCCTCAAAATCCACCAGCTGATTTTCACTGTGGCATGAAATCATAGTTTATTTAACCACAATTTACTGAATAAATCACAACTGGCTGGATTCACATACCCCAATAAACCAGAATAATTTATAGATAGCAAACTGGTTCACACAACATACTAAACTGAGAGGAAATTACAGAATAGTTTAGCATCTGGTACATCTGGCCATGGAATTCTCATGTGGGCTTTGGCCCTCTTAATCTATCCCCAAGCGTGGAGACATGTTAAACCAAAAAATAATATACAAATACCAGTTTACTATATGCATTTCTGAATTGTTCATTTGAGGCTAGACAGTGTGAAAGGGGTAGAATTTGCAAGTATTCATGTACCAAAGGAGTAGGGGTAAAATTATGACACACTTTGTGAAGATTTTGATCTCTTCCCCAGATATCCCTAATCTCAAAGAAATACAACATAGATGAAGGAAACTTGCAGTCAAAGTCTGTTACCAATGATGTATGATAATCAAGATACTCTAGGTATTATATCACAATTTTATTTACTGTTTTCTGGCTAACTCTTGATTGGAGGTAGGTTCACCTGACAATTTTTCTGAGTTTCTCACAAGTAAAATTACTCTCAGTCACTTCTAAGCACAATTGGGCAAAATGTTAGGGGAGTATTTGGCCATTTTTGTAAAGTATTCCTTGCTCCATTTGGCTTTCTTTAATAAATATCCTGGATAGAATACCTAGCCTTGGATTCAGGAAATAATATCTGTTTGAAGGGAATGGGAGGTACTACTACCTACTTTGAAGTGCATGGTATTATATCCCATTCGGAAGGGACTTTATCTTGAACCAGTGTATTAGTTAACTTGCATCCAATCACCAACTTTCTCTTTGGGAGACATTTTCAGAGAAGATGGTTTGGGTGTAAACAGTAGATTATGGTAGATAACCAAGATTCATGACTTCATAATGTTTTCACATAAAGTTTGTTAATAACATAGAGGTTAGCAGCCTTAGTGCTGGTGCTAAATGCTCCATGCCACATGGAGCATGGGCTGTTAACTGTAAGGATACCATGTTGGTTAATTCTGTGGTACATTTTAGCTAATAAACCAAACACAACCAAGCTCATGTTGATACTATTCTGAATAAGCCAGGATCTACAATCTACAGATACCTTGCAGGTTAATATAATGTATGCAGTGTATTGACACACATTCAGGATATTCCAACTCATTTCAGAAAGACTGTAAGGAAATAATCCCTCCCAAACCCCCAATCATCTGACAAGCTAGAGGATATATGTGATATCAAAGTAAAATGAGGATGAGGATATGAAGAGTTGAGATATAGCCAGTTTTTGAAGCATTAGTATTTATCAAGTGGGGAGATTCAATGAACAGCCTTATATTCAATACCTAAAAATGCACAAAAACAATATTGGTTTTAAATTTACCCCCAGGCAAAAAAAATAACTATGTTATAGCTGGAATCACATATATTTTAGTTCTGACCATGGTTGCTTGTAATTACCATAAACTCCCGAGCAAGGATTTCTGATTGTGGTGGATATGAATATGAATATAAATCAAATAAATTTTAAAATAAATATTGATTTAAACATTTTATTTAAATCAAACTTTTATAGCATATTATCTCATAATGACCAAGGAAGAGAAAAAGCTAATATTTACTTCTTCCAGGTAACATTTAAAGTGCAAAAAACTCTGCAGAACATACTTCATGAAAGAAAGAAAAGATAGCAGAGAATGTAGCACAGGAAATTAAAATTGTGCAAAATATAAGTTATCTCTGCTCTTGATTAGTTACAACAGTATGTATCGATGTGTGTTAGTGAGCATGCGTAAGTATGAGGATAACTCTTGGTTCTTGCTTCTTTGAACTTATGTAATTTCACACTCAACGTTATCAGTGGGATTATCTAGCAACCTTGTATTCTGATGGCCTTTTCCTAATCCCTTTGGTTATTTCTGATATCAGAATCTTTTCCTTGCCACCATATTTTGTGTCTGAAATATTTTCACTCTAGTTTCATTATTAATGCTAGCTGTGAGCAGGCTGATTTTATTCCATCTGGAAAAGCAGATTCCATTTTTCTGCTTTTCATCCACTTTTCTCCAAAACTACCATTTTAAAGACATCTATTTTTCTTTCTGTATATTAGACCGGGCCCTGGTAATAATTATTTCTGTTGTCACTGTGATGTTTTTGCTCTTTAATATTTTGTCTCCTTCAGTCTTTCTTCCAAATGACAGAGGTTTCTTTATTTCATGGCTGTAGTTGTCATACCTCTACTTTTTTTTTTAATCCTAGGAAGACTGTCTTTCATTCTTGTATCTTTTCTTTGCCTAATTGCATGGGAGTGACATACATACAGTGCATTGGTTTAAGTTGGCAATTCCAGAATGTACTGCTGCCATTAAAAAAAAGCAAAGCAAAAAGTTTGCAAAGTAATGAGCATATGTATATTTTTTTAAAAAAATGCTTCCACATTGCTACTTCCTATCAAATCCATGGTGATAATCTTTTCCTGCTATGTAAACTAGTAATGTAAATTACTAGTCTCTCATTATTCTATTAAAATACCTAATGCTCATTGTAGCTCTAGAATGACTAGGGACAAAGGAAACTGGTGTGTCTGATCGCCTTATTCCTCCTTGCAGTGAAAAGCAAGAGGTCCCACTCAGCACCAGCTACTTTGTGGAGAACAGTGAAAGTGCCCATCTCTAAATAAGGTGGAGCAAAGAGTTTTGTTTTTATTAAATTTATTTGCCATCTCGTTTTGAGCGTTTCTGGGCTGCTTACATCGTAAAAGCATTAAAATCGGAGATAAATATTCCAACACTATAAAATGAAGAGTTTGAGTTGATGGTAGTAGGCCTTGGTGTATGGCAGTACTTCTCAAATAGTGGGCGCACTCCCTTGGAAAGGAGCAGAACAGCGCTGGGGGCGCATGTGACCCTGAGGACCATGCTTTTTTGCTGCAGGGAGTAGGGTTTTTTGCACCGAACAATAATTAGATAACAAACCCTTAAGAGACACCATGGAAAAATATTTAACAGGGATGAAAAGAAAGGAGGAGAGAAACGGAGATAATGAGACAAAGGTAAATTTCCCAAAAGCTAAGATGAGGAAATATGATGAAGTGTACATAGCGCTTGGTTTCACTGTGACTATGGTGGGAGACAAGGAAAGACCGGTATGTTTATTGTGTCTAAAAATGTTGGCAGTGGACAGCAGGAACCCAAATAAATTAAGGTGTCACTTAAACACATTACACCCTAATTACGCTGATAAGCCACTTGATTTTTTTCCCCAGCGAAAATGTGCCGAATATTCAGGGGTGTGCTACTGCCTGGATAGGGGTCAATGAAGTGGGGTAGCGAAAATGGAGTTCCACTCCAGAGTACCCAATTTGCACTGAAAGTTGTTGAAAGAAAATTCAGGGTGTCCTGCATAAGCCACGCCCACAGTGTGGTAGTAAAAATTTTGGTAGCCCTTCACTGCAAATATTGCAAACCATCGTCCCGGTACATGAGTTGAGGGTGCGCACAAAATGTTTACTTCTTCCTGGGGGGGGGCATAACAGAAAATAATTGAGACGCAGTGATGTATGGAATGGAGGGAGGAACTCCCAGGAGGAAAATGAGGCAGGGCTGTTGCCAGTGAGAAACTGCCTACCCCACAGCTTCAAAGAAATGCTGCCAAAGCCATTTCTTCTGGAGCGGGAGGGGAGCTGATTGTTAATGGGCTCATCTTCTTAGGCCCATCGCATTGTGGGGACATGGTGCCAGCATCATCAGCCTGGCACAGTCGATGCATGTGGAAGGGGGCTCTACTTAGGATCGAACGCACAACTTCCTGATTGTGAGGCAAAAGTTCCACCTCTTGAAAACTTTTTAACTTGCCCTTCAGTTTAGAGAATTTACAGGGCAACGTGCAAAAAATCATCCCTCACAACAATTAAAACAAAAATAAGACCTGCCATTTCCTCATTTGTTTTCTTGCACCCCTTCCCTGTTTAAAAAATATATATAAAAAAAATCTCCTGTACCTTTCTTCTTTACCATAAACGAATTAGGCCTTTGACACTGAAGCATTTTGAGTATACTCCTTTTCCCTCCTTTTTAGCTTTAGTTTAACACCCTAATGAAGCTGTTAATTTGCTTCGGCTTTTTTTCTCTCCCCCCCCCTTTCTTTTTTACACTTATAAATAAAAACATTTGTTCCCATTTTTCAAAGTGTGAAGAGCTGCAGCAGAAGCCATCAATTAACACAGGCAGACAAGGCCAGAGTCCTTCCTCCCCCCCTCTTCCCTTCCCCTGAAAACTGTAAAGATTCCATGCTGTGCTCCTTGGAGGATGAAACTTGGGAGGAACATGAAGTGGAACGTCCCTTTACCCCTCCTTTGCATCTGTAGTGTAAAACCTGCAAGGGCTTTTTAGTAGCAGCTGCTCTGAGAGAGAAATAGCAGGAAGATCCGAGCAATGGAGAGGCGCGCTTGCTTCCAGAGAGCCTTCCAACATTGACCAAAGTTTGCCAGCTGTTGTCTGTGGCATACCAAGTACTGCTTTCTCTTTTCACCCATTTGCAAGAAGCAAACTTCTGCCCCCAAGTCCTTTAATTAGCCTGATCTTCTAAAGAGTCACACATAATACCCCTGCTGAATAATTTTACGAGGCAGCCATGAGTTATCAAGAAGAATTCAGTGAGTATACCGCTTGAAATGCAATTTAATAGATAACATGCTAGTGAGGGGTCTTCTTCTGAAACCAACCTTCACTTTTAAAATACAGTTCTGTCTCTTTCATGAGTCTAGTTCATTCAGAATGAGAATGAGACAGCCTGAGTTTTTAGGGGGAATGACAATTATAATAATAGCAGCAAGGGGGTGGCATATAGAATGTTGTAATAAATAATCAAACAGTCCTGCAAACTCTACAGAAAGTGAGCTCTTTGCCCAAGTTAGGAAGAATATAAGAAACTGCTTCATGCTGAGCCGGGCAAGACTATCATTGTTCCTCGTTCAGTTCAATTCAGTGCAAACAAGCAGTGGCTATTCTAATTTTTCAGTAAGAGCTTACCACCCTTCCTTGAAGATGCTGAGAATGGTGGAACTTAGTATGCCCCACTGTAAAAATGTGGATTTTCTCAGAGAACTTGAATCCCATTAAATTTTAAATGATTTTGAAAGTAAAGCTTCGATTGCACTATATACATTATTAATTTTCCTTGGTCGCAAAGAGGAAAACAATAGGGACTTGCTTGGCACCCTTGAGAAAATTTCACCAATGACATGAACTATTGATTCCCCTGGGCTGTTTCTGCTTTACGTATGGTTTGTATGAGATGTATGATTGTTTTTTATATTAAGGGTTTTAAATTGTTTTAACCATTGGATTTGTACTGTTTTGTTGTTGTGAGCTACTTCGAGTCTCCGGAGAGGGGCGGCATACAAATCTAATAAATAAGATAATGATAATGATGATGATAATAGTAGTAGTAGTAGTAGTAGTAGTAGTAATAATAATAATAATAATAATAATAATAATAAATAATAATATGTTGGCAATAATACCAAATCTACTGAAAAAGTGAAATGCAGTTTTTTCTTGGGTTGATAATATCCCAACCTAATTGCCATTCTACACTTAAAGAGAAATAGTTTCTAGAATCATAACGGAAAGTTAGTGACCTGCCAATTGGCTTATGGAAAGTGAAGGCTCTCAAAAAATCATGAAGGGATCCTCTGTTTTTGATATCTTGAAAGATTGCAGAGCCATTGCAAATTCTTGGTTGTCTTCGGAGCAGCTTATGAGGGAATGCTGCTATCCATATGTATGATTTGTGTAATAAGCTGAAAATCCTTCTTACTGGCTGGGGAATTACGCAGGGAGAAGCATCGCACATCTGGAGGGCTGGTTGAGTGTAACATTAGACTTTTCTTCTAAAATTTTCTTCTTCCTGAAGTTTTCGCATAGTGTTAGAAAGAGTAGAACGTTAGTGATGTACAATCACAGTGGTACCTCTACTTATGAACTTAATTTGTTCCATGACCAGGTTATTAAGTAGAAAAGTTTGTAAGAAGAAGAAATTTTTCCCATTGGAATCAATGTAAAAGCAAATAATGTGTGCGATTGGGGAAACCACAGGGAGGGTGGAGGCCCTGTTTCCTCCCAGGAGATTCCTAGAGAGGCCCCACGGAGGCTTCTCCCTGCCTTTTCCAGCCCTGTTTCCTCCCAGGAGATTCCTAGAGAGGCCCCACAGAGGCTTCCTTTTCCGGTTACAGTTTCAGAGGCTCTGGTTTGTAAGTGGAAATGGTCCTTGAGAAGAGGCAAAAAAAATCTTGAACACCCAATTCTTATCTAGAAAAGTTTTCAAGTAGAGGCGTTCCTAGGTAGAGGTACCACTGTAATTTATAAATGGGATCAACCTGCTAACTAGTAAGCCACATTTTTGGACAGCAAGCATAAAACCAGAAGGAAGGAAGCAACTGGTTCTTCCAGCTTTGTGCAATATTGGGAGCCAACCGTACACTGACATTTGGGGTGGCAATAAAATCTCCTGTTTACCTGCCCAAAGGTCTTACAACCAGTGTTTCTTACACAGCTCTGAATAAAATCCTCCTTGAACTTTTTTCTTCTTCCTTTCCCTCCCTCCTTCCATGTCCTTGACCATTGCTTGAACATATATCTGTACTCGGTAGAACTTAAACAGAAATTTAAGCCAGGGGCATAATAATTTGCATGGGGTAAGTGTGTCTTGCTGTTCACTTTTCTTTTGCATTAATTAATGACATTTATGTAGCTTCCCCATCTCACAAAAGGTGACTCTGGTGGTATTACAACAATCAAATTACATTAGGCAACGGCATATACCACATAGCTTCTTTGTCGCAACTCTCTGGATGGAATCAGATTCATTTCTTGGGCTAAGCTGGGGTGGGACATTCTGGGAAATTGGAAGCAGAGAGAGCCCAACAAAGAAGAAAATGGAGGGTGAGATCTCAAGGCTTCTGTCTTCCTCACGGAGTAGCATGCTGGCTAATTACCCAACTGGCAGGAAAAAATCACATGGGCAAAAGTCCCATCACTCTGGAAATCGCTCAGCAGATGTGTCTGCTGTGGTATCAGCTAGCAGACAGGTTAAACAGTATAACAGTCAGGGCATCATGCTTTTCTGTGGTATAATTAATCATTTCCCCCTCAAATATAGACTGTTTATAATTATAACATGACTGTCATTATGGTTGGGTGTTGTTTTTTATCCAAAAATCCCCATATTCTCTTATGTCCTCTTGCAACTATAGACACTGCTGACACAAACCAGCCTTTTAGAGTAAGGTTATCTATGCTTTTCTCTGCTTTGATTTCTGGGCCCCTATGTTTGTTTAGTTAGCTCAGTTATAATCTGTCCACCAATCAGCATTGTAGACCCTTTCTTCCTGCTCAGCCCCACTATATTTTATCCTGGAAAAGCTAGAACGAAACTCCTAGGATCTTACTGTGGTTGGTACAGTACTCGTGATTGTTTTGGCACAGGTGCTAGCAAGGGGAATTTTGGGTGATTCTGGAACTCCAAATGCATGCATATATAAGAATGGGCCCTTATTAATCTCCATCAGTACTGGAGTAACCTTATTTTACTGACCTGCATTTTAAGGACATGCAAAAGACTGGTGGTATTGCTGAATAGGTTTCTTTGTGCTCCTGCATTTCAAAACAACAGCAAATATTCCCAGAGTTGTCTGCTTGCTTTTTAATTTTTTGCTAAGCAAACATTTTCCTCCACCTTTGTGAATTAATTTTACTTTGATAGCAAGCAGTAGCGCTGCATGGACATGTCTAGCCAGATGACAGGGCAGTGATGAAGGAAGCTCCTAAGACGGACATGGAAAAGACAGTCCTTTACTACCATGAGCAAGTGTGCCAACTTCAAACAGCGATATAATTGGCACCATCTTCACAGAGACCTTCTTTAGAGTAACACCAGATTTACCCTCCAGGGCATAAGGGTTTCTTTTTTTTTAAGAAAAAATATTCTCTGCCTTTACAGAGCTTCTTTATTCTTTGGGCAATTCTTTCCAAGCTTATGTTCGTTGTTGTCTTACTACTATTTGCAGTTTTCAAGCACGCCCTTATTTCTAGAGATTTGACTTTTTTTTTTTTTGGCATACTAGATTAAACACACTTTACCCCCAAATTATGCAAAAGATATGTTGCTCTCACAATTAGCACGGCAGCTGAACATTGATATTAGGAACCAGACTAGTGTTAGCTGTATTAGCTGAAGCTTCCAATGATTTACCAAGGACAACCCGATGGCAGAGAGCTTTCTCATAGTATTAAGTTATTCTAGTTTTGCAATGGTGTACATGTTACCAAATATTGCCCTAACTTAAAGTTGCCAGGACAGTGCCTGTTTCACTCTATGTTGAAATTTCCAAAGCAGTTTTTAATGTATAACCAGGGGTGGGCTACTGTCTAGAGGGGCAGGGGACACAATGGGGTAGCGAAAATGGAACTCCACCCAGAGCACCCCATTTGCACTGAAAGAAATTGAAAGAAAATGCAGGGCATCCTGCATAAGCCACACCCACTGTGTGGTAGCAAAAATTTTGGTAGCCCTTCACTGTGTACAGTAATCCCTCATTTTTTAGCAGGGGATGTGTTCCAAGACCACCCGTGAAAAACGAATTTCCATGAAGTAGAGGAAAGATATTTTTTATGTATTTAACGAGTATTTGGACTTTTAAAACCCACCCTTTGCATTAAACAGTTATTCTATAATGTTTCTCAGCTGGAACTATATGTGATATCCTACCAGTTTCTTTAATAGAGTACAGTAGTACTGTAGAAGAATTTTATGAATTTTTAATGGATTTAAAATTTTCAATGGATTTAATGGAATTAAGCCCCCTTTGAAAACCCATGAAGTAACGAATCCGCAAAAGATGAACTGCGAAGTAGCGAGGGATTACTGTATAACCATCCTGATATATCCATAAAATGTAATTGGGGGAGGGGGAGAAGAAGGGGGAAACCAGGTAGTTTCCATTTTCATGCTTTCTCACCAGTTCTTTTTTATTTTCATTCAGGGAGAAAAGGGGGTACAATAGGATATCTTTTAATGCCTGTAAACATTTTTTGAAAAGCAGCTAAAATCAATGAGGGCAATTTCCCACATTATACATTTGAAACTGTTGGACAGCTAGGGTGAGTTTGAGTCCATGAGTATCTGCAAGGTGTACGGCCAGAAAACTCAACATTAAAAAACCAGATGGAGCCATTGATTTATCTGTTTTGACCATGTCCTGTGGAGACCCAATCCTCTTCCTCCTCTTTCCCTTTAAGGAAGTGTTGATTCCTGGTGATTTCCAGAACTGATCCCAACAGTATTCTTGCCCACATTTTCAGAAGTGGTTTGTTCATTGCCTTCTTTCTAGCCAGTGGTGGGTTACTCCCACTTCAGCCTAGTTCTTAGAACTGGTAGTGGTGGCGGGATGCTTCTGTGTATGCGCAGAAGTCTTGCACGCATACACAAACCAGTAGTAAAAAGGTTTAGAACCCACTACTGTTTCTAGGGCTGGAAGATTCTGCACTTTTAGCTTTCAGTTGTTTCCAGCATTTCTTTGTCAATTCCAAACTGGTACTCCTGAGCTTGTAGTATAGATTAATGTGTGAGCCCCAAATAGTAAGAAAGGATGAAAACAAAGGCTAGTTAAAAGTTATCCCAGGGCACTTTAAACAGGTTCCTATTAAGTGCTAAACTGTAAACCATATATTGGGAAGGTAACAGATTCAAACTTAATACGAACCGCTCCAAACTTGACTGTAAAAAATATGATTTCAACAATCGAGTTATTGAAGCGTGGAACTCATTACCGGACTCAATTGTGTCAACCCCTAACCCCCAACAGTTCTCCCTTAGACTATCCACGATTGACCTCTCCAGGTTCCTAAGAGGCCAGTAAGGGGCGTACATAAGTGCACTGTTGTGCCTTTCGTCCCCTGTCCAATTGTCTTTCCTTTCTCTCACCTATCATATATATTCTCTTCCTTTCATATATCCTCTCCTCTAAGTTCACTTTTACCCTTATATATATTACCACATGTCTATTTTTCTTCCTATGTATTTGTGTATCGGACAAATGAATAAATAAATAAATAAAATAAACAAATAAGCTTTATTTTAGGGTCTATAATTTAGTAATTTCACTTCTAAGCAGGTGATCTTTCGGAGGGGAAGATTTTTCCCAGATCATCCTAGAGAAGCCAAGAAACAAACCTGAGAGAATACAAACAGATAACTTGCCTCTAACCTCTAGACCAATTTTCATTTTGTTTTCTCACAATTAAAGTTAAGTTTCTGCAGAATTTCTGCATCTCCAATTTGTCACTTCTGTTGCATCTTCTATTTGTCCATCCGGGTTCCCGCTCACAGCTCCAGTCTTCTGAGCTCACCAGAAAATTGATTTGGAGGGATTAAGAACCCTTCAAAATATTCTTAAGAGTTCACGGAGAAAAGCAACTCTCTCTGAATGAACAGAAGGGTATTCTGTTCATGTAGCAAAATATTTCCATTGTGAGATAGAAGAGCATCTTTGCTTCAAATACATTGGGACAATAATGTGCACAAAACCACTTTGTACCAATTCTTTAAACAACTCCTATTCCCCATAGATTGGTAAAATAGCATGAGATGTATGTCCAATAATTTGAGGCTCGAAAACAGTTAAGCTTTATAGTATGTGGATATGTAAATAATGAAATCTCTAAAAAAGAATTGCTCTTCATGACAAGAACAGAAAAAGAATTAGAAGATTACATTGATTTCAGACCTGGGCGCTACGTAGAATAAGTGCCATTCCAGGTAGGAAATCCAGATGCAAGTAGACTGAAATACTTCTTGAGAGTGCCAGATTTTCCTTATTGCTTTTTTTAAAAATAAAGAATTAAGCTCCAGAGGCCATTTGTAATGGATTGACATACTGTACATCCTTAAATCAGGGTTACAGGAATAAAGAACGTGTGGTGCACCAAGTACTGGAGAACTACAACTTTCAAAAACCCCAGCCAGTGATGAGAGGTGTTGGGAGTTATGGCCCTCCAGATATCACTGAACTTCAAATTTTCAGTCCTTGCCTTGATTCATTCCATATTTGTCCAAATGAATATTATGCCACTTGAGGAATAGTCTCTTAAATAAATGACAAAAGAACCTATTATGTCTAAGAACATGGAACATTCTCTGTGAGGTCAATGATCTGTCACAATGGTACAAAAACACTATTGAGAACATATTGGAATCCCCTGGTCGGTCTTCTAAACAGCAAGCATAAGTCATGGCAAGTCTGTACTACTCATTACTTCAAGCTGAGAAACCATAGCAGCCTGTTCTCCTGTTAACACAGATTTATTTCCAACAGCACATGTACTAACATACTTTAGTACTTTAGGGGGAAAAAATACTCTGATCAGTTGTCTTTGTTAGATGTGGCCAGTATTTTCATTTTAGATGAGTGAAGACAAGAGATTGGCCACCTAAGAAGTCCAGAATAAACTGGACTTTGAATCTAAGCATCTCTGATCCTAGTTCGGAGAACAAATACATTCTGAGTAAAGAGATTACTGTGTAAACAAGTTAAACTTTTTACGCAGAATTCCCAGTACTTCTAGTTAATTCTCACCACACTATTCCACATCCCATCTCCATCTGGCTGATTAACACCCTTTAGGAATCTGCAGATTTATTCCCCAGCCTCTATCTTATATTAAATAAGATATTTATAGATCTGAAATTATGCCTGCAAGATATTTTCATCCTTACACATACCCTTAAACGTTTCTCAAAAAGTAACAGAACTCTATGCACACATAGCTTTAAAATATTCAGATCCCCCAGCACAAATATAATCAAAGCGTTTCAAATGTAAAATACTTGAATTACCAGTCAGGCATAAAGTACCATGATCTAGTCAAAATTGCTTAAGCCTAGTTCAAGTAGCCATGCAGAAGCTCACTTTGGAATATGCTGAAGAGTCTAAGCTTGTCAACATTTATTTCTTATTTTGGGCAGGATGTGGAGCAATCCTCATTTGTGTCAATTGGGTTTATTGAAGTACATGTGTTATTTTTCTTATTAAAATTATTGGCATTTGTAACAGAAGCACATTGGCTGAATTATGCCCTCCCACCCTTTCATCTAATTCACCAGCTACCTACTCTAATCACCACAATGACCCATTCCAAAGTTTTCAGACTACTCAGGAATATGAGATTTATACATTAAGTGTATCATGTAGAGAAATATTTGCTTGCAAGATTCCCCCACCCCCCCAAATATTGCTTAGGAGCCAGAAATTGTATACTGCTGCATTGTAAAGGCATCTAGATTGCTTAAAATGAATCTATCTTGTTGACTCTATTGGGAATGCAGGTGTTTCATGGATGAAAAACTTGAACAAAAATATGCTTCTGATTAGTGTGGACAAAGGTCAAAGCATATTTAGTTACAGTCTTCACTAAACAACAATGCTACCTTCCCATCAGAGGTGGGTTACTACTGCTGTGGTATGGTGCATCGTTCGGGTAGTGGCCCGCCGAATGTGCAATTTGTATGCAACAGCTCCGGTGCTATCTTGGCCAGTCCGTGAAAGCACCATCTTTTTTTTCTAATTTTTGCCAATTTTTTTCCTCTCTGAGCATGCACAGAAGAAAATTGTCCCTCTGTGCATGTGCAGAAGCAAAATCACACAAGGGGACATGTGCTCAAGAAACGTCACAATGCGCACGCAACACACCGGTAGGAAGGCAAGAGGAACCCCACCCCTGCTTCCCATGCACCTGAGCTGCAAGTACAAAGGCAGTTTCCACCCTTTATTATATGCAGGATGCTGTGGACCGTTGCTACAATGGTAAAATACAGAACCTATAGTCTAATATGGTCTAAATAGAAGCACTTATTTTAGTATTTTATTGAAAATTAATAGCTGTAATCATTGTAATCTACATTCTGATGGAGAGGAACAGAAGATATTTAAAAGAAGGGACATCCACTTTTAAAAGTAATCAGTGTTTTCTGCTTTCCTTAGAATACTGCAGCAAATCTCACCATTAAAAGTGTTCAAGTAATCAGATAGGTCCTTATATTTAGCATCGGTTTCAAACTATACAGCCAGTCTTACAAATATTTATTTGGAGTAAGTGACAACTAAGTATCAGAACTGATACTACATACATGATAAATACAATTGAAATACAATTGATGAATACAACTGAGGGTAGAACAAGAAGCAATGGGTGGAAAGTAAACAAGAAGAGAAGTAACTTAGAACTAAGGGGAAATTTCCTGACAGTCAGAACGATTGATCAGTGGAACAGCTTGCCTCCAGAAGTTGTGAATGCCCCAACACTGGAAGTTTTTAAGCAGATGTTAGATAACCATCTGTCTGAAGGTAGTGTAGGGTTTCCTGCCTAAGCAGGGGATTGGACTAGAAGACCTCCAAGGTCCCTTCCAACTCTGTTATTGTTGTCGTTGTTGTTATTATTAAATATGCTTGGTCTTTTGTGATAGGAACATTCTGATTAAGGCACACAGAAAAGAAGCTGTACTTGAGGTATTTGAGAAACCTTTGCCACATCCAGCCATTTATTTCTAATAAAAAAATATTAAATGGTAAAAATAGTGGAGAACATTACAATTACAGCACTAGAAATAAGATTAGAAACTATATAGGATAGAGCATGGATGTCAAACTGGCGGCCCAAGGCCCAAATGTGTCCCATGCAGGCCATGCCCACTCCAGCTCCACAGAGGGAATAAACGTCACAATAAATCACATGACACGATCGAGTTTGACACCCGTGGGATAGAAAAACACGTAGTTTCAAGAAACCATATAGTTCCAATCCTTCTACAACCTTCCACTAAGTTGTATTATGTAATGCAACAGAATTTTTTAGAAAATCTCTATTGGTAGTCCTCAACTTGCAATCATTCATTTAATGGCCATTCAAAGTTATAAAGGCACCTATGTCCAGTTCTCACACTTAAGACTATGGCAACTTCCTCACAGTCATGTGATCTAACTTTGGATGCTTGGCAACCATCGTGTATTTACAAAGTTGGCAGCATCCAGGGCTCCTGGGATTGTCCTTTGAACTCTGCTTAGGGAACATTCTACAAGTGGTAGTAAGCGAAGTCAATGGAGGAAGCCAGATTTACTTAGCGATCCACATTATTCAATTAACCATGGCAAAATTCATAAAATGAAGTGTGACTCAAGTAACAACTGCCTTGCTTAGCAAGGGACATGTTGTCCTCAATTGTGGTCATAAGTCAAAGATTATTCGTACATGGGACATAAAGCAAATCAATGTAATTGTAACTGCATTTAACTAAACAGGTTTAGTTCGTCTTTTGGTCCATTTGCTTTCTGGAGGTAGCTAGAGCATGTTGCTCAAAGACCATGGACACCACGTAGCATTCCAGTTAGGGGAACATAGCAGGTATCACCTAAAACAGGGGTAGGCACAGTTGGCTTTTCTATGACTTGTGGACTTCAACTCCTGAGCCAATCATGCTAGCTCAGGAATTCTGGGAGTTGAAGTCCACAAGTCATAGAAGAGCCAACTTTGCTTACCCCTGACCAAAACCAAAGCAAAAATTACTGTTTTCTTGCTTCACATTTCAATCTTCCCTTAGCAGCTTGCCAGTGTTCTATCACCTTCCTTGCTCTTCTCTTGCCACATTTTTTCCTAGTAAGTTGGGACAAGTACAGCTCTAATCAGCTCTGAGCAGGAGGAAAGCAAAGCCATTGGTTATGCAAAGCCATTGGTTAAATTGATGGTATAAATGTATCAAATTATCTAGCTGTCTGACAGGAAAAGGGAAGTCCAGGAGGCAGGATCAGGCAAGAGTTTCTATCAATAAGAAGCATTTTGCAAGATGAGAAATATTTTTGCAACATTTTCTCTGGAATAGGAACCAAACAGAAACTTAATTACCTTGACTTTTCACAGAGATACGGGGCATACCTCGGGAAATGGAATAGAATAGAATAGAATTCTTTACTGGCCAAGTGTCTTTGGTGCACATGCTCTCAGTGTACATAAAAGAAAAAATAAATTTGTCAAGAATCATGAGGTACCACACTTAACGATTATCATAGGGGTCAAATAAGCAATCAGGAAACAATCAATATTAATAGAAATCTTTGGAACAAAACTAACATCAAAAGAAAATAAGGGTTCCAAACAAATTATAATTAAACATACAAGTCATTTCCACTATATACCCCATTTTTAAAAAATCCTGATTCAAATCAGGCCATGTTGTTACAAAATGAAGTTGGGTTTAATGAGGTCTCAGAAAAAAAATGAAACTTCGCAATTCTGGAACAGCCCATAAGAAAATGCAGCATGTATTCTCAAGGCTGGTGTTCCAATGAACCCCAAGTGGTGCTGAAGATTTCAATAAGGCAAGCAGTTCCTTAAACTAGAAGAATCCACACAATTCAAGTGCTTGAAGTGAGCCAAAAAACCCCAAGACAAACTCCATGAAAAATCCAAAACGCTGCTTGCGCTTGTTAAAATATTGCAACAATTTTTGACAGCCATAGTCTTTGCTTGTCATAGGTACATGTCATAAACATAACTGTGTTGAGCTGAATTTGAAAATATGTGTGAATATTTTCATACAGTGCCCTCCACTCTAACAATTTTCCATTCTTTAGAAAAGAGTAATAACAAACTAATCCTGGTCTGAGACAGTACATTCATGCAAAGTTGTCTAGTTGAAGCAGAATGTGATAGGGATGCTAATTTGAATGCACACACAAATGCATATCCCACTGAAATGTCACCATCTGCACTACATTATTTTCGATAGGAATTGAATTAAAGCATGAATGACTACCCATGCTCTGTTCAACTACATACAACTTAGGTCCGATTGGGGGGAATTGTTTAGCCTAGTACTGGCAAGGGATAAAACCACCAGCATGGCACAACACAACATCAAGAAATATCCTAATCTCTTGAGCAGTGATTGTGATATCTCTCTACTTCCCAAGTTCATTATGGGGGTGTAATAGGAGAGCATCACCGGTTGATGCAATGCCACCAAAAATTCCAATTATAAATATGGGACATAACTGACAACAAATTGTTAAGTGTGCTATCAGGAAAGACTTAATGAACTCAATCTGTATAGTCTGGAGGACAGAAGGAAAAGGGGGGACATGATCGAAACATTTAAATATGTTAAAGGGTTAAATAGGGTTCAGGAGGGAAGTGTTTTTAATAGGAAAGTGAACACAAGAACAAGGGGACACAATCTGAAGTTAGTTGGGGGGAAGATCAAAGGCAACATGAGAAAATATTATTTTACTGAAAGAGTAGTAGATCATTGGAACAAACTTCCAGCAGACGTGGTTGGTAAATCCACAGTAACCGAATTTAAACATGCCTGGGATAAACATATATCCACTGTAAGATAAAATACAGGAAATAGTATAAGGGCAGACTAGATGGACCATGAGGTCTTTTTTTGCCGTCAGTCTTCTATGTTTCTATGTTTCTAATTGTTAAGTATGCTATCTCTCATTGGCTCGATTGGAGCATGAAGTAGACTACTCAATTAAAAAGTAGTTCAGAGGTGATGGCACAATGAGGACATAATAATCATAGACAGCTATAAAAATGCATGAAAAGAGTGGAAAGTTATTGGTAGACCTTGTAACCCATCACCTGAAACAACCTTCCAAGGGAAACACAATACAATACACCAATATTTATCCAGATATGATCCTCCTGTACATAATACATGGAAAACCATTTATTGAATGGAAATTATTATGATGTGCATATTTGATTTAGATTGATTTTATGGTGAGATGTATAGAAGCACATGAGAGCTCCCTGGATCTCTAACTTTTTGTCCAGTTCTCAATTGAGAGGAGCCAATCTTAAGAAATAATTTTAATCCCATTATGTACTTTGTTTCTGGCAAGAGAGAAAACTGTCTCATACAGCCAAGAAGAATAAACGCCTGTCAGTTCATTTAACCCTCAAGTGTCATCTCATGTAACCTCAACTTTATAGCAGCATGGACAGTCTGAAAGCAATTGTGAATGATAGATAGATAGATCACAAAAGAGAAAAAAATAAAATAAATTCACCACCACATTCTTAACATGATTTTACTCTCTGCTTATAATCTCCTTCAATGCATATGTTTACAATATCTGGAGTAATAATTATTAAATATAGTAAAATACCTCTAAACTTGGCTCTGAATATAATTGTACTTCTAGTGAGAAGGGGAAAAAAATACTGAAGTTTTGACAGCATGCCACTTCCTCCTCCCCCAGCTTTTAACAGAAACGGCCTCCAGTGAAATAATCCAAGCTGTGTTCAAGAAGTTGGCAAGTGGGTCCAATTAAATGCGGTTTTAGTGTATTCTGGCATTTGCATAGCTACTGTGCCAATTTTTTTTTCTTTCAAAAAATGTGCTTTTGTCCAGGCACTGTCAAATAAATAATGCTGTATTTTCAAAAAAGATGAACGGTGGACTTACTAAGGTGGAGGAAGCCCCAATTGGATATGGGGAAGTTTACTTCTAAGTAAGAATAGATAAAACTGAGCAGTATCTTCCGTTGACTTATTTGTGGTCTGCAATGTGCTAAAGTATAAGCATATTCTCCCATATATACCAGTATAAACATGAGATAATAAACCAAAGCATATATTCCTCTTTTTCAACTGATTTGAAATAAAATAATATTGGGATATAACATTTTTGGATGCTTTTTTTTCCTTTTCTTTTTTACAACATCTCTTTAAAATTATTCTGGGCTCAAAATTAATTAGTTCCACAATCTCTTAGTAAATAAATCCATGCCGTTTAAAAATTTCCTTTGTTTAGGATGATTATTGAAGAGTTCCACGGTTGTTATTTATACCAAAAAAAGATAGCTATTACTCCACTTATATCCACTTATATGATTTCAGTGTTCAACATTGGAAAACAAGTGTACAGGGCTCAACAATTTCAATTCTCCACTTAAATGAAAGCCTCATAATATGCTCTACTTATCTTGTTTCCTTGTGTTAAGAATAAGAAAAGACTTAGCATTTTATCATCTTAAATTTTAAAAGAAGTTACAAAAAATTGATCTTTCTCCAACTTAGGCTTCAATGTTCATGTGCAGGTTAACTTAAAACAAATGCAGCTTTTCATCAGATAGATGTAACTTTTAGTAAATTAATGATAGATTAGAGGATTTCTCTCCTTCTCTCTCTCGTTTTAAAAACCTCCCTAACTCCAGTCTGTGCAATGGAGCAGTTAATTTCTTTTGGACTCTAGCTATGGCATCAAGCTGCTTTTTCTCCCCATTTAGGAATGAGATCTTCACCCAAACAAACAATTAAATAATCAACAAATAAGAATATTTAACCAAAAATAAACACAGGGAATTACCCAAATCCTAAAAGCTATAAATTACATTCATCCAGACACAAAAGAAGGTTGAGTCACCCACTAAGCTGAGAAGAAGTGAAATGCATTCTGGTTTTGATGCTTTGTGAAAAGGTGACTATCTCAGAGATATTGAAAATGATTAAAACGCTCCTTATGCCAAGATCCTGAATAGTCAAGGACAAGGATTAAGACTTAAACAATAGATTTCTTATTAGGAAAAAAAACCCAATAGTTTATTACAGTGGGATTTTTTATTCAGGGAAAACTCATCTGCGGGAAGAAGAGGAGGTGATTTTCACCCATGTCCTCCTTTCCTTCCATTTTTCTTTCTCAAAATCTGCTTCAGAGAATGAAGAGACCAGTCAGTGCACCAGATAAAGTTTACTAAGAGGAAGTCCCTTTGATAATGGCAGTAATAGTCTTGATGGTGGTAAGAGCTTTATGCCACTGAATGTCATCTGTACAATTTTTATAAATGATGTTTAGAATTCCTTTTATTCAGAAACATATTGTTTGCAATTGCAATACATAACCTGAGTATTAAAAACTATTTCAAAATGAAATACTTTTAACTCAACCTGACTTTTTCATTGTAGCTGATTATATTATTAAAAATAAAAAAAATAAAATGAAATATCACTTACAGAAAACTCTAGTCAAATTAATGGGCAGTGTCTTTGTGAGAATTTACCATATGAGCCTTTTTTTACAAAGCCCACTATGTTTTCATTAAGAACATTTTAAAAATGACTTTAAAAACCCACCATGATGCTTCATGTCTGGTACTTAGCTGGAATAACAGGTCAAAATAAGCACGTCATCATGGTTTGCAATGATGAAACATGTTTGGGTTAAAATTAAATTGTGACTCTGTGCACAGTATTCACAAAAGAACCTTTACAAAAAGTATGCCTTATTTTTCCCCCCTCCATTGTAACTGTTGTCCTCTGAACCAGGAAAGACACATTTTCAGATTTCAGATCAGTGAGAGGCTCCAAAAAGGTTTATTACCACATTGTGTGAGTGTGGCTTGATGGTCATTGACAGGATAGGAGTGGCTTGCTGGCCATGTGACCAGGTGGGAGTGGCTTGACAATCATGTGACCAGCGTGGCTTAAAGGTCATGTGACTGGGTGGGATTGGCTTACCAACCAAGAGAAGCCGGGGTGGCACAGCAGGTAGAGTGCTGTACTACAGGCCACTGAAGCTGACTGTAGATCTGTAGGTCAGCGGTTCAAATCTCATCACCCGCTCAAGATTGACGCAGCCTTCCATCCTTCTGAGGTGGGTAAAATGAGGACCTGGATTGTGGGGGCAATTTGCTGTTAAAAAGTGCTATTGCTAACATGTTGTAAGCTGCCCTGAGTCTGAGGAGAAGGGTGGCATTTATTTAAATCGAATAAATAAATAAGGTTCAGTATGATAACAGATTAGGCACATAGCTCAATTTTTTAAAATTGCTATAAAAGTTGAGTTCTAGATAATGATTAAAATGATTAAAGCATTTATGGGTAAAAACATACTATTTGATTATTTCCTATTTTAAAAGTAATTAAGGATCATACTAAGGTTTCTAGAGAAGGAAATACAAAAAAAAACCCCCCATTAAGTATTCAATAAATAGTGCATAAACTTACTACCCCCACTGCATGCCCCTCCCCCATGGGGGTAGTAGCCCATTATTGGTTATGACAATGATGGCGAACCTTTTTTCCCTCGGGTACCGAAAGAGCCTGCGCATGTACTATCACACATGTGCGAGTGCCCACACCCATAATTCAATGCCTGGGGATGGCGAAAAGAGCTTCCCCCACCCTCTGGAGGCCTTCTGGAGGCTGGAAACGACCTGTTTCCCAATTTCTGGTGGGCCCAGTAGACTCGTGTTTCACCCTTCCCAGCCTCCAACAGCTATTCTGGAGCTACGGGAGAGTAAAAACACCCTCCCCCATCCCCCTGGAGGCTCTCTGGAAGCCAAAAACATCCTCCTAGAGCCTCTATGTGAGCCAAAAATCAAATAGCCAGCACACACATGCACATTGGAGCTGAGCTAGGGCAACAGTTCATGTGCCAGCAAATATGGCTACGTGTACCACCTGTGGCACCCGTGCCATAGGTTCGCCATCACTGGGTTATGATATACTTTGTGCAACCTTGTATAAAACCCAGGAGGTTTGAGAATAGTAAATTGCTACTATGCAACATTACCAATACATCGGGGTGGGTTCTAACTTACCTTGCTGCCAATTTGCTTCCTACTGCACTGCATGGAAAAAGCTAAAACCAAGATGGCAACCGCATGCACAATGCTGGAAACACTGATTCTGCACATGCTCAGAAGAAAAAATAAATAAAAATGCAAAAAAAAAAAAAGATGGTAAAGCCCACAGACTGGCACTGATCGAACTGGTTCTGTGACATCATCATGACATCACCAGTGGATTGCTACTGGTTCTGGCAAACTGGTCCGAACCGGGAGGAACCCCCTGTGCAATGCATGATAAAAATTATATCTCTTTTATTAAAAGCATGTGTGCTTGGATTTCATTCATAGATCCACCTAATTTAATGTTGTAAGTCTCCCTGATAAGATGGATGGCCCATAAATTTAATAATAATAATAATAATAATAATAATAATAATAATAATAATAATAATAATAATATAACAACAATGACAACAACAAAACAGCAACAGCAACAACAATAACAATAACAATAACAATAATAATAAAACAACAATAACAGCAACAAAACAGCAACAGCAACAGCAACAACAACAACAACAACAACAACAACAACAACAACAATAATAATAATAATAATAATGTCTCAATAATACAGAGCCAGGTAGTTGACAGAAATGGGATTAGTCCAAAACTAGTACAGAAATGGGAGTAGTCAAAAAGTAGTTTTTCCTGTACCTTCTAAAATCGCCCTTCTGCAAACTAGCTGCATTTAAATGTTTTTTTTAATAAGCAACACAAATTTTGAACTAAAATATTAGGATAAGGAAATGTGTGAAAATATAAAATAGGGGGGAAAAGTAATAAAGTGACTTCAATCTTCTCAACAGCAGTTTATGTTTATACTTTACCCTCTTTCTCTAAGCTGCATTAAGTGCTACAAATGAAATCACAATGAAACCGCAATATGGCTAATTTCTTCTTTGTTGTTTATAGTGGAAAGGTCTCTACCCATGTGATGCTGATGCTTTGCAAAGGTTTACAGGCACTAGCCCCAGGATTCTGAATCTGTTCAATAGTTACACCGACTGGGAAATTTGGAGAGTTCCTATTCATCTGGAGGGCAATAGGTGCAGAAAGAATGCTGCCTCTCCACTGTATGTATTTAGAGGTACTGCAACCTGACTGGCCCATTCAAAGTTATTCTCTCTCTCTGGGGTAGCAGTAATGAAAGTTTACATTTAAAATTCTCAGATTTTTAGCATTTGGCTTTGACATTATTTGTGTGAATGTTTACTCTCAGGTTTGAGACGTACAGGCAACTAACAAGTCCGCTAGAGGTTGCAAGCACTTCAGAGAGAATTTTGTTTATTATTATCAGCTTGAGCAAATCTCTACAAGGCACAGATATATTTCATGGTAAATGGGTTGGGGGTTTTTTTTGGAAACTTTTCATGATGGTAGAAGTGACACATATCTCTCCCTGTTACTTGTAAATCACAGAACATATTGTACAGGAATCTCTACTTTTTGAGACTTTCTTTTTTGGAACTACGGAGAAAAGTGGAAAGAAGCAAGACGTGTTGCAAAGAAAGGGCAAGAAGGGTGGGGAAAGTTTAAGCTCTTTCCTACTCACACAGTTGCTCTTCTATGCATGTTATTTAAAAACCCTTCAGGCTGTATGGATGTGTGTATGCATTTACGATATAACTTTGTACAACAAAGTTTTTGAAAATTTATTTCCTGATGGTTCAACTTCTAAAATATGCTTTCCTGTTTTTAGATGTACTTGCTTTATATTCTCTGATTCATAGTTAACCAGGTTTTCCTATATATTCATGTAATACATCAATTTTAAATAGCATTGTTGTCATGTTTAAATTCAAGTCATTGCAGTTGCCCAATATGTCAAGCTAAGCTGTAGTTGGTTAGTTTGTGATTCAAACATAGGGCTCTTCTATAGCATGAGGTTTCCACTTCTTCTTTTAAAAAAATATTTGTATTGGTTTTATTGGTTTAAAAAAATAAAAAAAATAAATGTCATATATACATTGTTGAAGAAGTCATAATTCAACGGTCACAATTCAAAGTGTTGGTTATGACCTTTAAAGCCCTACATGGCATTGAACCAGAATACCTCCGGAACCGCCTGCTACCGCACAAATCCCAGCGACCGGTAAGGTCCCACAGAGTTGGCCTTCTCCGGGTCCCGTCAACTAAACAATGTCGTCTGGCGGGCCCCAGGGGAAGAGCCTTCTCTGTGGCGGCCCCGGCCCTCTGGAACCAACTCCCCCTGGAGATTAGAACTGCTCCCACCCTCCTTGTCTTCTGTAAACTACTCAAGACCCACCTATACCGCCAGGCATGGGGGAGTTGAGACACCTTGCCCCCAGGCTCCTTATAATTTATGTTTGGTATGTATGTGTTGTCTGGTTTTAATATGATAGGGTTTTAGTTATTTCTTTTAATATTAGATTTGTGCCATTATAATATTGTTTTTACCATTGTTGTGAGCCGCCCCGAGTCTTCGGAGAGGGGCGGCATACAAATCTAATAAATTGAATTGAATTGAATTGAATACTCCATATCTGTTACTTTTTATATTGCCTTTTCTTACACAGTGTCTTATATTAGACTGTATACAGTACATTCACTACGGAGAGGGGCGGCATACAAATCCAATAAATATATATATATAAATATATATATGAAACAAGCATAAATACCCTTTATTCTATTAAAAAATAATTAAACATAAATAGTTGTTTCATTTATCTAGGTGTCTTTATATTTTTATACTGGTTTTCTTTCTGTGTATATACGCTGATATTCTATATTGTTAAGTTTAATTTTTATTGCAAATCCGTTCATGTCATTTTTGCCATGTCTTGTTGGTTTCACTTTTTATTCCTTTAATTGCATTCGTCATTTCATCCATTTCCACACATCTATATATTTTTTAATATAATTAGATTTTCGGGTAGAATCTGGTCTTTTTTTCCACATTTGCGCGATTGAGATTATTACCGCGGTGATTATATGCGTCATAAGATAAAGCGTGTTTTTTGGGTATTTTTTCCCCCAAATTCCTAGAAGCATACTTTCTGGTGTAAACTCTATCTACGCCTTAGTAATTTCTATAAACCATCTATGAGTATTTTTCCAAACATTTTGAATTTTAGGGCAGGACCACCACATATGGAAAAAAGTCCCTATTTCTTGCATTTCCAGCAGGTATCATTTAATTTCAGGTAAATCTTTGCGAGTCTTGATGGGGACTTCTAATTCACTCAAAGCAACATGCACTCATCACTTTTGCAGACCTTGAAACTTTCAAAACGTGTAGGTGACACCATGTACCAGTGTTCGTGCTACAGCCAATCAGTGAAACAGTGAAAAGGAAATCATCTGATCAATGGCTCTGTTTAGCATGGTTGTATGGCCATCACTAGCTGCTGCTAAGCACTTAGGCCAAGGAATGGGGGGATATAAATGCAGGACACAGGGTGAAGCAAGAGTTTCTGCCAAGGGAAATATGGCTGCCCACAAATGTCAAGCCTTGCAGAAGGGAACTGGAGTAAAAGCATATTGAGTTAGTTCTCTAAACCAGCCGATGTTAGATAACTTTGTCATTTTTTATTGTGGGCACACTGGCACACATTAAAAATTAAATTATGTTGCCTGCTCTCCAAAGGATACACATATAGACATGCTACATACATACATATGCAAATACTTACTCATACATATACTGTATATGTACACATGTGTCATTGTCCACCTTGAATGCATGGCAGAAAGAGGAAGCGTGAGAGTTCACAAGGTTGATGCTCTATGATTTTGGATGTTCTGCTTTGAATAGCCTCCTCCCAGAAGGTAAGAATGAAAACAGATCTTGAAGAGGATGCATATCTATCATTCCAGACAATCCTACAGACCCTGCTCAAGCAACTCTTATAGGCTATGTTCTGGCAATATAGTGAACTGCCAATAATCTTTTCTGCCAACGTCACCAAACACTGCACCGCCTTTCTGTCTGAAGCAGTAATGCTTTCAAAACAGACCGCAAACAATGACGGGAGGCTCTTGATTGTCCCTCTATAGAAAGTGGTAAGGACAGGGAGAAAGATGTACCGTTCTCATGCGCTGCAGAAAATGTAGTCACTGCTGTGCCGCTTCACTAGTGAAGCTGCTGTAAGATCACTCAGTTTTGCAGCTGTTCCTGGACTACTGAAAAATCCTGGTGGCATGAGATCCATGGACTGTCAGTTTTAGAAAGTAAACATGCTAGCATTCTCTAAAGTTTTTTTTCCGTTATGCAAAAAAAAAAATTGTGGGAAGCTGTGAGAACTGCAGAGGTATCCATGTTTAATTATATTGAATAGCCTCTTCCTCCTTCAGACTTCTCTCTCTCTCTCATATGTAGGTGCAAAGTATATACATTGATTATGTTGAACAAAGAAATAAAGTGGTTGGTGTAATACCTTTGGGGCTAGGGTAGAAATAAGTCCAGCCAATTAAAGAATATGTAGAGTTTAATGGAATGAATTGATTTTTATTTTGCTTTTTCTGATTATTGTATAAGACAAGTAGCCGTGTGAGTTTCTAAATAAATAAATATACAAACTTTCCGTATGGACTTTTCAAAATGTTTTTTTTTTCTTAAGAGTTTTACTGTGTAGTTTTATTCATCCCCTCACTTGGACTTCTCCCATTACAGAAACTGCTGTCATACAAATAATTCTCAAAAAATTAAAGATAAATTATCCATATACTTGATAAAACTATTGAAAATATATAAAATCTTAACTGTGGTAGACTTTAAAGTAGTATAGTTAAAATAAATCATGCACATGAATTCAATTACGTAATCATTCTTAAAATGTGCTAAACAAATAGCTTAAGTTACAGTTTTAGTTGTAACTCTCTGATCCTTTACTGCATTCTTACTCTGAACTCATTACTGATTTAGGTGCATTTTGAAGTTATAGCTAAAGCAAGAGGCTATTTACTCCATTTGAAAAATTTAATTTATTAAAGGGAAAATCTAACCGCCTTTAAGAAAGGTTAAGTATAATGCAGTTAACGGTAGTAATTTGAGTACCCATTCCTTTTTTATCATTAACAGAAAGTGCATTAGCTCAACATTTTACATACTGTACAGCAATTAAAAAAAACAATTGTACATATATTTAATATTTCACACATAAAGATTACATTTCATGTCTCACAGTTAATTTGTTTGTCAAAGTAGTAAGTATTGAAAATACAGTGGACACTATATTACCATCACCCTGGAATTAAAACCAATGGGATTCAGTATATAAAATTATTTTATTAAACAAAAATAAAAATGCATCCTCTTACTAAATCATTATAGAATTCCTGTTCTATTAATGGGAGAAAATTTCTTTCACTTTGGTAAAGATACATTAACTGATGGTGACCAATGCTACAAATAATATTCTCAAGCAGCTGCACGAGGGCGTCTTTCAATGAAAGGAACCCAACCTTTGCCGTTAAAATTGTCCTTTTCTTCTTAGGAAACAACCTACAAAATTTTCAAAAATGATCATATCCTTGATGGGGAAAAGCTCAAAAGTTAACTCTATTTTTTCTGATAATTCTTTTTAATAGTCTCAGGAAGCAATATATTTCTAAACCTAAGTCTCCTTAATTGATGCCATTTCTTTGGGGTCAGTACAGCAGCGTTTGCCATTGCCTTTCTTCGGGGATGTCTTCAAGGCGCCCCAGTGTAGTTTGTAATCCTGGGGTTTCGCGGGGGACCTCCATCCAAGCATTTAGTCATTCCAATCCTGCTTTGTGTTCCAATATCAGTGAAGGATTTGCATGAAGAGAATTTCAAGATATGGAATCCAGGCTTACGTCATGTTTATCAAAGCTGAAAATTCTAACATTTACAACATTTTGGCTGATGAATAAAAATGGTGACACGTATTAAGGATAAATTTACATGTATACTTTTGAAAAATATAAATTTTCAGTTACTTGGTTATATTTATTCAGTATTTATCTAATTTATGAGTTTTATTCACTAGAGTGGAAATAAAAATTGATCAATCTACACTCTTGACATACATCGTAAATGCATACAATTTAGTTTTATGCTTAACTGTATCATATATTTGCTATAATTCTAAAAATTATTTAAAAGTTATATTTGAAAAGTGCTATATGCGTCTCTTGTTCAGTTGATAATTCTTCTAATGTATAGAATTATGGTAAATATCAGTACAAAATTTATAGCTGTTTCCTTTCCAAATAGCAAAATGCTGCATTAAGATATGCAATACTCTGAAAATACTATGGATTTCTTTTAATAACTATATATTTATCCATAGTTACAGGTTCAAAGCCTATGACAGAATAAAAAAGAATCCAAATCAGAAAATAAAAAGCAGTGTTCTGCTATATACTTATTGTATTCACAATTTAGAATATAGATAACAAATCAACTTGTAACATTATTGAGCAGAATACTGATAATACTTAAAAACCCTGAAGATTTTTAAGCATTGTTTTTGATTTGGATATTATTATGTTTTAAAAGGAAACACTGTGATCTCACTAGGTATCTGTAAAAGAAACATGAGTAAAGCCATGTTTCTATAATGTTCTATATTTTAGCCTAATTCTATATGATAGAACATTATAACAAAAATTGTTACCAAAGAATTGTTCTATAACAAAAAATTATTTCAATATGTTACATTTTCCTAATAGTATTAAATATAAGATTTCAGTAGGCTACAGGGACAAACTGTAAAAGATTAATATTCTTTCTTTACCTTTCCTTTATTTTTTTACTCTTATTTGTTATAGAAGAATTTTGGAGAACAACTTTTTATAATTATTCTAAAAAAATGATAATTTCCAGGGGAGGAAAAAATAACATGCATGTGTGCTAACCCAAATATGCCATTCATGCTTCAGGAATAAAAATACAAGCATGCATACATTCAATGTACAATTCAGTGTAATTGAATCTAATCTGATTTATGTTATTGGAATCTAATCTATTGGAATTCAAAAAGCTGTTGGGACTTCAAAAAAAAAAAATCTACTAAGCATTCTTTGTTGCAGTTTATAAAAAAGTGTTAACTGTTACTGTCCCACCCTAGGAATTCTGTCACACAGATTAGGTTATTACAAGCTAAAGAGAAAGCATGTCTTATGGGAGGAGAGGTTTATTTTATTATCTTATACATTCATACGTAGATGATCACAAGAATTTAGATTTCAATTGCAGTAAACATAATATGACCGAACTTGCTGAATTCACATATTCCCTTTATTTTTACAGCCCTGTGAAGAAAGATGTTAATATGAATGAATTAAGTAGACCTTTTATTGTCAGAAGTAATGAATTCTAAAATTATATCCCAAAGTAAGCTTTAAACACCTTAACTATCTCAATGGAAATATTGAAATGATATAAATTCCTTCACAGTTTTCATGTCTTACTGTGAAAGTGACAATCTGAATTTCATTTTCTGTTCATTACTTTAAAATTCACAAAAATGAAGACCAAGGACCAAAAGTGAAGTTTTCAGATGTATCCAACCTTGTGATATGAAGGCTTTTTAAATGTCTGTCATGCATTTTAAAAATATACATCAATAGCGAGACCAATCTATTACGAAAGGAGCTATTAAACTCTATGGATGTTGCATTAAATGAATGAGATCATTTGGAGGTGTATAATAATTGTCAATATAATTATAAACCATATTGTACATAATAGAAATTAGGCTCACTGGTTGATGTGCACATTTCTTTTGATCCAAACTGACAATTCTATTGCAGAGCTTTCATTGGGAACATCCTAAGAAACTATTAAATTTAATCAAATTAAGGGCTACTTATAAGTTGCTCTGGCAGGAATAAGCTCAACTATTAAGGAAAAATGGGACCACTGTCTACTGATATAATTTGTGTGCATGTGATTTGGAATTGCTATTATTTTAGCAATGAGTAGATGTCTCACCACACAGTCATTTCTTCAACCTGTCACTTGTCCCCATTTAGATGCAGAATGTACATTTGGACTTAGAAGTTTGTGCTTCCATAAAACTCAGAACATTACTTACCATAGCTTTTTATTTAGGAACCTGTAGGGAAAAAAATAGTTGCTATGATCAGGGTTTTTTAAAAAGAAAAACAGCATTAGTAGCATTTGTTTGATGGAAACCATTTTTGCTGGAGATCCATTTCAAACTGCAAGCTTATTCCATACAGCAAGAGGAAACTGCACAAAAAGATTAAGTGCGTACAACATTTTACAATTTTTTTCTTTTAAAAAGGGGAGAAGACAACTAAATGATTTCTCAGTATGTATAATTTATTGCAGTTAGCACACAATTTAAAAATTCACCAACACACCAATAGTACAAAACTAAACAGCATTATAAGTTATTCCCCTCCCCCTCATCAAAATAAAACATACTATGATTGTCAAGGCTAGATGTCAGTCTAATTTTTAAAACCAAAATATAAAATAAAAATGTGAAACTAAAGGGCAACCTAACCCTCCCCAACAATCACTCATGTCCACAAAAGAATAAAAAAGCATAAGTAGTCCATTTTTTTCAGACACTGATTGTCTTTTCTAAATAAAAACAATGATTTTTTTTAAAACCTAGAGACTGTTCAAGTAACTAAAAATAATGCTCCAAGGCCATTTTCACAGCTTTTTAAAAAAATGCCATTACAGCCAAATTAATATACATTTGACCAAAATATTTCCAAAACAGTCCAGCAATACACAATGGAGTTTTCCATTCAGTTTCTTAAGCACAAAAATAGGCTATGTTTACAGTAGTTAAGGCGATCAAATTCTAAACAAAAGCAGAAAAAAAAAACATTTTCCATGCTACTCTCATAGACCTTATTTGTAAGTGCAAGACAGGAAAACAAACACTGTGCAAAATGCTTTTGCCCTACGTGTTGATCATTAAAACCACACTTCAGGCTGCAGTCTTTGCTGTTTGGATACACAGTTCACAAACCCTCCCCCAACTTTTCTCCCACCACCTCCCCACCCTGTCCCATGTCAATCAAGGTTTTTAGTTCTTTTAGCCTGGGGCTTTTTCACTCCATAGAATCTTTTGAAGGGGCGAATAAAAAGAACACCTATTGTTTATTTGTGCAGCAGGAATTCTAAAAATGCTCACATGGGTAAGTATATGCATCTAAGGTTGGAGCTGGCATGGGTTTGTGCAATCATTTTTTAAATAAATGTTAACTGCACATGCAAATCTCTAAGTCTGTAAACATTACTATCTTCCGTTACATAGCTAAAATCAACATATAGCGTTCGTTCAACTTAAAGACAATGGGCAATTAATTTAAATTATATAAAATAAAAGCAGTGCATTTATGTTCTTCATAACAACAGGGGGTTTTTTTTGCCTGGTGCCTTTTCTTACTAAAAATTAAATAAGTTTTTAAAATCACTCATTAAAGTTATACAATGCAAACAAAGACAAAAATATACCGAAATGCATGCATTTCTGTAGCATTAATATTTACTTTCCAAGACTCAACTTAGAGCATTAACACAACTTGTCAATTTCTTTGACACCCCCCCCAACCCTTTTATCAATTACAGTATATAACAGTAATTCACATTTTAAATGCAGTTTGCAACTGCTGAAAATGCAACATCCTTTTTCATCCCAAGCACACCTTCAGAGTCCCCGTGATTCCAGTGTATTTTCAAAAAATCTTTTTTTTTTAATTGTGGGAACTATTGTAGTTTACAAATTACAACATAATAACAATCACTCTTGAAAAATTGATACTCTAGTAATTTAGAAATCATATCGCTTGGGTCTAAAAGCATTCAGGTTTCCCTGGGCTAGAAAAGATGCATGCAGTATAAAAAATTTAACTGAAGTGATAAAATAAAACCTGGAGATTACTGATTTAAGTAGAGATTGAAAGGATGCAATGTTGTAAATAACGCTAAATAGACTAACAATCGCTCTGATTCAATTGAAGTTATTTTTAAAAGAAGTACTTATTTTGTGGGGAGACAAGGGAAGGTTTTATGAAGTTTATTTAGTCTTATTTCTATAGTTCATTATCAGAACACTAAATAGTGAAATGTTCATGCTGCTTTAAAGTGCATAAAACAAGCTAAGGGCCAAACTTTGTTAGTTTAAGGAAACAAGACTGCTTTTAGACTGTACCACAACTATATAGATCTATATTTATATATATATATATATTAATTATATATATAAAATTCTATTTCCAAAGTTCTTGAGAGCTATCTTCTAATGTCCAGTCTCTGACAGTAGGTAAGCTCAGTGCTTCACTTTTGACAGACAATGAGTTCACTAGTTCACAGTGAAACTTCCGAATGTGCCTGTAAAGGTCTCCAGACTGGGTGAACCGCCGCTCACACCACTTACAAGCGTGTGGCTTCTCCCGTGTGTGAACTACCGCGTGGCGGCTCAGATTGTGGGAATACTGGAAGCTCTTCCCACACTGTGTACAAGTATATGGTTTTTCACCTGAATGAGTCCTCTCGTGACGTTTCAAAGTGTACATGCAAGAAAAAGTCTTACCACACAAGGAACAGGTGGGGACATTGACATCAGCGGCAGGCTTACTGCGGATCCCGTCCTGCTCTCGAAAGTGCGTACTTAAGTGAATCTGCAGGATGTGGGGACTAGGGAAGACTTTGTTGCAGAGGGGGCACATAAAAATCTGGCCTGCAGGGTTAAGTATGTTGGAGACATAAGGGAGTAGACTGCTGTCCATGCTACCTTCCACCTGAACTCTCTCATTCTCTGGAGTTATGATTTCATCATCACTGGCTTTGTCCTCTCTATCTAGCTCCCTCAAAACAGAATCGTCTCTCATAGGAGCCAGGTGGGCTGGCTCGTATGGTACCCTGTTATTAGTGCTCACACTTTCCTTCACAGTGCTATGCTCCATGTCATAGTCATTAGTGCCAACGTCACTCTCATCACAGGATGCCTCTTTTTCCACCTTCACCTGCACCAGGTTGTTCCGTATCATATCCTGTGAAGAGAAATAGGAATTGTTCAAATTCTCAACTCCAGAAAGGCTTGACTTCACAGACAAGTCCAGGACACAGTCAACATCTGTTGAATCCCTCATGGAGGTGACAGACCTCTGGGACAAAGACTCTGTTGAGCTGCATGGGCTGGCTACTGTTTTGCCAGCTGCTGTTGCATGTGTGTCTGGTTCCCCACCGCTCTGGGGAATCACTCCGGGGTCCGAGGGCAATCTCATCCACATGTTCCCAGGCTCAGCTGTTAAGTCCCTTTTGCTGGGCAGGATGCTCAACTTTTCCTCTTCCCCTTCATCTTCGTCACTGGGTAGGTCTCCTGCAATGTGGCTGCTGCCGTCAGAAAGACTCTCCACTTTGTCCGAGCAACTTGAGGCATCTTCTTCCTTTTTAGTACTGTCTGCCTCGGTGGTGGCTTTTTCTTTTAGTCTCTTTTTGCAAACTTTCACAATGTCGTACATGTGAAGGTAACTGGCAGCTGCAAGCACGTCTTCAATGGGCAAGTCTTTGAATTGGAGTTTCCCTTCATACATGAATTCAAGTAGGAGAGCGAAAGCTGGGGCTGTAACAATGTCGCTGTTCAGATGAACAATGTCTCTTTTGTCCAGCTGGTCCTTGTAAAATAGGTGGAAGTACATGCTGCATGAAGCCAGTACAGCTCTGTGTGCTCGGAATTGGGCATCTCCTACCAGAACAGTGCAGTCACAAAGGAAACCTTGATGCCTCTGTTCCCTCAGACACTGTAGTAAATGCCGGCTGTGGTCAGGGAACTCCATGCTGCCTTCATAACCTAGGAGCAAAAAAGATTTAATTAAACCATGGAAATATTCACTGGCTACATTTTATAATTTTGCAGTGGGTACAAAGACCCGAAGTAATGCTCTGTAGAGAAACGGAAATAAATTAAGATTTCACGACTTTCTGCTAATCACTTTTTTGCAACTTTCAGAGTTCTCTCATTCACCGTAAAAAAGTAGACTGGGTGTGTGTGTTGCAGATGAAAATGAATATTCAGAACTTGAAAGTTACAACAGCCTTTTCCGATTTGAATTCGGAAGCAGGTACCTCTGATAGAACTTGTTTAATCCTAGAACGGGGGAGTTTAAAAACTAATCTTAACTGATTAAGATGACAATGTCTTCTAAACTGTATCATTGCTGGCCTCATCTATGAATGCAAATTTTCCCATTTTCTTTTTCTAACAAAATAACTGATTACCAGACATCCCCCTTTAAAAATACATAAAAATGCAAACTCTTTATATAAAAGACTTTTTCTTTTAAAAAAAGACTCTTCTATTAAGATTTTCTTACATTATTGCTGCAAATCAGTTGAAACAATTTCAGCATAATTCAGTAATCTTTTCTCCCCTTGGGGTCATTGTGGAACCATTCAAAATGAGCATTAGAGTTTTCTACATAAACATCTTAAGTATCTTCTTTATTTTCTCCTACTTATAACTGAAGTTGTGCTAAACTAGTTACATACAGCTGCTGCACCTTTGAGCATTATATGTTCTTAAAGTTACACTCTGGTCCAAAGTATATTCTACTGCTAGAATAAAGCAAGAAGATTTACAATACAATCACTTTAAGTGCCCCACAGCCAACATCAATCCTAATCCTTAAGAGGGCTAAAAATAAAGATTGGAGGGCAGCTCACAAGGTAGCTGTGATCAAATTAGGAGGCTGAAAGGACAGAGAGGGACGAAGAAGGAAGCTTATAAACATCTGATCCAGCTGACTGTGGCCATATGGCAGCTGCTGCCCAGATAAAGAGATTAAGAATAGAGGAGTGCGATTACAGCTGTCTGGCCAATTCAGGCAGCTCAAATCTACAAGTTCTAAATTAGTCGTGAAAACAAAACCCTGCTTTCAGTTATTGTTGTACTGAAATAAACTTTAATATATTTCCAAAGGGGTGTGTGTGTGAAATTAAGTTAGTTTCAAGGTAGGTGGGATCCTAAAGTTGCATAGACATTCAAGTCCTTTTTTTCCCCCAAAGGGGGGGAAGGGGCTATAGATTTAAACATCCCTCAATGGGGAAAGCATAAATGTGAACAGTATAAATCGCCATGCATATTCATATATTCATTCATTCATTGAGATATATATATATATATATATACATACATACATACATATATATATACATATGTATGTGTGTGTGTGTATATATATATATATACTTTCAAATCTTATTTTCCTATTTTTACTTTTAGAAACAGTACTCTGAGAACAGCCATCATAATTGCAATACCAAAATGATTTCCTAAACTATACATTTTTTTTCAAGTGCTCATAATTAAAAAACTGGAACTACATCATTTAAATTAGTTATTTTAATATTACTTCACAGGAAAAAATGAATCAACATGTATTTAAAGTCTTAATTACAATAGAAACTGTTATTCCCTTTTCAATGAACCCTACTTATTTTTTTCCCCTAAACATCATTAAACAAGTAATAGGATTTTTGTTTGGAAATTAAATAAACAAACATCAAGAGAGAAGCATACTGTAGCTAGCCTCCTGCTGTTCCTACCTTTAGCCCACATAAACCTGATTAAGTCCTTTTGTCCGAGTCTTGCTGGCTCCAGGTCTGTTAGATCGGTGGAAAAAAGCAGACTAAGAAAGAGACAGATGCAAAGTGGAGATGATGTTAGAGAGGAATGAGATACCTTCCCTACACACAGATCTGCAAACACACTCACTCCCTGTCTGTGTGTTAGAATAAAAGGCTGAGGGATGGCAGGCTGTCAGCTGCTCTGACATCATGTTCAGATGGAAATGTTACCTCCAGCTGTGCTCCTTTTAATGCCATATGCTACTCCTCTACACTCCTTCCACCAGCTTTTTCTTAGGAGAACTTTTCTTGTCTGTTAGTATAAACAAAATACTTCAAAGTCTCTTTTTTCCCAAAACTTTCTAACAGAGAAAAAGTAAAGGGAAAAAAACCCTTAAACATATGGGGCTTCATTGCATGTACAGTATAGAACCCTTCTGTCATAACTTTGGAGGGTTATTTTTTTTTAATATTGAGAACTTACCCATCCATTTTACTGAACCCAGAGGTTCATTTTAAGCAATTCATTTTACCCAATGTATTTATCTTGATATTCTGTTCTTTCTAAATTGATAGAAAATATGAACTGACTTAGAAAACTATATAAATATCAATGCAATTGTACGTTAACTTTATTTTACTCACTAAAGTAATAATTGCTTCTATCTTATGCACTTTTCTGGGCACTTATAAATCATCTACTGCTCAATGTGCTCTACAGGATCATACTATTGCAAAATCAAGAACAGAAATAATCGTAATATTCCCCTCCTCGTAATAAATTTGTAAAAAATGCAGTTATTTCAAGGAGTGTTATCATATAAAGTCTGTTTTATCTGTGGCATGAAACTGAATATGAAGTTTGCTATTTATTAATAAGGCAAAAATACTAGCATGACCTTAAAATTATTACCATTTTTATTCCGTATGAATATATATTAAAACTATTTTGAGAATGGAAAAAAATGTAATGACCTCCCTTAACTTCACAGGAAAACGCTGTGAGTAATCGGGAAATAAAACTAAAATGAAACAAGCTGTTCAGCCCAGCAGAATAGACAAGCATCCAGCTTGCCAGTCCTAGGCCACAGACAATGTTTAATTAACAAAGTTCTCTGCACTATTTACTCATAATTCTCCCCCAACCCATCTCATTTTACTTTGGTAGGTGGTTAATTCAAGCAATTTCTCTTCTGACACTGTTCTTAATAGAATTTTACAAATAAAGCAAAAGTTCTGGGTGAATATGAAACACAGCATGGCTAATGGCCCAATTGTGACCCCCCCCCCCCTTTCATAGAGAGGGACACCAACTTGAAGCTACAACTTCATTTAACTCCTGACTTATTACAAAGTGTGTTGAGATTAAGCAAGTACACGCAGAGATTTGGAAAGCAGCACAGACAGGAAAGAAGGAAGCAGGCAATTACAGGAATAGTAGTCAGTGGCACAACAAAAGGAAAGTAAGGAGGAAGAGCTGAAGCCAAGTGTTCTGGGAGGGAGCAAATCTCTCCCCTCTCGCATCCACCCTGCCTTGTCTCCACAGCTGCACTGCTCTCCACCTCACCTACCGGTCCTGACCTTTTGAGCTGGGAGACAAAACACACACTGGCTGCACACAGCCTCTGCCACCATACAAAGGACTCCCTTCTCTGCTCCCCCATCTGCTCCCAAGCTTAGCCCAATTCCCCTGCAAATCCCCCCCCCTCCTTTCCTCCCATCTCTCACCCTGTAAACTCTGAACCTTGCAAACTTGCTCGGAACTGCTCTGGGTTCTCTCTCTCTCCCGCAGTTACAAAATCTGCTCTGAAGCTTTACTCCACTCTTGCTCCCCTCTTTATGAAAGAGGAGGATACACACACACACACACCTACATCCACTTGATGGGGACTTTTGCCATCCAAAACAAGCTGTTCGCTCTCCGGCCCATTAAATCCGGACCCTCCTCTTCCCCGTCGGGGTCTTTTACGGGAGTCGTTCCAAAACAAATAATAATTGAGGCTATCTCTCTCTCTCTCCCCCCCCCCCAACTTCGCACCCCCCCTTTTCTCCTCCACCTGTTAAACCCTCCCCTCATCCTCCCCCCCAGATCAGCTCACTTTAAGCGGCTCTTCAGGGTGACTCGAGGCATCCTCCTCTCTTCCTTGACATCTGCACGCCCTCTCCTCGACGCCGCTTGCCCCGAAGCCGCCAGGCGTCCCGCAACAACCTCGCACTACCCTCCCTACACACCCCTCACCCCTCCCCGCCCCACGGCAACCCCACAGCACAACAAGCAACCTGCGGCTCTTCCTCCTCCCTTAGCAACACGGGACGGCTTCCGCGCGCCCGGCCGTCCCTTCTCCGCCCAGCTCCCGCGGGGGACAGCCCCGGGACTCACACTCTGGAGCCGGCCCCCAGGTTCCCCCTGCGCCGCTTCCTCTCCTCCTTCGGCCGCCACCGCCCCCTCCGCCGCGGCGGGCGCCCCGTCTCCCCGCCCGGCGTCCCGCTCGTTCCTCCTGCCCCCCCCCGCCCTCCAAGTCCGCGAGTGAGTGAGGGGCCACCCAAGCGGGGCAAATGGGGAGAGGAAGGCAGGGGGAGGGAGCGAGGGGGGGCTCCCCGGGCTGTCTCAGCGGCGCCCCATGGCAGCGCCCCGGAGGATCCCGGGCCGGCGGAGCGGGCGGGAGGGAGAGGGGGCGGGGAGTCAGGCGCACACAGCGCAGGAGCACGCGCGGCGGCGGCGGCGGCACAGACGGGGCCCGGGCTGCGGCAGCCAGATGTTTCCTTCCCTCCCCTCCCTCTTCCCCTTCCTTCCCCGAGCAGTTTCCCTGACTGACAGCGCAGCTGGCTCACGGCGCCGCCTCGTCCAATCGGCGAGAAAGAAAGTCGCTGATGGACAAAGGGAGCCCGCCCAATGGCAAGCGGAGGAAGCCGAGCGAGCTGACCGTGGTGGCTAATCAGCGCTTTCGGGGAGGGCTTTATTGCCTTCCACAGGCGTGTGGCTGAGGGTTGAGAAAGGGGGCGGGGTTTTGTAGTCCCGGGTCAGTCCGCGCGTCCTTCGCGCTTCTTCACTGCAGTCTCCTCTCGGCCTCGGGGAGGTGCGGGCCTCGGGTGGGCTGTCTTTTTTCTCCCCGGGCGCGGTGCATGGTGGGGAATAAAGGCTGTGGGTCTCTGGTGGAAAAGGCTGAGGGGTTACACGAGTGAAAGGCGAGGCCTGCCTGGAGGCTGCCTGAGCTTGGGAGATTTGGTGGCGGCTCCGTAAGCGCTTTGCTGTTGCTGGGCTACTCGTCACGAGGGCTTTTCCGCCAGATGTGCCCGCTCGTTTATTTTTTTGTCAAAACTGGGGGGGGGGGAGAGAAACACCCTATAACTAGACGAATTTTTTTTTCTTCTGCCCAACGTCTTTTTTTTTTTTTAAGTTGCTTGCCTGCCATTTAACTTCTCGTCACTTTAAATGGTTCTAAGGACTTCTTGCTTGTACCGCCTTTGTTGCTGCGCGGAACTCGCGGGTTTCCTCCCAGCCTTTAAAAAAATTAACAATTTTGTTTTAATTGTTTTAACAATTTGAGAATGTCTCATAAGCTTTGCAGATGTACTTTTCTCGGGAAGGCAGAAATGCGACCTTTGAGCTTATAAAACAAAAACCGACGGAGGAGTCCCTGGTAATTGCCTCGCGGACTTCTTGAAGGAGTAGAAGTATTTTTTTTATTATTTGAGAGTAAAATGAGTACGATTTTACTCTACGCCTTATATCCCTTCATCGCTACTCATTAAATAAATCTTAGGGAATATCTCCTGTCCTGCCATCTGCCCACCTCTCAACCTGTAACTTTCCAGAATTAAAAAAATGAAATTGCAGCTGCTTCAAAAGTGTAATTTTTATGAAAGGTCCAGACGATATTGCCCCTCTTGCGTTTTCCTATAATGTTACTATATTTTTTCCCTTTGCCATTCATACCCAAAATATGTTGAATGTGAGGTCGAATAGCTGTTGATAGTCTATTTTGAGTGTTGGTGCATAGGAGCTGTCAATCTTGGAAGAACCACCAACCGAAGTCAAAGCTGTGGGGTGGTCATTTATTTATTGCTTTGAAAGGATAAAGGAAGATGTTAATCGGCATATAATTAGCATGTTAATTTATTGGTGGAAATGGACTGAATTCAGATAAAATCGTAATGCAAACTTAATGTAATGCTAAAGGCTTTGTCTTTGCTGTTGCCAGATGCTAATTGTCAATGGGCAGTAGTATCTTAAAATACTCAGCTAGATGGCAGCACTTGGCTGATTGGGAAAAGCTGAGCAGGGACAATCCTCTTTAATCTTTGGATGGGAAACCACTAAGAAGTGGCAGGAAAGTGAGCTTTATTGAGAAGTCAAAAAAAGGAGGAAAGTTGGCAAACTGCTTTGATCAAGACATTGAATGTTTCCATGAATAATTTGGAGCTAGACTTGATGAAAACTTCAATATCTTACGAATATTGTTCTTGCTAGTTAACTTTATTTTAAGTTCTGACAGCAGCCTTCAAAATAGCTGTCTTTGGGTCATGCGCAATAAGCAAACAGAATTGATTTTGCCATGTAAAACTGGCCTGTTGTTGAAAATCTGAGAATTCACCTTCAGAGAACTGCTTATTAGCATCAAGTTCACCACAATAAGGGCTTTTATATGAGGAAGAAACCTCGAAGTATAGGAATTCTGCATATGTAGGAATCTGTCCATGAACAGCTATGTAGCTAGGCAGTGAGGTGGGCAGCAAACAAATCTAAATAAATAAATAAATGCAAATATGACCTCTTTTCAGAGTGCTTGGATGTCAAGTGTAGTTCCAACTTGGTTTTGCAGGTAGATAGGTAACGAACGGTGTGCAATCAGGAGTATGTATTTCTTCACTCTAAAAACATTTGCTTATTTATGTTGATGCAGGCTATTTGGTGTACTTCACTATTAAACACACACATACACATGCATCCGTGTGTCCATTGTCAAGGCTGTGAGTAAAGGTAATAACATTGATGTGGTGGTGCATCTTGGCACAAATGATTTGTCCCAGAGAAATGTCAATGTAGTAAAAAGAGATTTTCAATGTCTAAGTGTGGAGCTGGGTAAAATAGCAGATTCAGTGACTTTCTCAGAGGTGTTACCGGTTTGTGGCCAAGAGGATAAAACAACGTGTATCATAGAGTTTAATGTGTGGTTAAAGCAGTGGTGTAAAGCTGAAGGTTTTGGCTATGTAAGTCATGATGTCAGTAGGTGGTCTAATAGGGAGTTGTTTAAGAGGGATGGTTTGCATCCATCATACAGAGGTACCCAGGTACTCGGTGAGGAATTCAGAACTTTTTTGGACAGGCATTTAAACTAGGTAAAGGGGACAGAGATGTAACTGATGTGGGTGATTTCTGTCCCCGACCAATGAGGATAAAGCAGTTTTTGGAAGCTTATGAAAAGGGAGCTGCAAATAAAATAGATGTAGTTGTTGATGATAAGGGGCAAACTAATAATGAAAATAATGTTCTTCGTGTAATGTGCACGAATGCTCGAAGCTTGAGCAACAAGCTCTGTGAATTAATGGCCATAATATCTAGAGATAATTTGGACCTGGTTGCCATAACTGAGACATGGTTTAAGGATTCTAATGAATGGGAAATATCCATACCAGGATATACACTGTATAGGAAGGATAGAATAGAGAGAAGGGGAGGTGGAGTAGCCATTTATGTTAAAGAAACTCTAAAAACAACACTAATTCAAAATACATGTCAAGATCTAGAGACCCTCTACAAGCGGTGTGCCACAAGGGTCTGTTCTGGGTCCTATTCTTTTTAATATGTTTGTGAGTGACATAGGGGAAGGTCTGGTAGGGAAGGTTTGCCTATTTGCCGATGACTCTAAAGTGTGCAATAGGGTTGATATTCCTGGAGGCGTCGGCAATATGGTAAATGATTTAGCTTTACTAGATAAATGGTCAAAGCAATGGAAACTGCAGTTTAATGTTTCCAAATGTAAAATAATGCACTTGGGGAAAAGGAATCCTCAATCTGACTATTGTATTGGCAGTTCTGTGTTAGCAAATACTTCAAAAGAAAAGGATTTAGGCGTAGTGATTTCTGACAGTCTCAAAATGGGTGAACAGTGCAGTCAGGCAGTAGGGAAAGCAAGTAGGATGCTTGGCTGCATAGCTAGAGGTATAACAAGCAGGAAGAGGGAGATTATGATCCCGCTATATAGAATGCTGGTGAGACCACATTTGGAATACTGTGTTCAGTTCTGGAGACCTCACCTACAAAAAGATATTGACAAAATTGAACGGGTCCAAAGACGGGCTACAATAATGGTGGAAGGTCTTAAGTATAAAACATATCAGGAAAGACTTAATGAACTCAATCTGTATAGTCTGGAGGACAGAAGGAAAAGGGGGGACATGATCGAAACATTTAAATATATTAAAGGGTTAAATAAGGTCCAGGAGGGAAGTGTTTTTAATAGGAAAGTGAACACAAGAACAAGGGGACACAATCTGAGGTTAGTTGGGGGAAAGATCAAAAGCAACATGAGAAAATATTATTTTACTGAAAGAGTAGTAGATCCTTGGAACAAACTTCCAGCAGACGTGGTAGATAAATCCACAGTAACTGAATTTAAACATGCCTGGGATAAACATATATCCATCCTAAGATAAAATACAGAAAATAGTATAAGGGCAGACTAGATGGACCATGGGGTCTTTTTCTGCCGTCAGACTTCTATGTTTCTATGTCCATGGGTGTTATCTTAATGTTCATTTTTCATTTTTTGCTCAATTATGCCTAAGACTTCAGGTTCCATTTTAAGTTTTTGTGAAGTAATTTCTTTAATTCATGTCCTAATTTTGTTGCAATTTTTTTAAATTTGCAGCCATGTCCACTACATGTGAAAAAACATTCCACTATTATGTCCACATTTCCAACAATTCAGTTTTAGATTTGGATACATTTTCGCAAGTCTTGCTGGTGCCAGATACCATCTATAAAACATCTTGTGGATGTTTTCTTTATATGTTATTGACTTTATTTATTTATTATTAGAGTTGAAAGGGACCTTGCAGGTCATCAAATCCAACCCCCTGCTTAAGCAGGAAATCCTACAGCACCCCAGCCAAATGACAGTCCAATCTCCTCTTGAAAATGTTCAGAGTTTTATAATATGCCATTTTACATTTTTTCCATATGTATTCCCATTGATCTAAGTGTATACTATGTCCTATGTTCCTCACCCAGCTAATCATGTTTTCCTTAATTATTTCATCATCCTATATTCAAGTAAACATTTATATAATTTGGTAATTACGTTTTTTTCTTACTCTAGCAGAATTCTATTTAACACTGTAAATTGTTTTTGAATACCAAAGTTCTTCTTGTCTTTTTGTAATCTAGATTGAATCTGAGCATATGGCCACCAATCGATAGAAATTCCTTGATTCTGTAATTGTTGTCTTTTTAAAATTTCCCTGTTTCACCTATTATCTGTTCATAATTAACCATTTTGTTTATTCTATTGTATTTCGGTGTCTTCTGGCTTCCACGCCCCAAAATCTTGGTATTTCTCTATAGTGTACTTTTTTGATCTGATTCCATACATCTAAAGATGCCTGCCTGATCTTGTGGTTTTAAAAGTATGCAAGTATTCTGTTTATCTCATTCCAAAGAAATCCATCTTTTATCCATATTAAAGATAAAGGTTCAAAGTCCGGATGTCTGAAACCCCCCTGTTTTTATTTGTCCTGTGACCACTTTAATCTAATTCTAGGTTTCTTTCCTCCCCATATAAATTTTGATATAGTTTTATCTATTTTTGTGAAAAAAAGTTTTGTTTAATTTTATCGGGATAGTTTGGAAAAAATACAAAAATTTAGGAAAAATTGACATTTTAATTGTTGCTATTCTTCTGGTTAAAGTAATAGGTAATTTATCCCATTTTTCAAGTTGTTTTCCCATTTTCTTTAATAGTTCATTATAATTATCCTCTTTAATTGTGGTACATTTAGCTGTCAACAAAATTCCTAAATATTTAACTTTCTTTACTATTTGAATTTCCAGAATTTTTTCTAATTCTTGATTTTGTTCATTTCTCATATTTTTGGTTATAATCTTATTTTTTTGTTTATTAATTTTAAGCCCTGCTACACGCCAATCATCGTTTATCTCCCTTAATAATTCTTGTCCTGTCTCAAGAGGGTCTTCTATTATAAACACCAAGTTGTCCGCATATGCCTGAAGTTTGAATTCCTATCTTTTAATTTTAAGTCCTCTAATTTCTGACTTTTCCTGAATTTGTCTCAGTATTGTTTCAATAGAAAAGATAAATAGTAGGGCCAATATGGGACATCCTTGTTGTACTCCTTTCCAGATTTGAAAATTCTTGGTTAATTCTCCATTTATCATAATTTTTGCTGATTGTATGTTATAAATTGTCTCAATCATTCTAATAAATTTACTCCCAAATTTCATTTGCTTTAGTTGTTCAATTATAAATTCCCATTTCAAAATATCAAAAGCTTTCTGTGCATGGACAGCACTTTAACCAAACATTGTTCTCAAAGTTGGTAGCTGGTTTACTCATCTTTCCTTTTTTGGTACTGCTACACAGAAAGCTCTGATTAATAAAGACCTGGCACTGTCCCACAATTAAAACACTGATTGCTTTATTGCCTTCTTTTTTTTCAACTTAGAGGGTTAATAATGTGATTACCACATTATATACTACAATCTCACATTAAACAAAATGACAACTGATAAATAACCATACATTATACTAAGTTGTGGTTTAATTATAGTTAGTGTGGTTGGCTGCATTTACACAAAACCCTAAACCCAAATTAATTTTATAAGCCATTAAATACTTGGAGGGATGGAACACACTAATTCCAAATCAACACACTAATTCCAAATCAAAACACACATTGTATGAGTCCAACCAATTATGTAAAAAGATACAAGTCTAAATCTACAAATCATAGTTACAAGCTAGCCATAGGTATTGTAACTCAATCATGGGAGTCATACCAACAGCAGAGCAAGCCAAAACAGTAAAATGTCAGTTGCCATCCCAAGTCAGTTGGCATTCTATCCACCTATGCAATATCTAGACACCAATTTTTATTATTCTTGTAGGGTTAAAGAAGTTTTCCATCCCTCAATTTTTTTGTATTGTATACAGTACACTGTGGCTAACCTGACCCTGTTTTAGCTCTATGGCATGTTGAACCATAGAAGTGTCACTAATTAAATAATGACACTGGATGGAGTAAGTTGTCTGCATTCTGTTGGAGTGTTTTAATGTGATGTGCACACACTTTAAGGTAATGCTGATGATATAATTGAATGGACTTTTTACTTTAAAAAAAGGCAGAATGCTGTTAAGCAAAATAGTAGCAGGAATCAGTCTCTACTAGATCCTTATAAAAATTGCATAGATTATTTAAAGTATAACGTAGATTGTGGTAGTGGGACGGGTGCGGAGCAGGGAAGTTATCCCTTCCATCTGTGTTTCCTTTTCTATTTAAAAAAATGTCTTGCTAGGGAAATAATTTGCTATCATAGATCATCGCCAGGTGAAGCAGATGAAAAATAATTTGGGGAAAAGCAAATCTTATGTGTTACCATTTCCCCATTCATACTTACTTGAACTTCAAGTTGCACAAGTAACTCTCATTTCAAAAGGATTTGGTGGCCAATCAGATTTTGCCTGACATTGCTCTTGTACCACCTTTAGCCCTAAGCCTTTCTGAAAGAAAGGAAGGGGGGGGTTTGAGAGAAACTGAAGCAGTTTAGTAGGAATACATTTTTTCTATACAACATCTGGCAAGACATCTGGCCTCTACATACATTTTTAAAATATCTTTCATGTCATGCATCCCTAGGTAATACACAAAACAAGCACACATTTGAGGGATGAATTGGAGTTTATAAACTGGAGAGAAATGTTTTTCATTGAGCGTAAAACAAGTTAATCTCTTTTGCCTGCCCTCCCCCACGAAAACAGCCATTTGGGAGAATACACAGTAGATCTAAGAAAACCTTTCCCATCTTGAAATATGCCAACTTCAGTTTATAACACCCAAGTAATACAGAGCCCGGGAGGCTTGCTAGCTGAATTTGTATGCTGCAATGTGAAATTGTAGTGAGGTGAAGGTATTAATGAACATTAAGCATTGTTTGATGATGCATATACAATACAAATGTTTAAAACCACAATTAGCTTCCCCTAAATGATTTTTTTCATTACAATTGTAGGAATATATAATGTAGGAGTTAAAATTTTGAATTCCAGAGCCTATTGAAAGTAAAAGCAACATTGTCCAAAGTAGTAACAATCTCTCTTTGAATCAAGATTGTGCTGTTATAAGATTATCTGTGTGGCTGAAAATAGCACCTGGTTTTTAATAATGCTTGGCTTGCACACATGTTTAGCTAGAAAATGATTAGCTAGTCTGAAGTTCAGTGCATTGTGTAAAAATATAGCTGTTATGTCTAGATTATGCAAATCACAGATTTATTTTACTTTATTTATTAATCAGATATATATGCCGCCCCTCTCCGAGGACTTGGGGCAGCTGATAATGTGCAAACACAGTCTAGAATTATCTTCAAGTTCAGATTCTAAAATTCCAAATTTAATTATTCCTTATGATGATATCACAAAGACTTTTAGTTGTTAAAACAGAAGAAGTGATGAACCGGTACATGGCAAAAAGGCAAAACAGTCAGAGAATAAGTCGGAATCCCTTTATTAGCTCCAAACTTTCCCCCAACGTCCCCCATACAGGTGTTTCTAAATGCTTTTAGAAACACCTGTATGCAGAAAAACCTGTAAACAGAAAAAAAAATCCCAACTATAAATCCAACAAGGCAAGATATGGTAATTAATCCGGCAGGGCAAGCAAGATAAAGAGTTCCAAAATTGAAGTAGCACATCAGTAAATCAAACCAGCCAGGAGGATGCCAGGAACGCAGATAAAGCAGTGAACACAAACATGAATGCAGTGTTTGTTCCTGACAACCTCCCATTTGCCTCTCCTTTAAACTCCATCCCCAGGTGTGCCTTGTTAAGGGAATTGATGTACTTTCCTCCCTCGTAAGCCATGCACCCCACATTGCTCTCTTCTCCTTTCTTCCCTGCGTGCCCTAGTACAAGGAGGAAGTGAACCTTGGTCTTCATCAGAACTCCCTTCCCTTGTTCTCCCTCTCCCCTGCTCTGCCTAGCCTGATTTTGCCCTTTCCTGGTTTCCTCTACAGCCAATGGAGTCATTCTCTGTCAGCTGTTTATTTTCCATCTCAGTCAGATTCCAAGAGGGGCATGGCAGAAGGGAACTTTTTTTTACATCAAGGGCCACATTTAATCTGTGAACGCATTCTTTGACACACCTCCACAAAGTATGTGTGACTAGGATAACATTTAATATATTTTTCATTTAAATAACATTAAATACATTTAAATTATTACTCATCTTGTAATTAATAATTTTCTCCTCTCCTATTATAAATTAGAGCTTAATTGCAGTTTCTAGAAAGGACTCGAAAGTGGCAATTGAGAGATTCAGGAACCTCCGTTTCAATATCCCCACTGTAAAAGAACTTCCTGATTTTCTGAATCCCGTTTGAACATTGGCTCTGCACTGAATTATATTGTGTCCTTTTTTGCAGTAGCCTAGAAATATTTAATTATTTTCAGTCTTCTAAAGAATTAGTGCATCTTATGCTCCTTCAACTAGGTTTCATATTTCCAGGATTTTTGGTCCAACAATTACTTGCTTGTGTCTTCTTTCTTTCAAGCTTGAGGAACAGGCTCTAATGTAACTGAAAACAACTTCTGTACTGATAAGACCCAACAGGCATGTTTGGCAATCCTTTGTTTTATTTAAGACATGGCTCAAATATCAGCAAAATGTTCTTTTCACACTTTCTCCCTTGATATTTAACTACCTTGCCTCAAGAAGAATTCTTGGAAATTAAAAACTTCCAAGCATTCTGTAAACATTCCTTTGGCACAATAAAGTCATTACTATTATGGATTTGAGTTCCCTCCCTGCAGCCTCTTTGGCCAAGATAGATACTAGTATTGTTTTTTATTTAATATTTTAAAATTGGATGGTAACACATCTGCAGAAATTCTATTTTCCAATAAATAATCCAATAAATTGGAAATAACTTTAAATACAATGGATAAAACTCTCTTAAATCTACTACAGTATCTAAATTAAAAGGATTTCTTTTTTTGTAATGGAACTGCTACACTGATTGTATGTTAAACTGCTGTTTAAATCCTGTCTTTTGAAAATGTCATTGAATTTGAACACTTGGATTCTCCATCCTGCATTCCTTTATGAAACATTTTGGTGTGGGAGCATAATGTGGGGTACTCTCTTCAAACATTGGGATGATGGAACATTTATGCTATCAACTGCAACACATTTGAACCCTGATATGGCCTTATGGTTTCCTCTTTTAAACATTTTTAAGAACAGTAGAGGGAATGTTGGCAGTGTCTTATCTATAGGCTTTTAATTTTACGGAATAAAAGCTAAATAGGGTGTAGTAAGTAGCTGGGCTGCAAAAGTGTGTGTAGGATAATGAATGAATGACTTTGTGAAAAGCTAAATAGCAATTTTCTTTGGGAGCTCACAATATGTCAGTATGCCAATATTTGTATGCCATGTTAGGTTAAAGCTGTTTTTTCCCAAAGACAGAAAAAGATACAGTAGATATATTTATACGTTTTTGTTGTTTCCAACTAAGTATTTTACTCTATAATTGCATGTTGTATGAACAAGGGATTAAATTGACAGTGCTCTCTTTGATTTCCTATAGGATATTTTAAGTTCAGACAATCAATGTAGTCTATCATACTACAAAAGTGATTATTCAAGCCAAATCCCACATGTTTCTGCAAGCTAACTAGCATTATATGATAAAATTCCAAACAAGAATGATCAATATCTAGAAGACTATTAAAATTTGCCACCAACAAGCAGTTGGGCACTTTCCTCCTCCCCTGCATTCCATCAATAGGCAGTTGGGCTCCTCTCCTCCATTCCTGATCCTGCCTTTTGCCACGAATGAGCAGGTGGGCTGCTTTCCTCCCCCCCTGCATTTCTGATCCTGATTGTGGGAGAAGAAGTTGTCCAAATTTACATGAATACTTGGAAGATCATTGATTGTCATACCATCACATTGGAGGAGTAATACCTCATTAAAAAAATCTTGTCCAGCTGGGTTACAGGGGAAGATGGTCCTTTTCCAGGGTTACAGGAGAAGATGGTCAATGGTTTTGAAGGCAGAACTCTACATCCCAACAGTAGATAAAGCGGCAAAACCATGTTCTAGGAGGAAGAAAACTCTGACTCCAAACCACCACTGCCTTGTAGCTACATAGGGACAGATAGACCTCAAACAGGGCAAAACAATAGATGCAATTTATATAGACTTCTGTAAAGCCTTCAACTCAGTGGTTTATGATAAACTACTTCTGAAACTGAAATCCTTCGGTATCTCTGGACTCCTACATGACTGGACAACTGCTGCTAGATTAGTGACTATCATGGTTGACAGTATTATATAGACAGTCCCTGCAACCATTCATTTAGAAGTTAAAGCAACATTGAAAAAAGTGAATTATGACCAGTTTTCACACTTACGACCATTGTAGCATCCCCATAGACATCTGATAAAAAAATTGGATGCTTGGCAACTAGCATGTATTTCTGACAGTCTTGTCCTGAGTGACCACCATTTGTAACCTTACACACCGGCTTCTGACAAACAAAGACAATGGAGGAGGCCAGTTTCATTTAACAACCACATGGTCCCCTTAGTAACTGTCCTGATTTGCTTAATCATAGCAAAAAAGGTCATAAAATGAAGCATACCTTTAACAACTGCCTTGCGGAAATTTAAAGTTCAATTGTGGTTGTACTTTAGGTCAAAGATTATCTGTATTTCCTATTTGCTCCTTTGCATATTTCATGGTTCTTATATTGCCAGGAAGCATAGCTTTACAAATTATACTTTCAAGTAGCAATCTAATAGAGGACACAATGTTCACAAACAAAGCTATACGTCTTATAACCCTTTCCTAATAGCATAATTATAGATGAATATATATGATCATCAGATCTTTATGCAAATATGCAGTATTGTTTAATTGTGCATCTCGTTACAGCAAATATTTTTATTACTTTTGAATATCCTAAACATATATTTTTCTATGTACAGCTTTGTTTCTGCTTTCTCTTTTCCGCCCATTTATAGAATTCATTCTAAATTTCATAGTATTTTGTTTCATCCTTATTTCTTAACTGTAATGTTAGTTTATCTAATTCCGCACAATCGTATATTTTTTTTATCATGATTCTGTTGCCGTTTCTTCTCTTTTCCAATTCTGGACTATGCAGATCCTGATCGCTGTAATAATATGTTGGATAAGATAGTAGTGTTTGTTTTTCATTTTTAAATCTATTATGCCTAGCAGGAAGATCTCATGTTTTAATTTAAGCTTTTGTTTAGTTATTTCAAAAATCCATATATTTATTCTGTTCCAGATTTGTTTTATTTGGGGGCATGTCCACTACATATGGAAGAAGGTTCCATTTCCATTACCACATCTCCAGCAATTAGGTTTTAAATTAGCAAATATTTTCGCTATTCTGGCTGGTGCTAGGTACCATCTATAGAACATTTTCCAAATGTTGTCTTTGTACATTACTGATTTTGTCATTTTATAATTTTTAGTCCTAATAGATTCCCATTGATCATTATGTATGTTATGCTCTATATTTCTTGCCCAGCTCATCATGTTTCCTTTCACTATTTCAGTTTTTATTTTATATTCAATCAGAAATTTGCATAGTTTACTTATCAGGGTTTTTTCCTCTCCTAATAACAGTTTATCCAATATTGATAGTTTTTCTTGAATTCCATTGGGGTTTTTTTGTCTCTGTAATTTCAACTTAATTTGGGTGTATCGCCACCAATCAATTATAATACCTTGGTTCATCAATTGTTGACTCAGTTTTAAGTTCCCTTTTTCATCTAGTATTTGATCGTAATTGACCATTTTATTTAATTTTATTGTCTTTGGTTGTGTTATTGCTTCCATACTAGAGAACCATCTTGGTATCTTCCTGTAATGCTCCTTTTTTATTTTGCTCCATGTCTCTAGTAGTGTCTCTCTTATTTTGTGATTTCTAAAATATGCTGGGGTTTTATTTTTCTCGTTCCACAAAAATCCATGCCATCCCTGTAAGAGATCATGCCCCTCCAAAGCCAAAACTTTCTGATTTTTAATTTCAGTCCAATCTTTAATCCATAATAATGATGAAACTTGATAATAAAGTGCAAAATCTGGAAGTCCGAATCCCCCTTGTTTTTGTTTATGCTGCAACCATTTTAATCTTATTCTAGCCTTCTTGCCTCCCCATATAAATTTAGAAACAATTATATTCAGTTCACCTTGTAAAAAAGGTATTATTTAATTTTATCCGGACTGTCTGGAAATAGATAAAGAAATTTAGGTAATATTGACATTTTTATAGTTGAAATTCTATCAGTTAAGGAGATGTGAAGTTTATTCCATTTTACAAGCTGTTCTTCTGTCTTCTTTACTAGTGTGTGATAGTTATCCTCTTTAACTGTACTACATTTGGCTGTTAGTAGTATCCCTAAATATTTAACTTTCTTAACCACCTGAATTCCTAAAAAAATTTCTAATTCCTGATTTTGTTCATCCCTCATATTTTTTGTTATAATTTTGGTTTTCTGTATGTTACTTTTTAGCCCTGCCACTTTTCCATAGTTATTTATCTCTTTTAATAGATGTTGTCCTGTCTCTAGTCGTTCATCTAGTATGAAAATTAAATCATCTGCGTAGGCCTGTAGTTTGAATTCCTGACCCTTAATTTTTAAACCAATGATTTCTGAGTTTCCCCTAATTTGTCTTAACATTGTTTCAATGGCGAAAATAAAAAGCAATGGGGATAATGGACAATTCATCTCTGGTATGAAAGCTGACAAATTTGTCGTCTATTAACACTTGTTAGTTACATCAACCTGAACATTTGACCTATGTGCCTGGATTCCTGTGCCCATTCTAATGCCATTCCTTTTCTTGGAGATGCAACTCTCTCTCTCTCTCTCTCTCTCTTTCTCTCTCTCTCTCTCTCTCTCACACACACACACACACATACAAACACACTCTCACATATACACAGACACACATAGTAGGCCACAGTATGCTCCCCATTTTTACACAAATGGAAGCAGTATACTTATGGTAAAAGTTTATAGTCCAGGCATGGTGAGACCCAATACAGCCGCCTCTGCAAGCGCCTGATAAAGCTGTTACCAACATTGGCATTAGCTTGAAGACATTGAGGGTTAAAACGGTGACATCAGTTATTTAGTGCTGATGGGAACCTGGTCTGTCAAAGGGGTATGACATCGGGAGAGCGCCTTGGGTGGTCGGGACATTCTTCTCCCCTGCCGAGACACTGTCCCCCAGCTGCTGCCCCCTTTGCCCCTGCCTCAGCTGCAGTGTCCGTATCCTGGAATGGCAAGCCCAGGAATGGACTCGACCAGTTTGCTTCCCTCTACCAGGGATCCACCTGTAAGATACAATTTTTTTTTGCAAATTAATTTTTAAAAATTCCCAAAAAAAGATGGCGGCCTCCACGGACCAGCACCAACCGATCCAGTTTCATGCCATCATATGTCACCAGCAGTTTGCCACTGGTTCAATTCAACTAGAAGGAAACGATCACTGTTGGGAAGTGCACTTAAATTTTATGTAGAAGAGTGTTTTTAACTGTTCTATTGTTACCTGATTCCTATTGTGGCTGTGGAATCATGCCTTGTCCTTGACGCTGGGTAGGTTGGAAGTGTAAATTTAAGTGTCGTTGTTTTTGTATCTTATATCTGCTATGTTTCAACTTCTTGTGAAAGCTGCAGCTAGCAGTGCTTTTCTTATGAATGAGCTATAGCTGGCAGTGCTTTGTTTATGAATGGAGCTGTCTGGATACTGAATTTCTATTCACAAAATTTCTATTTCTATTCTCTTTATTTCAAAAGCCTCAAATCTTTATTTGAAGTTTTTCTTTAAAAACAACATACAAAACCACAACAAAATAGGGAAAACTAACAGTTTTTACAGCTTTTTCGTTACAATTTTGCTGTTATTTACACTTTACATATTTCTAGCCTTATTATTAACTATTTCTTTTTCCCTCTATATAATAAATACATTGAATCTCCTACTATATTTTCAGTTACTATTTTTTATGTTTTTATATAAACAGATATAGTGGGGAGAAATTTAAGAACATTTTTGCTATTCGTGCTGGTGGAAGTTGCCAACGATAATGCATCTTGTATAAGTTCTCTTTGTAAGAAGTGGCCATCGTTAGTCTATAATTAATGTTCCAAATTTTCCCCCACTTGTTTAAGTTTATAGTATGACCAAAATTTTGAGCCCAAGCTATCATTGTGCCCTTAACTTCTTCCATTGTGATATAGTTAAGCAAAATATTGTAACGATTGTTTTATCATCTGGACCTAAGAGGATCTTATCTAATTCATTATTTTTTTGAAACCCAAATCTTTTTTGTCTTCACTGTATTTTGACTTGATTTGTAAGTAGTTTATCTAATTTAAGTTAATACCTTTGTCTACGAGTATTTGTTTTGAAATAACTTTGTCATGTTAATCGAGGATTTGCTCATATATTATTATCTGTTTTGAATCCCAAATTGTTGAGTAAAATATTGCTTCAAGTGGTGAGATCCATGTTGAAATTGCGTAGTGATGTTTCTTGATATAAATCCAGTTGTCCATTATACTTTTTCTTATTTAGTGTTGTTTAATATGTGAATGTTTTTTTATATTTGTCACTCCCCAGAGGCTTGCCAACTGACCTGGAGATCAAAACCCTCAGTATTCTCAGGTTCCTGAGGAGTATCCATTCTCTTGTTCATTTTAGAATGGTGTCTTGGTAATATAGTTTGAAATTTGAAAGGTCAAATCCACTTCTCTTCCTCTGGGCATGTAAAAGTTTCAATTTGATTCTCGCCTTTTTTTTTTTTTTTACCAAATTCACAATTTTTTCTATTTAAATTTTGAAGAAGCTTTTTAATGTAAATTAAAAACTTCAAAAATTATTTATTTAATGTAAATTGCAAATATTTTGTATAGTGATATCCTCGGTCCAATTTATTTTTGGGAAAAGTTTAATTCCTTCTCCATATATTGCTTATATTCTTTTTCTCCTGTCACTTTCTGATTCATCGTCCATCTTTTCCTTTTGCTTTGATCTCCTTAAAATGTCAACATAATAGGATTATGATCAGCCCATATATTGGGTTGAATTTCCACTGTTTCAATATTTTTTTCCAATTCTAAATAGGTCCAGACTGTTGCGATGGATGGAATTTTAATGAGTCCTTGGCAGGCAGGAATCAAAGTAAAAATAAACTTTATTTAGAAAATAAAAAGGAGTACATTGTGCCGGCCGGCACTTTATCAAGCAGCCTAACGGAACATGGCTGAAACAGAGAGAGAGTAGATTGGAATGTGTGCCTATGTAAGCAGGCGGATGTGACATGTAGGAAAGATATGAATTGTGGGAGTGATGTATGAGGGGGTGTGATCAGAGGGGAAAACACACATTAACTCTTTAACTACTGAATGTCTCTGTTGGCTGGCAATTCTCAGCGTGACACCCCTTCTTTGGTAGTCATCAGGGACATTGGTTCACATAAGGCACATTTTTTCAGAAAGGTATTCGTGTTGGTCAGCTGGCAGTGGTTTATTCAGCACGTCAGCAATCTGTTCATTTGTAGGCACATATTATAGTTTCACAAATCCTTGTTGCACATATTTTCTTGCATTCTTATATCTTAAGTCGATGTGCCGTGAATGGGCTCCCACATATTCAGCTTCAGCAATGAATTTTACTGAAGTATTGTCCTCCATAATAACAATTGGCTTCATTGGATCAGCCCAGATACTATTAATGAGAGCAGAAACATTGATTAAATCATTACAACAGTCAGAAACACAAGCATATCCGGACTAAGTGGAGGAACAAGAAATAAATTTCTGCTTTCTAACTTTCCAATAAATTGAACAACCATTCAAAAACGTTATAAAACTAGAAGTACTTTGACGGGTTTCAATGTCACTCGCCCAATCAGAATCTGCATAGCAAATCAATTCAGGATACTTGTTGTGTTCTGGTTCCAGGAACAACTTCATGTCCATCGTGTGCTTCATGTATCTGAGCAATCTCTTTATGCATGTCCAATGAAATGTAGTTGCGTTGCCTACGTGTCGTGACAACAAATTCACACTAAGTGAAATGTCGGGTCTTGTCCAACTGCTAATGTATAACAGTGACCCAATGACTGAGCGATAAAGTGTTTGGTCCTTAAACAAAGGACTGTTTTGGTATGTCAACTTGTAAAAGTCTGTCTGCATTGGAGACCGACATGGGCGTGCATCAGCCATGTTGCATTGTTGCAAAAGTTGATCAATCTTGTTTGCTTGTGAGAGGCTAAACCCCTTCTGAGTTTTCTGAATCTGAACCCCTAAGTAATCATGAATGTGTCCTAAGCTTTTCAGTGTAAAGTGTTTTTCTAAACCTTTTGCAAAAATCTCACTCATACGTTGATTTGGACCAATGTAAACAATATCATCAACATAAACAAGAACAATTTCATAAACATTACCTTGCCCTTTTGTAAACACGCATTGATCAGAGTCGGACTTAATAAAGCCCATTGAATTTAGCTTGTCAATTAGACATCTATGCCACATTAAACCAGATTGTTTCAATCCGTACAGACTCTTTTGCAGGCGCCAGACACGTCCTTCCTGGTCCTGGAATCCGGGTGCGCCTTTCACGTAGATTTCTTCATCTAGATCAGCATTCAGATAGGCAGTTTCGACATCGAACTGGAAAACTTCTAGATTCAGGGCAGCGGCAGTTGTTAAGGCGATTTTGACACTTTCATTTCTGACAGTAGGTGAATAGGTATTGGTGTATTCATCAGGAAAAGTCTGAGCGAAGCCTTGTGCTACTAATCTTGCTTTGTATAGTTCCTCACCATTTGGCTTTCGCTTAATTCTGTAGACCCATCGTGTACCAATAACTCTCTTGTCTTCTGGAGGGTCAACGTGTTTGTACACCTTAAGTTTTTTTAAACTGTCAAGTTCAGCTTGCATGGCATCATACCATTTTTCTTGTTCAGGTTCAGGTAAATGTCTTATTTGATGAAAATTATCGGGAGGAAGTAAAACATTGTTGCAAATAACAGAAAACAGTTTTTGAGCTACTTGTGCTTGATATCTCTGAGGAGGAACTCCTTTTGCGGTTCTCCTGGAACGTCTTAGAACCGTGGTCCATTCATTTTGGTCATATCCGTCTTCATTTGCATCGCTAGTAACATCATCTGCGACCGGTGAAGACTGTACATCAGGAACATCTGTAACAACTGGAACATCTGTAACAACTGGAACATCTGGAACCTTTGGAACATCTGGAACATCTGGAACAGCTATCTGAGAGTCAGGTTGCGCTGTACCTTGAACATCTTTAGGAAAATAAACTGAAGTATCATTACTGTGTATTCTGGACCAATTTGTATCTTCCTCAAATTTTGCTGAATTGGAAATAACACCTCTGTAGTTAGAGTCAGTAAATTTGTAGTACTTGGAACTATCATCAAAACCTATAAATCTCAGTCTTTCTGTCACTGGACCGCCCTTCTTTCTTTGAGCCAGTGGAATGTTAACCATGGCATACGAGCCAAAAATGTGAAGGTTTTGAATGTCGGGTTTCTTCCCATAGAACATGTAGTACGGAGTTTGTTTTAAAACACTGCTCCAAGTACGATTAACAAGGTAGTTTGCATACCTTAGTGCTTCGCCCCAGTGAGCATTGTCGAGATCAGCATCTTCTAGGACAGCGTTTCCTAACCAGTGTGCCACGGAGCTCCTAGGGAAGCTCCAGCTGGGCGGGGCGCTGCGGGTGCCGGAGCGGGCTTTCCCGAAACGGACAGAGAATGCCCTCTCTCGCAGCCCCCTGCTGGGAGCACTTTCGCTGCGAGAGAGGGCTTTCTCCGTCCGTTTCGGGAATGCCCGCTCCCCTCTCTCGCGCGCGCCGCTCCCCTTTTCTCTCAGCCCTCCCTGGCTTCGCTTCTCATTCCCTCCCTCCTTCCGTCTTTCCTTCCCCTCAGCCGTTCTGTCTGGGGGTCTCCCACTCTTCCCTTCCCTGCCTCCCAGGCTTTGCCTTCACCACCCCCACTCCCTTTTTGGTTGGCAAGGAGTCCTTTGCCGCACCCTGCAGTTCGCACTCAGCTCGAGGCCACTTTCCCTGGCTGCGCTCTTTCTTTCTCTCTCTCTCTCTCCCGTGAGGCGGGGGAAGGAAAAAAACAAACAAACAAAAACTTGCAGCGGGCCCGCACGCGCGCTCGTGCCCACGCTCGTCTCTTCAGCAGCGAGGGAGGGAAGTCAGAGGGCGAGGGAGCGAGGGAGTGCTCTTGTCCTCGGTGCCCTCTGCAGCCTACCTTCCTTCTTCTTTGCCGCCGCTGAGGGATGGAGAGAAGGATAGAAAGGAAAGAGGGAGGGAGAGATAGAAAGGAAAGAGGGAGGGAGGAAAGAGGGAGGGAGAGATAGAAAGAAAATAGATAGAAAGGAAAGAGGGAGGGAGGGAGAGATAAAAAGGAAAGAGGGAGAGATAGAAAGGAAAGAGGGAGGGAGGGAGGGAGGAAAGAGGGAGGGAGGGAGGAAAGAGGGAGGGAGGGAGGAAAGAGGGAGGGAGAGATACAATGGAAAGAGGGAGGGAGAGATAGAAAGAAAATAGAAAGGAAAGTGGGAGGGAGGAAAGAGGGAGGGAGGAAAGAGGGAGGGAAAGATAGAAAGGAAAGAGGGAGGGAGAGATAGAAAGGAAAGAGGGAGGGAGAGATAGAAAGGAAAGAGGGAGAGATAGAAAGGAAAGAGGGAGGGAGGAAAGAGGGAGGGAGAGATACAATGGAAAGAGGGAGGGAGAGATAGAAAAGAGATAGAAAGGAAAGAGGGAGGGAGGAAAGAGGGAGGGAGATATAGAAAGGAAAGAGGGAGGGAGAGATACAATGGAAATAGGGAGGGAGGAAAGAGGGAGGGAGAAATAGAGTGAAATGGAGGAAGAGATATTTTTTTTGTCCAAACTTTTCTTTAGCCCCCCCCCCGCGCCCCCCGTCCCCCCGTTCAGTGTTCCCCAGGATTTTGAAAATATGAATAATGTGCCGCGGCTCAAAAAAGGTTGGGAAACACTGTTCTAGGAGACAGCGATACGTAGTCTGCAGAACACCTTGGCGTCTCTCAACAATCCCGTTGTGCTGAGGAGTGTAAGGGGCTGAAGCTTGGTGCCGTATTCCTTTGCGTCTCATCCAGTTCTGGAATTGCTGAGACATGAACTCACCGCCACGATCACTTTGGATTCTTCTGATACGGACACCGAATTGATTGAAGACCTGTGCAGCAAAGTCTGTAAAGATCTGAAACGTTTCTGATTTCTGTTTCATTAGAAATACAAAACCATATCTCGAAAAACTATCAACAATTGTTAAGAAATACTTATTGTTACCCCTAGTAGGCCGAAATGGACCGACAATGTCGGTATGAACCAAATCGAAAATGCGTGAAGACAAACGAAGGGCATGCTTAGCAATGGGGGTAGCCTTTGATTTAGATTTATTGCAAACAAAACAGTCGATATAAATTGGACAATTACTATCGACTTTGAAACCGTTCACGCACTCGGGCATCTTGGATAAAACATCATATGAAGCATGGCCCAAGCGTCGATGCCAACGGTGGATGCACCTGGAATGAAAAGGTTTATTTGTTAGTACAGGTTTAGCATTTGCAACATTATGCGGAACACCTTGAGATTCATTGGCTTTATGAGCCTCTGATTTTATAATAGCAGCAGGTTTTCTCTCTGGGCCTGCGCTTTCATGGTTTGGAACACTTATACTTACATCTACCAGTGAACGAAAAATCGGCTTCAGGTAGAAAACACCACCAATCGGAATGGCATGTGCGACAACAGTTCCATTTCTAATAATATGGATATCATAGTTCAGGAGCATAGCTTTGTAGCCTAAGTCTTTGTTTAGGCGATGAAGGCTGAGTATGTTGCTTTCAGATTTTGGAATGTAGAGAACGCGTGGAATCAGCTGGTCCAGTTCATCTATGTCAGAGGTCCCCAACCGCCGGTCCGCGGACCGGGACCGGGCCGTTGGGGTTTTCCAGCCGGTCCGCGGCGTCGGAGACCCAAAGCCCATGTGGAGGAAGACGGAGCCAAGCGGGGCCACCCGGAGACCTTTTCCCGTCTTCTTCTCCTCGCTCGCTCCCCTCATAGCCAGCAGCCCCGCTCGCGGGGGGATGCCCGTTCGTAGCTACCAGCCCGCCAAGCGTCGAGGGGGCTTCCGAGGCTGAAGGGAAGAGCCGGAATGCCCTTCCCGGGTTTAGATTGCTTGCTGTTGGGGGAAACGGAGGAGGCGGCGGCGGCGGTGGGGCGCGATCGCCTACTTTCTGGAGCGAGGAGAAAAGAACCGCCGCCTCCTCCGTTTTCCCCAACAGCAAGCAATCTAAACCCGGGAAGGGCATTCCGGCTCTTCCCTTCAGCCTCGGAAGCCCCCTCGACGCTTGGCGGGCTGGTAGCTACGAACGGGCATCCCCCCGCGAGCGGGGCTGCTGGCTGTGAGGGGAGCGAGCGAGGAGAAGAAGACGGGAAAAGGTCTCCGGGTGGCCCCGCTTGGCTCCGTCTTCCTCCACGCAGGATGGGCTTTGGGTCTCCGACGCCCTCGCCCGTTCCCTCAGGAGCGATGAGTGGGACGTCTTCTTCTCCTCGCTCGCTCCCCTCATAACCATCCCTCCAGCGTCGAGGGGGCTTCCGAGGCTGAAGGGAAGAGCCGGAATGCCCTTCCCGGGTTTAGATTGCTTGCTGTTGGGGAAAACGGAGGAGGCGGCGGCGGCGGTGGGGCGCGATCGCCTACTTTCTGGAGCGAGGAGAAAAGAACCGCCGCCTCCTCCGTTTTCCCCAACAGCAAGCAATCTAAACCCGGGAAGGGCATTCCGGCTCTTCCCTTCAGCCTCGGAAGCCCCCTCGACGCTGGAGGGATGGTTATGAGGGGAGCGAGCGAGGAGAAGAAGACGTCCCACTCATCGCTCCTGAGGGAACGGGCGAGGGCGTCGGAGACCCAAAGCCCATCCTGCGTGGAGGAAGACGGAGCCAAGCGGGGCCACCCGGAGACCTTTTCCCGTCTTCTTCTCCTCGCTCGCTCCCCTCATAGCCAGCAGCCCCGCTCGCGGGGGGATGCCCGTTCGTAGCTACCAGCCCGCCAAGCGTCGAGGGGGCTTCCGAGGCTGAAGGGAAGAGCCGGAATGCCCTTCCCGGGTTTAGATTGCTTGCTGTTGGGGAAAACGGAGGAGGCGGCGGCGGCGGTGGGGCGCGATCGCCTACTTTCTGGAGCGAGGAGAAAAGAACCGCCGCCTCCTCCGTTTTCCCCAACAGCAAGCAATCTAAACCCGGGAAGGGCATTCCGGCTCTTCCCTTCAGCCTCGGAAGCCCCCTCGACGCTTGGCGGGCTGGTAGCTACGAACGGGCATCCCCCCGCGAGCGGGGCTGCTGGCTGTGAGGGGAGCGAGCGAGGAGAAGAAGACGGGAAAAGGTCTCCGGGTGGCCCCGCTTGGCTCCGTCTCCCTCCACACAGGATGGGCTTTGGGTCTCCGACGCCCTCGCCCGTTCCCTCAGGAGCGATGAGTGGGACGTCTTCTTCTCCTCGCTCGCTCCCCTCATAACCATCCCTCCAGCGTCGAGGGGGCTTCTGAGGCTGAAGGGAAGCGCCGGAATGCCCTTCCCGCGTTTAGATTGCTTGCCGTTGGGGGAAACGGAGGAGGCGGCGGCGGTGGGGCGCGATCACCAAGTTTCTGGAGCAGATAGGCTTTGAGTTTTTGGCTGGGGGGGGAGAAGTAGGACCTTCCTAAGTTCCCCCCCCAGTCAAAATCACAAAGCCAGGCAGCCCCCAGCCGCCAAAGGAGCCTCCTCATTCTCCCTGCCCTGTGGAGAAGTGTGGAGGGCTGCGTCACTAAGCTCCACCCCTCCATAACCCCACCCCCATATGACCAAAGCCCCCCCCACCGGGCCGTAGAAAACTCGTCTAACTTAAAGCCGGTCCCTGGTGCTAAAAAGGTTGGGGACCTCTGATCTATGTAGATAGTTCCTTCTCCTTCGACTTGGGATAGGTTATTTGAGAATCCATACACCTCCTTTATGTCAGACTCATGTAATTCAGTAAAAAGTTCTTTTTGGTGAGTAATGTGAAAAGCAGCTCCACTGTCTAAAGTCCATAAATGTTTTGTGCTGTACTCACAATTTGAATCAGGAACATTTTTAAGAAGCACGGTATTGATTGTAGACTGTGATTCGCCTTTGGAATCTCATTGAGCTGATTTGGAGTTACTGGGACTCCTGCGTTCCAAATTAATGACTTCTTCTTTTTCTTTTAATGGTGGTAAGGAGGAAAATTGCTCTTGAGTTGCAGCCGGCATCTGTTGCTGTAGTTGAGGACGTGGTGCCAATAATGGCTGAGCCGACTGAAGTAGAATTTGCACCGGTTGCACGGGCGTAGCAGGAACTTGTGGCGGTTGTACCTGTGATAATTGCACCCCTTGATTTGGTTGGGGTACTTGTTGCGAAAATGTCTGTTGAGGTACAAACCTTTCTTTGTCTGCAGAGTAGAATTGTCCTGCTGAAGCTTCTTTATTTATTTGGAAATCTGAAAAGAAATCCTTTTGGCGTAAATCAACATTTTTCTTCTGAACTTGAAGTGGTTGTACCTGTGAGAATTGGACCCCTTGACTTGGTTGGGGTACTTGTTGCGAAAATGTCTGTCTAGGTACAAACCTTTCTTTGTCTGCAGAGTAGAATTGTTCTACTGAAGCTTCTTTGTTCATTTGGAAATCTAAAAATAAATCCTTCTGGTGCAAATCAACATTTTTCTGGCCATCTAAATTTTCTGGTGACCTGCATTGCTTAAAATGGTCACTGGATGGCGTTTCTGAGCTTTCTGGCAATAAAATAACATTTTGGTGCAGTTGGTGCAGTTGCTTAATTTGGCCACCAGGTGGCACATTTTGGATCTGGCTTGGAACTGAGCCAAATTCCTGAGGATAAGTTGAACTGGGTATTTTCTCAATTTGGCCACTGGGTGGTGCTGCACCTAGTTCCTTGAATGCTAAGGAATGCGTGACCTCATCACACTGTCTGTGTACAGACTCCATTTTCTTCCTTTGTTCTGGTAAACCACATATTTCTTCCCGGAAAAACATTAACTGCAAGCTTGCTATCTTATCAAGTATAATCTGTTTTCTCATTAATTTTGCACAACAGAAATCTATAAGGTCCTCCTTAGGCTGTGTCAAATCATTTGCTTTCTTGTCTAGTTGTAAATCTGATAAACATATCTGCATTTCTTTAATATCAAGTCTTAAATCGTCTGCTAAGATTTTTACAGTCTGCATTTCAATACATTGTAAGAAGGACTGACATTCTTGTGAAGCTTGTTCAGAATTCATTTTAAACATCTGTTTTTCATTAAGTGGAAGCTGTAGCTGAGCTCGGAGGATATTTGGCATTTTTTCTAGGTGATAAGGATTCAAAACATTAGTTTGCTCGCTTCGCTCAAGACTCAAAACATTTACTTTCATTTCAGAGTTGTCCAGGGACACATATTGTTTATTACAACACTTTTCTGTCTCTTTGATACATTTTATTTTTTTTTCCAATATTTTTTTATTAATTTTCTTTAAAATAACACACAGACTTACAAACATTTAACATACAGTATAGGGATGTATCATCCCTGCTTTTCTCAAAAGTATAAATGCAGATACAGAAAAAGGAATACATGATTAAATACCTAATTCAATGCTACTAATACAAAAAATATCTAATAATAAAAAAAAGAAATTAATATCGTAAAAAAAATTTCTAACTAGTTTCAAGTCAAAAAATCTTAAAAAACAGAAACTTTCTATTCTATCTATATAAACTAAATCTAATATAAATCTCAATGAGAAAAAATTATCTAAAGTACTCTTCTTTCTTTATTTTTTATTCTTATCTATCCATTCATAAACATTGTTCCATGTTTCATAAAATTTGGTTTCTTCCTGATCATTCAAGCGTCTTGTCATCATGTCCATTTCCGCGCAGTCTAATATTTTTGCAATGACTCCCTCTTCTTTGGGGATATCTTCCCCTTTCCAATTTTGCGCGTAGATGATCCTTGCCGCTGTAAAAATATGTATAATCAAATACAGAATTTCTTTTTTGTAATTTTGGTTAGTAATTCCTAGCAAACAGAACTCCGGGGTGAAATCTATTTTCTGTTTTGTAATCTCTTTTGTCATTTTCTCTATCATTTTCCAATACATTTTAGCTTTATTACATGTCCACCATTGGTGGTAGTAGGATCCTATTTCTTTTTTACATTTCCAACATAGAGGTGATGTGTTTGGGAACATTTTTGCTATTCTACTTGGTGGGAGATGCCATCTATAGAACATTTTAATTTGGTTCTCTTTCAAAGAAACTGACTTTGTCATCCTCCAATTACACATCCAAACTTTCTCCCATGTATCTAAATCAATTTCTTTACCTATGTTTCGACACCAGTGTATCATACTATCTTTTAATGTTAACTCAATATTCTTGTGAGTAATCAAATATTTATATATTTTACCAATTACCCTATTTTGATTTTTGGTGATTAAGTCGCTTAAGAAATTTTTACTTTTATTAAATATGTAAAGTATACTGTCTTTCTGATATCTGGATCTAATCTGTGCGTAATGCCACCAATCAATTTGTATCCCTTCATCTTGTAATTTAGTTCTAGTTTTTAATTTCATTTGGTTATCTAGCAAGTCTTTGTATCTTATATTTCTTGTATCGTTAATAGAATTTGGGTGTATTATTGCATCCAAAGGAGTAACCCAATCCGGGATTGTTAAAAAGTGGTTTTTCTTTATATCTTTCCAAATGTCAAATAAGTATTTTCTCAACGTGTGTCTTTTAAAATAAGAATGATTTTTATCTTTATCATACCAAACAAATGCATGCCAGCCAAGCATAAGATCATATCCTTCTAATTTTAATGTTCTCATATCCTCTAGAGTTATCCAATTTTTAATCCATGTTAAAGCGGCTGCCTGATAATATAATTTCCAGTTTGGGAGGGCAAAACCCCCCCTCTCTTTTATATCTTCTAACATATTTATCTTAATTCTTGCTTTTTTTCCTAGCCATAAAATTTTTTTAACCATATTTGTTAGATTTTTAAAAAAATTGGCCCCTGGATTGATTGGGATCACTTGAAATAAAAATAATACCTTAGGCAAAATGTTCATCTTAATCGTGGCAATTCTTCCCAGAAAAGACATTTTTAAATTATTCCATATCTCTAAATCCTTTTTGATTTCGTTAATTAATTTTATGTAATTATCATTTTTTAATGTTATTGTTTTAGCTGTTAGCCATATTCCCAAATACTTTACTTTTTTAACTATTTGCATTCCAGTAATACATTCTAAATTACTTTCTTGTATTTTACTCATATTTTTAGTTATGATTTTTGTTTTATTTTTATTTATTTTCAGACCTGCTACCTTACCATATTGTTCTGTTGTTTGGATTAATCTTGGTGCTGTAACTAACGGATCTTCCATTATAAAGGTCAAATCATCTGCAAAAGCCTGGACTTTATATGTCTCTTTTCTAACTGTTAAACCCTTTATCTTTGAGTCTGCTCTTATTTTTATTAAAAGTGTTTCTAAAGTCATAATGAAAAGAAGGGGTGAAATGGGGCATCCTTGCCGAACTCCTTTATTTATTTTAAACGCTTCTAATTGCTCATTATTTAATATAATTTTTGTCGTTTGTTCTGAATAAATAGCATCTATTAAATTGACAAATTTGGGGCCAAATCTCATTTTATTTAATTGCATCTTTATAAATGTCCAATTCACGTTGTCAAAAGCTTTTTGAGCATCTAGGAACATTAAAGATAATGTTTTATCTGAGTATTGCTCATAGTATAATACATTGATAATTGTTCTAAGATTATTTTTGATTTGTCTACCTGGAAGGAAGCCATTTTGGTCTGAGTAAATTTTACTATTTATTACAGTTTTCAACCTATCTGCATATATTGCTATAAAAATTTTATAATCTACATTCAATAAGGATATTGGTCTATAGTTTTTAATTTTTTCTTTTGCTGTATCTGGTTTGTGAATTAAAGTTATCAAAGATTCCGACCATGATTTAGGAATTTTACCATCTACTCTACATTCGTTAAAAATTTGCAACATATTATTTCTTAATACTTCATTTTCTATTTTATACCACTCTGCTGGAATAGCATCCGGCCCCGTGGCTTTATTATTTTTCTGCTTTTTAATAACTGTAAGGATGTCTTCCATTGTTATTGGGCTCTCCATCTTTTCTTGTTGCTCTTCTATTATTTGTGGTAGCTCTGAACTCTCTAGATATTTAAATACTACTTCTTCTTCTTCAATGTTATCATCTTTATACAATTCTTTTAAAAAAATTTGAACTATATTTGCTTTTCCCTCTGAGTCATGTTTTATTGTTCCATCTTTATCTTCTAAATGTCTAATTAATTTAGATTGCCTCTGTTTTCTCAATTTATATGCTAACCATCTGCCTGGTTTATTAGCATGCTCAAAATATTGTTGCTTAGCTCTTTTTATTTTTTCCAATATCTGGTTTTGTTCTTGTAGTCTAATTTTATGTTTAATTAAATTTATTTTCCCCCCCAAATCTTTATTTTTCATATTTTGTTGTGATAGAAACTCTAATTGTTTTAATTCATTTATTAATTGTTCATATTTTCTTTTTCTTTCTTTGTTATATTTTGCTGTATAGGATATTGTTAATCCTCTTATGTATGCTTTAGTCGCATCCCATAAGTTTTGTGGAGTGGTATCTGTATTTTTGTTAATTTCAAAAAATATTTTTAATTCCTTTTCAATCCATTCTTTATATTCTTTCTCTTTCAAAATGTTTCTATTCATTTGCCAATTGTGATATTTTTTAATATTTCTCATATAAACTATAACTGGGTTATGGTCCGCCCAAGTATTAACATCTATTTCTACCTCTTGTATATACTCTGCTGTTGTTTTGGGAGCCCACACCATATCTATTCTAGTCCAAATTTTGTGGGGGTTTGAGTAGAAAGTATATTGCCTTCTATGAGGATGTCTTTCCCTCCAAATATCATTCAATAACAATTCTGCTTTCATTTTTTGAAAAGTGGAGGGCAATAAATTCTTTTTTTTCTTTTTACAACTTTTCTTCTCCCCCGAATGGTCTAATTGTCTATTTGTTATAGCATTAAAGTCTCCAATAATTAACATATTTTCCAAGTTTAACTCTATAATTTTTTGATGTAACTTTTCATAAAATGCAGTTTGATCATCATTTGGGGCATATATAGAAACAATAACAAGAGGTTTGGGTTCAATATCAACCTGGACAATCAAAATTCTACCTTCATTATCACTAAATAATTGTTTGGAATTTATAGAGCTCTCAACATACATTGCCACTCCTCTTTTCCTTTGATCTGCTAATGCAGCATACATATTTCCAATTTTATTATTTAACAATAAGTTCCGATTACTTTTTTTTATATGTACTTCTTGAAGTATCACAATTTGAGCTTTTCTTAATTTTGGAAAACATTTGTTTTCTTTTCTTTGGTTCATTAAGTCCATTAACATTTACTGAGAAGATTTTTAAATCTCTCAATGTAATCATTTATTGTATTTCTTGGTTTCGCGCTGAGGTTGCTTTCTTCTGGTCCCTTGGTCCTGTTCCTCCGCTTGGGTGAATGCCCCCATGGCTTCAGCCTGCATTGCTTCCAGTTCTTTTGTTAACTGTTCCATTTCGCTTATTCCACTATTTTAATAAAAATCTCTTGCTTGGTCTAAATTCTCCAACTTATATCTTGTTGATTTCCATGTCAATGATAGTCCTTGTGGAATAAGCCAGCGAAATGTTATATTTTCTTTGATCAGAAGTTTGGTCAAGAAATGATAGTCTCTTCTGGTCTCTCGAACACGTCTCGGAATTTGTTTTAATATTTTTATTTCTTTGCCTTTGTGTTGTAATTGACCAGCTCTTGACCAATGCAATATGTCATCTCTCAAGCTTTTTCTTACAAATTTGATGTGAATCTCTTGTGGAAGATTAAAATGGCGTATGTAGCTGTTTGAGATTCTGAAGACTTCATCGATTTCTTTCTTTATATCAAGTGGGTCCATCTGAAGGATTTTCCCAATAATGTCAGCCATAATGGACTTTAAATCTTCATCTTTTTCTTCTATTACATTTTGAAATCGAAGTCCATATGACGCGCGTTGCATTTCCAAATGTGTGATTGATTCATCATACCCTCTGTAACGTGAAGCAGCTTTGTCCTCTAAGTGATCAATTCTTTTCTCCATCTTTTCCGCCTTTTCCTCCACTGCCTTCATTCGTTCTTCGTTGTCTTGCAAAGCTTGTTTAATCTCCTTCATCTGGTCTTTCATCTCACCTGTATCTACTTTCATTTCAGCCATCTCTGCTTTTATTTCATCTCTCTGTTGAGTTGCATCTCGTTGAGATTGAAGCATAAAGTCATTTAATGTGGTTAGTGTCTCTTGGATTGAGGCCAGGGAAGGCTGTTTCTCTCTGTCCTTTTCCTTGGTAAACATAGTTGCTGATAAGGCCGGCTGTGCGGGGGATGGATGAGGTGAACTTTGCGGAGAGGAAACAACAGTTGTCTGCTTCTTGATTGTTTTGGTGTGGGTGGAAGTACTTGACATTTTAAAATTTAGAATTAATGTTATTTTATGTTGGCAGTATGTAGACAATTACTATAAATTCCAAACCCACAGCATCAATTGTACTAAGTTAATAACAATAAGGATTCTAATTCAAATAAAAACTAAATTTCTACTAATTCAAATACAATTAAAATTCAAAATATAAAATATAGCTAATTAGTTCTCAGCTTATTAATTCTTATTTCTCTAAAACCAAAGTTTATATCAAGAAGAGAGAAGAGAAAAAAAATTGGTTTAGCACAGCAGGAAATAAAGAAAACAAGAAAGTCAGCAGAAAAAGAAGGAGAAAGAGAAGAAAGAGATGAAGAGGATGTGAAGAAAGGGGCAATCAAAAATAAAGATTATTATTCAATTGAGGAGGAACAGGAAACCAAAGACCAAAAATTTAGCAATGCATAGACAAAACCAAGATTGATTATAATGTAATGTAATGTAATATAAAATTGAAATTCAAAGGTTAAAGTTATAAGAAGGAAAACGCAAAAAAGAAAAAACAATTGTTAATATTCCAGTTGTAATAGGATGATTTGTTGATTGAAGGTCTGGTTTGTTTTCAGAAACACTTTAATAAATGCTGCAAGGGTATTCCGTAATTTAAAGAGAAGTAAAAATAATAAAGTATAGTCTTTTAGGAATTTATAAAGCTTTTTCCAAACAAATGCAATTTAATTTCACAAAGTTAAGATGAAGTCGGTCCGTCTCTCGCAGCCCAGGAAAAATCTCTCCGCTGCAAATCCAACGAAACCGCTGTTAATCCAAAACCGCTATTAATCCAAACGAAATCCAAACGAAATGCTCCAACGAAGTAATCCAAATAAAGTCAATCAAATAATCCAAATTTTGAAAATCTCAAGTATAGGAAAAGAGTTTTTTCTTTATATATATTTGTTCAAAAATTGTAAATAGATAGTGAGCAGTCTTGGTCCTTCCGCTAGAAAAATCCCAGCCCGGATTTCATTTTCCAATGTTTCGTAACCAATTACTTCAAAAAGGGAAAAAAGAAATTTTCAACCGAATAATATCATTTTGTATATAATAAATCCTTTAGTGTCTCATTTTTAAAATCCTCTGGATTCCCCTTGTTTTCAGAAATTTTACAGTTCCAAACGAGTGAAAGTGATAAGAGTAAGTTCCGGCTGTTAGTTCGCGCCTGGATACAATGTTTTTTTTAACAACTTTCTCTTTCGCCTTCATTTAAACTCTCAATTCTCCGCTTTCTTATATTTCAATCTTCTTACTTAACATGGAACATAGAATTTTTTACCTTAATTGTAGCTTCTTTTGAAATATTCCTTTTTCAGTTAGAGTTGCTTATTTCTCTGCTTTTTACTTTCTGATGTTTCTTGCTTCCCGCTGGTTTGGTGGGATCACAATGGCCGTGTCCTCTTGGAAGAGGACTGGTGCTCCCTGCACCAGAGCTGCAGGACAAACCCTCTGTCCCTGGAGCCTCGGCGATGGCTCTCCGGACAGAGGGGAATCCCCTGTTCTAGGATCGAGCCATCCGGACTCGATCCGATCGCATTGGAGCGACCTCTGGGAGGGTTGAAGGGGTCTCAAGGCAGAGCCCTGCCAAGAGACTCCGCTGCGGTCCTCAGCGAAACCGGAAGTCCCTCAGCGAAACCGGAAGTCCCCGATACAACATTTTAAATTAGCCTGCTTTCTAAGTTCAAGATTCAAAACATTTGTTTTCTGTAATGCCACTGAGTTAATATTGCCTGCATGATTCTTTAGAGAACATTGTTTTTCACAGAGAAATGCCTTTTGTTTTGCAGAGAAATTAGGAACATCAGTCTGACTGTATTTTAATTCTGGCAAGCAATAAATTTTTGTAGAAGAGTCATTGCTAGAAGCGTCATTTTTACTCACATTTTGCTGAGCTCTATCTGGAACCAGAGATAAGGTTCTTTGAGAAAAAATTCCTTGTCTGTTGCTTTGAGTGAAGCTAGGCAGCTGTTTGGCTGAAGTTATAAATCTTTCTTTAGCAGCGTGTGCATCTGCTGAGGTATCCATTTTTTTTCTTTGCTTCAAAGGCAGAGAAGTTATCTGCGCTTTATTTTGTAAACCATCGTCACTGCTTACCATGTTGCGACGGATGGAATTTTAATGAGTCCTCGGCAGGCAGGAATCATAGTAAAAATAAACTTTATTTAGAAAATAAAAAGGAGTACATTGTGCCAGCCGGCACTTTATCAAGCAGCCTAACGGAACATGGCTGAAACAGAGAGAGAGTAGATTGGAATGTGTGCCTACGTAAGCAGGCGGATGTGACATGTAGGAAAGATATGAATTGTGGGAGTGATGTATGAGGGGGTGTGATCAGAGGGGAAAACACACATTAACTCTTTAACTACTGAATGTCTCTGGTGGCTGGCAATTCTCAGCGTGACACAGACCATATTCAATCTGGACCATGATTTGTGTGGATTTGAGTAATGTGTATATTTTTCTTGTTGAGGGTATCTTTCTCTCCATAAATCTTTTAATTTGAATTCATTAACTTTGGTAGTTTCACTGGTTTAACTGTTTCACTATTGTAGCTAGTCTCTGAACTCTCTCCACCACCTCTGCTGCTCAGGTAGTCCCCTTAATTTGCTCAGTTTCAGTACATTATTTTATCCTTATCTATCTAAGGAGATCTGTCTAGCTAAGGAGATCTATCTATCTAGATTTTCTTATCTATCTCTTCTATTTGTGGCATCTTTGTCTTTTAGGTAATTAAATATTTTGCTCCATTCTATTGGATCTTGCCTGTATAAATCTCTATAGTATTCTGTAGCTATTTATTTTATTTTTTCCTCTGCATGATGTACTTCCCCCATTGTATCTATTAATTGCTTAATTATTCTATTTTCTCTTTCCTTTTTAATTTTATAGGCCGGCTACCTACTGGGCTTGTTTGCTTTTTCAAAAAATGTTTGTTTAACATGGTCCTGTTGTTTGATGGTCCTGTTGTTTGATCAGCTTTAGCTTATATCTGGCTTCCATTAATTTGGGTCTCCGTAGAGTTTATGTTCTAATTGTTTAATATCTTTTAATTTTTTATTATAATTTTGCCATTTTTCCATATTTTTGTTTGCTGTATAGGCAATTGTAATACCTCTGATATAAGCTTTTAATGTACCCCATAAATGCTGCAAGGTAGTTTGTTGTTTCTTATTCTCAGTCATAAATAGGTCAATTTCTTTACTTATTGTTTGTATATATTCTTTTTTTTTTTGCAGTGATTTTGTATTTAGGATCCATCTCCTTGTTCCTTCTTTCTTTCCTTTCCATATCAACTGTCCATGTATTTGGGGCTATTTCAATTGACTCTACATTCTTACTCATTTATTTGCTTATCCAAGACATATCTATTCTTGATAGGGATTGGTGTGGAATTGAATGGAATGCTTGTGGGGGTGCATTAATCACCATATATAAGTCAGGTTCATTAAATTATTTGGTAGTATAATTTTTTTGGTTTTCTCTTTTTTCCCAGTCGTGTAATCCTTCCTAGGATTTACCATTATTGTCTCCTATTAAGCATATGTTTTTATAACTGATTGTTGGCAATTTCTCATGTGTTCTGTCTGGGTCACTCCGGAAGCTATGACCAACCCAAAAAGATAAGCCAGACACACCGGTTGAATCCAAACACAGTTTTATAATGGTAAAGAGAAAAGAAGCCAACAGAAAATGTCCTTACAGGTCAGGAAAGCACTGGAACTCCAAAAGAAACACGAAAGCAATTGTTCATACAGAAAAACAGGATCCTTAATGCCAAACGAGGCTGTTGAGCTAACAGACACAAACCTCCCACTGGTCTTCAAGACTGCTGGGCCACGAGCCAGGAACAAAAACGCTGAGAGAAAATGCAGATAACACCAACTCCTCTTTGATAACACTCCACGCTGCCGAAATGGTTCTCATGCCTTATAAACCCTTCCCTGCTAATGAGGACCACACCCAACACCCAGGTGCTCCTTATTCAGCGCTGATAATATCTACACAGTTGAGTTCCCCTTTGAGCTATGCGTCTCTGCCGCATACTAATGATAGCTTGTGCTTCGTCATCTAGGGACTCCAGGGAATCCAGAGAATCAAAGCTACTTGCTTGAGATAGCCCTTCCCCAGGGCTCCCAGGCCTTGCTTCCTCTTCACTTTCTTGACTGCTGTCTCCACTGTCCAGCTGCAAAGAACTCTCCCATCCGCTCTCAGACTCCCCCGGGCATGGAGCCAGCAGAGATGCAGCTGGTCTTTGATCTGGCTCAGGCTGAACCACAACACCATCCCCCCTCAGAAGGCCCCTCCCCGCCTGCCAGCGGAGAGGACATGGTTTCTGGGGGAAACGGGCGTGTTAGTCCCGAATGAGATCAGGAGCATCCAGCAATGCTGCTTCTGCCCAGGAGCAATCATCAGGGTCCCCCCCACCCATTGCACCTTGTATTGAAAACAAGCTCCTAGCCAACAGGAATCTACAATGGTATGCACCATGACATCGGGGAGGTGGTCACGAACACAAGGGGCAGGAAACACGGGAACATTGGGACAGAGCGGACAATTGGGAGGGACAGGAACTAACAGAGAACAATGAAACACAGGGTGGACCCGCAAGTTTATTTATTTATTTATTTATTTATTAGTTGGACTTGTATGCCGCCCCTCTCCGGAGACTCGGGGCCTGATTATGGCCCAGTGTCATGACAATCCAGTGGCAGGGCATTTTGGCCTTTTTAAAATGTTAGATCTGGTCACTTGGACATTCTGGTGGCCACGTCTCCAAGACGAGGTCCGTTCGTATGTGGCCACCTGTGTCCAGTGTCGTATGGCCAAGGGTGTGACTGGGGCCCCGCCAGGATTACTGCAACCCTTGCCCACACCCAATAGGCCCTGGGGTGCCGTGTCCATTGACTCCGTGACCCATTTGCCTTCCTCTGATCGCTTCACGGCAGTCATGGTGGTGGTGGATATGCTCACCAAGATGGTTCATTTCATACCTTGCAATAGGGTGCCCACTGCCCAACTCACGGCCCAAATGTTCATCAGCCACATTTTCAGGTTGCATGGGCTCCTGGATCGGGTGGTATCCGACCGGGGAACCCAATTCACAGCCCGGTTCTGGTGAGAACTGATGTCCGTCCTGAATGTGTCTGTGTGCCTCGCATCGACGTAGCACCCCCAGACCGATGGAGGCACAGAAAAGGTCATAGGGATACTGGAGCAATACCTTCAGTGTGTGGTGGCGGATCGCCAGTCTGATTGGTCCCAGTTCCTCCCTGTAGCGGAGTTAGCTTTCAACAACTCCCGCCACTCCTCGACCCGACTCACTCCCTTTTTTGCCAATTATGGATTCCATCCCCACTTCTTTCCCTTGACCCTCTCAGATTCCCTGGTGCCCACTGCAGAAGACTTCCTCTTGGAGCTGCAGGCGGTACACGAGATGGCAAAATGATATCTCAATAAGGCCAAGGAGGATTATAAGAGGGTGGCTGACCGCTCCAGAGGGGACGTGCCCCCCTTGGTGGGGGATCAGGTGTGGCTGTCCACGAAATACATAGCCTCTGAATTACTAAGGCACAAGTTAGATCCCCGGTTCCTGGGATCTTTTCCCGTTGAAAAGGTTATCAACCCGGTGGCCTATCGGCTCACCTTGCCGGCTGGAACATACAGCTGCCCCCGGTACCGGAGCAGACCATCTTGGAAAGTCCATGGGGAATTTGGTGCTAACTCCTGCACCCTCTGCGCTACAAACCCATCCCCCCGCTGCGCCTCCTGTAAGCCGCGACGCAAATCCATGGGGTCCTGGGTCGCAGCCAAGGCTGCAGGGGAAAGGACCGTCTGAAGAGGAGCCGGCTCCTTCGGGTGAGTATACTCAGGCTTGCAGGACAACGTGTCTGCTCGAGGGTTCTGGGCGCTGGGAGTATAACTGATCTGGAAATTGAACCGCGCGAAAAAGAAGGACCAGCAGATCTGTCACTGGTTCAATTTCCAGGCCGTCTGGAGATACTCTAAGTTACGGTGGTCCGTCCGGACTTCTATCTGATGACGGGCCCCCTCAAGGTAATGCCGCCAATGCTCAAAGGCAGCCTTAACCGCGAAGAGCTCCATCTCCCAAATCATGTAATTTCTTTCCGAGGATGTTAATTTGCGGGAGAAGTAGGCACATGGAAACAAGGTGTCACCGGGGGGACGGGCTTGAAGCAGCACTGCGCCAAACGCTACGTCCGAGGCGTCTGTTTCCACCACAAACGGCTGAGCGGGATCGGGATGGCGCAGGATTGGTTCAGCCATGAACGCTGCCTTCGGTGCATCAAAAGCCCGCTGTTCCGCCTCCCTCCAACTAAACGGGACTTGTTTCTGCAATAAATGGGTCAAGGGCATGGTCAGCATGGCATACCCCGGAATAAAGTTGCGGTAATAATTCGCAAACCCCAAGAGATGTTGTACGTCTTTGACCCTGCGTGGAGGTTGCCAAGACTGAAGCGCAGCCACTTTGCCCGGGTCCATGGAAATGCCACCTGGAGATAAAATGTGCCCAAGGAATTCTACGGTGGTCTGGAAGAATTGGCACTTCTCCAGCTTGGCATACAAATTCTGCTCCCGTAACTGGAGCAGGACCCGGTGCAAATGGTCCAAGTGCATGGCATGGTTTGGGGAATACACCAAAATATCATCAAGATAAATTACAACAAAATGGTCCAACATGGCCCGGAACACATCGTTCATAAGATGCTGAAATACTGCAGGGGCGTTGGTAAGGCCAAAGGGTATCACGGTGTATTCAAAGTGGCTGTAACAAGTGCCGAACACTGTCTTCCACTCATCCCCTGGCAGCATCCGGACTAAATTGTAAGCACTACGCAAGTCTATTTTAGTGAACACCGTTGCCGTCCGCAACCGGTCCATGAGTTCGGGGATCAAGGGCAAGGGGTATCTATTGTGCACCGTGATGGCGTTAAGGCACCTATAGTCACAACAGAGGTGAAGATCGCCCGTTTTCTTCTTTACGAACAGGACAGGGGCAGACAAGGGGGACTTGGACGGCCGAATAAAACCCTTGGCCAGATTCTTATCGATAAACTCCTTGAGAGCCACAAGCTCCAGTTCTGACATGGAGTACAAACGACCAGCCGGGAGCTTGGCGTCAGGGATCAGGTCTATGGCGCAGTCGTACGACCTATGCGGTGGTAGCCGATCCGCCTCCTTCTCGTTGAAGACATCGGCGAACTCCTCTAGGCATTGGGGTAACTGGGTCACAGGAACTACTGGGCCGTGGGCTGCACACACATGTCGGTGGTGGTCCACACACTGCAAGCTGGACAATGTTCAAATGTTCTGGGACCACACCACATGTGGGTCATGCGCGTGCAGCCACGACAACCCCAGCACGAGGGGAAAATGAAGCCCCTTGGTGACGTAGTACTGCAGGGCCTCCTCATAAGTCCCAATGCACATCCACACCGGCAGGGTCTGAAAACGAATGGGACTGGCCAGCAACACCCACCCATCAATGGTCTCAACAGTTAATGGAGGGCTGACAGGACAAAGGGGCAAGGAATGGAGTTGGGCAAAGGTTTCGTCCAGAAAATTCGTAGTTGTCCCGAATCCACGAGGGCCAAGGCAAGATAGGTCCGAGTATGTTGATCGATGCGAAGGGTCACAGAGAGTGTCAGGTGTCGAAACGGTCCAGGGTCTGTAGCCGCAGAGTCGGGAGAGGGTTGGATGCCCACCCAACCTAGTGTTGCCACCAAGCTGGGGGCCCCTCGTTTCCCGACCGCTCCGTCGGCTGAGAAAGCCCAGACGAAGGACCCGCCATCGTAGAATCCATGACAGGGACAGGGACACAAGGGGTTGTCTCCTGAAGCTGTACGGGGGAAGCCACTGGAATCACAGGAGAGCTGGGGAGTACTGGAACGGCGGCAGCAACTGTGCTCCGCCGTTTTTGGGAACAACCCACAGCAAAGTGTCCCGCCCCCTCGTAGTAGAAACATAACCCGGACACCCACTGACGCCCCCGTTCCTCCAAGGTCTGGCGGGGTCAGGCGTAACTTACGTCCATCGGCTCCTGGCGGGAACACACTCCATCAGGCGTGGAGGCAGCGCTGGTTGAAAACGTTGGGGCACAGGGGCCAGAGTCGGGGTTACTACAGTCGACACCCCCCGCTGTGGAACAGGCGTCGGTGGGGCACCTGAAGCATGTGGGTTGAACCGTCCCGCTCGACGGATTTCCCTGGCCAACAGCCTGGTCTCGATTGCCAGGCAATGCTGCTCCAGAGCGTCCAGAGTCCCGGGCAGCACCTCATGCACCAGCTCATCCAGCATGGTGTCCGATAAACCATCCTGAAAGGCCTCGAGCAGGGCAGCCTCATTCCATTGGACCTGCCCAGCCAGGGACCGAAATTCAGCCATGTATTCCGCCAGGGGGCGTGAACCCTGGTGCAGTTGTTTCAGCGCCCACGTGGCCGTCTTCTCTTGCACCGGGTCAGCGAATTGGCGACACAGCTGGTCACAGAAGGCTGCAAAATTCTGGAGCAGAGGGTCATCTCAATCCAGGTAAGGTGCCACCCACGACGCTGCAGGGCCAGCCAACAAGCTAGAAAGAAATGCCACCTTGTGGTCATCTCCAGGAAAGTGCACCATCTGTGCATTAATGAACAGCTGCACTTGACTCAGGAAAGCAGAAAACATCCGCCGGTCCCCCCAGAACTTCTCTGGCATCGCCACGAAACATTTCCTTCTCGGTAAAGGCGCTGGAGGAGGTACCACGGGTGGTGCCTGGAGTGGAGCCGGCTGGTAGGACAAGTCATCCACCTGTCATTGTAACACTAGGACCGTCTGAGTCAAATGCGCAATTTCCCTGCGCAACTCCTCAAACACGGCCTGCATGTCAGCTGCAGAAACTGCCATGGTTTAAGGCAAAAAACAGAAACCCAAAAGAAAAAATGCCAAACAAAGAACATGCAGCAGGCAGCAGAAAAAAAACACAAACAAACCACCCCAAGCTGTGAACAGGGTGTGTCTGGTGGTTGGTGGAGTGTTATACTGTTCTGTCTGGGTCACTCCGGAAGCTATGACCAACCCAAAAAGATAAGCCAGGCACACCGGTTGAATCCAAACACAGTTTTATAATGGTAAAGAGAAAAGAAGCCAACAGAAAATGTCCTTAAAGGTCAGGAAAGCACTGGAACTCCAAAAGAAACACGAAAGCAATTGTTCATACAGAAAAACAGGATCCTTAATGCCAAACGAGGCTGTTGAGCTAACAGACACAAACCTCCCACCGGTCTTCAAGACTGCTGGGCCACGAGCCAGGAACAAAAACGCTGGGAGAAAATGCAGATAACACCAACTCCTCTTTGATAACACTCCATGCTGCCGAAATGGTTCTCATGCCTTATAAACCCTTCCCTGCTAATGAGGACCACACCCAACCCCCAGGTGCTCCTCATTCAGCGCTGATAATATCTACGCAGTTGAGTTCTCCTTTGAGCTATGCATCTCTGCCGCATACTAATGATAGCTTGTGCTTCGTCATCTAGGGACTCCAGGGAATCCAGAGAATCAAAGCTACTTGCTTGAGATAGCCCTTTCCCAGGGCTCCCAGGCCTTGCTTCCTCTTCACTTTCTTGACTGCTGTCTCCACTGTCCGGCTGCAAAGAACTCTCCCCTCTGCTCTCAGACTCCCTCGGGCATGGAGCCAGCAGAGACGCAGCTGGTCTTTGGTCTGGCTCAGGCTGAACCACAATATCATGTAACTTGGTTAAAAAAAGGGGTTTTATTGGGTGCGTAAATATTTACTAGCAATATTTTTTCTCTTTCTCTTTCTCTCATTGTGTATCTTTCTTTAGTGTCAGCCTTTATTTCTTTAGAATAGGCCCAGGTCAAACAATATTCTGAAATTTAGAGAGGATCATACTAACATCGAAAGTATGTAAATGTAAAAATAAATATTGTACCTTGAGTACACTGAAACATACAGATCTCATGTTTCCCTATTATCAGGTTCCGGAAGGTCAGAAAGAAAAGCCATCAAACACAGTTTTGGTTTGTAGAGTTCTTTATCTCTCAATCTGGCAAAAACTGACCATCAATGAATTGAAAGAAAAGCCACACAATGAAGTCTAGAAAGGGCTAATCGCCCAGTGCTCCCCATCACATTTTTAATTGTTTTTCAGTAAAATCTATTCTTGCTACAACTTATTTTATTTGTTGATCATTTTTTGCTTACACTGTTTGAATTATTCCTACCCTGTTATCAGTTTTAGTCATGTTATTCTTAACTTCGCTCATTTCATTTTTAACATTGCCTAAACCTTTTGTATTTGATTCTTGCATTTTTAACATTGTTTCCTGCAACAAATTTTGGGATGATTGTAGTCCCCGTAGATTCATGGTTGAACCTGTTTGATCTTCACTTAACAATAACATACTCTCCATCGATCTCTACCCCAGTGGAGAGGTTATAGAGGTTATTTGTTTTTTTGCTTCCTTTGGTTATAGTTGAGGTCCTCATTGTCATTTGCAAAAATGTAAACAAATCTTTCCACTTTAACATATATTTTCAGTTATATCTACTATGTGTAATATTTGCAATATTTAAAATCTATTTAATATTTGTATATAACAATCTATCTCAAAAAGTTTAGCAATTTGGTATATAAAAATACAGTCAAAATAAAGAAATAGTCAAATATAAACACACTATGGTTTCAATCTCTAATAGTATACAGTGGTATATAGAACTAAAAAATATGAAATTTGTTATTATGTTGTAGCTGATATATTAATATAGTGATTATATATGGTAGATTGATACTAATAAATTATAGAGAAAAACGGAATAGGAGTTTTTAGAGTTCAGTGTCTAACCTTCCTCTTCAATACTTTGTACCCTCCTTCTCCAATCTTGCTTCCTTCTCATTTAACAAGAGCTCTTAAAATGTGATTCTTTCTAGGGTCTCAATACATCGTGGTGACAAAAACTGAATGCAGCATTCCAAGTGTGGCCTTACCAAGGCATTATAAAGGGGTATTAATACTTTACGGGATTTTGATTCTATCCCTCTGTTAATGCAGCTTAGAACTGTGTTGGATTTTTTCAGTTGTGCACACTACTGGTTCATATTTAAATGGTTGTCCACCAGGACTGCAAGATCCCTCTCACAGTTACTACTGTTGAGCAATGTACCATATATACTGTACCTGTGAGGTTTTTCTTGCCTAAATGTAGAACCTCACTTTTTCACCAATGAATTTCATTTTATTAGATAGCACCCAATGTTCAAGTTTGTTAAGATCCTTCTGTATTTTGCGCCTATCTTCTGGAGTGTGGGCTATTCTTGCCAGTTTAGTGTCATCTGCAAATTTGATAAATTCCCCATCTATTTCCTTGTACAAGTCATTGATGAAGATGTTGAAGAGTACCGGGTCTTAAACAGAGCCTGGGGGTATTCCACTACATACATCCTTCCATGTAGATGCAGTTCCATCGAGTATTTGGGGATGTTTGAATTTGTGTATGTTTTTGATTAATCACAGGCATGTGTGGTGGGCAAACTTGTTATATAGGTAGCATTTTAGGGTATTCTCATTGTCCTTGAAGGAACTGTATATAGAAAGCATTTGGAGGGGTCATTTGTGTCTTTTGGATAAAATATTCTTTTCTGTTTGGGTAAGCTCTCTGTCAGACAGATTTATCACCCATCGGTCAGTTTTGTCACTGTCCTTTCATCTGGGTTGATTCTTCTGTTTTATGTCTATTTTCTTGTCTAAACGGTAGGGTAGAAAAATGCCTTTCTCTTGTTCTTTGTTTTTGTGTGGTGCTTTCTTTGTAAATTAAGTGAACTCTCCAATATTTCTGTTGGTAGAAGTCATTTCAGCTCTTAGAGATGGTGTTCCATTCTCTCTTTGAAACTTCAATTGTAAAATTAATCTGTCTTATTCTTTTGTTGAGAAGTTGGAGCTATGTTTTCTGCAGGATGTTTTCTGCTGTGTCCTTTCACTGTTGAATACAGGCACAGATTGTAGGGATAATCTAAATAGCTGCGAAATTAAGAAAGTTGTTAAGTGATTATTTTTCCCCTTCACATTTAGCAAACAAATAATGCCCCAACATAGAATAGAATAGAATTCTTTATTGGCCAAGTGTGATTGGACACACAAGGAATTTGTCTTACTGTCAGCATTCTTCAGTGGTCTTAACAGTCAATGATAGAAATACTGTATTTGAACCAGAGTACATGTGACAGTGGTGGTTGTTCAGTCAATAATAAAATTCAACATATAGTAAATTTATTATTTACAAGATATACAATATCTCCATAATCTTACACAGTAATTATATTCACACACAGCAAGTACATATAGTATTACCAGTACATATATTATCTCCTTCGCACACAGCAAGTACATATAGTATTACATATATTCTCTCTTTTGCACACAGCAGATATACCATTTAGTATTGCACACGACTCAGCTATTACTACTAACCAGCATATATACACCTGTAACCAACATTATAAGATAAGGCAGCAGAACAGATGAAATGCAACAAAGTCAACACAACAGAATGCAACAACAGAATGTAACAGAGAGCAGCACATCTGTCTCACTTATAAGGCTAAATTGCAGCCTAGCTCATAATTGCTACATAGCTCTTAAACTAATATCTGTTATTTCCTCCTAACATAAAATGTTGGTTTATCTTCATATATTGGAAACCCAACCAAAACAGTACGTAGTACTGACATAAATGTTTTCGGTGAAATCACATTCACCATCATCAGGCTGAAGTTGTAAGCTTCGTGCTGCTGTAGATATAGTTTGTTGGCAACTGCCATTTGTTCCTTATAAATAGTGGCGGGGGTGGAGATTTGGTTTGAATGTAGCAAGTAGATTCAGTAGCTATGTTTTAATGATTTGATTGGTTGGTGGAATCACATTTAGTTGAAGGATTGACATGTTGATGATTATGATATATTTTTTTGTTTAGGGCTGGTTTCCAAATTTCTGGTAGGTGGGACGTGTCATCATGTTTATTCATGCTGAGGGGGTGTTTTTCTATCTCTATGGCTTCCATGATTATTCTTTTATTTACATGTTCTGTTTTGGAAAGTAATTTAGTTTTTTCAAAGTCAATTTCATGTCCTGTTTTTTTAATGTGCTGGACAAGGGAGGAAGTTTTTTCTTCTTTTTTGACTGCATTTTTATGTTCTGCAATGCGTGCATTTATTCTTCGATTGGTTTGTCCAATGTATGTGGCTGCACATGTTTTGCATGGTATTTCATAGATTCCTTGGTTTTCGAGTTTGATTTTGTCTTTTGGGTTTCTTAGGATGTTGGATATTTTCTGGTTAGTGACAAATGAAGTTTTGATATTATGTTTGTGGAGAATTTTACTAATTTTGTCTGTGGTGCCTTTAATGTAAGGGAGGAGGGTGATGCCATTATCCTGTTCTTTGTCTTGATTTTTGGGGATGTCTCTTTTTTGATTAGGTTTGTAATTGTTTTTCTTTCAAATCCATTAGAAATTAATACATCTTTGAGTTTGTTCAATTCAGTTTTTAATTGGTCATGGTCAGCTAGGCGTTTGCTTCTGGTGATGAGGGTTTTGGCTACTGAGGTGATCTGTGCAGGGTGGTGGTGGGAGTGTGCATTTAAATAACGGTTGGTGTGTGTTTTCTTTTGGTAGATGGTGTGTCCTAGGGTGCCATTGGGTTTTTTATAGATTAGGACATCCAGAAAGGGAAGTTGATCATTGGCTTCTGTTTCCACAGTGAATTGTATTTTGGGGTGTAGGCTATTGAGATGTTTGAGGAAATTGTCCAGTTTTTCTTTTCCATGTGGCCAAATTACAAAAGTGTCATCTACATATCTCAGCCAAAGTTTGGGTTTGTGTTTTCAAAATGTTCCATGTAGAGGTTTGCAATGACAGGTGAGAGGGGTGATCCCATGGGAGCTCCTTCTATTTGTTTATATCTTTGTTCGTTATAGATGAAGTATGTATTTGTCAGACAGTGGTTGGTCAGATCTAAGATATACTTGGGGGGCTTGTATTAGTTTTGGATAGCTGTTAAGGCTTCTTTAATGGTATTTGGGTGAAAAGGGATACGACATTGAAACTCACAAGTAGGTCACCAGGTTGTAGGTTTTGTTTTTTAATTATTTCTCTAAAGTGGAATGAACTTTATACATATGAGGTGATAGTTTCTGTATAGGGCTGAAGATATTTGGCTACAAATTTGGTGAGATTTTGCAGAGGTGAGCCTATGGAGCTAACTATTGGCCTGAGAGGTATTCCTTCTTTGTGTATTTTTGGGAGGCCATAGAGTTTTGGACATATGGAAGATTTTTCTCTGGGGATATATATATATATGTCAAATGTTTTTTTAGCTGGAATTTTTAAAATTAAGGGAGAAATGGTCCTGGGTTGGGCCTAGAGGCAAAAAGGAGCTGTGACATTCCTTCAATATACCAGGGTGATCCGACATAAACACACACACACACACACACACACACACACACATATATATATATATAAGATATATATATATAAATATAACGAAGCTTAAAACTTCAGCCTGATGATGGTGAATGTGATTTCACCGAAACGTCGCATAGACACTCAAAATATTACACGGGGCAAAACCCGAACTCAGAACAATCTACATACATATACATACATACATACATACATACATACATACATATATATATATATATCATATATATATATCTCATATATATATATCTCATATATATATATACATATATATATATATATCTCATATATATATATATATATATATATATATATATATATCATATATATATATCATATATATATAGTGAAATATTTTCATTTGTATGGGATCACACATTTTTGAAGTACACTCAGTAAAAAACAACTGCACTAAACTCATAAAATGAAGTAAACTCAGCAGTTTCTCTCTCTTTTTTATATGACAGAATGCATTTGTTATGGCTGATGGCCTTTCATAATTCAAATTAAGTGTGAATGCTGGTATTTATTATTGCTTCACTGAAAAGAAAATTGTGGGGTCAATAAGTAGCCTGCTTCTTTGTTCTGACATATTTGATTCAGTTCTTTTTTGGTAGCATGATTGGGAAGTTTAAGTTTAATATTATAATAAAGATGTAGGGTGTAAATGAAGGGAATAAAATATAATGTACACTGATCATTCATGACTTAGACAGAGTATTTAACCTTTTTGGCTCAGGGGCTGCCATAAAAAACATGGCTAGTCACAAAACATCCATTTCAAGGAAAGGCAGACTAGTGAGATCTGAAGATTATGAACTGCAACTTTTTTGCCTGCATTATGCTTTTGAATACTCTCAAAAGGTAAGAGGAGATTGACAGGAGAATCAATTAT